>NC_132780.1:115919937-116581187 GCF_048418805.1 Vulpes vulpes | reverse complement strand
GTTGATTGCCCTTTTGTTGTTTAGTATATTCTCTCATAATATTTTAGTGTTTCTTTTATCTTTAGAGATATATTTTCTTCATTCCTAAAGCTTCCAATTAGTGCCTTTTTCTTGCTTAATATTTAATGATTAATAATATTTTGATCAGTATAGATTTTATTATTAGGTTGAATGTTGACAATTTCACATGGTTTAAACCATTTTATTGTCTTTTTAAAGAACCCATTTTCTCTCTCTATTGTATGTAGGTTCTATGTCACTAATTTTTGTTATACTCCTTACTATTTATTTCCTTCTCCTTTATTTGACTTTATTCTGCTGTTATTTTTTAACTTCCTAAGTTACATCCTTAACTAATTAATTTTACAACTTTTTAACATGTAATATATGCATCTAAAGCCATAAATTTTCTACTAAGTACCACTTTAGCTGCATCCCACAGGTTTCGATATGTAGTGTCTTTATTGTTGTTTAGTGTTAAATATTTAATATTTCCATTATGATAGTTTGACTCATGGAATATTTATAAATGTGTTTTTTAGTTTCCAAATATATAGAGATTTTTAAGTTGTCTTTTTTTCTTAATTCCTGATATTACTACATTGTAGTTAAATAACATGCTTTGTATGATACGAATTCTTTGGTGTTTGTTGAAACTTCTTTTATGGATCAGTAATCATTGAATCTTAAAAATACTGCATGTTAGTTTGACAAGAACATACAATCCTCAAGGGGAAAAGTTTCTACACATCCGGGAATTCAAAACTATTAATTCTATTGCTTAAATCTTCTCTATCTTTACTAATTTTTTGGTCTCATCTCTCTCTCTCTCTTTTTTAAAGATTTTATTATTTACTTGACACAGAGATAGAGAGCACACAAGCAGGGGGAGTGGCAGGCAGAGGGAGGGGTGAAGTAGTTTCCCTGCTGAGCAGAGAGGCCCAAGGGGGACACCATCCCAGGACCCTGGGATCATGACCTGGGCTGAAGGCAGATGTTTGACTGACTGTTGTCATCTCTCTAAGTATCTTCTGCCTCATGATGGAGTCTTTTACGTTTCAGAATTCTGCCAGAATTTCACCTTAGATTGCCCTTTTGTCAGCATCCTATTGAAAATACCTGCTTCTTCAGATCTTCGCTCCCTTTTCCCTTATCCTGCTTTTTATTTCGTAGCACTTATCTGTATAGAACATTATATTTTATGTTCTATGTCCATTGTCTAACTCACTAGGACATAAACTTGTTGAAGACAGGAATGATGCCCTATTCACATTGTATTTTCTTGCCTTCAACAGATATTTAATATATAGTTGTTGACTGAATGAACAAAAGTAGAGCTGTGTTTCTGATATTGAAGTTGAAGGAGGTTGTTACATGAGAGTTCTGTACCTCCTTGCAAAGTGTTTTAGAATTCCCTTCTGTCTTGTGACCCTAGATCTGTGCCTATAAGAGTCTAAAGAAATCCAGATTGTTTTTGTGTTAATTTTTAAGCTTAGATTTTATGTTCTAAAAATAGAGTATATAAATGTTGATTCCTAAGGTACTCAAGGGACATATCTGAATTTCACATTTCTTTCATGTGACTTTTTACCACCTGGATCCCTACGAAGAATTTAGGTATTTTTTACTGTTTCTTCATGCTAGTCTGGAGATTTTTTCTACTCCTAATCTAATGGATTGGGTATTCACTAATAAGAGTGTTTCAGTTGTTCTTCCATGCATCTCTTTGGCTTTAGGTCTTCTCTGCCGTCCACACATTGGTGTTAATATTCCATATGTCATCCTAAATATCTGGGTTTGTGTGAATATGATGCTCTGGATTCCAACAAGGCTTCAGCTCCTCCCTCCCCATTTGCTCTAGCTTTGAGTTCTCTGTTTTTTTTTTTTTTTTTTTGACACTCAGAGGTGTCCCTTTCTGTCTTTCACTCTAACATGGCTCAGTTTTTAATTATCAAAATTTCCTAAATATCTCTGTATTTGAAGTGAAAGAGAGACACAGTCACATTAGTAGAATCTGATATATTCACTGCAATTAATAGCATTTCACAGTAGCTTGCTTTACTTCCAATAGGTACATTAGGATCTTTATGTGAATCTTTGTCAAGTTTGTTTATAGCATGGTAATCACCTTACAGAAGATGCATGGTAAGTATACTAGCACTTGATTTGGATCATGTTGCCCTAATTCTCCACTGGCTAACATACTTCTGTGCTGTCATATCAATAATCATACGTGATTTTTTTTTCCAAAGAAAAAATATCCTTTAACAGTTAACATCACACAGTGTGTATTTCTCTCTCTCTCTCTCTCTCTCTCTCTCTCTCTCTTTCTCTCTCTCTCTTTCTCTCTCTCTCTTTGTGTGTGTGGTGGGAGAGAGGGGAAGAGAAAGAGAGGTCAAAGAGTTTAAGTGGAATGAGAGACTGTTAAGAGGAAAAAAATAGTTGAGAGGAGGAGAGCTAGGGAGAGGATGGGGAGTGGGTAAGAATACAGTAAGACAGCTTGGCAAGGTTGGTTTAATTCTTTATAATAAGGCAGATGAATTGTTAACAGAAGCAGATAAATTCTCCCAATGCCAGTCTACCCTCTCCTTCAACTCCTTGGACCTGACTTCTTTTCATATGTAGCTAAACTGGTCCATTTGCTGATACCTGAGTGAAGTTGAGAGGTTTGCACTTATACTCAGTTTTTGGCACTTTGTGATTTGCACTGTGCTCATGTTATAGGGGGAAATTGGTCCCTCTGAGTACAGATCAAGTAACTGTCATCTTGATTGTATGTGAAAGCTTCTGTTCTAGCATGTTATATTAACAGGAACCCAGGATCAGCAAACCTGTGTTCTTTTGGAACTGCTTTGCTTCAACATTCTCAGTACATAGCAAGAACATAGGTAACAAAGGAGGTATTTATTTCTCACAAGTGAGGCATGGGCATTTCCTCCTCTTTTGTAAATATTGCAATGTTTTGTGATCTTTCATATCAGAAAAGAGAATCTTCATTTATTTCTTTAACAAATCAGTTACTTTATGAAGCTTTCAAAAGTGTATTTTGCCGATAGATTCAACAATCTTATCCCTATTGTGTAATTTAGTAGTAAGCTTTCAGCATTCAACTTACCTGGGAAGGTCAAGCTTTTTGTGACCTCAGAAAGTCTGATCCTTGTTTTGTACAGACAATTACCTAAATGTTCCCATTATTTAGAATGGATATTTCAACCATCTCAAGGTTTACTTTTATTAGAATTCTCAAGTGTTTTCATTTATTGAATACTGAATCCGATTGAAGCATTTTTATAATATTATCTAAAATCTTATATTTTCTCATTTTATTTTAAAATTTGTGGTTGTTTGACATGCAATGTAATTTAATAGTAAACTTTACATTTAAATGTTATAGCTTTCACATTTTTACAGAAGTGCGGTTGAAGCTAAAACAATATTTTGACACCATAGTCTCTAGAGATTTATGTAGCCAGAAGAGATAGAGTGAAATTGAGTGACAGAAAGGTAGAGTATTGGTTATCACAACTAGATGGTCTGATAACTTAATGAAAGCTGATTGGCAGTAGAATTTATTACAGCAACTGTAAAGTGGAGAATAGAAAATGATAGTGCTACTGATCAGTAAATAAGTTATCTCATGACAATGTGGATCAATGTGCTATCATTTAGAATCTTTACACACCAAATTTTAGTTTAATTGTGCAGCTATTTTGGTGTTGGAATACTATTTTGAAAAGCATAAAATGAGTTTTAGAATGTCTTTTGAAAATAGTTATCAGAATCATGTAAGAGGGTATTTAGTACTTTGGGTTTATGAAGCTGTGTTTTACTTGGGAAATTTAGAAGACCTAAAAAAATTTGAGGGAGAAACAATTCCTATAATAGATGTAATGAAAATGTAACCTGAAATGGCCTGACAACACTTTCAATAAAACACTGGAAGACAAATCAGTAAACATCTTGAAGACAAAGAAATCATGAGCAATGAACAAAGTAAGTTTATTACAAACAAATCATGCCTGACAAAATTAATAGTTGTTTAAAATAAAATTGCAAAATTAGCATGGATAAAGGGAATGTATTTTTTAAACTTCAACCAAGTATTTTGTGACTTTTCAAAAATAATTTTAATGTTATGATACAAATAATATGATGGATTGGATAGTTATAAAAATACGATTCTATATAATGTCAAAATGTAATGCCAAGAATATGCCTAAATTGATTATGGGATTAGGTGGCAGTGACAAGAGTGATCTAAGGGGTTTAGGTCCCCTGTAATTCCCATCAATCCCCCAAAAAGTATTATAATTCATGTAAAAGCAACTTGTATATCTCGTAAAAACAGCTTCTAATACAAGTCCTCATAACCACCTCTAATTAAATTTTGTTACTAAATCTCTCCTGTATAGAAATTCTGTAAGCTTTACTCATGAATTTGTATCAAAGGTCAACAAATCTGCCCAACTGTTATTTTTAAATTGAGATATAATTGGTATGTTATAGTATGTTAGTTTCAGGTGTACAACATGATTTGATATATGTATATATTGCAAAATAACTACCAATATGTCTAGTTAACATTCAATCCCACACATATTTACAATATTGTGTGTGTGATTAGAACTTTTAAGATCTACTCTCTTAGCAACTTTCAAATATACAATATAATATTTTAAACTATAGTCACCATGATGTAAATTGCATCCCCAGGACTTATTTATTTTATAACTAGATGTTTGTACATTTAGACCACCTTCACCTATTTCACATGCAACCCAACTCCCTTCTTCACCACTCCCTCACACCCTGGCAACTACCAGGCTGTTCTTTGTATCTATGAGTTCAGTTCTTTTGTTGTTGTTTTTTATTTGTTTTTCAGATTCCATAAGATTCCATTAGATGTAAGTAAGATCATATGGTATTTGTTTTTATCTCTCTGACTTATTTCACATTGCTTATAATGCCCTCAAGATCTATTCATGTTATTGCAAATAGCAGAATTTCCTTGTTTTTGATGGCTGAATAATAGTCCATTGTATATACATGCCAATTTTTTTTTTTCTGAATTCATCCATCTATCAACACTTACATTGTTTCCATGTCTTAGCTATTGTAAGTAATGCTACAGTGACGAGGTGCAAATATCTTTTCAAGATAGTGATTTCATTTCCCGTGGTATATATTCAGAAGTGGAAATGCTGGATCATATAGCAGTTCTATTTTTAATTTTTTTAGGAACTTCCATTTTGTTTTCCATTGCGGCTGCATCAATTTATATTCCCACCAATAGTGCACAAAGGTGTTTTTTTTTTTTCTCTACATCCTCACCAACCTTTCTTTTATCTTGTCTTTTTGAAAATAACTATCCTAACTGGTGTGAGGTGATTTGGTTTTGATTTGCATTTCCCTGATGATACTACAATTTTTGTAAGTAAAGTTTTATTGAAATATAGGCATGTTATGTGTTTATATATTTATTGCCTATGGCTACTTTCATGAGATGATAGCAGAGTTGAGTAATTGAGGCAGAAACTGTATGACCTACAAAGCCAAAAATATTTATCATTTGGCCTTTTACACACATGGCTTTTTTTCTGATCCTTAGCTTAAATGAATGATGTTTTTTTTTTAACCTTTAGAAGCATTTAGAATAGTCAAATCTGGCATAGGTAGAATGTTTGTACACTGTATGAAGAAGGCAGTGAATCTGTACATGTTACTACATTTAGGGTCTAGTACTCTAACTCTTCCACGTTTCATAAGTACTGACTCATCCATTTCAGCAGTAAAATACAAAGTAAGATTTGTAACATTGTCACTGCCTTCATTCAGTTCTGTTCAACCATTATTGACATTATAAAAGTTGATGATGATATATCAATAGGTTTAATGGTGGAATGTGAAGGGAACTGTAGTTGAGAAAAACAATGATGTTAGTCTTAAGTATCAAGACATGTTAGGTCTAATTCTCTGACAGTTTATTTTGTTTAGAACTCTCTGTCACCAAATTTATCTTGAATCTTTCTACAAATGTAATTATGTTAGGGGCAGAACATTCCTCAGCCTAGGATTTAACTTTAAAAAAATCATTTTGTTCACTGTGCTTGATAAATATTTATGGATTGAATATTAATAATTATTTTTGTATCTATTTATTTATCCTTCAGATATTTGCATGCTCACCATATGCCAGGCATAATGCCTGAATGCAAACAATTTGACAGTGAATTATGTATAGCTAAACTGATAGGATCCCTAACGTAGGAAGATAGACAGTGATTGTGTTTATCAATAAACAAAATGATTGCAGAGAGTGATAACCTGTGAAAAAAAGAAAGCTGGGTAGTAGAATAAAGAGTGACTTGGGCAGAAAGTGTGGATAGCAGGATAAAGAGTAATGCGGTGCCATCTGAGCTAAGATTGAATGATGAGAAGGGGAAGCCATCATTAAATAATCTGGGAGAAGAGCCTTAGAAGAACAAGTTCAAAAGCCCCCAACAACTGTGGCCTGATAAAGGAATAGAAGACAAGCATGTCTGGATCCTAGTAAGAGTTTGTGTGTATGTGTTGTGTTAATTTAAGATCCACCATGTTTTGTGTTTGTGTGAGAGTGTTGGTGGGAACAGTGCATAAATTAGCTCTTAGTATATATTTTTAGGTATCTCAATGATCATATTTTCAAAACTGAAATGTGTCTGAGCTAAAATGAGAGGGATTGAACTGATTATATCTGAATCAATTTTTGTTGAATCCAAGGGAAGACTATGCATAGGTGTCTGGGTAGGAATAGAAGAGTGAGAGGGGAAAGCATTGAGATAGAGTTTTGGAGAAATTGAAGATTAGCATTGGTTCTTTGGCTCCAAGACCATGTAGATTTCAGTTCCATAAATACTCGTTAACATATTAAAGGCTTCACTAAATGTTTGTCAAATCAATGTATACAGGTTTAATCTGATTGGCTTGGAGGGTACAATTTCTGATTGGATTAGAGAGTATAATTTTATGCATTAATTGGAAGAGAGGATACACAATGAAACCAGATTATGGAGGGCTTTGCAAACCGAACACATTGGATTCGATATTGTAAGTGATTGGGAATCATTATAGGGAATAAGTAATAGCTAGATCATTTCCAAATATTTGTGTTTTTTATGGTATGTAGGATGAGTTAGAGACAAAAGGAGCTGAGGATGGTATTTTATTCCAGATAAACTTTTTATTTTAACCAGATTTTCATTCCCAGGGAGGCTTGGCTGCATTGGAATCAATTACTTCATAAAAGTCCCTGGCTCTAATGATGAAAAGCTGCCTCAGTTACCAAGGTTCTTTCTTGTTATGCATTCCTGCATCTATATTCCTGTTTGCCTTTGCTGTGCTTTCTTTCCTGTTTATCTGACTTTTAACCATTTTCAGGACGCTGAACATTCTGCCTCATTTTGCCCTTTGTATTTGTATCTCATTGGTATTTGCTTGATTGCATTTATATGTAGGAAGTAATTCAATAAAAATTAGGTGGAACAGATTTATAACTCAAAACTTTTCTGTACAAACTATAAAAATGGGATTTTTTTCTGTTCGTTCTTTTCTTTCTTTCTCCTTTCTTTCTTTCTTTCTTTCTTTCTTTCTTTCTTTCTTTCTTTCTTTCTTCTTTCTTTCTTTTCTTTCTTCTTTCCTTCTTTCCTTCCTTCCTCTCTCCCTCTCTCTTTCTTTCCAGCCTTTACTTTTTATGGGACTCCTAAAAATATTAAGGTTGGCGCTCTGAAAACAAATGAGATACAAATTTATTACTATCTCTGGGAGCACTCAATCCAGACAGTGAGAAAGATGCACCAAGAAAATTTTCACATTGTTGCAGCTTTAGCCACAAAAGCAACTTGTCTGCCTGCCCTCACCTTTGGGAACTGTTATTACAATATGGGCCATTTATCCTGTTGTCTTGGTTGGCCCTTAGATTATATAATCATTCAATTTTGTATCTCATCAGAACTATTTCCAAAAAGAAAAATGAAGGGTCAGCTTTTATTGTAGAGTCTACATTTACTGAGATACTGGTGCCCTATTTTTTCATCTAGGCATTTGACTCTGGGAAGTTAACAGTGGTATATAACTACCAGCTGCACATAGGTGGTGCCAGTTTTGTCAACAATATATGAACAACTCCCCAAATGTATATGTTTAGGAAAAAGCAGTATGAATGTGTCTTGCGTATTAGTGAAGAGGTGGACTTGTGTTAAATGTAAAACCACAAAAGAAAACCTATCAACTCATTACTGAAACTGAACATGTGGTACTATTTGTAGAAGTGCAGATTCTGTGGCCAGATTGACTAGGTGTGGATCCTGGTTCTGCCATTCAGTAGAGAGGCAATCTTTGGCAAATCACATAATCTCTTTATGCCTCAGTTTACATATCAACAAAATGAGAATAATGACATCTGATATCTAGCTACCCATCTTCTAGAGTTTTTGTGAGGTTTAAATAAGCAAATATACATAAAAGTACTTAGAATAAAACCTGAATATAGGGAATGTTTATATGTTTGTGATTATCTGATAATCTTTAGAAGTAAAGGTGAACATTAAATAGCTTTCTCTGACCCTGCCTCCTCTAAGAGTTACAAAAGTGTAAGAAAATTGTTGCGACTTCTAGAATGTGGAATGATTTGAAAACAGCACTATATTGCTCTAAAGCTCAAACTCTGCTAGTGAAATTATCCTAAAAGAAAACCAACTTAACCTTTAACTAAGACTAAATTAAATAGAGTTGTTTTTACACTCCCCTTGTAGAAGAAAGGAAACCAATCATAAGAAAATATTTCGCTATTAGAGATGTCTTCAAAAAGCAACTTTAAACATCCTTGTTATGCCCAGTCTCACTGTCTTGTTAGTGCAATCTCCAATGTCTATGCATTTACAATTTTGTAAAATTAGAAGGCAAACGATCTTTTGTGGGTCCCTGTGATGTGGAAATGTTGGGGTTTGGATTGAACTTTCAAGAAAGAATTCTTTAGATAACTTCGATGTAAAAAGGTGGTTTTATTAAAGCACAAGGACAGGACGCATGTGCAGAAAGAACTGCACTGGGGTTTAGGTGACTGATTATATACTTTTAAGTTGGGAGAGGGTTAGGGATAACATAAAGTCTCCAAGAAATTTTTGCAGCAAGGTTTCCAGGACCTTGAGGGGGCTAGTTCTTGTTAGGAAAAGATCATTTATTACTGTCTAATAAAACTTTAGTCATAAGATCCTTCAGATGTCTTATCAGTGCGCCATATGCTTAGAGGATGATTGCCAAGATATTTCTTGGAGTGGGGTTGGGGGAGAGATGAAGGAAGTTTCCGAAGAAAATTTTATGTTTTATACATTAAAGTAGACTTTCAGAATCCTGGGGGTTTGGGATAATGTTAAGCTAAGATTGCCTTTTGCCATTAGCAAAGTGTCAACATAGAGGCAGTTGAGTTCCTGGAAGAAGATCACTCTCCCTGTTTCAAGGACTTATCAATGGGCTGTAGGCAGTAAGGAAATATGATTTTTTTCTTTTGCCTTAGTTTCCCATATCACCTGGACTCCTAGAAATTTATATAAAATTTTGTGAACATGTACACTTCTAGAGAAAGAGATCATCGGTTTTCTATCATCTTCTCAGAGGGGCTTAGGACCCCCCAAAAGTTTAAGAAATATCCTCTATGGCAGTATACATTCTTCAATTTTAATGAAGATATAATTATAAAATCCTATTTACCAGTGAAGGAAAATCTGCTAGTTATCTTAGGTTTCTAGTTAAAAAAAAATCTAAACAAAAACTATTTTCTCTGGTGAACCTTCAGCAAACTAGAAGTTCAGTTCATCAGCATTCCAGATAATCAGTGTTTACTTGTATCAAGCAACAGTCATTCTTCAATATATTAGCTGAGCTGGTATTTCATCCAGAGAAAATGGTGAATTTTATTTATTGTTCATGCCTTCTTTTTGTCCTTCTAGTTTTGGATTTATTAACATTTTCTATAGTTTTGTCATTGCATATTTCTTATGATATGCTTAGGAGTAAGAACATTATCTAAATGCTCCAAAACCATTATTATATCCATCTTATTAATATAATTTAATAGAGAATATTTCTGTACATTCTGTACAAGTATATTATGGAATAAAGTACCTGAAAGAGGACAAGGGAAAGTTGGAAAGAAGGGAATTTTACTGATCTCTGAAATCTTAAAAATGTGTTGTATTTCTTATGCACTTATCTCAATGTTTAAATTCACATTTACTTTGATGTTTTTTAATTACTTTTATTAAAATTGGTTAATAGAATATTTTAAAATAATTAATTTATGGATTCTTAGGAAGGGTATACATTTTAAGCTCAAAAACTTTAAAGTTTTTAGTTGAAGGAGTTTAAGTAAATAATTCAGAAATGCATTCTGTTTACCTGTTAATAATTAAGCAGGTTAGACTGTGTACTTTTTATAGTCATTGAGTTTTAATTTATTTATTTGTTGGTGTGTTGGTTTTTAAGAATTTATTTAAGGCATTCTAGTATTGGGAAATAAAAATGAACAGAATAAAGCTGCACATAATAAAGGAAAGGGATTCAGTTATTTTAAAGAGACAAATGGCAAAAAAAAGAAATAGACTGGATTTTAGGATTAAAAGAAGTATTTATTACATAATCTTTCTGAACCTCTCCCCTCTGGTTGGAGGGGAAACGGAAATACCTAACAGCAAGTATGAATGAGTCAAGTGAATAGTCTTTTATTGCTGCCCTAGACACTGGTTCAGTAGAACTTGATTTGATCTTAGATGGCTTCATTATGGGGTTTGGCCAGGTCATTTTTATGGTTTCTTGGAGAAGTCTACCATAGAACTTACTAGATTCTTGGGTGCTTTAAAAACTCTGGCAATATCCAAAGTCAGAATGAATACCTTCATTCTAAGAAGCACGATTATAGACTAGAACTGAATTAGTCTTTTTCAGTCTTTGAGGAATTGCATCTTGTCCTCTTGGCCATTTATGTATACATTCTTCCTGATGTTTTTTAAGGATTATACAGTAGTTTTCATTTGCCATTTTTGATGAGGTACAGTCAAACTTCATATTTAAAATTTTATTTAATGAAGAAGACTTACTTTCTATAATTATCAATAAAGGAAGCCTTTAGCAGTTTCCATTTATTTTGTTCTAAGGTATCTTGCTTGCTTTTAATTTTTACTTATTTGAAATGATAACTGTAATAGTCCTAACACTGAAATTAATGCATTTTGTTTTCTCTTACATAATAGTATGCTTACAATATAAATATAGCCTCAAACTTCTTTTAAGATTTCTACATTCCAGTTTTCTACATTTCAGGCTGTGCATTTCTTTGAAATTTTAATTAAAGATCTCTTAAATTCCTAGGAGCCAAATTTTAATTGATTACATCTTTAAGCTTATTAAAGAATATTCATTATAGATTATTATCTTTATTTTATATATATCTTAGCTTGGGCTTTTTCTATCCTAAATTGCCTATTCACTTGAAAAAAAAATGAGATCTTTGTTTCATTTTATTTATTTATAAAGATTATTAACTCTGAAAAATTTTTTTAGGTAGTGAAATTCATAAATCTTTATTCTTATGTTATATTGTCTATGTGGCTTAAAAGCATTTTCATCTAAATTCAGAAAATTATATACATAGGTTTTCTTATAGTTCTCTACTCGTTGTATTAAGATGTATCAATCTGATTTATATTTCGGTGCCTGGTAAGAGGTAGGGAACAGAAATATTTATCTTCCTATATCATTAGTCTCAATTCTGTGAAAATGCTACATGTAATCCTTATCCCATATTAGAGTCCCTGAGGTCTGTTGTGATCTGTCTCTTCCACTGCCAATATCACCCCATCACCTATATTCCAATCATTGATGAAAACTAACCTTGTCCTCTACTCCTTTGCTGAGGGTCAAAACCAAATACTAGATTTTTTTTTCTTTTGTGACATCCTATTTGGTTTTATTTATTTTTAAAAATTTCAGCTAACTTTAAAGCATCAGAACTACTAAAGATAGTTCTAGTTCAATTTAGTTCAGCAAAGACTTAAGGAATGTTTGCTGTATACCAGTCCTTGTACTTGTATTAGGAACATGTATGTGAATTGGAAATCTGCGTGGTACAATCCTTGCACTAGAAAAATGTATTAATTTGGTGAAGGCAAAAAAATAAAAATAATTTGGTGGAGGCAGACAGAGCATGAACGTGGTCAAGGTAGTGGCCTAATATTGTACCTTATTTTTTTTTATTCTTTTTTATTTTATTTAAGTCTACAATTTACTGACTCTAGCCATTTTATGTATTTTTCCTTTTTATCTTTCTTTTAAACCCAGAAAAGATGAAGTGACATTGTTTTAACAGAGTTAGATTGACTCAGGCATATGAAATATGATGACTTTTTCAGATTCATACAGTCTGTTTACTCTTTCTAATTAATGAACTGATAATTGTGTCTTCCTATTTTCAGTTCTGTAAATTTTTATTGGATATTTGCTAGGCACTATTTAAGGAGCCATAGGGAGAGAAAAATGAGTATCTTTGACAAATTTATAATTTAGTAGGGGAAATTCATTATTCATAAAATAATAGATATGAAGAGTATTGTTTGCTGTGTGCGTTGTTCAAAGCAAGGTAATATATATTAACTTATTTGCCTCTTAACAATAGCCCATCTAGTCCCCTAGACACTTATTCGACTCTTTCACTTCATGCAAACTTTTTCTTATTGTCACCTCCTCTGAGAAGATTTCCTGTCCAAACCTATTTAAAATATCAGCCCATGTCACTCTCAATGCTGTTACCTTACTGTTTGCACTCATGGTACTAATTATATGACATTATAAGTTTACCAACCTGTTTGCTTATTGTTTGTTTTCCACTACCACACTGAATATATATATATATATATATTTTTTACTACACTGAATATTGAATGGAAGACTAAACAATGGGTTGTAGAAGTTTGCAGTAGTGAAAGAGCAAAGTTTAATATATAAAATTTAACTTCTTTATGTCTAAATTTCTTTATCTGTAAATGGATGCAGACTTTGTGCTTATTTTATAGTTGGTCAGGCTGTTCATTCTTTCTTTCAATAAATATTCACTGATCTTAGTATATGGCAGACACTGTTCATGAAATTGGGAACAGAGTGAAAAAAGACAATGTCTGCCCTTATGGCACTTCCATTCCAGTGGGGGAGAGAGTAGTTAAATAAAAATTACTTTTATAATACATCACGAAATGGCCAAATTAATTTTCTCCAAATTAAATTTCTCCACCTTATCCCTACAATCTGAACATTTTTTCTATTCCTGGTTTATCCATGATTTATCCATGATTAATGGTTCTAATCACACTCCTAAAAGATTGTAATTTTCAGTGCTTCTCCTAAAGTTAAGTGTTACACAGTAAATGTGGTATTACTCGTGTATCCCAACTATAACAGTACTAGCACCTTCCTTTCCTCAATCCCATTTATCAGTACAGTTTAAACTCAGGTTTGTTTTGGTTTACTGGTATAGTTTGCTGTTCAATTCTTTGTTTTCCCTTCATAAAATATTATTTATGCATATTAAAGATCCAATCAATTAAAATCCTTAGATATTTTTCATTTTAATGATTTTTTTTTACTGTAGATGCACTGGATGATAGGATTGGCTTATGTTTATGTATGTACTTCCATTAGTAAAACTGCTTTTGAGATTTTGAATGGCTGAATCTCTGTAGAGATTATTAGTAAATATGACATCAAGGTCATCATTGAGATTTCATAGCAAATTTAGAGGGAGAACTTTCCAAGGACATAAAATATCAAATTCAATTTTTAATAGGAGAGTTGTTTCTAGTTAATTTTTTTTATATTCAGACTCATCGAATAGCCTTTAAAGGCACCTCAACACCCTGCCTGTTTTCCTGACTTCAGTCCTAGCTTTGAGTCTATACCATCAAATGCATTTGGATGGAAAAGAATTTAAAAGTGGCTCATCCATTTGCTTGACATCTCTGCCTCCAAATCTGAGTAGGACCCTGCAATAATAGCCTTGCTTGCTGAGACAGAAAACATAAAGCCATGTTCTCATGTCAGTGCATTAGGTACTATACACCAGTTCAAGCTATATTGAACATATTACCCTCTGCTCCCTGTTTCTTTCTGTCGATTTACTTTTTATTCTATAGATTATCTTCCTTTATGCAGATCTCCAGCCTCACTCATTATTTTGAGGATAGGGCCTGTGTTTTATGTTCGCATTTTTCCTAACTCATCAGTACTTACCAGTGTATTATATACAATAGATCTTTGCAAAATCTCTAGTAATTAAGAATAAACAAATACAACGGCTAAGAACTATTTGGGATTTGTTTTTTTTTTTCAATTATACAGACATAAATGTAAAAAACTGTAATTGTGTAAATTAAGAAAACTATTAATAATACTGTAATAAAGACCCTGGTCTACATCTAAGCCCTGTACCTACAGTGATTTAAATAATATATTTGTGTCACACTTTACTGTGTACTTGTACTCACATATACAAATGAATACGTTAGCTTTTATTTTTCTTTTGGAAATTATAGATCTTAGTTGACACACACAAACTCAGCTACCTACTTCTCAAGTTATAAACAAGCTATGGAAATGTAAATTGCTTCCTTGGAAGATTTCTAATTTTAAGTATTTTCTTTTTACAGTCACACTAAAAGAAGTATTAAGAATTGCCCTTTGAGACTCTGAAGACTGAAGGTAATGTCCAGTGATATTTTCTTGAATGGGTTTTATCTTCTTGAAAAGTTTCATAATACTTAAGGTCTTGGGTTTACCGCCTCAGGTCTTTATTGCCCTTTAACACATTATATATCTTTTTCTGTCTCTAAAGAATAATCTGAAATTGTAAGTCAAAAAAGAAGAATCCTTGTGTCATGTCAGAATGTCTCAGCCTAATTGGGTGTTGCTATACTTCTTCTTCCTTCTATATGGGAATGTATTATGGCCCTTACCTGTTTTTGAAATCAGTTCAGAACATTTCTGATTTTATACCTTGCCCTTTTCTTAAATAGACATATTGGCTCAAAGCCAAAAAGTCAGCACCATTCCTCCTTAGGAAGGGCTTTACAACTAACTATATGAGCTAAAAATGCATTTGTTGCAGACAACAAAACCGTGCAAGAAACCATGCGGATGAGATTTAGTGGCTACTTATAGTCACAAGTCCAGAATTTCAGGCAAGAAGTGTACAATAGACTTGTGTTGCTGTATTGTGTATGAAGAGCTCATAGGGATTGAAGAAGGTTTCTGAGACAAGAGGGGGCTGTAATTACTTTGCTTCTTACATGCATGGTTAGATCTTCCAGCAAGAATAACATGGTAGGGTAATTTATTATAGAAGAGTAAATCACAGATTACATTGGAGGGGGATGGGGTGCTGCGATCCAACCATCAGTTTTGTGAATACATACACTTAAGCATGTGTGATAGCTTGTTTTTAATTTCTTTACACCAGTGCACACCTCAAACATTCCGTTTAGCAGTGGGATATGCAAATTGTTCCAAATGCAGCAGCAGTACTTTCACCTGAATGTCAAAACTGTCAGAGAGCTTTAAATCAAATCTTTATAACATTTTTTTAAAAACCAGCCAGTCCCAAGATTGAGGCACCAAACTCTCTGCAAAAACTTGATTCCCATGCTTCTAAAATGCTCCAGTATGTCAACAGGGTAATGTCAAAGTTCTAATTCACCTGCTTTCTAATTTTAACCTTTTAAGGATTTTATTTTATTTGGCTTAATTACGATATTTTCTACAAATTAATGATAAATGCCTTGATTAATAAAACCAAATGTCAGAGAAAATGACAACTTGATGAAAAATTAATACTCGGCAATATTTTAAGGTACAGAAGTACTAAAGATGTACTCTTAAACCTTATACTTCATCAGCTCTTTTTGAAGGTGGGTAACAGCATTATTTTTGCACAGAAGTTTCCATAGCCACATGTGTAGATGCATTTTAGCAATATAATTCTCATCTGTTGTTTTTACTACTAGCTGTTATAGATAGAAATATATTCTTAATCTCTCCTTTTCCTCACAATATTATTCATTTTTATTTCACAAAATCAAGGAAAACTACATTTTAGGTTGGTTATAGAGATGAAGCAACCATATTAAGCATCCAAACAACAACACGTGTGTGTGTTTGTGTGTGTGTGTGTGTGTGTTTCAAGAGATCTCATGGTATAAAATGTAGTAGTTTGTGACTGGATATCTGTTAGACTGTTAATTCATTTGGTTATGAATATTTCAACTGGAACATTTAAAAATTATTCGGCAAAAGTATTACATACAAAGAGAGAGCATCTCTATTTCAAAGGGAAATAGATTTTAATATGGGGATTTACTTTTTTTTTCAATATTTTTTTCCTGAGGTTTTATTAAGAGACCTGAATACCAATCAAGAGTTGTAATTTGCTTTTTTTCATATAAACTGTTGGTTAGATTTAAAAAACCTAAAGAACAAGAAATAACGACTGTTTTTTCCCCTTTTATAGAAGGTGATGGAGCTAAAGGATTTTTAAGGATTCCGTGTATTTTTTTCAGTTCACAAACACCAGGATGCCTTTTGGATATGAATACTTAATTATTTGATCAAATGTTATACAGAAATAATACTATGCAGGAATTATAGTTGGTTTTGTTTTTTATTTTCATATTTTCACAGATGAAGCTGCCAACCAAATGAGGGAAGGCACAATGACCTCTTCTGTGTTGTGCTTTTGTTTGGTTTGGTTGTTCAGGGATAAAAAGACACACATAATGCACTGTCAGTGAAATGGACACACTTTGACCATCTGTTCATGTAACGACATGATGGCCATACCTATCAACAGAAATTTCTGCCAACTAATCTTAAAATTACTTTTTTTTTTGGTGATATGCTGGGAATTTCTAGATAGGTGTTTCAGGCATGTTGCTATGCATAGTAAGATAAATAGAGCTAAATGTTGGTCAACATCTTGTAAATACAATTATGCTAATCCCAAGGGAAAACATTCTTCAGTGGAGATTTCTGGTACTGTTTAAAATTGGAGATGGATTGTGCTGAATCTTCCTTTAGCTGGCTATAGGTTTTATTGTTTTTGTGTATTGTCTGTTCCAGACATCCAGTCTGTACTGGCAAAGCTGCTTGATGAGTAGGGGCCACCAACATCGCTGCCCTGACTGCTTACATACCTGCCATGAATAATAGATTTGTCAGCTAGTTAAATCATTGCATTGTAACTGCCTCTGTTCCTTCTTAGCTGATCATTGCCCAGATAAGTTTACATAGCACTGTAGCACAAAGCTTCTATTATGTTTCTATACCTGCATTTATTTGTATACCAAAGCATCTATTCTTTTTTCAAATACTGGTAAATAAGACATGTCACACTTCTTTGACAATTCTTAAATTACATATTAAACAATGTACTTCTTCCCCTTGTTTATTGTATTCATCTGCCTTTCGCCAATTTACTTCCATATATGAACCAATTAACTTTTATTCATTAGTTAAAGGATTTCGTTAAAGAAATACTAACACCTACCTTACAATTCAGTTTTATAAGTTTCCCATTGAGATTCTAGTTATTTGGATTAAGTACTATAAGAGAATGTGATCATTTCCCCCAAAATGTTTATGAACAAAGGAGGTAGAATGAAACCCAAAATAATCTTGTTGTACTTGATGTGACATTGTTTGATCCTAGAAATGAGGACAACTGACCAAACCTTATACAGTTAGAATCTTTAGTTTCAGGAAGATGGAGTTGATTTTTTAAACTTTATGCTGGTGTGAACACACACAATGATCAGCTGATGTTCTTTGGAGAATCTAAAGTTTATGGAAAATTGAACCTGTTAGACTATCTCTTATCTGATGGGAAAAAAAACCTAAAAATGAATTGGTTTTCTAATAGACTTAAAATACATAAATTTATAGTTTCAGTACTTATAATTTGACCATATCTCCTCTCTAAATGACTCTTTACTCCCTTTGGAAACTGCTTTCTCTCCTTTAAGCTCACACTGTTTTACTCTGCAAGCTCAAGTAATTGAGACCTTACTGGTTTGAAAAGATTAAGGCAGCTTCCAGAGTTGCCTACTGTATAACATAAGTACCAGTAGAATGATCAGTTCCTCTCAATAGGATTCATTTACCTTCATTTCCTTTGCAAGCTTGTGTTTATTAATGAATAAACTGCACTTGTGAAACACACTGCTAAATAGATCAATCAAAAGATATCAAGGAAAACCGTGAACATTGTCCAAGATATATAGAGGATTTGTGTTTCCTGCCCAAATGCTGCTTTCATTCTTCCTCCCTATCTACCATCCCCCCTAATATCCAGGTCTCTCTTTGTATCCTTTAGTGATGACAAGATGTTTTTTATTCCTCTAATGAAGTGGGAAACAGATTAACATGCTTTCTTCTTGGGAATTAGATTACTTATTGTAGTACTGCTCAACATATCTTTGTAATACTCCCTAACCCCTACCCACAACTAATTAGTGACTTTCAGAATTAGGGAAAATCTTGGTTGTGTGGTGGCTCTATATTTACCAGTGATCAAGGAAGTGTTACTAATACACTTGTCAGTATTAAAAAAGAATTAAGTAAATAAAGGGCCAGATGGCCGAGCCCAGGACCTATCAGGAACCCAGTATGTGTGGGCTGGTCCAACGGAATGACAGAAGCATATTACCAGGCTAAGTGGAATCAGAGTTAGGCTTTCACTTTTAAGAAAAAGGACATTTTTCAAATGTGTTTTCTTATGATATAGTGATTTACATGTTCAGACCTTATTTGTACTAGTAACATTTGAAAGCATGTAGTTCCTTGTATATCAAGAGACCAGAGTATTTATGTGTATCAGAAAAGTCTCTTGGAACAGGACACAGTGCATTTTTGCTGGTTCAGAGAAGAATCCTGCTTTGTTCTCTCATGAAAGCCTATGTTTACTGTTATAACTTATTACATTTTATTTTAATTGAATATTTGTCTCCTCCAATAGACTCTACTATGGCTTATGATATAAGGAACCTGGTTATGTAGAGGTTGTTATGGTTTATGGCCAGTTGAGGAACTAGTCAATATTCTCTGTTTTGTTACAGTAAGAGCATTACAATAGTGGTTATAATAAGATTAACTTAAACTGAAGAAATTGAGAAAATAAATTCCCTTCCTTTCCTATGATTTAATTGTCTTTACATGAGTACATATATAAACATCTTGTTTCCTATTGTATATTCCATTTTCATTTATTTTATTTTATCTTGCAACAATATACTTTTTGAAGCCATTTTAAATCTTTGTGGTTAGATAGATAGATAGATAGATATATAGATGGATCAGTGAATTGTTGGGTAGGGAAACTGACTAAATAGAACGTACATTTTCTTTTCTTAGATTTTTCTCTTTACAGCCACACAAATAACGAAGAGATTAGCTAACCATAGGCCTTCCATCTTCTTTCTCTCCATGCCTTCTTTTCAAACTCCAGCAGATATTTAGTGAATGTCTGCTCTGCCAGGAACTTCTCAGGTGCTAGGTAATCTGCTGAACAGTAGAGGCATAGTCCTCATTCTTGTGGGGCTGAGCATCTAATTGGCAAATATAATAAACACATAAGTAAACATTACAGACATAGATATGTAATAAAATGGCTTATTTTGCTGGACTTCTCAACTCTGAAATGGGTTAGGGAATTTATAGTGGAGAAATTATCTTCAATGACCTGCCATATTAATAGTAGTAGATCACTTCTAGATTAAAAAAATGCAGGTTGGCCAAATTATTTCAGATTAGGTTTTATGGAGTGGGTAGCCTCAGGATGGAGATATATAAAGCAATATTTACTCTCAAGGTGAGTCATAAAGAAACCAGCTTTGTAAACCTGGCTTACTATATATGATGTAAATGACCTCAATATGTGCTTTCAAATTTCAGATTAAAAAATCATGGGAATTTCTAGTATTTTTAAAATGATGAAATATTATCCCTTATAAAGATTACTTTTAATAGTCCAAATTTTTACCCATGAATTGGGTTATAGTAATGGTGATAAAGGAGTAGGTGATGGAAATGTGTATTTTTCCTTCCTCTCTTTGGACATGTGTGTGGAATATTTTTGTCTTCTGATCAGATTGTTCATTATGCTCCCTTTGGATGTGTGTACTGTTTGGCCTTCCAGCCTTGCATGCTCATTCAAAGGCATTCCAAGTCATTATGCTGGACTTCAGCCTTGTTCAGTAAAAAGGCCATTTCCTCCATCAGCTGTCCACTTGGACATACATCCTTTTTACTCTCAAAAAGATTTTATATGCATTCAGAGTATATTAGATGGATTTGTCAAATTACTCACAGATAATCAGTTTTTTAAAGTTATAATTTGAGCTATGACCTCTCAAACTGTGAATTATAAGGTTTGACCCTTTGGTTCACTGTTTGACACAGCAGCCATTAATTACAGTTTTTAAAGGACATTTTATTTCAGTTAGAATTTGTGTTATGAAAACAGTTTAAGTATTTTTTTTCTTTAACTTTCAGGAATAAATGCTGAAATGTATATGTATGTATGTGTGTTTACACATGTATGTTTATTTATTGTATTTTATTTATTATATGTTATATGTAAATATATTATGTATCATATCTATTTATTATATTAATATATAATATCTGTATTCAAATATAATAAATAGCTAACTTGCATAAGCTTACTAAAATCAAGGGCATTTATGCATATTTTTACCACTACATTACTATACTACGCATCAAGATTTTTCTATAATAACTTGATAACTGAGTTTATACTAAGATCATGCTTATTTTATATAACTCTGGTATTAAGAGGAGACTGACTTTTTAAATATGTTTATCAGGGTGACAGAGACTTTATCATTATTTGAATCTAGGCTTTTCTCTTTTCTTTTCCTTGACCAAGGGTACAGAGGTGGGTATCTACCTAGGAGTGCCTGATGTCTAACAGTAATTTGAAAGTCCTCTAGATAGCTCAATCTTGTCAGGCCGGGTGATTTTTACAGATGTGGAGCTCAAGGTTGAGATGAAAAGGACATAGCAGAAAGGTTGGTTTAGCTAAATGTAGAAAGACATCCAGATGTATGGATCTTTTCTGATGAAGTATATAGCTTGCATTGTATTTTCCTTTTAGCCTCATTAGTTTGTGATTTTTTAAGGGAATGTTTACTTCTATTTTTTTTTCAAAAAGCAAAAGTAAAGAGTATATAGTAAATGTAGAATTTTCAAAAGACAGAAAATTTCTGAAATTAATTATAAGCAGATTTTTATTTCACTAAGTACATGTAATCATTTTCAGATTTCCCAGAATATCCTGGGATATGAATCTACCTAGCTTTTCTCTCCTCTAGTTTCCATTAATATATAATCAAACAATCTTTTAGATACATTAGATACATTTTAGGAATTTTATTTTCTCATGGCAAAAAAAAATTAATTCTTTGAACTAAATGTAAGGGCTTGTAAATACATCATGGGGATTATGAGATCTGAAAGTAGTTTTTAGAGATCAGTAGGCCAAGAAAAATTCAGTTTAATTTTCAGGTTTGATACTGATCTCATCCTTGTTGGATAAAGATATATATTCACCTTTTTCTATTCTTCATATTACTTAAAAGCTAGTGCAGGATGACACTGAAAATTATATTTAATTAGGTCCCAATCTACTTCCTGAGCCCCTAATTTCCAAACTTCTCTCCCACTTTTCCTATCTGTTCTCACCTTCTTTCCCTAAGCACACAGTTCTTTCCACCTACACTGCAGCATTTGCGGTCTCCTTCTCCTCCTCCTCCTCCTCTTCCTCCTCCTTCTTTCTTCTTCTTTTTTAAAGATTTTATTTATTTATTCGAGACACACAGAGAGAGAGGCAGAGAAATAGGCAGAGGGAGAAGCAGGCTCCCCAGGGAGCCTGATGTGGGATGCCTGATGCAGAACTCGATCCCAGAACCCTGGGATCACATCCTGAGCCGAAGGCAGATGCTCAGCCACTGAGCCACCCAGATGCCTCATTTGCTGTCTTCTTAACACACACTGTCCTGCCATGTGTAATGCCTTTACTCATAGTTCAGTCATCCTGCTATGGCCTTCCTGTGGCTCCGAAAAATGCTGTAGTTATCCTCTAATACAGAATCAACACCTCTTTTTTTAGTGTTTCCTTTACATTTGCTCACATGAGTGTAACACTTACCACACTATATCCTAGTTATGCCCATTGCGTTTCCCAGATGTCAAGCTTCGTGAGGAAAGGGAATATGCCTGTTTCATCCTGTGTTTAGCTCAGACTAGGTACTCAAGAAATGCTTCCTGAATTGGTTAGCCTATCAATAGCCATAGAGAAACTATATGATCATTTGTACTCAGAATTCATCTACAACACAAACCAAGCAAAAAGGGATCTCTTAACAAGGAGGTGTACTAAGTTTCTTTTGTGTCACTTTGTGATTTCCTTTAGGTCTGAGTACTTGTTTTCATCCTTATTTCTGTAGCTCAGTAAGGAAACAAAAGTGTCCTATACGCTATAGTGAAGTGCAAAAGACGTTTTATTTATGACAACATTTATTAGGAAACATCTTTATGACAAAAGACATTTATTAGGAAAAAAAAAAAAGAGGACCAAACCAGTGACTTGTCAAAGTAGTTTTAGATCTTCACATGTGAAATAACAAGGGAGAACCAATACAGAAAGTCTTAGGAGTTTTTAATACTCTAGAATTTTATACTAACCACTAGTGACGATTGTACTTAGATTGAAACAGCATTGTATCTGTGTAGGCTTACCCAGGATCTGAAATTTAGGCAATAATTAGCCTCTCAAATGGATCTGTTTGGAAAGCAGTATAAAATAATAGCTCCCTTCCCAGAGAAGGATGCTGCTGTGCTCAGGCTGCACTCATTTAATGATGTCTCAACTGAAACAGGTGCCTTACTTGCTTTGTTCTCCAGGAGCGGCTTTATAGATTTAAGCACTGAGCATACAGTACACAGTGGCACTATTAACAAATCAGAATGAGGCCAAGGGAAAACTCATCTAGGATCCACACACCTAAATGCAGTTAGTAAACAGAGACACTAACTCTCATTAAGCATAATTAAACCTAATATTGACTGTAAACTGTTACTTACCTTAAACTTCTCTGTAGAGAGTGTGGAAAGGGATTAACCTAGCAGATTGGGACATTAATTACTACCTCTTTCACATTAAAGTTACCATCAAGAAGGGCTATATTCATAAATAAAACATAGAAGGGATTGAGAGACTGAAAATATGTAAATTTACTTTATAAAAAGGAAAGAACAAAACCTAAATTAAAAAAAAAAAATTAGGGAGCTGTGAGCGATGCCAGCCCCAGCAAAATGGAACTCTGGCTAATTACTACCAAAAAAATAGGCTGAAAGAATCACAGAAATGTGTCCTTGCCTTCTGATGGACAGAATCTGCTTCACGGGAGGCTCCTGTTTAGCTGAGTCCTCTTTTTTTTCATGCATAGCTTCCTCCACCGCCGAATCTAATGTGGGGTCTGAGGAGCCAATGAAGGGACCTGGGAGAAATAGAATTTCTTTCTTTTCTTTCCCTTAGTCATTAATAGGCCTTTATTTATGAAATTGATTATAATGATTATATAAATGTTGTTTGATTTGTCAGCGAGAAGGCATAGTGCTGTTTTTTTTGTTCGGTCAAAATGGTCTGGTAACTGGTCTCCTGCTACTATTTAATAATCTCTTTCTTGGGTGCAATCTAAAGAGTATGTTGTGAAGGATATAAAAATGTCAGCTAAATTTAAGATCGACTGTTAAGTTTTTATATTATACCGCTGCCCCAAGGGGGGAGGCCAGGATCTGGGAGATAAAAATTCAAAGAGAAAAGCAAAGTAATGACAACACAAACTTATCTATCAGCCTTAGAATCCTCTTCAAAGTCTATCAGCCTGTCTTGCTTGCTGCGAATGTGTTCTGCTTTCCATTACCTGTTTTGTTTCCCTTCCAATAAAGAACCGTACACTGTTCTTGTTTCTGGGCTTTCTTATTACTTCGCCAGGGTGGGGTTCTGATTTTTGGAACTGAATCTGACCTACAACGTTGCTTAAGGTTGTAGTATTAAACCATGGTTTAGGTTTAACATGTTAGGCTCCTAGCCAGGTCCTAGTGCTGTCATGCTAAATTTTATCTTTCAGGTGCTCATGAACACCCGAGCAATATAGTAGTTGTGCGTCTGAAAAAGGGAGCCTAGAAATTAAGCCTGGAGCATGTACTCATTTTTTTAAGTGAATGTGAGGTTTAATTTTAGAATAAAACCCTTAATTTTTCCCCATGAATTTAAAGCTAGTTTCACAGCTCATGAGATGAACTAATGAAACAGAAATAATTAATGGACAAAAATCTATCCTTCATTTCCCCCATTGAACAAAAATTCGCAAACTGGTTGGATGACAGAGGATGAACAAAAACAGTGAAAGTAAGAGTACTTCTATGCTCTGTTCTTGTAACAATCGTGACATTACGAAATAACCATAACAATGGCACTCTTATTAATCAGACATATTTATACAGAATTAGTGTTGGCTTCTGCTCTATATTACCTTTAGTTTTACATGAACTTTTATTATCTGTGCATATCAAAAGAGACATGGTGAATGAACAAAGAAGCCCTGTTATGAGACAAGTATTATTTGACATTTTGGGAAGCTCTTATTATAGGGTTTCCTCTTAAGTGAGAATAACGGGAAGGTTGTCATTAGTTGCACTATTACAGACACTCTGGATTGTTAAAAACAGAAATGGAGCCCACTTTTTTCCTTGAAGAAGATTCATCAGTTAGAACAATTCGAATGATCCAAGACTTCTGTGACTTGTTGTCCCGTCCCCCCCCCCAGTCGTCTGATTTTAACCTGTTAAACAATGATCCCATAAAGCATTTCTTAAGATCATTGTTTTCCCCTTGATTTACAGAGCTAGTTGGCTGTATGGTTATCTTATTTTTTTTAAGATGCATAATAATTTTAGATTTCTGGAAAATCCCTGATTAGACCAAAATGCAGAAGTCTTGCAAGGTCTATAGTCTTTCTGCGAACCAGATGCCTTTTATTTTTCATCCTAAAAGGGGGTAGCTCTATGGAAGTTCTTCTAAGGACTTCACCTCAGGCTTCTGACGGGACTGACTGGGAATTATGGTGAATAAAGCATGATGATGGGTAGTAGAGAATCTCCTCTTAAAATCACTGGGCCTGGAGTTTTTGATTGATCAGTGGTCTTACTTTTTTTTTTTTTTTTTTTCCCTACAGCTTGGGATAAAATTTTAAGTACAAAGCATAAAAATAACGCTGTTAAAAAGAGCATTGATTTCATTCCCATTGCAATACATCAGCTGCCTGAATGAGAACAGCAGTTCTGAAAGTGGAGGAAGTAGAGATCAAAATCACCACCTGTGGGGTATTTTCAAATGATCCTCCCCCAAATTGACAATTATTGGTGTAGATCCTGGTTTAAAAGCCAAGATACTAGAAAACAGTTTGACTCATTGATAATTTAGCTGCTTTTATTCTTTTGAAGTTTATTTTTTTATTTTTTTTTTTAATTTTTTATTTATGATAGTCACAGAGAGAGAGAGAGAGAGGCAGAGACACAGGCGGAGGGAGAAGCAGGCTCCATGCACCGGGAGCCTGATGTGGGATTCGATCCCGGGTCTCCAGGATCGCGCCCTGGGCCAAAGGCAGGCGCCAAACCGCTGCGCCACCCAGGGATCCCTCTTTTGAAGTTTAAATATAGAGAATAGTATAGAGATTTTATTATTGCAGAATTTCCCCCTATCCTCTATCATGTTTTCCTGTCTTAGATTAACAGACACTGAGTTTGGGGGTTCCGTGAAAAACCAACAAAATCCCTAAAAACATGTAAGGTCTAAGGAAGAAAAAAAGGGTTGCTAATTTTGGGACTTAAACACATGTAAAAGCAAGCCACGTTTTCTGAATGAACCACACACACACAAAATCATTAAACTCCTAATCACTCACCTATCCTACATAGCAATAGGGCAGGATACAACTGTTTTGTACAATAAAACAAACTGAATCCTTTTAAAAAGTTATCATTTGCTTATTTGTTTTTAATTTCTAATGTTTTCTATTAGACATTTTAAATTGGATGCTAGAAAAATAGGCAAAATTGTTTAACTTGTGGCTATTCTACTGTCAAGTAGGAGGATACTTAAAAAACCTATTTAACATAAGAGATATCCTCCTTGTCTGTAGTCAAGAGAGTCTTTGGCTTTGAATTCTAGAGCCAGATGTCTTCTCATATTAGGGACACTTACCAAACCATTTATTTAAGACAGGATCACTCTATATACTTAAAATTTTTTTTTTATTATTTTATTTTTTGCTTTTTATAAGACACATTGTCCAAATAGCACTGGAAGGTGGCTCAAAGCAGTACATATTTCCACATGTCTTAAATCCCCCACCAGATTATGAACTGTGGGAGGAAGAAATGCATTATTTATAACTTTATATTCTTGTTAATGCTTTGGACGTTGCAGGTATGTAGTACATTTTTAGGTGACTCTTGTTTTTAATGTGGACAATCTGAGGGCAGTGAGGAGAGTCACTAAATTCAAAGGTAATTCAGTGAACTTTTTTATATTAGAATGTGATTCATGTTAATTTTCAAATACATAAAATGTTCAAGGAAATAACTTCACCTGTGACTCACAAATCACTAGTTTCCCCTAGTAGTCAATTATGTATATCCCACCTATGACCTAATCTAAAGCTAGTTATACTTTGGGTTTGTACTATGTCCTTAGTAACAAATCCATCCTTTCATTCACTTAAAAACATTTATTAATGCTAACTATGTGTGAAGCATACAGATGAAAATATAGGGTGTCTGCTCTCAAGAGACCTAGGGTTGCTGGGGTCTCAAATACAAAAGAATTCTGTAACTTAATACTGTAAGAGAGGCCTAAAAAGGTTACTATGGGAACATAGTAGGAGATCAAGGGAGAATTCATAAAGATAATACAGGAATGGAGATTTGAGAGGTGAATAGGAATTACATGATACATGAAGGTGATACATCAAGGTAAAGGGGAGTGGCGATTGTATTGGGGAGCATTCTAGGAAAATGTTAACAGTGTGCAGGAAAGCCGAGAGGAATGGGAAAGCCTAACTCATTCAACTGCATCTTAGGGTGGAAGTAAGAAGGCAAGATGGGTAATTTTGGTCAGATTATAAAAGGCCATAAATCCTACCTTAAGGAGATTGGATTTTATACTATCACTATTGGTGAGTCATTGGAATATTCATGTAAGATGATATATTCAAGATAGTGGACTTATAATCTATACCACATAATCAAATAGGTATGGAGGATGGTGGAGGAGTCATGAATGAGTCCGCTTCCTAGCTTTGGTGAGTTTTAGTGTTGTTTGTAAAAAGATAGAAAATGCTATTGGCTACTACCCTCTCTTTTCCAAATACACTCAAATTTCTCCAGAGATGTTCATCTTCTCCATTTCATTTCCTCACCAATACATTCACCAGTTCATCTTGTCTGTTTCAGAGACCTCTATCACTTTACCAAAACTCTTATTGAGATCTCATTGGACATTTGTATTTTCTGACCACTTCTTTCTTTTTGAAATGCTTTTCTTGCCTTTATTTTCCATGGCATCACGCCCTCCTGATTTTTTTCCCTGTTCCCTTATTATTCTCTGATACCTCCTTTGCAGGCATATTAACCCATATCCAGCTATTAAATGCTGGTAATCCTTAAGGTTAGATTCAAAGCACTTCTGTTGGTGCCCAGTGTTTTAGGTATCTTTGTAGCCACAACACATTGAGGTGTTTTCAGGGAACGTACCATAATTCTTTTAAAGTTCTTTTAGGAGGACGATGTTTCAAAGGTTGTATTTCAATACATATTATTTTATTCTTTATTATAAGTGATGTACAGTACTCAGCACATGCCTGTAGGGGAGCTCATATGGTAACTTTGGTTATAATTGTACATCCTATAAAATCTTCCTGATGTTTATGTTTTAACCTTGGGCACTGATTAATCCTCCTTGAATCTTATTTTCTTAATCGGCAATATATGGGCAGCCATCCCAGCTCTTTGAGATTTCATGATGCTGTGGTTTGATATTTTACAACATAAAGAGGATAGTGAACTTTAAGGATGTTCAGATGACACTTTGAATTCCAAAGTCAAAGTTTATAAAAATGTTTAACTGCCTTTTTTACATCAGTACTTCACATAATGCGTCCTTTACTTAAGGTAATTCCATGCTTTTTGAAATATATATTCCTAATTCTATGTTTACTTGAAAATTTTTAGACAGTTTTTGCCATGAAATTTTGTCAAAAACTTTTTGACAATTTGAATAGATTGTGTATTCTGGTTACTGCACTTACAGATGCTTATTTTAACCTCACAAGGAGCCCAGGTGTAGGATGTTCAATTAACCGCCTGGGGCTTAAGCTTTTGGGGAATCTTACCCCTTTTGTACACATCTCCCTTGTCTGTCTTTGGTTAGCAGCATTGCTTTTAAACTTGCTTTTTGTGATGGTTCACATTGCCAACGTACTATTATTACTCTGTGAAAATGGCCACTTTATAGACAAGTTAAGTTAATATTCAGGGCACGATATTATTTTTGGTCAGTGCCCATTTAATGGTAATGGTTCATCTACATCTAGCTTCTTAATTAATTTTAGGATGATCTTTCCATTTGTCACTATTTTTAAACTAGGATCTCCTAATTTGTGTGCTCAAAACATTTGAGGCATGAAAATCTCCTTAATGTTTTCCTACTATGTCTGTACATACATATTTATTTTTCGTTATTTAGTAAAACTGATCTTTGAATTTTTTACTTAGCTAATTTTTTAAGCTAATTTACTACTTTGGTATACAAAAAACAAAAAACAAGAAAACCTTGAAACAACAACAACAACAAAAGAAAACTCACTTGTTACTGGTGTTGGTGTCCTTTGCAAATTTGACCTCATTTTTTATTATTTATTTATCATACGTTTGCAATGTGCAATTTACCTGGATTATCCCCTCAAACCTTACACTATGTGGCCTTCTTTTACTAATCTGAGCAATATTTCAATTTAAAAAATGGTCTTTTCTCTCCTATTTTTTTGTTCACTTTATTATTTAAACATACAGTGTGATATTGTCCATTTCTACTTTTCTCTTCCTTTGTGCTCAGTTTTTGGTCCTTGACATTTTATTGCATAAAAAAGTAAATGGTTGAGCAATTTGTGTGATTTTCTGTTTTAAAAACAATCTTTTGGGGGATCCCTGGGTGGCTCAGTGGTTTGGCGGCTGCCTTCGGCCCAGGGCCTAATCCTGGAGTCCCCGGATCCAGTCCCACATCAGGCTCCCTGCATGGAGCCTGCTTCTCCCTCTGCCTGTGTCTTTGCCTCTCTCTCTCTCTCTGTCTCTCATAATGAATAAATAAAATCTTTGAAAAAAAAACCAACAATCTTTTAATGAGAGACTCCTAACTATAGGAGACAAACTGAGGGTTCCTGGAGGGAAGGTGCATGGAGGATGGGGTAACTGAGTGATGGGCATTAAGGAGGGCACTTGATGTAATGAGCACTAGGTGTTATATGCAACTGATGAACCACTGAACTCTACATCTGAAACTAATGATGTATGTTGGCTAATTGAATTTAAATAAAAAATAAAAAATAAAAGCACTCTTTTAAGTTTTGCTTGTCTATCTTTAACTAATTGTCCATTAGTGTTCTTTAGAGGAAGTGAGAGATCAGTTCCTTTTAGGTTCTGGAAGAAAAAGAGCTGAATAATTAATTTATGACTTTCAGCTTATGGTCTCCCTAAATCATGGTTACACATAGTTTGGTCCTAAGCTTGCCAGAAATTGAGTTTGTGAAAAAATTAAGTGCAAGGTTACCATCTCTGCCTAATTTATAAAATCAGATTATTTCTCTTGATATTTTCTATTATTCCAAACTTAAAATCTATACTTGATTCTGCTCTAAATAAGAAAAAATCCCCCACTCAAGTGCAAATGTAAATATTAAGCTGCAATAGGAAGCTAAGAGCTGATTTCATCTTCACTTAAAATTTTTTATATATTATACTATTCCTTGATTCTGTGGGTAAGGCTGGCAGATGAAGCATTATGAGCTGTTTATTACTGTCACACAAAGTCACAGGAAGCAAGAAATATTTGAACTCTAAAAAAATATTATAATATAAATTCTTTAGACTAGAAACCATGGTTTCTTCGTGGATCTTTTCTGTAGAAGATCCACCAAGGAGTAAATAGTCAACATAGATTGATGGTAAAAATGTCTGAAGTTTAGCTTTGAAAGGGAGCTTTTTAAATAACTAATCTTGGTTAGCTTTAGGGAAAATTTCTCTCCTGAAATGCTATGTATCAAAAAGCACAAATATTTGTGTGGAGGCACTCAAATAGAGATAAGTCCATTTTTAGTACATTGTGTGGGGAGTGACATGCGTGGAAGTCCATTAATAGCAATGTATGTTGTGTTCCTTTCATTTTATTTTGCTAATGAATTTAGTATCAGATTGATGGGTGCTTGGAACAGAAGACAATTTGCAGAAGTAGTTAGAGCAGTGTATACCCAGCTAAAGGGCTGCAAAATGATCTTTACTGGAGGTCAAGCTCTAGATACAAAAGCATAGGTGGAAACATGTGCTTCTCATCAAGTATGAATTGAACTAGTAACCTTCTGTCTGTAGATTCATATTTCTTTACAGAGGGTGACATCACCTCCTAGGTAGCATTTAGAAATGTGTGGTTGTTATGGTGACCTGGAAACACTACTGTATTTTAGTAGATAGGGTAAAGAGATGACTTTAAGTCCTGTGAAATGTAGACTGATTACTTAGAAGGGAAACTTGACCAGCTCTCAAGGCCAATAGCATTCTTGTGAGAAATGCTATTTGGTCAATCAGAGAGGTAGCCTTTATAGCAGTAGTTTTCAAACATTTTCATAATAATACACTGAAAGAAATACCATTAAATCATAACCTAGTATACACAGAGGTTATATTTATATATATATATATATCCAAAACAAAAATTTTACAAGACGTATTTGCCCTACCTATGTGTGATGCCTACAAATATGTTACATTTTATCCTATTTTATCTCATTCTATCCTATGCTATTTTTTCCTTTTCTTTAAAAGTCTACAACCTACTATCTTAATTTCAAGACCACTTACAGTATACCCTACATCTTGAAAAACTATGTCATAAATATCCTTACACTTCCTGGTAAGAACAAGATAAAGACAAAATAACTGAAGATTTGCCTCTAATATGACTTGGTTTCCTTTTACCCTAAGAAGAGCTCAAAATTTCTGTGTGTGACTATGGTCCAATTTCATTTTAAGAGAAGCTGGGCCCATATGCTAGCCATCCAGGTATAAAGCCTGATTGCCACCTTTGCCCTTTGTTGCTATGATAATGAGGAAAGAGACTCTGAGAACACCATCCCAGTTCACTCACAGCATATGGATCCAAAGGCTCAAAGTTGCCTCTGGTACACATTAGGAACTATGTGGTATTATGTTGAAATGAATGGGATTCAATGAGATGAGAATGAAACCCTCAACTCTTCCTGTCAAAGTGAGTCATCCCTAAGCTGTGGGATGGTGATTTGGCATATTAGGCCTCTCCCTTGCATATTGTTTATTGAAACAGATGTGAAGTCAAATAGCCTGCATGTTTTGGTGCAGTGCCCAATTTATCATGGTTGTATAGAGTTAACCAAATTCTTGGCTTCTTAGAATATTGTCAGAATATTGGCTTCTCAGAGTATTTTTAGGGGACAGAGTTACATATGGCAAGCCTACCACGGGAGCTTAATTTTCTTCATGTCCTTTACCTGAAGTGATTATACCATTTAAACTTAGTCCACTGTTCTCAGCTAAGGGAGGAGAAGGTGAATTGGGGGGGGGGGGGGCTAAGGGAGGAGAAGGTGAATTGGGGCGGGGGGAAGAGTAGCTTTTATAGTGATTTTAATGTTTTCCTGGTAGAGGACCATTATTTGGCTATCCATAATACCTGCCCTGCTCTCTTAAGTCATCAGGAAATAGGCAGAACAACATTTAGTTGCACAGAGGTGAGTTGAGCATGGGAAATTTTCTGCTGTCATCTTTCTGGTTCATGTGCTATTCTCATGAGCATTTGTCCACCTATTTGACTGAAAAGGCTGGGATTTATCTTCCTCCTTGATTTTGTTATGTTCATACAGTGACAATTGCAGAATGGCTTAAGTAATGAATTAGAGATTTGTATTTGTAGGATCTGGGTGAGCTCTGTAAACAGAACTCAGGAAACTCTATCCTATTTATTTTGGTCCTCAAGCACTTGGTACATGGATACATAAAATCTGACTTTTTGTTAGAGTGTCCAGGTAGATAGCAGGAGGCACAGCTATCTTGTTGCTAGCTATCATCCTTTAGGAACTTGCCCAGAAGTCTCTGGAGCTGGAGTTGTCAGAATTCATTCATTCATGAGATGGCTCATGCTATTGTACAAGTTACCCTAGGCTGGTGAGGGGCTGAATGCTTGATCTCCAACATCTGGGTAACCAGAGTAGCGGTAGTACTGGACCCACCTGCTCTGATGGGATAGTTGTGTGGGATGAGGCACAGTCCAAGACTGCCACTTGTCAGCCATGGTAAAAGTGGTTTCCTTTGGAATGACTATTAGCCTTTCTGTAGTAAAGGAGCCATGTCTCTAGCAATAGCAGCTGCAAGTGAAGGCACCTTTGTTTCCCTGAAGTTCCCCAGAATTAGTCAGGACAGGGTAAGATCTACCTAGCTTCACAAGATGTTGTTCCAGCAAGGACCCGCTATCTATTCCTCTGCTATTTCTCTCAGGGAATGACTGGTTTCTAATAGTATTTGCTGTTGAGTGTCCTTGAGATGTCACAAATCTTCTTCCACTTTGGAAGAGGCTTGTGACTATTCAGCTTTCACTTTCTCTCAGTGTTCTTATGGAAGCATGCAGGAGCTGACATTTCTGAAACTCACTCTTTGCTTGGGTGGGTCCATCTTGACTCCATAGTCTCAGTTTAGAAGATACCTCTCCAAAGCAACTTTCTCAGCTCACTCAAAGGTAAGACCCTCTGGCTAATCCATATGGCAGTATCATGGTTACTTCCTCCTTAACATATATAGCTCTAGGGAAATGTAAGCATGTGAGTCTGTGTGTATGTATGAATACTTACATTTACATTTAGTGTAACTATTGACGTTTGAATTTATGTCTTATATTTTGTTTCTTGTGTTATTTCCTCTCTTTTCCATTCCTCCATTTCCCATTTCCTGCCTTGTTTTGGGTTACTTGAACATTTTTTTTAGTATTCCATTTTACTTTATTGATTGTGCTTTTGATTATATATCTTTGTATAGCTTTTTGGGAGTTCTAAGGTTTGCAATATACATACTTAAGTTTTTGTTCTAAATACTTAGAATCAATATTTTATCACTTTAATATAATGTAGAAATGTTGCCACCATGTAAGTTCATTTACTCTCCCAGTTTTGCATTGTTATTGTCCTGTATTATATCTACACGCATTGACACTCCATCAGATAATGTTACATTTTTCACTTTCAACTGTTCAACATATTTTAAAGAACTCAAGCAGAGAATAATAGTTTATTATTTTTACTTATATGTTTATCATTCCTTTGCTTTCTTTTTATTCATGATGTATACAATTTCTAATATCATTCTCCTTCTGTTTGGAGAACTTTCCTTAGCAATTCTTTTAGAACAGGTCTCCTACCAACAAATTTTCTAAGTTTTGTTTTCATCTGAGACTATCTTTATTTCACTTCATTCTGAAAAGATATTTTTATTGGATATGGATTCTATGTTGACATTTTCTTCCTCTCAGCACTTTAAAAAAGATGCGTCATTTCCTTTTGGTTTCCATAGTTTCTTTCTTTCTTTCTTTCTTTCTTTCTTTCTTTCTTTCTTTCTTTCTCTCTCTTTCTTCTTTCTTTCTTTCTTTCTTTCTTTCTTTCTTTCTTTCTTTCTTCTTTCTCTTTCTTTCTTTCTTTCTTTCTTTCTTTCTTCTTTCTTTCTTCTTTCTTTCTCTTTCTTTCTTTCTTTCTTTCTTTCTTTCTTTCTTTCTTTCTTTCTATTTATTTATTTTAGAGAGAGAGAGTATGACATGGGGAGGAGGGGAAAGGAGAGAGAGAATCTCAAGAAGACTCCCTGTTGAGCACAAAGTCTAATATGAGGCTTGATCTTATGACACTGAGATCATGACGTGAGCTAAAATCAAGAGTTGGGTGCTTACCCGGTAGCCAACCAGGCACCCCTGGCTCCTATGGTTTCTGATGAAAAATCTACAATCATTTGACTTGTTGACCCCCTGTAGGTGATGTATGATATCCTCTGGATGCTTCCAAGATTTTTTTTTCTACCATCAATTTTCAGACTTTAATATTCAGATAAATTGAAATGATATATTGGGCATAGATTGTTTTTATTTTTATCCTGTTTGTGCTTACTACACTTCTTGAATCTGTATATTTATGTATTTCACAAAATTTGGAAGTTTCAAAATACTTTTCAAATATTTTTGCAGCACTGTGCTCTTTCTCCTTTCCTTCTGATACTCTGATAGGAATGCTAGACTTCTTTTATTGTCACATAGATCCCTGAGTTGTTAATTTTTTTTCTCTTTGTGTTCATATTAGATCATAGCGATTGGTCTATCTTAAAGTCCAGTGACTCTTTTCTCTGTCATCTTCATTTTGTCATTGAAAGCATCTGTGATCTTTTTGTTGTTTATTTATTTATTTATTTATTTATTTATTTATTTATTTATTTATTTTTGTTTCAAGACTGTTCCTTGTTAAGCATTTTTGTGATAATAATTTAAGGTCTTTGTCAGACATTTTCAATATTTGTATCATTTCAATATTTGTGATTGTTAGTTATCTTTTCTCATGTGAGTTGAGATTTTCCTGTTTTTTGCATACCCAGTAATTTTTTTTTTAATTAGGATCTAGACATTGTAAATATTATGAGATTTTGAGTCCTGTTTAAATTCTATGGAGCTGTTGATATTTTTTGTTTTATCAGGCCATTGATCTAGTTAGGTTCAAGTCGGAAGTTACAAGCTGTATTCTATGGTTCCAATGCAAGTTTTATTTTCAGATTTTACTGTGTATGTATAAGAGGTCAGTCTTGGACCTAGGCACAGACCTATATGTTCATTTAGTTCTTAATTTCTTTTGTATGCTGATTAAAATCAGATCCATATATGTGTAGCTTGGGGATGAGCCCAGAATTTCATAACAGTTTTATGGGATTACTTTCCTGAGCTCTTATCTCTCCATGATATCACTGGTATTTTGCAGTTCCCTGCAGCTGCCCTTTTTGGCCCTCCAGCTAGCAAGCGACGGCTTTATTTACTGCACTCTCATGCACATTTCTGTAACTGAGCCCATGTTCGAGGCCAACTGGTGAGAGGACAGAAAGATGAAAATAAAAGCAATGGGAGCTTACTAAACTCTTATGGGACCACAGCTAAATTTTTAAAGGCACACAAATTACAAATATGCATCTAGATGTGTTTTTAGTAGGTGACTATACCCATGTAAGCAGCACCCAGACCAAGAAGCAAAGCATTACCAGACCACAGAAATCCCCTTTTTTCCTCTTTATTCCCCAAGGGCAACCACTATCATGACTTTTATTACAATAAATTAGTGTTGATTGTTTTTGAACAATATGGAAATATAATCATGTGGTGTATTTTCTTTTGCTTACATTTGTGAGATTCATTCATGTTGTGTTGCATCGATGTGTAACTACAGATTTAAAAAAAAAACCTTTTCCTTATTTTAAGACATATTTGTATATGAATGTATTAAAATTTATTTTTTAAGGCTATTCTACTGTAGATGGAAATTTGGGTTGTTTCCAACTTAGAACCATTATGGAATAGTGGTTGTCATATGCACGTTCTTGTATATCTTGTTGTACATATCTAAGTATTTCTATTCAATCTATACCAAAGAGTCACATTGCTGATATGCCTATGTTCAGCTTTAGTAGGTATTGCCAAATAGTTTCCAAAGCTGTTATACCAATTTTATTCTCAGTATCACTACATGAGAGTTCCATTTGCTCTAATCCTTGACAACACTTGGTATTATCTGTCTTTTTCATTTTAGATTTTCTGGTATGTGTGACATGGTAACCATTATTGCATTAGTTCTCATTTTTCTAATGACTAGTGAAAGTGAAATTAAGCATCTTTCCATGAATTTACTTCCAGTTAGATATACTTTTTTGTAACATTTTGTAGCATTTTGATGTTCATTGCCCATTTTATAGTTGGGCTTGTTACTCTTTCTGTTTTTGAATTGTTCTTCCTTTCTGTAGTCTGGATGTATGTCTTTGTCAAATATACATATTACGGATATCTTCTATTACTCTGAGGTTTGTCTTTTCAATGTGTTATAATTGTCTTTTGATAAACAAGGTTTTCATTTTAATAAAATTCAATTTGTCAATCTCTTCTTTATAGTTTGTTTTTCTTTTCTTTTTTTAAAAGATTTTATTTATTTATTCATAGAGACACACAGAGAGAGGCAGAGACACAGGCAGAGGGAGAAGTAGGCTCCATGCAGGGAGCCTGACGTGGGACTTGATCCCAGGTCTCCAGGATCACACCCCGGGCTGCAGGCGGTGCTGAACCGCTGCGCCACCGGGGCTGCCCTATAGTTTGTTTTTCTTATATCCTGTTTTAAAAAGAAAAACCTCTACCTACCACAAGATCATGAAGACATTCTCCATTGTTATCTTCCGGAAGCTTTGTTGTTTGCCATTAACATTTAGGTCTGAATTTTCCCTGGAATGTATTTTTTGTAGTAAGTGTAAGCTTGGGAGTTGGGTATACAAGATTCACTTTATTTATTTATTTTTTAATGTAGATGTCTAATTGATCAAGCACCATTTGTTGAAAAGGTGGTTCTTTCCCCAGATACTTCAGCAGTAAGTTTATCATAAATCATGTGCTTACATAAATCATGGACTTATTTACGGATGCTCTATTATATTTCATCAGTCTATTGGTCTATCCCTATAACAATACATCATTCATTAATGTAGGTTTATAAGAATTCTTGTATTTAGTGGTATAAATCCTTTACATATATTCTTCTTTTAGATTGCTTTGGTTATTCTTGGTCCTTTGTGTTTCCATGAAAATTTTAGAATCTGCTTGTCAATATTCAAAAATGAAATTTTCTGGGATTTTAATTGAGATTGTGTTTTGGGAAAATTGATATCCAATCTATAAATATGCATTATATTTCCCATTTATTTTAGTATTCTTTCATTTCTCTTAGTCATATTTTATAGTTTTCTATGCTGAAAACTTTCATACTTTTTGTTGGATTGATTTCTAGTATCTGATTTTGCTTTATGCTCTTGTAAATTGTAGTTTAAATTTCATTTTCTGAATGTCTGTTGCTAGTATAGGAAAAAAACCCATTCATTTATATATATTGATTCACCTTGTAGCCAGGGATCTTGCTAAATTCACTTATTAATTCTATTAGATTTTCTGGGTTCTCTTGAAGTTTAATAGCACAATCACGTTTTCCGTGAATAATTACATTTTACTTCTACCTTTACTGTCTATATAACTATATTTTATTTTTCCAGGTTTATTGAGATATAATTGACACACAGCATTGTATAAGTTTAAGGTGTATAATGTGATCATTTATATCTTTATATATTGGAAAATGTTTACAACAGCAGGATTGGTTAACACTTCTAACACACCTCACATAATTACGATTTCTTTTCTGAGGTAAGAACATTTAAGACTTACTCTCAGCAACTTTCAAGTATATATTATTGTTATATTTTATCCCCAGAAGTTATGTATCTTATAACTGAAGTCTGTGCCCTATATATAGCTTTAATTTCTTTTTTTTAAAAGATTTTTAAAAATTTATTTATGATAGAGAGAGAGAGAGAGAGAGAGAGAGAGGCAGAGACACAGGAGGAGGGAGAAGCAGGCTCCACGCTGGTAGCCCTAGCGGGACTCGATCCTGGGACTCCAGGATCGTGCCCTGGGCCAAAGGCAGGCGCCAAATCGCTGAGCCACCCAGGGATCCCCTAGCTCTAATTTCTATTTCTTGTTACATTAGCTAGGACCTCTAGTATAATATTGAGTAAAAGCATAATATTTACACTAGGTTGGTTGGTTTGTTTTTAAAGATTTTATTTATTTATTCATGAGAAACAAAGAGAGAGGGAAGCAGAGACATAGGCAGAGGGAGAAGCAGGGTCTTTGCAGGGAACCCGATGTGGGACTCAATTCCAGGACCCTGGGATCACAACCTGAGCCAAAGGCAGATGCTTCACCACTGAGCCACCCAGGTGCCCCTGTTTATTTGCTTTTTAATTGTAAATACCCCTTATCAAATTAAAGAAGTTTTAAAACATTTTTTTCAGTTTTCTGAGTTGGCTTTATATGAGTGTGTGCATGTGTGTGCGCATGTGTTTAAATCATCAAGTGGATTTGAATATTATTTTCTGGATATGTTGAAATCCACTCTTGCATTTCTGGAATAAACCCAACTTGATGTTGATGGGTTATCCTTTTTTTATAGGGAACTAGATTGAGTTTGCTAATGTTTTCCCTAAGATATTTTTGTCTGCATTCAAAAAAAGATGTTGGCCTATAATATGTTTTAAAATACACATATAAATATATAAATATTATGTTCTTGTCAGGTTTTGGTTGCAGAGTTCTAGTATTCTCACAAAACAAGTTAGAAAGTATTCGTCTTTCTCTACCCTTGGGAAAGTTTGTGTATGATTGGTGCTGTATCTTTTCTTTAGCTATAAGAAAGAATTTAACTGTAAAGCTTTTTGGGCCAGAAGTTTTCACTATGGAAAGATTTTTTTTTTTTATGGAAAGATCTTAACTTAAATATTAAGTTTCTTTCTTTGTGGAGAGATTTTAAATTAAACATGCAGTTTTCCAATTTCTTCTTGTGTCCATTTGGTAATTTGTTTTTCAAAAGATTTATCCATCTCATCGAATTTTTCAAATTTATTGATAGGTTGTTTACCATATCCTTTTATTATCTTTGTATATCTGCCTTTTCAACTAGGTTTTCAGATTTATTAATGTTAGAGTGCTTATCATATCCTCTTATCTTTGTAATGTCTGTAGCATCTATAGGAATGCCTCATTTTTCATTCCTATTAAGAGTTTTTGTTCCTATTCCTCTTTCCTTTAAAATTTGTATTTCTAGAAAGTTATTACCTTTATTTGTCTTTCCAAAAGGAATCTTTAGATTTCTTCTTTATGTATTGCTTTATTTCAAAATATTTGGGGTATTTTGGGATTAATTTTGCTATTAATTTTGAGTTTATGGTCAGAGAACATATGCTAAATGATTTAAATATTTTGAAATTTATTGAGATTTGTTTTCTGATCCAACTTAAGGAAAATATTAGTAAATGTTCTATATGAACCTGAAAATTATGTGTATTTTGTAGTTATTGGTTATAGGGTTCTATACATATCAATTAGATTAAATTAGTTAAATATTGGTGCTTAAAACTTTTACTTCACTACTGATATTTTTACCTCTATCTTCTATCATTTATTGAGATTTATTATTTAAAATTTACTCGTATGGTTGTGGATTGTCTATTTCTCCTTTTAGCTCCTGTTAGTTTTTGCTTTTGAAGGCTATATTATTATTTGTGTACGAATTTAGAATTGTGATCTTAGTAGACTAACTAGAACTTCTTATCATTACTAAATTCTCTTCTTCTACTATATTTTGATTATATTCTACTTAGGTTGGTGGTATAATATATAGTTATACTAGCTTTCCAAAAGAAAATGTTTGATTGGTAAATTCTTTTTTAGCCTTTTACTTTAAATTTTTCTGTGTGTTTATATTTGAGGTATGTTATTTGTGGAAAGCATATTGTTGTTGTTTTTAACTTTCATTCTAAAAGTATTTGTCTTCCAAGTATAATATTTAATTTATTTACATTAAATGTAATTAGTAATATTTGTGGATTTAATTCTATCATCTTACCACATTTTTCTACTGTTGTACGTTTGCCAGTTCTTCTCTTTAACTTGTTACTAGTCAATCTTTTAATTTCATTCCCTGAATTTTATCTTGCTAATTATATATATATTTTTTCATTTTTAATGATTATCCAAATAATGCCTACTATAAATTACACTTTTTATCTTTTCCAGGAAAGAAATTACATTTGTCCCTCATTTCACCATTTGTATTATTGTTGTGCTGTATTTTAATACTTCTGGTGTTCTAATGTCAATTAGAAATTTTTTTTCCTGCCTGAATATATTGTTTTATATTCCTCAGACTTTGGCCTTTTTGGTATACTTCATTTCTTCCTAAATTTCCCAATCACTGATAGCCATGATTTTCCTTCTACCCGAAAGATATCCTTTAGTATTTTTTATAGTAAGAATCTATTGGTGACACATTTTCCAGTTATATTTTCCTGAAAATATTTTTTATTTTGCCTTCATTTTAAAGGATAGTCTTATTGGTTATAGAATTCAAGGTTGGTAATTGCCTTCTTAAAGTACTTTAGAGTTATCATTGCTTTGTTCTCTGATTTCCATTGTTTTTCATGAGAAATCAGTTACATTCTTGGAAAGTAATACATTTTTATTCCTCTGGGTTTTTTGAGATTTCATCTTTAACTATATTTTAATCTTTTCTTTTGTGTCAGTTTCTTTGTGTTTCTTCTGCTTGGGGTAACTTAGACATTCTTAAATTTGTGGCTTGATATCCTTTGTCAACTTGGAAAAATTCTCAGCCATTATTACTTTGAGTTTTGCCTCTTCCTATTTTCCTTACTCTTTCCTTCCAGAACTATAAATATTTGTATGTCAGGCTTACTCATCTGTGTGTATGTGTGTGTGTGTGTGTGTGTGTGTGTGTGTGTGTGTGTATGAGAGAGAGAGAGAGAGAGAGAGAGAGAGAGAGCGCAAGTGGGGGAGAGGCAGAGGGAGAGGGAGACGGAAAGAGAGAGAGGGAATCCCTAAGCAGATTCTACACTGAGTGCAGAGCCCATTGTGAGAGTCGGTTACAACCTTGATATCATGTTTTGAGCCAAAATGTAACATCAGATGCTTAACAAACTGAAACATCCAGGTGCTCCAGTCTGGCTCTTTTCTATTGATTTATTTTCAAGATGATGAATCTCTTCTGTTTAGTCTAATCTGCATTAGCTCCATCTATTGAGTTCTTGATTTCAGTTATTTTATTTTTAATTCTAGAGTATCATTTGGTTTTTTATAGATCCCAGTTCTCTGGTAATTCTCTATCTTTTCTTCTACTTTTAAAACCATATTAATCACAATACTTAAAAGTTTGTGCCTGATTATTCTCTCACCTGTTACATTTTTCGAGTTTATGTTTTTTTTTTTTTTTTTTTTTGGTTTTCAGTTTTAGTTATTCAGCCATAACTCCTGGCTTGCCTGATGATGAACTTTATGTATGAAAATTTTGTGTGATATTGTATTTTCCCACGGATGACTTAATTTCCTTCCTGCAGATAATTAGAGTAGTGTTAAGTCACTTTGATTTGATCAGGAATTATAATTTGAAGTTGGTTTTTTTTTAAAGATTTTATTTATTCAACTGAGAGACAGTGTGAGAGACAGAGTGAGTGGGGGGAGGAGAGAGGCAGAAGAAGAAGCAGACTCCCCACAGATTGGAGAGCCCAATGCAGGGCTCCATTCTAGGACCCTAGGATCATGACCTGATCTAGAGGCAGATACTCAACTGACTGAACCACCCTCAAGTTGGGTTTCTCATCTTTGTGATAGCTAGCCTTTCTCTATTTGGCCCTTCCTCCTATAGACATTTAGAGGTTCAAATAAAATTAGGGAAGATTTTCAAGTGGTCCTTAAACTCCAGTTTTTGCCTTCTTGACACAGTAAGACCATAAGAACTTGACACTAAACATTCTGTTTAATTTTCTAGTATCCAGGTTGATGCTGTCTGCTTATTTGTTTTTTTTTTTTTTTTTTTGCAGAGGAGTGTGCTTTTCACCACATGAAAGGGAATCTACAAATGCCTCAAGGGTTAAAAGTGTGAAACAATATAGTATTCACCTTACTGCATTTACCTACTGTCTAGGAGCTTGGCTTCCCAGGTCATGGCTATCTTGACAACTCCCAAGTGTAATTTTTCTTTCCCCTCCACGAGAGTAATTAATGTTCTGATCCAGAGCTTTGTGCTCCATGCCTTAGCCCAGTGCTACTTAGGTTCACTAAGTGCCTAAGGGCAAAAGTGGTAGACATCATACTAATGTTTTTCCTTTCACAATATCTTGAATTTTTTTTTAAGATTTTATTTATTTTTTCATGATAGACACAGAGAGAGACAGAGACAGAGAAAGAGACTCAGGCAGAGGGAGAAGCAGGCTCCATGCTGGGAGCCCGACATGAGACTTGATCCTGGGACTCCAGGATTATGCCCCGGGCCAAAGGCAGGCACCAAACCACTGAGCCACCCAGGGATTCCCAATATCTTGAATTTTAAGTTAAAATCACTTTGGTTGGTTCCTAGTCCCTCATCAAACAGTTTTTCAAATAATTTTTATTTAGCTTGTATAGTTTTTCTCAGCAGGATGAGTGTTTTGATACAAGCCACCCTATCATGGTAGAACTAGAGGGCCTCTGACAATGCTATTTTGGTTAACAGGTTATTTGGGAGTGAGTGATTGGGAGTTAACTATTTTGTTACTTTACAAAATAACTTATGAAAATATACTGCTACTTTCAAATATATTTATACTCCTCTTCACATGAATTCCTCACATCTATTTGGACCTAAATATTATTTCTTCAGTATTTAAAAGTATAGAAAGTGTGTTAGTGAAGTTCATTTGACTTGTACAAGTTGATCAATCTCCATTTGAATAGTTATATTAATCTCTCTAGTTAAACCAATTTTGAAATTTAAAAATCACCAAAAATACCATTGCTGTTTTCTAAAGGGAAGTTGGTTATACCTAGTACAAAGGATAACTTATAGTTTAGATAATTGCATGCATTCTGAGAATCCAAATAATAGCGATAGTTTTAGAGAGCTCTGATATTCTTCCCCACCTTGCATTGTAAACCACAATTAATGTTTTCTTTTTAATAAACTGGTGCCAGTTTCCTTTTACCATGGTTAAGGGGTTTATAAAGGGAAGTCAATGTTATTTAAAAACTGTCATTCATATGTATCTTATGGTGATAGCGATGAATACCTAGGCATAGAAGATAGTTTTGTAAATGGGGTATAAAAAATTTTTGAAACTATTTTGATTTACTCATTTCTTTTCCTGAAATTTACTTGTCTCTCTGGATAATGTGATGAATGTAATATTCAGTAAAATCAGCAGCAGCAGATATATCAGTATTTGTCCTAGTAGATTCGGTACTGGGAACTTAGATAAAATGAAACAGTTATAATGAAAGTTGAATAGTAAGAACCTAGAGAAGCATGCGTATTTAAACAGCATAAAGATTTATTTATTATTATTAATGACCCATTGTATTTTATAGTAATGAAAGCCTCAAAAGTTAAATACTTTCTGAAACAAAGAATAAAATATAAATACAGATATCAAGTAATTATTTCAGGGTCTGTAGAATCCTTAGGTATCTTTTGACTTATCTTCTCTTTGGCCCTGTCAATCAGAGACATATCTTTCTTTCTATCTTTTTATCTTTGGTCTGTATCAAAAACTGCTGTGGTTGATAGACATTAAGGGTTCTAAAAGTTTTGTACATAATTTAAAAAGACATTGCAAATCATGGATTCTTTTGATTTGAAAGTATTAAAAAAAACAAACCCGGAAGTAGGAGTCAGGCAGCCAATGACCTAGCTCCAGGTACATGTTGCTGTCAGGCAAGGCTCTTATCTTCTCCGGACTCCAATTTCCTTCTTCATAAAATAAGATATTGTAAAGCATTTGCCTTACTTTCTCAGAGTCATTATGAGAACCAGATAAAAAATGCTGTGTGAAAACTCTTTTCCCAAAGTAAAACTATTATACAAATGTAGGAGGTTCCTCTTGTTATCCTCATTATCATTATTGGGGCCAATGATTTTGGAGGGTTAAAGCACTGCTCAGAAGCATAAAACAGTTTTGAGACAGATTTCCCATAGTTTTCTGTTGATAAATATAAAGTCTGCTTTCCTATCTGTAACTTATTAGTGGCAAGTAGATTTTTGTTTCTGTTATTCTATTCATTTTTTTTTAATGACTCCAAATTTGCTCTGTGAATTTTAGGAGAGCAATCTAGTAACATGTTTGGATTACTTCTTTGACAATAACAATGAATTATAAATTCAGTGAATTTAACAAACTGGGACAGAACTCCATGTTATTAAGAATAGGTCCCTTAAGGTTTCTGAATGCATTTTACTCATTGTTGAGTAGAGAAGCAATAGGCTCCTTTGGAGCAAACTTACCAAATTACAAAAGGGAAATAGTTTATCCTTGAACCACTATGAAATCCACGGCAAATTGGCAAGGCCAATTTGTAACATAAATATAGAAAATATTAACTGCTTTAAAGGGATGTGCATTATATTAATTCATGTAATCATTAAATTAATTACTTGAAGATCACAGATCATTAGTTGATGGATTTTAAATGAAAAAAAAAAAGCATGCTGAATAAGAAGATAGGTATGCATACATCAGAGATGTCATGCAAGTATACCTAGAACACACAGTTGTTTAATTAGGGAGCATGACAACAATCTATGAAACCAGTGCTTGTGAGTTCTATCTACCCTGAGAGGGTTTGGCTCACTATAGCAGGGTTCATGATACTTTTCACAGTCAAAAGAAGGTCAGAAATGAATGGATAATGTCTTCCTTTCTTCATTTATATGAATTAATCAAATTGTAATCAGGTTCTGTCACTCATGTGCATATTATAGAACATCTGAAAAGCAATGAAATGCATTATATTCAAATGGACAAATACTCTGAAGATGTGGACATACAAATTTGAAATATGTATTTCCTATAAACAATTTTAGAATACAGGCATGCCTCAGAGATATTTTGGGTTTGGTGTTAGGCCACTACATAAAGCAAATATTGTGATAAGGAGAGCTAAATGAATTTATTTTATTTCCCAGTGCATAAAAAGTTGTTTACACTACATTGTAGACTATTAAGTGTATAATACATTATGTCTGAAAAAACAATATACATACCTGAATTAATGTTATTGCTAAAAAATGTTAACCCTCATCTGAGCTTTCAGATAATCTTTGTAATCTTTTTGCTGGTGGAAGGTCTTGCTTCTTTGTTGATGGCTGCAGACTGATCAGTGTGGTAGCTGCTGAAGGTTTGGGTGACTGTGGCAATTTTTGAAAATATAATAGCAATGAGGCTTCTGTATCTCCCTTCCATGAGTGACATCTCTGTAGCTGCAATGCTGTGTAATAGCATTTTACCCAGAGTAGAACTTTTTGCAAAATTGGAGTCAATCCTCTCAAACCCTGCTGCTCTTTATGAATTAAGTTTATGTAGTATTCTAAATCATTTGTTGTTTTTTAAACAACCTTCTTGGTATCATTATCAAGAGTGTATCCCATCTCAAGAAGCCGCTTTCTTTAGTGATCCATAAGAAGCAACTCCTCACCTGTTCAAGTTGATATTGTAGCAATTTAGCCACATCTTCAGGCTCCACTTCTAATTGTAGTTCTCTTGCTGTTTCTACCACATCTGCTATTACTCCCTCCACTAGTATTGAACCTCTCAAAGTCATTCATGAGGGTTGAAATTAACTTCTTCCAGATTGCTGTTAACATTGACATTTTGACCCCTTTCCATGAATCACAAATGTTATTAATGGTATCCAGAGTGATGAATTCTTTCCAGAAGGTTTTCAATTGACATTGCCCAGATCCATCAAAGGAATCACTATCTATGGTAGCTATAGCCTTACAAAATGTATTTCTTAAATAAGAAGACTTGACAGTTAACATGACTCCTTGATCCTTGGGCTACAAGATGGATGCTGTGTAGCAGGCATGAAAATGTTAATCTCATTGTCCCATCTCCATCAGAGCTCTTAGGTGACCAGGTGCATTGTCAAAAAGCAGTAATATTTTGAATATTTTGAAAGGAAACTTTTTTTTTCTGAGCATTAAGTCTCAACAGTGGGTATAAAATATTCGGTAAACTGTGATATAAGCAAATATGCTGTCATCCAGGCTTTGTTGTCCTACAGAGCATAGGCAGAGTAGTTGTAGCAGAATTCTTAAGGGCTGTAGGTTTTTTGGAATGGCAAATGAACATTTGACTTTAATTTAAGGTCACCAGCTGCCTTAGCCTCTAACAAGAGAGTCAAACCATCCTTTGAGGCTTTCAGGCATTGACTTCTTTCTAGGTATGGAATACCTAGATGGCATCTTCTTTCAATAGAAGACTGTTTCATCTACATTGAAAGTCTGTTGTTTAGTATAGCCACCTTCATGAATTATCTGAGCTAGATCTTATGGATAACTTCCTGCAGCTTCTACATCAGCACTTGCTGCTTCACCTTTACTTTTATATTAAAGATGGAAAGATGCTTCTTTCCTTAACCTCATGAGCCAACTTCATAACCTCAAACTTCTCTTCTGCAGCTCCCTCATCTCTCTCAGTCATCTTAGAATTGAAGACAATTAGGGCCCTGCTCTGGATTAGACTTTGGCTTAAGGGAGTGTTGTGGCTAGTTTGATCTTCTATCCAGACCACTGAAACTTTCTCCACATCCACAATAAGACTGTTTTTCTTTTCTATCATTCAAGTGTTCACTGGAGTAGTGTTTTTTATTTCCCTCCTGAACTTTTCCTTTGCATTCACAATTTGGCTGTTTAATGCAAGAGGCCTAGCTTTTGGCCTATCTTGGTTTTTGACATGACTTCCTCACTAAGTCTAATCATTTCTAGCTTTTGATGTAAAATGAGAGATATCTAACTCTTCCGTTTGCTTGAACATTTAGAGGCCATTGTGAGGTTATAAATTGGCCTAATTTCAATATTGTTGTGTGTTGGGTAATAGGGAGGCTCAAGGAAATGGAGAGAGATAGGGGAATGGTTTGGTCAGTGGAATAGTCAGAACTCAACATTTATCAATTAATGTTGCTGTCTTACATGGGTGCAGTCTATGGCATCCCACAACACTTAACAATAGTCACATTTAAGATCACCGATCACAGATCAACAAATGTAATAATGTTGAAAAATTTTGAAATCTTGCAAGAATTACCAAAATATGACACAGGGACATGAAGTGAGCAAATGCTGTCAGAAAAATGGCACTGATAGATTTGCTCAATATAGTGTTGCCACAAATTTTCAATTTGTAAAAACCACATTATCTGTGAGGCACAATAAAGTGAAGCACAATAAAACAAAATACAGGGCTAGAGCAAACATTTAATCATATTACTTTGTAACCTTTGATTTACTTGCACAGTGCCTGGTATATGGTGACTCTCAGAAAATTCTTCAATTGTGTGTTGAAAATGAATGCACTAATGAACACACCTACATACATATGCAGAAGGTTCTCCTTACAGTGATAGTAGAACACCTATACCGAATAGTCATACAAGAGTGTATGGAACATCAGTTTTTATTCAGACACCCAATACCATGATTAAAATAAAACAACAACAACAACAACAACAAAAACAAACAAAAAACAAAAACCTTCCCCTTTCAGTTCCCCTTTTAGGTTTGATTGTATGTTTAACTCATTAGGTCATTTTCTAGAATTTTTAAAGACAGTATTCTTCACATTTTTATTTGTTTTCTTTGGTTTTTCTTCTGTATCTTCATGTTTTTCTTATTTGCTTTCCATTATAAACATTTTAAATATTATGCATTTTTCTTTTATTTTTCATACCCCATTCCTCCAAATAAAGCTTTCTTTATTAAAGAAAATATGGAAAATTTTAATAAAAATATTTATGTTACTCTATTGGCTCACTTTCTCCAAGTCTTTTCAAAGGTTTAAATTTAATGATTACACTATGTTTTGTCTTATTTTTAAGTTTTACTTAGAATTTAAGTACCTTTTCCATTTTAATACTTATAGCTTATTCCATTGAGTAGATATACCATAGTGACTTAATTATTATATTTGGATACTTACATTGTTTCCAGCATCAGCTATTTTTGAAAAGAATATGATGACCTTTTTGTATATAAAGCTTTTCCCCCCTAGCATTTAGCTCATTTTCTTGGTGTAAATTCCTAGATTTGGAATAAAGCCACATGCAGTGACCATGGCAGTGCCCTTTTTATTTTTAATTTTATATATTTAAAGATTTTATCTATTTACTTATTTGATAGAGAGGAGGATGGGGAAGAGCGGAGGGAGCGGGACAAGTAGGCTCCATGCAGAGTGCGGAGCCTGATGCAGGGACCCATCTCAGGATCCCAAGATCTTGACCTGAGCTGAAATCAAGTCAGACACTTAACTAACTGGCTCACCACAGTGCCTTTTATTTATTTAGATTTTATTTATTTATTTGACAGAGAGAGAGAGAGAGCACAAGCAGGAGGAGCACCAGGCAGAGGGAGAGGGAGAAGTAGAGTCCTGGCTGAGCAAGGAGCTTGATGTGGGGCTTTATCCTCAGACCCTGAGACCACCTTTAGATTCATCACAGCATTCAGGCATCCATATGATTCTCTTGGGCTGCTTCTAGGCAATGACTGAGCTTACCAGTACTCACTCTTGCACAACATGAGATTCTAAGGGGCAGTTTTTGCCCAAGGACTCCCCACCAACCTGTCTTAGACTTTCTCAGAACTGCTTTACATGTGAAACTCCTCTTCTCTCTTTCCTTTCATAGGTGTCAAACCTGCATCATGGTCTGAGAATTCTCTTTGCCTGGTGTCCTCCCTCTTATCACTCACAGTTTGTTGCCCCAATAAATATCTTACTTATCCAATTGGTGTTAGCACCAGACCCAAAATGACATAGCATATAATCCTTTTCAGGCTCTTGATGCATAATGCATATTTTTTTTCAAAAAAATTTGTACCAGTTTCCATATTCACTGAGTGTAGTTTCTCAACACTGGATTTTTCTTTCCTTATTTTTTTTTAAACTTACATTGATTTGATAGATCAAAGTATGATATTTCATGTTCAAAATTTCTATTTCCTTCATGAGAGTAAATGTCCTTTATTTTCCATTTGAGATTTATTCAAATTTATTCATTTTTTCACTAACAAACTTTTCATATAATTTATATGTATAATCCTTCTTTTCAAACACTCTTTTTACTAGTGTATTTAAATGAGAGTCTCATTCTATACTCATTTACCAGTAGTTCAGGTAAATTAAGAACATGGAACAAATATCATGATCACTCATTTACTCAAGACTAAACTAAAACCATACATGCTATTTTTGATTTTCCAACAGCAGCAGTAGTAGAATCCAGGTCTCCTGTATGTCTTTAGGAAAAGCATATAGTTTTAACATTTTGTAATTAAAATGTGTGCATGTGTGTATGTATACATGCATGAGCCTGTGCATGTACACACCTGAGTGTGAGGATGTTTGTGAGTGTGCAGAATTTGCTGGATGAGAGGTTAGGCTTAAAATTTCTTCACTTTGTTGTCTTGTATTTTTTTCTGCTATTAATATTGCTTTTCTCTTTTGTTTTTCTTCCACTGTCTTTGCCCCACATTTATTTCTAAGGTGTCCCTGATCATCCAACACTTATTAGGTTAAATTATGCACGTGCCAATCTCTGTGTCCCCAAACACACATAGCTAATCAAGAATAAAACCATTTATTGTAAATTTACCTCTAGAATGAATTCTCCTTTCTCTGATTTTGAGGATGGATAGATGCTCATTATGATCTGGGAGACAATTATAACATGCACATTTAGAGTGTAGGTGGATAGAATAGTACTCTGTGTTAGGTGTGAAGACTTTTATTTTACTCATTTAAAGACAAAGATTTAAACGTGCTTGTTTAAATTCAACAAGCCCTTAGAGCCATGAGGCCTTGGGGGTAAGAGGTGCTTAAAACCAAATAGCACAGGAGCTAAAGAAGTAATTATATGCCAGACTGAAGATAGAGCTGAACAAAGAGTGAGCTGATCGGGGAACAGGGGCTGGAAAGCTGAATTATGTCCCAGGTATCAACAGACTAAGAAAATAGTAGGAAACCTGCTTCTTCCTACATTTCACCAAATTTTATAAATGCTGATGCTTTTAAGGTGGTTTGGTAATCTGATTTTTTTTTTTTTTTTTGCATATTTGCTTTAATGTAAATTTTTAAAATCTGAATTGGCTGGGTGTTTTTAGTGAAAAACACAAAGACTTCATAATATCACAAATACTCTGGATTCAAGGTGGTAGGAAACAAAAATAGATTGGAATTTCAATGATCTTATCTCCCTGAAGACCAACCTGTAAAAGCTACCTCACCTCCCTCACCTATTTCAAAAAGTGGCATGATGCGGAAGGAAGAAGGTGAGAATCCCTCTGAACAGATTTCAGGTATTCTTTTTTAAATTATTTTTATTTTTTATTTTTTTAGATTTCAGGTATTCTAAAGTAGTGAGCTTTATTTCATATTAAAGACTTAAAATGTCTCATATTCCCAATTGCTGAAAATGTGGTAGGGAAGAGGCAAAGACAACATATTCTTTGTTCCAAATCCTTTCCTAGGAAATCTGGTCTATGGTATAAGAAACGACTCTAGGTCTAGGTAGAAAGGCTTCCGAATGACCATAAGCCCACACTGATTTTTTTTTAATTTCATAAAGTCGATGGTTCATTTTTTGATTACAATAAAAACGATACCTATAAAAACTAACATTGACAGGCCCGCTGATCCGACTACAAAAAAGGAGATTGATTATTTTATATTTTTTAGAAAAAATTTATTAAACAAGCTCCCATGAATGTACAAGTATATTTTCTTACCTATGAAAAATCCTTTTAAAACTCAAGATATTGTGCAGTTTTGATGTTGAGAATTACAGAGGCCAGCACTGAGGTCTGTTTCTCCATAGCATAGTAACAGGACAAAAGGTTCCAAGTTAGCAAGGGATTCTTGAGCAAATAAGCAAGTTCATTTTTGCTCTGTTATTTTATCTCTTTTTTACCAAACTGTCTTCAAGTGGAAAAGAAAGTGTCAGTATGATACCTTTTTATAGAAGACTAAAAAGGAAAAAAAAGAGAATGGAAAGAAGGGCCATGGTATGCTTATATCCTCCATTCAGCTTCCATTAAAGTTATTCTGGAATGGTGAGAAGAGGAGAATAAAAGGACCCCATTCATTTACTTATCCAATAAATATTTATGAGGCACCAAATGTATTCCAGGTAGAGGACATTGGTTCAAAAATTTATAAGACAAATATCTGATTTGGAGGACCTTACATTCAGTGGAAGGAGAAGGAGGGATATCAGGAAAGGGGACATGGAATTTCAGCATAGAGCAAACTGCTGTAATGGGAGTAAGTGTAGATTGGGGGAGGGGTAGACAACAAGGTTAGAGAAGGCTTTCCTGAGGAGAAAATAGCTAAGTTGAGACCTAAGGATGGAGAGGAGTTTGTCAGGGAAGCATCTGGGAGATGGGTGAGGAAGAAAAGAGTGTATTTCAAGCAATAAAATCATAAATAGGATTTCAGTAATTCAGTGGCTTGACCAGATTTGTGTGTTAAGAGAGAGATCTGGCAATTATGTAAGAGGGACAGAAGCCCTAAGGCAAAGGTTTTCAGTCATGGTGAGGTGGGTGGACGAATGCAGGATTGAGGTTGATCCTTTCCTGTGGCATTAGTAGGGAAGGGGAAATAGATGGATATGAATGCAGTGGGTTTGTAAGTAAGGTATCAAAAAGTTGATCTAAGGGTTTATACTTTCTCACTGGAACGGGTAGCAGATACTGAATGGGCAGGAGTGGAGTGGAAAATTTCAGGAAAGAGGGAAGATTTGAAATGGATGTCATATGTAGAAATTGAGAGAGTTGCTTTAGGGAGATGAAGGAGGATTGTTAAGGCACTTTGGGCCCAGCCAAATATGGAGGCCAAGGACGGGTAGCAGTTACACTCTGTGTATGTAAGGCCCTCTGTAGCTTCTGAACTCTAGGAGTGGAGAAGGCAGGTGCTCCAGGATTGGGTCTTCACTGGTGTCAGCACTCTTTTTGTTTCTCCCCACTATTCATTTCTTGTCACTGAGAACTTCTTATGGTTGATACTTGTGACTTTCTGCCTAAGGGCATTTTTCCTGGATGTGTAGCAAATTTGGGCAGTTTTGAAATACCAAGCAGTTCATGTCACAAGAAGAAGCCTTGAGCAAATAACTGGTGGCAAGTTAGTGGATAAATACCTTTGCACCGTCCCCCTTTATATGGGTTAACTGTGAGGTATGTTCTGTACTATTCGCCAGCATAATGCAGTAGGATTGAGCTCTAGTTCATCATAGCAATAAGCTGCCTAATAAATGCACCCCTATTGACTACCCACATGCTTCCTGTATGGCTATGTAACAAACTACTCCCAAACTCAGTTGCTTAAGGTGATAAGGATTTGGTTTTTCTCACATTGTATGGGGTGGCTGGACTTAGCTGGGGCATTCTTCTGTTCTGCCAGAGGATACCAGAGGTCATTCATGTAGCTGCTTTTGACTACCAGCTCATGGCAGTCAGGAAGGTCCACACTGGCTTTACTTACAGGACTGAGGCCTCAGTGCAACAGGTGGGATAGCTGGGTTCTGTCTGGACCTCTTTCTGTGCGCATGGTTTCTTATCATTCACTAATCAACTCAGAGCTTCTTTACATGGTGTCTGCATCTCAAGAAAGCAAAAGAGGAGGCTGCCAGGATTCTTTCAGCCTTTGCTCAGAACTGGCACAGTGTGACCTCTGCTACACTCTGTGGTCAAAAGTAAAAGTCTAACCTAGATCCAAGATGGCGGGAAACAAACTCTGCCTCTTGATGTGAGGGACAACATGCAAGAACAGAGATCTGAGGGCCTGTTGATGGTTATCTTTGCTGATAGTCTATTTTATTTCCCTTCTCTGCCCCCCCCAACCTTTATTCCTTATCAGTGTTTCTTGAGGTTATGTCCCAAATAAACTACTTACACTAAAATCCTCATCTTAAGATCTCAACCAAGAGACCTTGGTAAATGAGACAGGGCAAAACTAGAAAGTGAATTCAGAGTATTAACAAAAGAATAAAGTAATGGGTCATGTGGTTGGGGCTAGGTCAGAAAGACAATCTAAAAGGGATTCAAAGAGTAGAAAATTGGCAAAGCCTAGGGTTTCACAATATGTATGATACTGAAGAACTACACATGAGGAGTTTGGCTTGGAGAGAAGCCTGGAAGGGAAAAAGACTATGGTTGTAGGTCCAACAATGGTGGTGTGCACCCCAGGGACTCCAAAGAGCAGACACCAGTGGAACAAAAACAATATTTCATTGATCAACCTCTGGACAGGCTGCTGCCACCATCTTAGTTGTGAGGCTCACCACCTTTGAAATTAATTTCTAGGATGTATGTTAGGCAGATACTCCTTCAACTTGTTTTATTATAGGTGATCCATGACACTAGATCTGGAGAGGAGGGAACCATTAATATACTCCAGTGCACGACCCCTGATGAACAAGGCTGCCCCAAAACAGCTTGAGGAGAATCTCCTGCCTTCCAGAGCTGCAACCCTAAGGAAGTATGCTACTTTTGAAAAATGGAACATGAATAGAAATAATATGTATTGGAAAGAACAGATGCTTCAGAGTCAAGTAGGATCAAGTCATGGTGTCACCAGTTAGCTGACATGTGATGTCACAAAAATAACTACATTTTTGAACTCCATCCTTTCTTGCATCACATGGTGTTAATACCTCATTTGATTGTGACAAAATTAAATAGCAAAATATTTGCTAAGTGCCTAGTCCAAAATAGGGTATAACTAAATACTAGTTTCCTTTCTTTCATTCTTCCTTCTTCTAATCTATAAAGGAAGATTCATGGGCAAAGTATAACACACCTTCTCTTTCTGCTCTTATAGCTTGTTTCTGAAGAAGCACAACATGAGTGACCTAATATAGTACCCTAGTGACCTCAAGGGTTCACTCTGTCTCCCTTAGTTCTTGTTTGCTATGAGGCCATGATTAGGGAGACTGTTACTTAGTGGTAAGTGTCTAATCTGAAGAATTTTTTTTTTTTTTTAATTTGAAAGGAGAGCAAGAGGATTCATCTGTACTAAGTAGCCACACAATCGGCTTGGAAGGTATTTGGCATTCATGTGGATTTTGGCAAGAAATAAGCTTCATCTGAACTCTGTTGCACTCTTATTCATTTTGCTAAAACTAATGTTCAAAATATTACAGTTATATTCAAGTAAGAATAGGGAAATTTTCACCACATAATTTATGTTTGTAGATTTTTGTGAATTGTAAATTAAACTTGCAAGCTCTTGGCTAAAGTATTTGCCTCTTCATTTCAAAGGAAGGAGTTAAAATTCTTATTCTTATCATTAGTGTGATTATAGATTAATTTGTTCTTACTGCCCTTTCAAAACAAAATGAAAACCAGTAATATTTGATTCTAACCATTTCACACTTTCAATAGAATGATTTAGAAAGGATGCAACTGAATTGCACATATGAACTATATAAATAGCCTTTTAGGGAATAGGAAGTTGTAAACAGGAACTTGAAGGTAATTTTGTCCTTATCTTCAGGTTTAATTTGCCTGCCAGAATTTGTAAACTGATAAAAATTGTTACTTGTTTATATAATTTCTGCTTTTATTGACATGTTCATGAGGTAGAAAACTAGACAAACTCAAAATTCCTTCATCTATGGTTTTACTCTTATTTTCTCAACTTGGAAGTCTTCTTCTCATAACAGGGAACTCACTCTACTTCTGTCCTTTCTCAACTCCCAGCTGCATAGTCATCCTTGTGTCCCTTCAGGACAGTAATACAGGAATTTTATCTTCCAAGTGGGCACCTGTTAGGTCTTCAACTGATTACTGGTCCTCTAGGTCCGCAACTCTGCCTGTGTTTCTCCAGGCTGCTCTAGCCATTCCACTATCTGCTTCCTCAGGAGCTAACTCTGAGTGTCCTTCAGCTGTATGGTTAGGCACTTCCTGCAGTGTGATTCCCCACTTGCTTAGTTCCCCACTGGGAACAAAGCCCAAATACAGGGCTCTCTCTTTTCCTCATTCATAGTATTTACCTCTTCTTGCTATGCACTTTATATTTTATGTCTGTATGCCCTCTAGTATTTACTGCTTCTTATAAATTATAAACTCCCTAAAGGCAGATGTAAAATTCTTTCTTATATGTATGTGTCTCACAGGAGACAGTATAGTACCTTGTACCAACTAGGTGTTTAATGCATGTTTATTAAGGTTATTTGAATCCGTGTAATCTAGGCAGTTGTAAAGAGCATTGCATTACTTATCATCCCACTTTTTGTTTCTAAGCAGTTTTTATAAGGAGATATATCTGAATTTCTCAGAATCTTAAATAATATTATAGCATCTTTTTTTGAAATTCATGAAAAATGTCCAATTGTCTAATCTTCACATTTAAAATTATTTTAACACACCATTCACAAAATTATCCCACTCACTTGAAGTACTGATATAAATATGGTTCCTGTCTTTGTAGGTATGACAACTTCAGATGTCAGTTGATGATTTACTTGAAATTGTATGTTGGAGACTGTATTTTTTTTTCTCCTCACTTTTCTACAGAGGATAATTTATCTCTTCTGAAATCTTTTCCATAGTCCTGGCATCTGAGGAATTTGCCAGACCTGTTATGCAGAAATAATACAATAATGCCTATAACATTGAAGAATACAGAAATAAGGCTATGTATATAATCATAGAATACTGCAGTTGGAAAGTGGAAACAATCTATTCAAGCCTCACAATTCACATGAGCAAACTGAAACATTGAGAGGTGAAGGGACTTGTCCAAGGTCCCACAGCTACGTAATGGTGGAACCATATCTTCTGATGGCTGAAGGAAGACTGTTTTTCACTATATCCTGATAGAATTAGATCCAGAGGCATACCAAAGGAGAAAGGAATATAATGAAATTATTTCAAATGATAGATCTCTTAAAGAAATTAGATTCTTGCTGAGTTTTCAATGAGGTTTTTTTTCTTACTATCTAGATGTTTCATGTCCTATAATGTGTCAAGTCTAAAACAGATCTTGTAATGATAGAGATGTATGGCCTTTGTTTTCATCTATAAAGTGAATGTGCTTTAGTTTCATTTTAAAAAGTTACATTTGAGTATGTGCTTGTTTTTAATTTAGAAAATACAATTTAGTTGGGAACTTAATCATTGTCAGTTCTTGAGATAGTTTTTCAAGCTTTGAGATGTGTTGTGGATTGCTGTAAGTGTTGGCAAAAAAAGAACCCTTTGAACAGAGGTTCTTTTATCTATTTGTTTTTTCTGCTTTGGTTCTGAGATATGATGAAAAATGTTGGTCTTGAAACATTTGACTGACATTTTTTTTCCATTTCCAAAACTTTTGAGGATTTGATATATTTGAATTTCATTTTTATTCATATTTGGTGGCACATATTTCTTTATATTTATTACCCACTCTATTGCCCCTTTTCTTCATGTGTTCAGTCTTCTCCCAGAAGCAAGCGACATATTTCTAGCCTGTTTAATATGATTTTTTACCTATACTTCTTGATACTTTTTTAGAGTCCTCTCTTCCCTCAATTAATAATAAAAGAGTTTTGCTACTGGCATGGAGAAATAAATTTCTAACTAATAACCTACCTGCAAATAAAAATGATAAACTCAGAACAAAAGCAAAATAAACAAAACAAAATACATCTGAAGGTTTTGAAATATGGACATTAGTAGGAAGATTTAGAAGAGAACTGAAACTTGGATTAAGCAACTGGTATGGAGTGGGGGGAGTTTCACATTTTTGTGGCTTTTCCTGAGGGTATCTGCAGTTGTAGTGGCAATGGGGCAACTAAATTCCAAAAGAAAGCCCTCTGCTTAATGACTGGAGGTAACCTGACAAAGAGTACAGATGCCAGAGAGTGAGGGGGGATTCAAGAAAGGAAAGAGATAGATCACTTCTCAGCCTTTTGGCTAAGATCAAGTGAAGAAAGGAAAGGTATAGAGATGAGGGACCTCAAGTTCTGTATATAAACTGTGCTTAATACTCTGGCTGACTCTTGAACAACATATGTATAGAATATACTGAAAGCAACCAACTGAGAACAGAACAGGACCAAGTTTGCAATTTGAGACTAACCAACTTTATGGACTGCTAAAACAAAAGTATGCCAGCAGTCTCTGGCTCTGTATAACAAAATTCAGAGTACCCACCATTAACATTGACAACATCCAAGATAAAACTCCAAATTAGTTCAAATACAAACAAAACAAAACAAAAACCCCAACAAATTCTATTTCTTAAGAGAAAGGAAATCTACAGATGACAATCCTGAAAGGACCCAGATGTTGGAATTATCAGGTAAGAAAATTAAAGGAGTTATTACAATTATGCTCAATGAGGTAAAAGAAAATATTGTTGAAATGAATAAAAGGATAGGAAATCTCAAAGAGAATTTTATATCTATCTATCTATCTATCTATCTATCTATCTATCTATCTACCTATAGATATAGAATAACAAAATGGAAAGTTTAGAATAGAAAAATACATTATCTTAAATAAATTAGAATAAATAAATAAAGTAGAATCTCTGAAGATTGGAAGACATTTAAAAAGATCTACCATATAGGTAATTGAAGAATAATAATGGGACAAAAATATTTTAATATTTTAAGAATAAAGGTCAAAACTCTGTGAAAGACATACATAGATACAAGAAGTTTAGTGAACCCCAAACAATAAATTTTAAGAAAACAATGCTTAGGGGTATCATAATTAAACTGCTGAAATCCAAAATTATATTGCATTCAAAACTCAGATATAGTGTTATAAAGACATAGTGTCCTATTTGAATGTAATTTTTAAAGAATAAGGAAACAGTAGAAGGTAGTATTTTAAGTAATAGGTTTTAGAGTGCTAACACCAAACTCTGCCACTTATTAGCTCTGTGACTTGATCCCGGGACCCCAGGATCGCACCCTGGGCCAAAGGCAGGGGCCAAACCGCTGAGCCACCCAGGGATCCCCAAGGGAGAATTTTAACCAGGCTCCATGCCCAGGACCGAGCTGGAAGCAGGGCTTGATCGTACAACCCTGAGATCATGACCTGAGCTGAAATTAAGAGTCAGACACTTAATGAACTGAGCCACCCAGGTTCTTGCCAGTTATGTTTTTCAATAAAATTGTCTTTTCATATAAGTCCTAAAATTGCTTGAATATTTAGCTTCAATAATACATAAAATTGTACATAGTATTCAGTAATTATTTTAAATCTCCAAACAAATTTGTTCTTTTTTCCTTTTTAATGCTATTTATTCATACCTTCTTTTTAATAAAACTTCCCAACAATTTGTTTATTAGTCTTTTCAAAGAACCACATTTTATTAACTGTCTTTAGGTCTGGTTTTTATTTCACTTATTCATGATATTATTTTGTTGTTTTCCTGCCTTTGCATTTTTGGTTTTACTTTATTGTACCTTTTCTAAATTGATATTTTTTTACTTTTTTTATTTTTAACATAAAAATCTAAGCTATATATTTTCCTTTGCTTTAGGTGCATCCCTTGAGTTTTCTTATATGTTGTGTCCATTTTCATTAAGTTCTACATATTTTCTATAATTTTCAAGCTTTCATTAGTCTTTGACCTGTTATTTATTTGAAGCTTTAAGAAAAAATTCTAATTATTGGAGATAACTGTTTCACTTTCATTATTTAATGACCATCTTTATTATTTAATAATGCTTTCACTTAGAATCTAGTTTCTTAAACATTACTATGCCTACCTTAATTTTTACCATTCTTGTAGTTTCAAACATTCTCTCATATATTAGCTAAGTCTCTCATAAACAGCATGTGATAGGACTTTTTAAAATTCAAACTCCTCCCATTCTCAAATACTTTTTAGACACATGTTAGATCTTTTTATTCTGTCTTTATTATCCCTTAATCTGTTTTTATGTTTTTCATGTTTTTATTCCAGATAAATTCCTTGGAATTTATTTTTCAATTCAGTAATTCTTCCTTTAGCTACATCTAATGTGATATAGCTTGATTTCAGATGTTAATTTTAATAAAAATTCAATTCTATGCATGTCTTCCTTTTAAAATCAAATTTGCCTCTTTTGTGTTTTTTTTTCTCCTTATTTTTGCCTTTTTCTTTTAAAATTTCTTATCATTTGGGAGCACCTGGGTGGTTCAGTTGGTTAAACGTCTGCCTTTGGCTCAGGTTGTGATCCCTGGGTCTGGGATTGAGCCCTGTGTTGGGCTCCCTGCTCAGTGGGAGCCTGCTTCTCCCCACTCGTACTCTCTGTTGCTGTCTCTGTGTCCCTCTTAAATATAAACAAACTCTTTTAAAAAAGTAAAATTTCTTATTATTTTAAGTGTTTATCCCATTAAAGTCTGAAATTAATATTGCCACTTCAGATCTTCAGACTATGCTCTATCCATTTTCTAACTTAATGTTCATGTTTGACATAAAACACTTATTTTTAAGTATCTGCTAACTTATTTATGGAAAAACCTTTCTTCATATGATATTTTTGATATGTGAATACTTATTCTTTTTTTTTCTACGTTACTCCCACATGGCCTGGGTTGTTGAAGGTGTCTTAGCAGAGCAGATTTGATACTTCTAGGTATATTACTTGGTTGCCATTCTCTGTGGTTGCAGTGGTTGTAAGCCCGCCTCGTGTCCCTGAGATCCCCTGATTATTACTGAATTGGATAACATGCCTGGGTATTGTGGTAACATTGTAATCATATGCCAAATGCCCTGTCCTTTATATTCCTTTTTCTTCCTATCATCTTGGAATTTTAATTTCTTTCTCAAAGATCAAACATTGAAAAAATTTTCTCATAGATCAAACATTGAAAAAATTGTGTGTGTGTTTTTGTATTTTCTCTTTTATAACACCTCTGTGTTTCAAAAGGAACATTTCTCTGTGTCCCTAGTCTGCTATTTTATAGGAAACAGGAGAGCATACTCTTCCCAGAGGGCCTTTCCATGTCTATTTCTTTGGCTTGGATACCTTTTCTCCAAGAATATCTTCCTAACTCATGCCCTCGTTTATTTCAAGTCTTTATCTGAATATGATCTTTCAATGATGTTATCATCAGTTACCCTATTTAAAATTTCACCCCCAAATACCCCATCTCGACATTTATTTCTCCCTCCCTAGCTTTATTTTAATTCCTTAGAATGGACCATTGTCTATCATCCTATATATATTTTACTAATATTTCTTATTGTCACTTGCCACAAAAAAATGTAATCTCCATGAGATCAGAAGTTTTCATCTATTTTGTTCATTCCTATGTTCACTACGTAGAAAAATGGTACATAGTAAATACTCAATAAATTTTTATTTAATAAATGAATGAAATATTCAGTGACTGCATATTGAGTGCCTATCCCTGTATATTGGTGATGCTATAAAATAAAACAAGATAGACACAATTTCAGCCCTCATGCAGATGACAGTCTTAAAGAGAACATAAACTTTAAAAAGCATTGTATCACCAAAGATGGGCAAAGGCTATAATTTCAAATGGACTATTTTGATGAACTTTTTGATATCAGATTGGCATTCCTTGAGATGGAAGTATGGAGGCATGGTGGTTATTTTTGATATGCAATGCATCTAAGACCTCTTATTTTCTTTATGTAAGAATGGACCAAAGAACACACACCCACACAAACACACACAAAGATAATGTTTTAGAAAACAATTTACTGAGGAGCTGATGTAAGTTTGACTAAAGCAGTGAGAAAAATGAAAGCACCTAAGTGTGAAAAAAGAATTTCCAATAAAGTTTCCATGATACCAAATTTCTTTTTCAGTGTTGGTAACCACTGATAAGCACAGAATGCAAAGGAAGGGCCTAACTCAACATTCTGCTGCCTTGTAATTGTACCTAAAGAGCAAGTACACATTTGCCTTTTATAACTCTGCAGGTAGTACATACAGGAGGATATGCTGTTACTTTATCATAGTAAATAATAAAGTTCATGGCTATATTTACACAGGCTGAGTTTCTAGCATGTGAAATCATGCAAAGAATGTTAAATCTCTAATATGTGTTTAATGTACATTTCAGTTGATTTTTCTCCTAACTACAATAGTAGCAATTATTTTATTTATATGTGGGAAAGGCTGTGTCACTTAAGGGAAAAGCTAATAGATTTCTTGGCAATTTTTCTATCATGTTAAATCTATTTCCATTTCTAACTGTTGTTATATTTTACTACTCTGTCTTATGTTTTTTAGTTATAGTCCTAGCACCTCCTTTATTTCTTCCTTTGAGCTCTTGTTTTCTCTCTATTAAAATGTCTGTGCCTGGGCTTGTAGTCAAATCATCTCTCTATCTTGCTACAGACTGGCTGGCCAATGCGAAAGAACTAATTTGTAGTGAGCTCTTTTTCCTAAATTCCATAAATTATACTACCAGCTGCTTTCACATATATAATCTCATTCAATCGCCATTAAAAACTCTGTGTGTTATAAAAAAAATCCCCTCATTTTAAATAAGATGAAACTATAAGGGAGATTACATAAGTTCCCCTAGGATACACACTTAGTAAGCTGGAATTCAAACCCCAAACTTCTAATTGGAAGTGTTTGCTGTTCTCATTATAATTCCATTACTTCTCCTAGATATTCCACCTCAGCCTACCTGGAATTGCTTTTGAAGTTTTCCTGATTTGCCATAGATTGAATGGGATTTATAATAAAAGCGTTCTTACAGCACTGAGGTTTCCAAGTGGTAGACAGAGTTGGAATGTAGAAAAAACAACGGTAGGGGTAGCTGTTACCTACCTAATTTTATAGTCTCTTTTGATTGAAAGCTGCTGCTCCAAACCTCATATTTATGCATCTGACTAATAGTTATTGAGTGTTTATTGTGTGTCAGGCACTAACCTAGACCCTGGATATAGAGTGCCAAGCAAAATAATGTGGTCTCTATATAGAGTCTACAACCTTGTGGGGGTGAGAAAGAATAAACACATAAACCAATAACCACATGAATAATTCAAACTGTTACAAATGCTACAAAAGAATAAAATAATGGTGAGATCTGTCTGTCATCAATTGGAGGTGGCCTCTCAGAGAGAGTGGAAGAACCACACAATTGGTTGGAGGCTGCAGAACTCTTTGAGGGAACTCTGACTCAACTTCTATCATACTGTACCAGCTGGCTGTGAATGGGGGATTTGGAGCACTCACCCCTGCCCACCCTGGGGCCAAACCAACCAGACTTTCTAATCTGTTGTAAACATTTGAGACTAGGATTCTCATCATTTGGTTTTGTAGTGATTAAGAAGAAAAGTAGGATGGAAAGTAAAAGAAAAGAGGTTCAGTAGGTTAGTCCTTTAAGGATTGAAAAGTAATTTGTTTAGGAATGTAATTCCTTATTTTTTTATGCAATGTGAATTTTCTTAATCATCAGGAATAGATTGCAACACAATTCATTCAACATTTCTTTTTTTTTTTTTTAAAGATTTTATTTATTTATTCATGAGAGACACACACAGAGAAGCAGAGACATAGGCAGACTCGGGAGAAGCAGGCTCCTTGAAGGGAGGCCGATGTGGGACTCAATCCTTGGACTCCAGGATCACACCTTGAGCCAAAGGCAGACACTCAACTACTGAGCCACCCAGGCATCCCCATTCAGCATTTATTTAACCAATATTTAGGCCGTATCTACCATTTTTCAGGTATTGTCCTAAGGACTAGAGATGTAATAGTGAATAAGACAAAACCCCTGTTCACATACCTATGGTCTTATGTGATAGACAATTACAATGCAACGCTATGATTATTATGACAAGATTAAGGACAGAACATCATATTCTAGAGGAGGAAAATATCTAAACTGATACCTCAGGGACTTGTACATGCAGGTCAGTAGAATTTTCACATTGCCCTAGAATAAATCCTTTCTGTAATCATAACTTCAATATGTACTGTAAATGAGGATATAATTCTTAATGTTTACCTAAATTCTAGTTTGGTTCATTTTCCTGACTAGCTCTTAAGTTTTGGTATAAGAATTAAAGTTTTAAAATATCATCTATTTAATAAAACTTTCTCTTTAATATACTGTGAAGTGGGGATTACAGAATAGAGTTATTTACAGTATATTATAGATCAGGTTTCTACATGAAAGTTCAAATTCATTTATATGTAAAATCTGATATTAAATTGTTTTAAGAGGTAGCCATTAATACTAGAAAATTCAAACAGCATTTTTTTTATGCTTAGTTTTTCATACATGTAGTGGTCTGACAGAGGTGTAGACAGACCAACTGTGCTCTTGGCCTAACGGGTATCTATCGTATGATTTCCTTTTCCTTCCTTATTGCCCTTTATCTATTTCCAGTTCACAGAGTTGATACATAGATAACTGTTGCTTCTCATACTTCCTCTTTCTGATAGGAAGAGAGATTTGTTTAAGTGTGAAGGGCTAAATCTAGCTTTGTAATTTACAAAAACAAGCATAATTAGTTTTTCAAGTCTACTTTTAAAATTATAATTCCTCTTACTCTTCATAGGCTTATTGTGCAGATAAAACCACAGAAATTAAAACACCTCAATTTAAAAAAAATGAAATTGTTTAAATAAAATCTTTTAAAAAATGAAATTGTCTTTATTGATGATTAAATTCAGCATTTTATAATAACAATATAATTAATGATAGAGCACTCAGCTCGGCTCAGTAGTGGGTCTAGAAGTAACACATATGAAATAAAATAAAAATATTTTGGTTTACAAATTGTCTTTTCTCAAAATAGGTCAAACTTGAAATGTAAAGCACTTAAAATTATCATAAGGATGCTCACTTGGTCACTGGGGAAGTAGTTTATAGTCTAAATGTAGGTTCAGATCTCTTTTGTGAAGCCACTGGCCCCTGCAGACCCTGCTGAGGCCCTTTACAGTGCCTTAAATGAATTAGCTATTCGATTTATTAATGGCCCATGAGGCACCACTGAGTGCCCCCCTCTTCCATCTCTAGCCAGGCCTAACCAGTATGGAGGGAAGATAAACTTTGCTGCACTTCACAGCACAGAATTGGACTTATTCAGTTCCCATTGGGCAATACAGCTGTGCCAGCCTAGGAGTAAAAAGAACTTAACACAAATCCTCTATAGTATATCCCCATCTGGAATGGTGCTGATAGCAACTTCACCCTCATGTGACCCAAACCATTCTAGGGATTATGTCATCTGCATGGGATTCCGAAGACACCATTTAACAATTCTGGATCTGTGCTGTCCTCCAAATCAAAACAGAAATAAGGACTGTCAGAACATCATTATTCCTTCACTTACATGTTCCAAACCTGGACAGAAAAATGGATTATAATATTTTTTTACTTCTATATTCGAACCTTGTGTTATATGTGAGCTTGGGTTATTTGCAGGGTCTCTTTAGAAAACATAAAAAGGTGATTCTGCGACTTGTGATTAACTGTTAAGGAGCCCACAACACCTTGGTCTCTTTCCTGTTGAATAATTACGTTTATTTCATCCTTATTTTCATTTTTTTTAGATTTATTTATTTATTTATTCAGAGAGAGAGAGAGAGGCATAGACACAGGCAGAGGGAGAAGCAGGCTCCATGCAGGGAGCCTGACGTGGGACTTGATCTCCGGTCTCCAGGATCACACCCCGGGCTGCAGGTGGTGCTCAACCGCTGTGCCACCAGGGCTGCCCCTCATCCTTATTTTCAATTCCCTGACTGTAAAGTATGGAAAATAAGCCTTTATTTTTCACTCAGAAAAATGGGCACTATCGCTGTACATGTTACTATGACCATACTGTCTTCCTCTTCAATAATAGAAATGGTGCTTTAAAAGGCTGGTTAGGGTTGCTTATTGTGGCTATTACTATTGTTGCTGATTCAAGAAACATCCAGCACCTGACTTGGCTCTACAGCGAGCTGTGGAACATAGAGTGATATCTTGAGTAAGCCATCTTTCTACATCCTTACTGCCTGCTTAGGTTAGCACTTTAACTTAAAGGGACAGATATCCTCTCCTTTTTCAGACGACCAGAGCAGTACTAATAGCTTCCCTTTAATAATGCTCACTTTATAGCAGGCACTGTGCCAGTTCCTTTAAATGCCTCTAACAGGTAATAGACACAAACGATCCTAGAAAGATGGGTAACATGATCTTCATTTTACAGACAGGGAAAATGTCACCTGCTCGAGACCCCACGATTGAAGAGAGAGAGCTGGAATTTGATTCCAGGTTTATCTGATGGCAAAAGCCAATCACTTAACCACAGTGCTACTTTGTATAACTGCTGCTGTGCCGAACTCTGTGAGCCACAGATCTGCAGATCGTTGATTGCATGAGTAGCTTCTCTTCCTTCTTGTCACCACTTTGCACTGGCTTACCATACTGACCAAACCTTAGAACCATTGCGTGTCACTTCAGAGGGACAAATCCTGGTTACATTATGATTACGGGCCAAAAGGAAGTTGAACTGCTATTGAAAGAAGCATCACTTTACCTGCACCACAAAAATGGTCTCACCCACTCCCATCACCACCTTTGGTTGGTTGGTGATCCCCTCAGTGTTCTTCTGTCCACTCCTGTCTCCTTTCCTTTCCCTGGTAGTGTCATAACAGTGTCTTTGGCAAGGTTAGCAAGTAACCACTTATTTACTTTGGTCGCCAATAAATAACAATAGCCTGTTAGTAATTGTGCATGTTTTATGTAGCCTTAGATAATCTAAGACAGGCTTAGACATCTGGCATCTGAGGTGGGATTAATATGCCTTCATACCTGGTCTCCTTTATATAATTCTCAATTAACAAAAAGTCGATCATAAAAGAAACAAACTCAAATAATTAGAGCATTTTATAAGTGATATACACGCATGTACTCATGACTTTTTCTTGAATGTTACCTAAATATCAGTTTCTGTGCAATAATATGAAAGAATAAGCTTGATATATGGTTTCTTTTTTTAAAATGTACCATATCTGTCACAAATACCTCAAACGGTATTGTTTGCATCTTTATGTGAGCTGTATGTACATATTTTTTTGTTTTGCTTTGTTTTTTGTTTTTAATACTTTATCTCTTAAAAACAGTTTTGGGTTTCCAGCAAAATTAATAAGAAGGTATATGAGCATATTTTTTGCACTTTAAATAGTTAGCTCTATGAGGGTAAGGTATGTTCTGTTTTATCTTTTAGCATATCATAATGCCAAATACAACACTTTGCATGTACTAGATGCTCACTAAATATTGTTGACTTAGTGAATAAATTAGTCTATAATAGGTTGAACAGATTTGCATTCCTAAATTGTTCTTGCCATCATTTCACTCTGCATAATTAAAGAAGTTTAACTAAGATGATTAAAAATGTGTTATTGAATTACTGGTGTAGATTCTAAAGCAGTGGGATGAAAGAGACCCTGGCTGTACCCCTCTGAGGAAGCAGGGAAGATGAGTTTCTCACTGTAGGTATACTTAGTGGATTTTATTGTGACTGAATTAATTTATTTCACTTAGGAAGGTTAGATTTATGATTTCCATATGGCAGTCTAGAACCTGCCAGCTAATATTTTTTCCTATTAGAAAAGTAATGTTTATGTAGAGCCTAACTATATGGAAAAGTAAAAAGCAAACATTAAAATTATCTGTAATCTAATTATCTAAGATGCAATCATTCTCCATATTTTTGTATGTTCTTTCTGGGTTTTTTCCTCATCTACACAGTTTCATTATGTCCATGCAATTGGTATCCTATATGTTTATATAACATTATACTACCACAAGTTATTTTTTGAATTGTTGCAAAATATTCCTTTCTATGATGTGTGCTATGCTTTATTTAATCAATTTTCCATTGTTAGACATTTAGTTTGCTTTTAGTTTATTGCTATCACAATAGTTATTTCCTTTGTAGATTTATGGTTTTCAGTCATACAAAATAGATTTCTAGAACTAAAATTACTGAGTAAAATTTTTGAACTTATTACCTAGAATTTCCTAGAAATTTCCTAGAAAATTTTTAGCAATTCACAGTCCCATCAGAAGTGCATGAAGATGGTGTTTCATTGAATCACCATCAAAATTGATTATTTCCTTGACACACTTTGAAGCAAGAGTGTAGACCTACTAACTTTCATGTTACCTTCATTAACTCTGCTTAGAAGTATATAAACTAAACACTTAAGTTTGCTTTCAGAAAGAATTATGGAATATTTTTAAGGGTCAAAGTAGCCAGAGGCCGCAGGTTGGAATACAATTTCCACCTACGTACAAATATGTTTCAGGGCTAATTGAAACTCTGCAAACTTTGAGCTGGATTTACGTTGCCTTCTGTATTGATACCTACTTTACCTACTTCACTGGCAGTTTTCTCAAAGTGTGTTGGGCTGAGGCATTATATCTGGTATTCCCTCTGGTAGCTAAGCAATCTCTTTTCTATTTGCTGTTGTAACCTAAAGTTAATGAACATTCAAAGTTTACTTCTTATTTATTTATTTATTTATGGATGTTTGTGGACAGCTCCACAAAAGCACCTTTCTTCCTCACCGGTGTTCCATCCAAACTGAGTGCAGATGAATCTGTGTGGTTTCATTTTAGAGAGTAGCCGTCATGTTTGTTTTAGGAAGGCAATAGTGTTGGAAGAATACCAAAAAAAAAAAAAAAAATCATTTTTAAGTGTTTGCTTCGTCCTCTGGTGAAAGCATTTTCGTTTTAGGGGCCGTGGTGAGTCTTAGTCCCTTGCTGGTATTTGTTTTTGATAACACTGCTAAGGTCTCTGTGTGTGTTTATTCACACGTATGAATTTGGGGTGGTCTGAAATATCCTCTGGGGAAAATATAGATATAAAATTATTCACCTCTTTAAAGACTGCTGTCTTTTCTACTCTGCAGAAACTGCCTCAGCACAAATACTGGCTCCAGTTAGAAAATTAATTTTTACTTATATGATACGTTTGTTTTGCATTTCAGAGTACCTGATAAATTGCACGTCCATCTGTGCCCCATAGCTGCACAGGTATGTATATGAACCACCTATAGTTATGTAAATCTATGTGTTAACTGACAAGTTACTACAGTTTTGTGTATTAAAATTGCTTACAGATTTCATAATGTGAAAATGTTAATTTTTGAGCACTTACAAATATTGACAGCTTCCAAGAAGAGTGCATTTTATACATACCTTGCATTTCACTCTATTGTAAAAATCAAATAAACATTTCTAAGATCTGATGAAGCAGAATGATTTTAATTACAAAGCATTCATCTGGTGAAGAGATTAGAGAGTGTTTCATGGAACTGTATTATTAAAGCGACTGCTGATACGGGGTCAGAGTCTATTGCAGAACCACTCTTTTTGACATTATTGTTTTATTCTCAAACTTTTTTCTTTTTTACCGCTTTTGAGTTTATTTTCTGTGGTGGTTGTTTTAGGTAAGGAGTGGTTGCAGATGTACTGTCTGCTGCACTGTCTCAAGCACTAGAGGAATGGGAAAAAAAAAATGTTTGCACCTGTTTAAAATCTCAACTGTGCGGTGTTGTGGTTCCTGGGCAACAGGCAGGAATTCTCAAAAGCTTGGTTGCACCTGCTCAATTGTTTCTTGCAGCTGTGTCATATGAGCGAGCGCACAGAGAAGCTTGTTAGCAGTTTGCTCTAGCCGTTACGTATTTTGTGTACTCTGAGTTTGAAAGATTATAATTTGATGTCGACCTTGAACTATTACATTGTTTATTATGAAACTCACTGTTTTCTCCCAATCCTTTGATCTGAGTCTCAAATATATTTTTTTCTAATAGCTGTTGACTGCCCTAGATAATGCGCATGTTAACTCCCCTAAGGGATACCTGGGGAAAGTAGATTTCTCTGGAGTACTAGGTGGATAATCATTTTTGTCCTGGTAGAGATATTTTGTGTTTGGCTCGGTTTCACCATGTTGGCAACCCCACTATGTGAGACTGGATGTACTTATTGATCCATTTAGCTGAACAGATTTGAAAGCATTTGGCTATTAGTGGACACATGGGGCATATTCAGAAAATTTAAGTATATATTGTAAGATAATTTCTTGAATTCTGCATGTGTCTATTGCAGTTGAGTGGAAGTGAGAGAGGGAAAAAAGTAAAACTTACATAATGGTAGTCTTAGAAAAGGGTCTAAAATCCCGATGTAGGGATCCCTGGGTGGCGCAGCGGTTTGGCGCCTGCCTTTGGCCCAGGGCGCGATCCTGGAGACTCGGGATCGAATCCCACATCGGGCTCCCGGTGCATGGAGCCTGCTTCTCCCTCTGCCTATGACTCTGCCTCTCTCTCTCTCTCACTGTGTGCCTATCATAAATAAATAAAAATAAGAAAAATTAAAAAAAAATAAAATCCCGATGTAGATTTTAAGGCTGGAACATTAACCTTTACTTTTACCAAATCCTTGTCACCTGGTATTTTTTTTCCTCTAAGTGTTGATCTCTTAGATGTTAATAGCTCTACCCACTTTCTGAAAAATATCTACATTTTTAGTATAGACAAGCTATTAGAGACCATAGCTTGTACTAATTAGGTCAAGTTCTTTAAATGCAATATGAAAAGTGGCAACTTATATAACAAGTATTTAAATAAATAATTTATTTGGTAGTCCCAAATTCCTGATGTTGAAAACTTATTCAAACAACTTGCATTATTTTCCTTAATAATGCTATCTTAATAAAAAGTTAAGGAGTTGCCATTAATATTTAGTAACACATAATCTTAGAGCTGGTGTATCTTTTCTTTTTATTGATCCATTTAAGCTGTTGTTTTTCTCTTAATCACTGTAATATAAATTTAACCTCTTTTGGAGTAGGAAACACAGGTACTGAGCTATGTAGAGGATTATCCACAGCCTTTTAATACAATGCTTCATACGAAGTAGGTGGTCAGTAAATGTTGAATGAATATGTACATGATTAAAATATGTCTGGAGTTGTATTAGAAACAGAGGACTAGGGAGTCCTAGAAATCTGTTACTTGTTATATATTCTGGATGGGTCTTTGGACTTCCTTTAGTTTTCATACTGCTGATTAGACAGAGATGAGACTACTGATAAATTCTGTCCTTAAAATGAGAAATGAATATGTAAGAATTGATCCTCATTATAGTCAAGAATTTACATCACACTATTTGCAATATGCGTTATATTTATTTTTACTATGAGAAAAGTCTTTATAACTATTTTTCACACAATGCTGAGGTATTCAATGACTGAGTTACTTGTCACTTTAGAAATACTTTGCAGCATAGGAATAAACCAATCTTCTGTGTTATATGATCAATGCCATAGGTATTCCTGAGCAATCACTTTCTCTCCATTTCTTCCTCTCCATCTTCCTGTCTGTCTCTCTCTCACCCACCCCTCCTCTTTCTTAATCTCTACCTCACTGTATACACAAAAATAAAATGTATGTTAACTTTCTTCAGGCCAGATAAGATCAGATTATATTAAAAATCTGTAACTGTTTTTGCTAAACATAAGTAATGGGCCTTGTGTTTACTGTATACATGTTTATAATTATGGTTTCTGCTATTCACTAAATTCTAACTGTAAATAAGTAGAGATAAAGCCAAGTAGGGGTAAAGTCAAAATAGGGTAGTTAAGACCTGCTTTGGATAGGCTCTTCTAGAAATCCATCCTGTGCCACATGTGACAGTCACATGACAATGGCAGAGGCTGCAGAATGTGCCAGTATCTAGTGAATCAAAACATTTTGTTTAGGCTTCTCAAATTTCGATACCACCAATTATTGTTATTCATAGATACTGTTAGGCTTGGAAGTATCTTTGTTCTGAGAACAGTTTTTCCTTCACCTTAGTTTATACCAGTGAGTGAGAGGCCAGTATCAAGGGCATTCTTTTTTTTCCCCAGAACCTTAGTGTGTTCAAATAAACTATATTTGTTTGTTAGTCTCAATATTTGAAGTTAAAAGATGAGGCAAGAACATCAGTTAGCTAGAATACTAAACCAGATAACTGTAGCTGCTTCACTGACTTGTACCAGAAATTATAGTATAGAATCCCCAGGAAGGAGAAGTCGCCAAGCCACAGGATCCCTGGGCATAATTGTAGATTTTTCTGTGATTTCAGGATTAAAGATATAAAGGAAGAAAATCAATGTTTATTAAGGATATAGTATGGCTAAATATGCTTCTTTTTCCCCTTCCTTCCCTCTCACCCTCCCTTCCTCATTTTCTTTCTTCTTTTTATTCTACACAGTAAGTGGATACCTACTATTTGCCAGACATGGTGTTAAGGTAAAAGAATAAAGCAAAGTTCTTGTTCTCAGAGAGCACACAGACTGGAACGGGAAACAAAGATATGTCAATAGAGCTTTTTTTGGTTTCACCACTTACTATGAGTATAGACCCAATCAACTTACCTAATTTTTCTGTTCCTTTGTTACTTCTTTGGAAAATTGGAAAAATAATAACATCTACCTCATATACTGTTGTGTCAAGTTAAATATCAGGCAACACATGTAAAATTCTCAGTTAGGTGGTTTGCACATAGCAAGTGCTCAATAAATGTTAGCTATCCTAATATTATTCCTATCACTACCACCACTGCTATCACTTAGCTACTGAGGAAAGATCATCTAATTGCCTGAGACCAGAGATCCTCACTTGAACATTGTCACATAATTTCTTAGAGGTTTTATCCGATGCTACCTCTACTTCTTATAGGTTAAAAGAGATTTTAAATGTCATAGTGTTAGAACTTTATGAAACCTTAATAGTCATCCATCTAACATCTTTATTATATCCATGGTGAGGAAACATGCTCAGAAAAGTTCATGTACTTGTCAATGATATATAGTCTAGTAGGTGAGAGATACAGAATTTGAAACTAGAGCTCTTGATTCTTGGTCTGTGTAAGATACCTCATGTGGAATACCTTCCTTCTAGAGATTTGAGAGTATATCACTTATCTCCAGGAATTAAATGGACTATGCCAAGTTGCTGGAATTCTAATCATAAAAAAACTATCACTGTACTGAATCTAAAGGACCCTCAGGTATTCTTATAATGGGATTAATTTGATGGAAGTTTATTGAAGTTTGTGTTTGTGAATAATTGATTTCTTCTTAAGGAGAATAAACTGAGTCAGGTTTAGCAAGACATCTACTATCTATGTGACTTCAGATGTTTTAAAGGAGTCTATGAATTGCAAATACCTTTTAGGATATCTGGACTCTAAATCTCTTGCCTGAGTTTGAATTTAGGAGCTTTGCAGTCCAAATGGCCTGCATTGAAATCCCAGTTCCACACTGCAGTAGCTATGTGACCTGACCAAGGTTGCCTAACCTTACTAAACCTCAATTTTTTGTCTAAAATATGGTGATAAGAGCATCTATCTTTTAAATGAGAGATGGGAGGATTGAAGTTAATTAGATATGCAAAATGCTTTATTTGGTGCACAACATTCATTAGTATTCCCTACAAATTAATTTTCTTCTTTCTCCTTTCGTGTGTGCGTGTGTGTGTGTGTGTGTGTGTGTGTGTGTTTAAGATTTTACTTATTTATTTCAGGGAGAGAGAAAGAGAGAGCAGGCTCAAGTGAGGGGAGAGGGAGAGGGTGAGAATCCCAAACAGACTCCCTACTGAACATGGGGCTTAGTCTCACAACCCAATAGATCATGACCTGAGCTGAAGCAAAGAGTAAGTCGCTTAACTAACTGAGGCACCCAGGCACCCCTAGACTTACCATTTCTATAGAAGACTGGGGCTATTTAAAGAGAAACATAAGATGAGGATAATCACATCCACCTCAAAGTCTGTGATTATGAAATGTACCTTTCAATGGAAGGGCTCTTGATACAACTCCCAGACAACTATCACCCCTCTTTTGAAAGTCAAGTACCCTTAAAACCAATCTTTTGCAAACAATGAAGAACCCATCCTCCCCAACTGAACCATGTATTCTTACATGCATCCTAGTGAACTAGGTGGTCCTATTGAGAAGGTTGGCACAATTAAGCAGCCTCAGATTTAGGGAACATAGTTGGCAATGAGTAAATGGCTGTATAAATCTTTCTTTTTTCTCCTGGGAAGGGAATTAGTGTGGTAACGTGTTCTGATACTCTCCTGTGCAAACTCCCTCAACAGTAGAAAAGTGAATTATGAATTTGTGTGTATGATTTTCCCTTAATTATCTTTAATAAAAACTAGATGATCTTAATTATAGTAAACCAGTTTTTTTCCTGCCATCCTGTTTATATTGTAGCAGTATCTGCCTGAACAGCAATCAGAAAAGAAGGGAAAAAGCACAATATGTGGAAGAGACTATTATTCAGCAGAGTTCATAAAGTTGTCTTGCCTAATGTCAAGTGTCTAGCTTTGACCATGATGTGTGAAGGTAAACACTGATGATTAATAAAATCTTTAATTATTTGGGTATTAGTTTGCTAGGCTGCATCACAAACTAGGGAGCTTAAACAAGAGGAATTTTTGTTCTCACAGTCCAGAAGTTTGAAATCAATGTTTTGGCAGGACCAGTTCCTTCTGAGGGCTGTGAGGAAAGGATCTGTCCCAGGCTTCTCTCTTATATACTTAATAGATGGCCATCTTCTCTCCCTGTCTTTATCATCTCTTCATGCTTATCTGTGTGTCCAAATTTTCCTTTTTTATAAGGATACTCATCATATTGGATTAGAGCCCTCTCTAATTATCTTATTTTAACTTTATTACTTCTGTAAAAACCCTATCTCCAAACAAGGTCACATTTTATGGTACTTTAGTTAGTACTCCAATATTTTTTTTTTCTTTTCTTTTGGAGGGGAGGGCTCAATTTAACTCAGAACAGTTGGGTTAACAGTTAAAGTTTACTGAGTGACTTTTGTATTACAAATGTTTTATATGTATTATTGATAAGCCTTACAACGATCTATTAGGTGGATATTATTCCTTATTTTGCAGGTGAGAAAACTTAAACTCAGAGAGGATTAGCAATATCTCCAAGATTACACATCTAGTACATGTCAAATTGCTAATATTTGAACCCATAGAATTTCAGGCTGCATTTTTAATGGATGAGCTTCATGACAACGTGGTCAAAAGCCTCCAAAACATTTGTACTTTAGGCATTCATTTAAGGTTCTTTTTTGGGGGGAGGGGAAGGTGGTCTTCATTAGGGCTTGTGCCAATGAACATTTTATCCATCAAAAAATGGTGTATTGTGCTATTGCTAAATGCCCAGCATTGCCCTACATCTTCACTCCTGAATGTTTTGCTGATTATTGTCTTTGAAGGCTTAGTGTTTTCATTCTCCTGCACCTGATGAAGCTTTTGGACAGGATGGATTCTGAACATAGACTACATGGGTTGATTCTGGCCCCAGTTTGTGTGGATGGCACTGAGAGCCTAGTCATGCCCAGCGTCTGCTACTCAGCACATGTGCCCTCTGTTCTCCTTTCTCTCTTTCTTCTCCCTCATCTTTGTTTTTCACTCTTAACAGGTAGTTTGTGATTTTCTCCCCTTTTTTTGCAGTCTCTGCCATGAGTGATAAACATTGAAAGGGATGAGGTGTGAAGAATGACAGAATAGGAAATATCTCTGCTTGTGTGAAAGCCAGTGCCTCTGCAGGTGTTTACTGTAAACTGGCTGCAGCCTTGTTACTTATTCAAACCAAAGAGCAAGGGTTATTGTGTACCTTATTTAAGTTTCCTATCTTACCAATGGAACAGTTTGTTTCTGACTTTGAAGTTTTAAAGCAGAACTTGCTCATGACCCAATTTCACTAATAATTCTCTTAAGTAACCCTTGTACTCATTTATAAGATATTTTTTCCACCCACTGTCTGTCTACCCTGGTTTAAAAATTTTATATATGTACTTTTAAAAAATTGATTAGCTGGAGAGCTGCCCATTCCTCTGTGCTGTATAATAAGGATTTAAAAACTGCACACTGAATTCTGTATAGTGTAATTAAAACTGACCCACATTTGGACCTGAGTACACCAGGACTTAGCCAAACTTGCCATGAGCTGAGTTCTGGTGGCAGATGGGAACTAATGAGGACACACTCCACTCCAGAATTTCCCAGCTGCTTGGCCCCTTTTTGTACAAACAAGGTTTGGAGCGAAGTCCGGATCCCAAGAGCATGTTCTGTAAATGTGCTGTACCCAATGATTTGGGAAATGTTCTCACAAAATCAGGCTGTTTCAAGGTATCCTTAAGACCTCAGCTACTGTCAGATTTTAAACATGAAAATTAGAAGGGGCCTTTTGTGCTGGCTCCAACCAAGTGAATTAATATCACATTCCCTGTCCCCCCACTCATTTTTTTTTCCTGTGCCTGGGGATAGAATGATCATTCATATCCAAACCTGGAGATTTGCAGGTGGTTGTCTCAGGACAGACTGGGTCTCCTCGCAACCTATGGATCTCTTCAACTGGTTTGATGTCCTGGGACTATTCAGGCAGATGTAATTGAATCAGTTTGAAGCAGCTGTAGCTGGCATGTGGTCTCTCAGATTGCTAGCACCTGCTTGTTTTTTTGCAACTCACTAGAGTGAGAGAAGTGCCAAAACCAGCATTGGTCTTGGAGCAGATAAAGCACTTCAAACCTATATTCCATTCTCCTTCCAACCTAACCACATCATCATTGGTGCCTGAATTAATAAAGCCCCCTTTCATGATTATGTCTGAGGTATACTTTTCCTTCTCACTCTTCTCAGTATTGGGATCCTGATCCTGACAGTACTGACCATGCGAGTCCAAAAAAATAAGGGAGTATAATGGTGATCAGGTGGCTTTGGGGCTCTCTTATCATTAGACAACTGGGTAGCCTGTGGTTTGCAGAATCATTTAAATGAACGCCCCAAATTCATTTGCTGTTCCAGCACAGTCTTATTGGCACAGAGAATGAGCAGTTAATGTATAACAAACTGTGAGCTGTTATGGAATATGATAAATACATTTGCTTAGCAGGGGGGAATGTAAAATGGAACTATTTCTCTAATGTAACTCTAAACTAATCGACATGGATTTCTTCAACACTTATTATGTGCAGGAAGATGCAGTCTACTAAAAAAAGGATAAAAATTCTAGGACATACTAAAAATATAAAATATATTTTAAAAGACACAGCTTTGGAATCTTTAAAAAAGGTTTAAATTCATTTAAAAATGTGTATTTATCTTCTCTTTATCCCACTGTGTTATTTGGTAGGCATATATTTAACCTTCAAATATTACCAATTTTCTAGTGTTTCATTTGAACCTAGAGATGACAAAGACTATACATTTACTTAATGTTTATGTTATGGTGTTTTTTTTTTAACATGCTTTTGGCATTGATAATCTTTTGAGAGAAACCAAGAGACAAGATGAGTTTGTGAATAATAGTAAAAAGAGTGAATGCCAAAAAAAGTCATTTCACTATCATCAGCAGATGCCTACTTTACAAGGCATGCCTAGATGCTATGGACATAAAGAGTTATATATGGTCCTTGACTGTAGGAATCTTATGGGATTCCTGAAGAAACATGATATAAATTTAAAAATAAAATAAGGCACTCTCAGTGTTAAATGCATCCCGTAGACCTGAATTTGGTATCAAATGAATGTTGTAAAAGTGAAAATAACAGCATTCCTGTAAAATGACTGCCCTGGACCACATGTCCTGCTCCCCCTCAGTGCCCATGAAGGACATCACCAACCCATCATGGTTCTCTCTGCCACTAAACTAGAACTTGATCTAAAACTCCTCCTGAAGACAACACTTTAGACAATCATTACCAATTGATGGAAGTTGGATGTAAAATGAAACCCATTTACTATTGCTGAATAAGTCATTAAGTAATAAAGATAGTCCATGGAGAGAGACATCTCAGTGAGCTGCAAATAAGAAATGGGACTTGAACCAGGCCTTGAAATAACATGAAACATAGGACATAAGACACTTGAAAGGAGAAAGGAGATCATTTTCAGTCTGAGGAGTCGTATCAACAAATGAGTTAAGTATGGAATTGTGTGATTATCAATGATAATGAATAGTCCTCAGTTGTAAATATGTAAGTGCTTATGTAATTTTTAGTTGAACGCTTTTCTTCTTTGCTAGACTACAAATTCCATAAAGTACGATATTGTTGTTTATTTTAAAATACCTTCTCAGGGAGAACTTCACAGACTTCTCCTATCTGAATCAGGCTGTACTACATTTCTATAGGTTCTTATTTTTTCCCATCACAGTATATAATTCACCTGACAGTTTGGGGAGCACCTTCTTACTGCCAATATTCTATATTTAAAATTGAGGCTGAATCAAAGATGATTTTGTTCTCTATAAATTTATGTAGCAACAACGATTTTTCAAAACCTGATTTTTATTTTTATAAATACTGTGGCACTCTCAACACTAATTTGGGAGATTTTAAGTTTTTAATTTTTTTTAACTTTATATTTTTGGAGGAGACTTTTATTTTAACTATAGGATTTAAGAATTTTGTTACATATTCCTCAGGCACTGGGTGGCTCAGTTGGTTAAGCTTCTACCTTGGCTCAGGTCCTGATCCTGGAGTCTTGGGATCAGTCCTGCATCAGACTCCCCTCAGGGAGCCTGTTTATCCCTCTGCCTTTGTCTCTGACTCTCTCTTTCTGTCCCTCATGAATAAACAAATAAAATCTTAAAAAAAAAGCAATTCTCTTTCTTTTGAAGTATAATTATCTGATATTAATAATTTATATATCTAAAGTAATTCTTTTATATTATCATTTTTGTTTTTTATATTGATCAATTTTAAACATTGCCTTTTTATGTTTGATTTATTTATTCATTCACTCATTCAGTGGAAATTATTTAGCTATTGACATAACTGTATTCACTTTCCATCTGATTATATAAATACCTTAATCATCTTGCTGAGCTCTTAAAGTGTTAGGAGACCAATGTCTCTGAAAACAATTTGAATATAAATAGACTCATCTTTGAGTTGTTAAAACCATTTTTTCCCACCTTTAGAATGTTTGGTGACTAGAAGATTGATCAGAAGGTTGGCTTGGCTAACTAAAATGTATTAACTACAGAAACAATTTCATTTACTAATAGTTACTGCACATCTCTCAGGTTAAAAAAAGAAGAGGAAAAATAATAATTGATCTATACTGTTTTCTATAAGGATAATTCCTTCAGTATTTCCTTCTTTGAACATATAACATTTAGTGATGGATATCTACATGTGCCATCCATATGATTTTGACAGTCTTTAGGGCAGTTTTTAAAAATAATTTCTAATTTTTTAAATATATGCATTTCTGTGTATTTAGGGTAAAATGTGTGAATAGATCTTTTATCATTCAAAATATATTTTCATTAAAGTATTTGAACTTAAAAAAAAAAAAAAAAAAAGGGATCCCTGGGTGGCACAGCGGTTTGGCGCCTGCCTTTGGCCCAGGGCGCGATCCTGGAGACCCGGGATCGAATCCCACGTCGGGCTCCCGGTGCATGGAGCCTGCTTCTCCCTCTGCCTGTGTCTCTGCCTCTCTCTCTCTCTCTCTCTGTGACTATCATAAAAAAAAAAAAAAAGTATTTGAACTTTTCACACTATTTGCTCTTCTTGGTTTTTGTTAAGAAGATCGAAATAGGGGATCCCTGGGTGGCTCAGCGGTTTAGCACCTGCCTGTGGCCCAGGGCATGATCCTGGAGTCCCAGGATCGAGTCCCACGTTGGGCTCCCTGTATGGAGTCTGCTTATCCCTCTGCCTGTGTCTCTCCCTCTCCCTCTCTCTTTCTCTGTCTCTCATGTATAAATGAATAAAATCTTAAAAAAAAAATATCAAAATAGGATTGCACTATAGGTCATAACTTTTTAAAGATAAAAAATGTGAGTTAGGGTCTTTTGAATTTTGAGATTTAAGTAAGTATAGAAACATAATGCAGTATACAGGAAAAAAGAAGTAAACTGGAAATTACCTAAAATGTTGCTTTAATAATGTCTTAAATTTATATAGCAAATTGTATAGCTGAGTTCAGTCTTACTTTAAAAAATGTTTAATTTTGAGTAGTAAGAGACAAACAGAATTCGTAATCATGCTGATTTGATGCCTCAAGCAAAGTAATGCATACTCACTAGTATCTTTACCAGTGTCAGGATAGGATATACTCTAGGCCAAAAGAAAATTTATTTTTCCCTTGTGTATTTGTCACTTGATGTCATAATTTCCATTAATCAAAATGGGCATATTTACTTTTTGAATCCAATTCTTCAACAACATAAATAATTTTTAATTTGCTTACTGATTTAAGTGATATTCATTTGGGGCACCTGGGTAGCTCAGTCTTAAGTAGTTAACTCTTGATCTCAGCTCAGGTCTTTATTTTAGGGTTGTGAGTTTAAGCCCTGCATTGGGCTCCACACTGGGCATGGAGCCTACTTAAACTATGTTTGCTTAAGTGATATTAAGAATACCTCTGCTATTGATCATGTACCATCATAAAATAGTTATTATTTGTTCAAGTCTGTATTTCACTCGGGATTCTAAAAAATATAAATGTCATAATTTTCTTTTTTTAGTATTTATTTAAAATTTTGTATTTTTTTTTTAAAGACTGATACCTGTTTAAGACCTGTCTTTGACTTTCTTGAAAGCATGGGATTAGAAGAGGTTACATTATTTTGTGATAGCATCTATCTATAGGATTTAAGAGGGAACAACTCGAAACAGAGGGCCAAATCCCTTTTAAAGTTGATTTACTACTACTAGCAAACTTCATTGCAACCTCCCAGTAAGTTTTCTCTTTGATCTTTCCATACTTAAATGTTCCTATCAGTCGGAGACTTTGATGTCACCATTTACACTTATGGAACTGCTGTGTCAGCTTCAACTTTGTTGCAGTACAGAGATAGCCTATTAATTCCTTAGGAAGGCTGTAACAAATTGCCACAAACTGGTTGGCTTAAAACAAATTTATTTTCTCATAGTACTGGAGGCCAGAAGTCCAAAAGCAAGGTCCAGAATGGCCATACTCCCTTTGAAGGCTGTAGGTAAGAATCTTTCTTGCCATAGTTTCTAGTGACCCCCTGTATCCCTTAGCTTTTGGCAGTATAACCTCAAACTCTGCCTCCATCTTTACATGGCCTTTTCCTCTGTCAGTGACTCTCTGTTTTCTCCTTTTCGTATAAGAACATCAGTCATTGAGTTTAGGATTCACCTTAAATCCAAGATGATTTCGTCTCAAGAACCTTAAACTAGTTACATCTGCAAAGGCCTTATTTCCTAATGATATACATATTTTGAGGAATTAGAAAGGCATGAAATTGTGGGGAACACTATTCAACCTACTATAGAGAGTAACCTTATTTTTCTATAGTAAATATCTAAATATCTATGGAAGGCTTACTTACATAGTCACATATTAATACTTTCTTGCTTCTGTAGTTGACAGTTTTTCTGCTCAGTATTGATAGAATACTTGTTGCCTTAACACCTTAGTATTTTTTATGGATTTAATTGAATCACGAGTCATTCTCTTGCATAGTCTTTTAAACTATTAGAAACTTCTCTTTATTATAAATATTAAACTTGGGGGATAGAATAGGTAGTGATTAACAGGGTTACAGTTACTCCACAGATGCAGGGCAAAATTCAAACCTGACTTTGGCTTTTTTATGAAGCCGTGTGTATTAAGATACCAAATATCTTGTGAAGTACATAAAACTTCTAAAAAAGTTTATCTATAAACTAAATCATTAGTTACAGAAAATTTTTTCATAATGGTCTTTAGATTCTGTAGGCCATGTATGCACCTGAAATTTAGTGTTGTAGAATGACAAAGATGTTGTGCTAGATTTTAGCTGTTGAAACCATGAAACTTATCTCTCTGTTTAGCATAGGCAAGGTCTTTATTAGAGAATTATGAATCTGGGTATCTATAGAAATACACCTCCATTAAGCGATAACTGGAAGTCAGAGGTTCCAGAATCAGACTGAAAAAGCAGGGCTCAGCTCAGAAAAGTCAATTTCAAACTTTATGTAGCCAGTTATTGACTGACAGAATTGAAGCTCAGCTATGACCAAATGAAACACCTCCATTTTTTTTTGTACTTCTCCCAAGTTGATTCTGAGGTTGTTCAAAGTGTTTTTTGTTTCATATAAGGAGTAGACTACTATTACGGTAGGAGTTGACAGAGGGAACCGTTCCTAAAAGAATTGGGATAGAATTGGAAGCATTTTTTTGCCCTTTCCACCACATGATTACGAGATATTACAGGTGAGTTTTCTTGTGGGGTGGTCAAGGGTGGGCTTTCTGAGGAAATAATACCAGAACTGAATTAATCTAAATTTGATCTCTGTATTCTCACCGGTTGCTCAGGATTGTGCCCCCAAAGTATATATGTATTAGAACAGAGGGAGAAGGGGATGCATGCCCTGTCTGTTAGCTATTAACAATGTACAATTAGGAGGTCAGCTTCAGGGACAACCAGCTGATGCTCCTCTTTATCTTGATAGTAAACACAGTAATAATAGGCATTCAGAAATGAATGAAAGATGCTCAACTGTATCTCCCTAAAGTTGAACAAACTTATTATTTGTGAAAGCCAAAATTAATTTGGCCACAGAGAGACTGGATTCATTGCTACTCTTAGCTGTCCTCGTCAATTCCATTGCCACTCTGGTGCAAGGGATTGGTAGAACTACAGGGATTCTTGAATCATCATTTCCCTCTTTGGCAAATAATGTTTTCTAGGAATAATATCACCCCCTTTCCTTTTTCTCCGTGTATCCAGGCTGTAAATGAAAGTGGAAGGTCAAACTTTAGATTTATTTATTTTTTTTAAGTATTAGTTTCATGGCAGGCCAAGATTAATCACAGAACTTTTCAGGAATATGTAGTTAACTTTCCATTTGAGGTGAGCACAGGAAATCTGTTCTTTTCATCCTTTCATCTTTACTTTCATTCTGAAGTAGAGATTTCTCCAAATGCTTCATTCAAAATTAAATTGTTTATCTCTAACTAGACAAGGACGTGTGGTGGTAAATTATTGAAATTGATGAGATTTGATTGAATTTTCCTGAGTTTAATGTGTCTAATCAACATTGCACTCACAGCACTATTATTTTCTTATTGCTTGCTGCTGTAACAGATGACAGCATTACCATGACCCACGCATACGATATGAAAAAATACACAAGGAAGTAGACAGTCCACTGTGGGCATTTGAAAAATGGAGCCAAATGACATTTTCAGAAATTATTAAGATTTTAGATGAGAGGGCTTAATTTTTTTTCACTAGAGAAACCAAAAAGTCTCTTAATATAATTTTCAATAGGCTTTACTTTCATTCCAATTTATAAACCAAATTATGATGCAATTGATAACACAACATTATTATCAGTTATACCATTGAATCATGGTTCTGTTCTTGTCACAATCATGGAAGCCAGAAATGGAGGAACAAACTACTTTCTTAGAGAAAACACAGTGTGAAATTTCCACTGTGTAACTTAAGTGAACATATTATTTGTCATCCAAACCATGACTGAGAGGTTTTGCTTTTATTTTTGAGATGTTTTGCTTTTAAAAACACAATCCAAATGACACGAATATTAAGTCACAATGGAAGAAGGTAATTATCGTATCAAAGTTTAAAGGAGCACAAATTAAAAAGGTTCAGAGCACTTCCTATAACTTGAGAGCATGCATTAAAATGTTTTAGAATATCACAAACTTCTAAAGAGTGCATATGGCAATATATAGCTGAAATTATAAACCATTTTGACATTTTGTTCTACTCAAGTTGTGTATTTGATATCATATATCAAGGGTAAATTCAAGAAAATACCTGGGCCAAGGTTAGAAGTTGGCAGTAAAGTATATAAGAAATACATTTCTGGATCAATCCTGTTTGGCATGTTTCAAAACTTTGAGACCTGTTGAGGCCCAGAAGCACTACTTGGACAATGAGCATATTTAGTTTATTCAGCTTGTCAAATTTTTCAGCATTATTCATTATTCTCTGTCACCATAAAGACATGACTACAGTCTGTCTATAAAGTACCAAATAGAGATTTGTTAATTGTAGTAGCTATAGATGTTCAAAGTAGATAGTGAAATCTCAAACATGTTTTTCCACTCTTCTATAATGGATTCTTAAGACATAAAACTATAACCTGTAGATATATAAGATAATTTACATACTACCTTTCTAGTGTAATTCAATTATTTTACAGAGGAGGAAATGGAAACAGTGAATAGGTGCAATCAAGTACACGTGAGGGATCTAGTGATGAGGTACTCTACTTCCTTAGAGGGTACTTTTTACCATTTCTCACTATACTGAACAATTGTCTTTGCCGTTTTTATCTTAAAAATACTTGCACATTGTAAAAAACTTTTGAAAATAAAAGGCATTCAAGGATATGAAATGAAAAGTATTTCTTCACCAACTTATAGTGCTATTACCAGAAATAAACAGTTTCAAGTGTATTTGTACAGAAATGTACCAAGATACCTCCATTTTAAAAACAGAAAGGAAAAGACAAATAAAATTGAAGAGATAATCATACCATTAAAGTTATCTTTATATTTTGTTTTGTTTTCTAATGCCATATCCCAGAGATTTTTATGGTATTTACACTATAGAGTATTATGCTATATCATCTTTTTTTTTAGATAGCTGCCTAATATTTCCATTTTATAGATATAATAGAATGTATTTAACCCTGCCAAATTTATGGACATTTGGTTATTTCCAATTTCTTTTCTACTCAGAAAATATTGCAATAAACAACCTTCTAAATATATTTTGTACTCATTTTAATGTACATAATATAATTTCCTAGAATATTTGTATAATTAAAATGTTTACAGCTATTAAAACTTTTGCCTCATTAATGGTCTAATATATACTTCTATACAATAGTGTATGAGAATTTCTGCTTTCCACAGCCTCACCAAAACTGAGTTTTAACATCTTTTTTCTAATCTGAAAAGTGAAAATGATATTCTATTGTTATTTTGATTTACATTTCTTTATTTATGGGTTGGATTAAAAACACGTTTAAAGATTTTACTAGCCATTTATATTTCTTTTTCTGTGAATTGGCTATTAAGTATTTCTTTAATTTTTCTATAGAGGTTCTTTTTAATCTTCTGTTGATTTGTATAACCTCTTTGTGTATCAGCAGAAAATAAAACTTTATGTAAGAGATGTTTGAACTATTTTTTAGTTTTTAATTTGCTTTTTGACTTTTACTATAGACTTTTTATGAGACTAGTATTTATCAGTCATTTCCTTTGTGGTATAGAAAACTCATGACAAAATTACCCATATATATTTCTAGTACACTGGTGATTTAGTCTCTTTTAATATTTACATATTTAATTCAACAATTTATTTTTGTGTATTATATATTTTAAAAATATTTAATAACACTTATTTTGGGACATGAAAATAAACTTTATTTCATTACTTGAAATGTAAAAGAATCACATTTTTCATCCCATGAACTTTTTAGCAAGAACAAAGCACTAAGGCAAAAAAAAAAAAATGCTGGAATAAGAACTGAGATGTCACAATTGGCATATTTTTCTTTTATTTATCAATCACTGATATCTATTGTTTATGACATAGGAAAATCCCAAGAAACTTTTTTACTTATGAGAATAAATTATTGTATTTTGATAATCTAAGCAATGATTAAATCAGTGAAAGCATCATAGAATAAATCAAACCCCTAGCGAGATACTTTTAACAGCAATTCCAGTTCATATGGTAATGTTAATTTTACTTACTTAAGAGAAGCACTTACTTATCAGTAAGACCTTATAACTTTACAAATAAAATCAAAATGTGAATGTTGTAATTTAAGCAGGATGCAATAGCCAGGTGATAAATAGATATGTTTGTACCTTGAAAAGTTCACTTCAAGTCATCCTCATTACAGAAGGGCAAGGGCAGTTATTCATTTGGTTTTCTAAGCTTTAAGAAGCGACTTGGAGACTACCCAGGCTCTGATGGCTGACATTTTTGTCAAGTTTTTAAATAAGTAAAGGATCCATTCAGCTAGAAAAGTGGAATATTTAGCAATAAAAGAATATTATTCCGTTTAACATCTATTCATGACTGGAATTGATAAGAAGAGAGGTGAGGCCAGATGAGATGTGAAATCTAAGTGAGGGAGAGGAATCGGGAAATGTAATTTAACTTTTTCCTGCCGTTTATTTTTATCTTTTTTTTTTTTTTTTTATGATAGTCACAGAGAGAGAGAGAGAGAGGGGCAGAGACACAGGCAGAGGGAGAAGCAGGCTCCATGCACCGGGAGCCCGATGTGGGATTCGATCCCGGGTCTTCAGGATCGCGCCCTGGGCCAAAGGCAGGCGCCAAACCGCTGTGCCACCCAGGGATCCCCTGCCGTTTATTTTTAACAGAGTATTTATTTTTTCAATTATAAAAGTAATACACCAGCATGGTGAAACTATTTGGAAAACACAAAAAAGCAAAAGACAATAAACTCACGCTTGACATTACTATTCCCACTTAGAAGATCAATATTAACATTTTGACATGTGTATATATGCGTGCATACAAAACCGTAGGATTATACTCTGCATGATTGTGGATTCTGATTTTTTCAACTAGCAATACATTGTGGACACTTGCTTGTGTTAATAAATACTTTTTCTGAGGCATGATTTTTTTATTGATTATATAGTATTCCACACAATGGATGTGTTATAACAATTTAGCCAGTCTCTTATTCTTGGACATGTAAATTGCTTCCGATTTTTCTCTATTAAAAATAACATATGAAGAATATCATTGTGCACACATTTTCATGAACATCTTTGATTATGTACCTAAGATAAATAACTAAAAGCAAAATAGTTGAGTCACAGAGATATGCAACTTTCAAGCTTTTGATGCCTTTACCTATGCCACTTACATGTTGCTGTGGCTTCACCAGCAGTCTCTGCAAGTGCCTGCTCATATTTTCATCAGCTCTTGATGTGTAACTTTATATGGCTCAAAGAAAGCTATCAGTGGTCTGAGAAGGATGAGTACAAAGAAGTAGGAAGAGGTCAAGCAGAGTTAAGTAACATTTTTGTCTGGGAGATGTTGCTGGCTGTCACAGGCTATGGAGCACAGCTCCAGAATGAACTTGCATTTTCAGAAACGGCTCAGACTGTTAACTTGGCACAGTTGAAATGTCCTTATTTGCTTTGAGGCAGTAGCCTGACCCCTTAGGCACACCCCATGTATTCAGTGATTGAGACCACTTACTCATACTAATCATGGCACACAGAAAATACATAAAAGATTTGTATTCATCACTCAATATATTTTGCTCCTCGAGTGTCATGAAACATTCAGGGTATATTAACTGGCAAATGCACACCTGGAGTACGTTACTTAGCTTTAGAAACTGCTAATTTAAAAAAATCAAATATTTAATTTTGAAGAAAAAAATCAGTTTTGGATTTTGAGCATATATATCATCTTTCATTTTGGCCCAATTAACCCAGCAGGTGTGTGCAAATTAGGTCACTACTTTGTCACCGTGGTAACATGCTTTGGGGAGGTGGATCTTAACCACCTCCAGCACAGGTGATGTTGGCGGAGTTGGTATTAAGAGATGCTTTACAAACAAACAAGGCAGAGTTTAATCTGTTAAAGTGTAGAAAATAGGTCTGGTGCCGGGTACCAACAGATAGTGTTCTATGACATGGGAAATAAGCACAACCTCAAATTTATATCAACAAGAGAGATCTAGTGAGCCTTAGAAACAGAACTTCCATGTTAAACTTAACAACCCCTCAGGAGGTGATTGCCTCTGTCTGTTCTAGAGCAAGGGGTGTGGGGTGTCAAGGTCAGTTTCCCTGGAATTTCAGGGTGGTTTTAGAGCTAAGCCATGGTTTTCAGAGGATCATCAATACCTACCTTTCTTCTCATTATAGGGACTAGAAGCTAGTCGGTACCTAGGGGACGATGTCTAATTTTAAAAGGACAGGTTAAAAGGACAGTGTCTGATCATTTCTTTTAAGTGCTTTTGGATCATTATTCAGAATTGCTTATGGGTTAAGAAGTTGGCAGACTTGGTCTATGCCAGCACTCCAGCATTAATACAAGTCTCTAACTCAGGCTTCTTCTCACCAGGTGGAAAATCAGACATGCTTCAAGATCGCTGGTAGAGATTGTGCAATCTGTTTGGCTGCTGAAGGTTCCAAACCATGTGGGCATTCTGCAGCCCCACAGAGTAGTAGAATTTCTTCACTTATCACTGACAAGTTCACACCTCTTTTGGTCATTAAAATTGTAAATCTGCATTATCAGATGCAGAAAATAGGACACCTAATGATATTAAACATATTTTTAAAAATGCCTCTTCCATGACCACTTCCAGCACCCACTTATGGATTATATTTCCATTGAGCCTCTGGGGCAATTCATATGTGGCTTTATGTTTTTTTTTTAATTTGTCCTAGTATCTTGCCTTATATCTGTATCGTTTGTTATAATTTTGAAGCATTTTTATATACCATACTTTATATTTTTGTGGTATTTTACACATGGCATTTCAGAAACTCGAATCCTTCTCGTGTTTATTTTCATTGGTTGTGACCGCAGCTTTATTACTTATTTCATGTGTTTTCCATAGTTAATATTTACAAAACACTGAACAAACTCTTCAAGATTGCTTTCTATAATCTCCCTCTCCAAGCGTCAAAGATGAGAGGCACAGAGAAGAGTCATAGTGACTTACCCTGTGTCACAGAGTATAGGAATTCATTTTCAAATGAGGATCAAGGACCCCAGGTTTACGGTTTGTTTGTTTTCTTCTTTTCTTCTCTTTTTTAAATGTCGCAGTAGTCTTCTGGGTTTGGAGATTTACAGGGGGGTGGCGTTGCAAAGTGGAGAGACAGTTGACTCAACTCTTTATTTCTCCTTTGGCGTATACCCGCTGCGTTCAGGTCCTCTTTTCCCATCTACTCCCCAGTGGGTGCTGGAAACCATTTCTTTTGAAGAGTTGGTTCATAACATAAAGACCAGAAGTCCCAGTAAAATCTCTTCTTACTAAGGTATGGGTATGCATTTTTCACTGGAGAACAGGATGTCATATCTACCCCGTCCATTCCTGGAACAAGGCAGGTGGCAGCACAAATTAGCATCGGAGCAGAGCTTTATCACAGCAGAATCCTAGGTTGTTTTAGGAATAAGACTCGAAACAAAAATATGTGAAGGGATTGAATCCATCAAATCTAATAAAGGAAATTGTAGATTCAGGAAAGTTAGACCCCTGAATTGTAGTAAGCAAGCTGGGGAGGAAATGGGCAGTTAAACAAAGTAGTGCTGTATCTTTCATTGTTTGATGAAATAATTTTTGCCCCTTTTAACTGGTATGTTGAAAAAAAAAGCCTGGTATATCTGAAACAAAGAGCTTACACAGTCACTGAGCTGGTTGGTTTTTATACCTTCCTTTACTGAGTATTGTCCTTCAGTACAATACAGAGCCATTTCTTTGTTCTCACAAGCTAGCAGTTAAATTGTATGTAAATGTATGCAAATTAGATGCTGTCTAATAAAGAGAGTCATTAGATGGAAGAAATATTTAGTTTAGGAAAAAAAAAAGCAGGTGTATTGTGTAAAAGAAAATGTAAGGCTACAAAAAAGCCCAAACTTTTGTGGACAGTTATAGAAAAAAATTATTAAAATAGATTTTTAAAAGACTTACGTCTTCCTGACCTTTCCTTTGTGCTTACATATATGTGTGTGTTTTTTAAATATTTACATATAAAACTAGGGGATTGGCTTCTTTCCCAGAATTACTGGAAGCACCTTCACCAGGAACATTTGGACTTGAATAATCTCCACAGCAGCATTTTCTTTCTTGAATTAAATGAATTGTAAAATGGATGATTGGCTCAGGAACACTGACTGCTTATGTGGGTTCCTTTCCTTTAGATTGAGAGGCTTATGGCTCCATGGTGGGTAGCTTGCAACTGATGATCTTGGCTACTTCAAAGGTTCCCCTTCCATTCTACTCCACCCCAGCCTTTTAAAGGCTAACATAGGCTCTTTAAGATACATGCAGACTATAAACTTCTTTAGAGGAACCAACAGTTCCTTTTTGAGCTTGCTCAATGCTGTATTGAATGTTTAGCACAATGCCTAGAACTTACTAGGCACTCACATCTATTTTTTAATGATTAAGTGAATAATTGAGTAAATAAATAAATAAAAAGTAACTTGACAGACATTAAACATTTTAATGGTCAGTAAAGTGGTTATGGGTATGTCAAATACCTTCCCAGTCCCCAGCAAACAGTTAGTGAAGCAATCATTCAGACTTGCATATAGCAGTTACATAGTAAGTACACAGTAAAAAACATACTTTAGTGTCCAGTTTCCTCAAGTCCACCATAACGAGTGTGTTATGTGCTCACCATTTGCATCACTCATTGTGGCAGGTCAAAAGACATGGTGGCTTCTCTCCGGAAGCTCCTAGTCTTCCAGAGGAATCAGACACATACCAACTTAAAACATCGCATACTGTACACAGTAGAGTTACAGATAAAATTGTATGGGAGCACCAGAAAAAAAGAGAGAAGGTTGGATTGAAGAGTGTCTGAAGTAGGTTCCTGGAGGAAAGTGGGATTGAACAAAGCCTTGAAGGTCATCAGGAGCAGATGGCTGGCGATGGTGGGTGGAGAAAAGCAGAGTTTCGGAATTTTCCTAGTTTCAGTCCTCAGGTAATAGAAACATACTAGATTTTCTTCTATTCTCTTATGAATTTCCAGCAACAGCTTGATTTTAACCTCTGTGGAAACACAAATGAGGGCTGTGATGGATACAATAATGACTAAAGTTAAATTATAACTCCAAGTCAAAATTTTAATCACATTCAGCTATTGAATAGGAAATAAGATAAAGTATGCAAAAGAATTTTATAACTTTTAATTCCAAGGCACTGAAAGTATAGAATTTTATTATCATTCCCAATGTTTAAGGTTGTCCATGGTAGGAAATAAAATTTAGGGGAGAAGAGGTTTGGAGAAGTAGAAGGGGGTCTCTCATATATCCAGAACCTTATTGTTTACAAAGTACCTTCCTAAATTACTGTTTTATTCTATCATCACAACAACCCTTGAGGCTTCAGAATTGACCTTATTTATTTCCATTTCATAGGTGAGGGAACTGAAGTTCTAAGAAGTTAAGTGACTTAAGTGAGATCACACAGTAAATGTCAGAGCCAGGTGTTCCTGAAAGGCTGTCCAGTTCTTTTCATATACCTCATTATCACCCAGGAACAGTACATAGGAGAATTCTATAGCTACATAAGAAGCATAAGTCTTGATTCTAACTTAATTCCAAATATTTTTTTATTGATTTGGTTTTATATCTACATCTTATCCATTTTGATATGGATAAAAATAATGCAAGACTGAAACTGAGGAAGGCACACATGGACAAGAATGATTATTTTGATAACTGATATGGATATGAAAATCATAATAGGTCAATGGATTGAAAGCATTTTAATTTATTTTCTTGACTTTTGAGTTAAAGATTTCAATGTGAAGGTGCAAAATAATGCCGCACTGAACTCATCTTGGAGGTAACCAAAGGGCTGTGGGACTAACAGCTTTTGATATTACTTAGTGCTTATTATTGTTATTATTATTATTTCTTTTTAATTATGCAAAGTGCTAATCAGTTTGATTATGCACAGTGCTAATCAGGTTAATTATGCAAAGTGCTAATCAGTTCTTCTTGAAGCACACGAGGAGAGCAGAGGTGCTGGCGGTGAATGGCGTTGGTTGATGGGGGTAGTCACGGCAGTCATTCCTTATTAAGATAGGAGTAGACAAGATAGCAAGGGGGGATTTATCCATAAAAATAAGGAGGAAAGGAAAGAGAACTTTGAGCACACGGAAGATTGTGGTTTTGGCAGGACGGTGCTTGCGCATAGAAAGCTGTTTTTCCCCCTGTTGCATAGTTTGGTTGGATAGTCTCTGCTATATTTTGAAGGCACTCATTTGAAGCCAAAAAGACTGCAGAGGGAAAGAAACAGAGTATTGTATAGCTAGACAAGTTGTCAAAACAACTTATTGTAGTTGGCAAGCACCAATTCCTGGGAGGACAGTAGAGGAAGTAGAATCTAATAGACCTATACATGAAAGAGGACATCAATAAAGAGAATTGAAAAATTAAAGGAGTGCCACTCTGATAAAATAAACAGGGCCATCTCAGCACCGCACTGTTATTGGGATGGCCGTCTGTGTAGCATATTTCCTGAGGTGAACTGAGGGCTTCGTGGTGCTGGCAGTGGTCTCTACTGAGAGTGGTGATGACGAATATGACAATAAGAGTTTTATGTAATAGCTCCTAGTTGGATCAGCTTTGTTGCTGCTGAAATCAAAGTGAATTTTAATATTAACTTGCAGGTCTGTGCTTATTAGCTGGGTGACTTCCTGTGAAGATGAGTTTATAGCAATATGTTCATATGTTTTTATAGAACAATGACCATGGAGGTCCCCTAGGAAAGCCCTTTTTAATCACTCCTCCTGTTCTATTCTGTGGTTTGATAAGCTATCAGTGAAATGCTACGATACCTACTTGTTTGAATGTATTCAAAGAGCAGAAAGCATTTCAGGATTACTAAGTGAATATTCATTTTTTAAAAGAAATGCATTCAGGCCATGTGACTTTTCCTTGACTCGGGAATTTGAGCAGGAGATTTATAAGTCATTTATCAAAAGGAGGGTCTGCTTCCCCGTTTATAACCCGGGGTTTATTTACTTTTCCTTTTCAGGCCTCTGCCTAAGTACAACTCATCTTTACAAATGCCCGTAGTGAGCTTGATTTCTGGAAATGTCCAAATAATGCTAAGACTCCTGCAGAGGCAAAGTCATTGGTGGTGTCTTCAAAATAGGGCATATTAATGAGGCATTTGTCCAGACAGCACTGGTATTTGGAATAAAGACAGGCCTTCAGTTTTCATTTTTGTTTTAACCAGGACCAATTTCATTTTAAAATATGAAGAGAATGACATAAATCTTTGGTTTCCAAGGAGAGTCTGGAAAGGAATAGATTGTGAGAGGACAGCGCCCACAAATTGAGAAAGCCTGTTGGGGGCCCTTTGAGAATTTGGCTGGAAAATTCTGTTATAAGCAGTCCTTCTGCTCAGCTTCATGGGAACATGGTTTTAGAAATGAAACATCGCTTCTGTGTTCCCCACCCCCCAAAAACTAAGATAAAAAGGAAATGTTCATATTACCACTTTATCAAAATATTTTTGAGTTATTTCTTGAAAAGTTTAAAAAAATTTTCCCGATGATTCTACCCAGAGGTCTGTGCAAATTCCATTCATTGATGGTATACTAAACTCTTGATTTCTGATGAAGTCATCTGAAAGCAAAGATCTTGCTATGTAAGGCATTGAAGATGTTGGAAAATTTCAAGGAGAAAATGATGTGAACCAAATGGCAGACAAAACTTAATTTAATAATACACAACTAATATGTTCAAACTCCTGATTAATTACACTCTTGCACCCACATCACACACACTCTCCCACACAGACCCACTCATCCCTTCATGAAACTGATGTTATTTGGGCACCTCCTTTTGTAAAATGTGTACCATGTGCTAGTAACAGCCACCATTTACAGTCCTGGATAATGGAGATACAATTATTCAAAAAAAAAAAGTGTCTAGCATTATGGGGCTCACCTATACAGGATAAGATGGTATTTTTCTCATGATCTTCAGCTTTAGGAACAAAGAATTTGTACTTTATTCCTTCTCAAAACTTTTCTCCTTAGTAATCTATATAATTCAATTAGATAGCATTAGTATCTTCAATATTTGCAAAATAAGTGGTTGCACTAGATGGTTTCCAAGGTATCTTCATCTCAAGTATGCTATTAGCTGATTATACTATAAAATGAATTTATTTTTTATTACCATGTGAAGAGCCTTGGGATCATATGCAATCTCTCTGAGACTTTGATCTTTGAGAAAATAAAGTAATTTTAGTAATTTTTGTGGACACAGCCTCCTTGGATTTAGGCCATAATTGAATATATGAAGAATTGACTTTGGATTTCAGACTTCTTGAGTTTGAATCCTGGCTCTTTCAGTGACTAGCAGAGCAAGTCATAACTGCTTTGAGCCTCTGTTTCCTCACAGTTCTTACCTCACAGGGTGGTTATGAGTATTAGTTGAAATAAACTATATAAATCACTGAACTCAATGCCCAGTGGCACACTGGAGCATAGCTTTGCTCCATAGTCAGTCCCTTTTTCATTTCTGGCAACTGTAGCCTTTCTGGCTCTTGCTACCAAAAATATCTTGAACTAATTCAACTTCCTTTCCCCAAGCTGCTTTTTCTTACATTAAGCCTGTACTTCAATTAACTCGGTGTTTTTTCTTTCCTCCCGTTACATCTTTATAGTTTATTTCTCCTTGCTGTCCTTCTTATGTACGTTGACTATTTCTCTGCTTTTTGTGAGTCAATTTTGGGGTACTTGTACCACATGTAATATAGCCTTGATTATAACAACAACAAATATGTGCAACTATAATTCAAGTCAATTATATAGAAATATGCTGTTTATGGCTGAGCTGGACCATAGTTTATGATTTTGACATCTTGACTATATTGGAAACTTTTTGAGGGCAAGGTTAATATTTTTAATTCTTGTATCTCCAATATTTATCATGTGCTCTACCAAGAAGAATCCCACAATTTAATAAGGGGCCAAGAATTTTAAAGCAGTAATACATATAATCTACTAGAGGGGGAAGTATTATGGAAGTGGAGATGTTGAAAGCTTTAGGGAGCAGATAAGGGGAAGGCTTCCAAAAGCAAATGATATCTGAGTTTGCTCTTTATAAAAAGTACTTAACTTTTTTTTTTTCCTGGTGGAAAGAGGAAAGAAAAATAAGTTTTATGCAGAGATAAGAGCTTTATTTGTACAGTTGATTTGTGGCAAGAAAGCAGTGGATCAGGTGGCAAAAAGGAAGACTAGAAAGTTAAGTTGGAGCATATTCTGAAGGACCTATGAGTTGTTTAGTGTTTTATGTGACTAAGCTTTCGAACATGAGTGTATATTTGTGGTTAAGAGAACACTATGTTGCAAAGATATAGACATTAGCTTTTTGTATGTGAAAAAACAAGTAGTAAGATTTAACAATCAATGAATACAGGGAAAAACAATGAGAGATCGTGACAGAAAGAAGGTCTGAGCCAAGTCCGAGCTCGATTCCATACTTTATGACCTTAAATAATTCACTTCATCTTTCTGACCCATATATATCCTTTCACAACACTTTCTATCTCTCGCTTAAATGTATATGAGTTTAAGTCACTTCGACTGATAATAATTAAAGAGAGCTCTTATTTTGGGTGCTTTGGATCTCAGAGATTGGACTTGTTTAATGAGAAAGATGAATTTTGTACTAGTAGCATAGTTAGGTTAAGCCAGAGGAGGGATATTTGGGAAGAAAAGGAAGATGAATAAGAATAATATTGTTTTGACCAGAAGAAGGTGAAAAGGTCCTCTAAAAATAAAAGTAAAGTTGTGGCTATCAGAAGACTGTAAGAAGGCAGAGATACGGAAAGACGAGTTTAATAGATTTTCACATTTGGGGGATGGACATAGACCCATGGACCTAAGAAAAAGAGACAAGGGAATATCATAACTTCTCTACCCTGTATGTTGAAAGTTAACTTCTATGACTGATAAACTAATCAAAATATGAGACAAGAGAGGAGTTGTGCAGAGAAGATAATAAGAGGGCGCTGGCACATGGTTGGCAAAGCTTCGAGGCCTGCATATTTTCATGGAAGGACTCGTATCCCTTGTCTTTCTTCTACCACAGAAGAGAACTCCTCTCAGGTCCCATCCTGACTTTCTGTCTGAGAATTCTGTTTATGCTGGTGAAGCGTCAGGACTTTGGTAATGTAGAACCAGGGGAATTGAAAACAACTGGGAAAGGGATCTTGGCTGGAGGAGAGGGCAGATAACTTATCATAAAGTGGCAGGATTTTATTCGAGTAAGAGAAAAAAAAACAGAGATGAGAAGAACAATGAATGGGAGTGGGGGCTGCTTGTGAAGGATGGATGAGAGAGAGGTCTGGGTTGGGAGGTGAACGTGAGTAGAGAGAGATACTGAGGCACATTGGTGTCTGTAGTCGATGTGCCTAAGACACAGAGGAAGGATTCTTCTCTCTCTTTTTATTTTATTTTATTTTATTTTTTTGAGAAACTAAACAAAATAGATTGTTCTGTGTTTTGGGATTTTTTTGCATGTTTCTAGCCTTGGCTATTTTTGGGGGATCAAAATTAGATAAAACTTGGGCCACAATTTTGTTCTTACATTCCTACTACTATTACCAACACAACACAGTGAAGAAGTGAGGATCAGAATTATCCCAGTGTTCAGGAATCGGTAGACTTCTGTGATTTATATTGTGTTTATCAGTTGTTCTTGATGTAACATTTAATCCCAGAAAATATAGGTATAGGAGTGGAAGGATGATGGCCAACCAGTATGTGATTTATATTAGATGGTAGTTCTCTGGAGATGGCCTGAATTTCTAGTACATTTCACGTACATGCTGCTCTTAATTCATATTTTTTCCTTGTTACGGGTCAGATCTGCAAAGCAACTTCATATTAACCACAACAAATTTGTGCTTATGTTCAGAGGAAAGAACTCTACATCTCAGGCACTACTATGTTTTAGAATAATCTTTCAAAGATTAAAGAGGCAATTAATCAAGACTCCTACAAGAAATGTTAGCAAGTAAACATCATCCAATAAAACACTCTTAGTCATCATTGTTATTTAGGAATTAGATATGGTTCAACCAGGGTAAGTGTTGTGTCATGAAATCATTCTCTGTAAGATTGGCTACTGATATATGTGGACATGCTTCAGTTGATGTGTCTGTGAACTTGGTGCCACCTTAGGCCTGGAATTTCCAGGACTGTGTGAAGACTTCCTGACATGAATAACATTTTTTATAAGGTGAATTGTATATATTATCTCATGTCCATTTTGGAAACTTTCTTTTGTTTTTACTTTTGGCATTAAAAAAGGATCACAGTTTTGAAAATCCACATTTATTTTATTGTTTTTAAAAAGAGATTCCCACTGGATTATGTAACATTAAACATATGGCTACACAAAGATTAGAAAAGCTGTGGCCATCAGGAATAAATATTGGTAATAACACTGATGGAACTTCACACATGTAGTTTAATGTGAGAAAAGTAGAAAGACATTCATAGAACTTAGATAAGGGAATAGGCTTGTTTCTTAACAAAAGTATAAATGAAGGCATTTGTTATTAAAATGGTAGCCTTCGAAATTGGCTTCCTGCTTTCACATAAGAGGAAACACTTTAAGGCACATGATTTTTTTTTTTTCTCTGATGAGAATGAAAAATAACCAAACCAATCTGTACACATTTTGTTATGAAAAAAAATACTTGGAAGAATTCTATTGGTATAAGCTAATGCAAGATGACAATTTGTTTATTAAAAAGTGTTTTGCATGTCCTCGTCTATCGACCATGTGCAATTGGTATAAACAAAGATCTTGTGTATGGTAGAGGGCTTATATTTGCATTCCTTTGCATGTTTAGGCATTCTTTAGCAGGACTTATTTTTCTGTTTATTGACAGTACTCCTCAGATCTTTGTACAATTATGTGTATATCAGCAGTGGCAACATTTGAGTGTACATTAAGGGTAGGTCCTTTAGTCAAAATAGCCTGAAGAATAGAAATATTCATTGTATTGATTTCGGTGCTTTGAGTAAAATAGATTTGCTCTATGAGCTTCCCACTGCACAGAAAAAAGCTATGTTCAGAAGACATGAAGGCAGCTGAAGAGTCAAGAAAAGCTGCATTGGTTTTGTTTGGGGAGTGCCTGGCTTTTCATCTGCCTGGGAAAGGAACAGGCCTTATTGCCAGTTGCCAAGTGCTCTAATGCTGAGAAGTGTGTCAGCTGTGGTTACTCTGGGGATTTTGGTGACAATAAGCACTTTTCCTTGAGAAAATCAGCATAGATACCACACATTGGAATTGGACAAATTGCTTTTATTTTCTATTTTCTTTAAAAATTAAATTTGCTTTTCCTTCTTTTCCCAGCTGTTGCAGCTTCCTTGGTTTTTAGCTCAGATGATGGGAGAAACATATGTTCTCTTAAGAGAAAAACCCACTTATTTTCTTCGTGTGTGAACTCCTTGAAGTCACATTACTGGCTAACCCTAACTGAAGAATGATATTTAGAAGGATATATTCAGGGAGAGATGTTCGTTAACTGATGGCCACAGTGGATAAGAGTAATTAAATCAGTATGTCAAGGATATCAGTGTAAATCACATGCATTAGGAAACTTGAATTTGCCATTTCTAGGATGTTTTTAGCTGAAAAACATAGGGGCCTAACCTGTTACATAAAGAAGTCATTTTATTCCCCATAGTTTCTAGCTGAGAACAAAGTACGTATGTAGGAGTTGGGTTGGTTGGATTAATGCACTGTAAGCCAGGCATTAAACAAACCTGACCTTTTCTGTCAATTCTTTGACTTTCCCTATAACCTTTTACCTCTCTAAGGAGAAGTTCACATCTGTATTCCCACTGAGCTTGCCATCATGGTGAAGAACCAAAATTCCCTTCCAGAGTACTTAGGGAAATAGTACCCTTCCCAAAGTAATAAAGAATCAAAAGATTTCTAGGGATATTGTCTTCATCTGTAAATTTTAAGTGATAGAATTTCAGGCACAGGAAGACTGTAGAGGAGAGATTTCTCCAGTTTCCCTCAAATTGCCCCAGATGTTTCTAAGATAAGTAAGACTGATGAAATCTAGAAAGGTATTGAAAGCATATTAACATATTACACATAGAATTGTTTTGAAACAAACTTCTTAGAAAACTTTTTTTAAAGAGAGAGAATAAAAATAGTGTTTTCATTCAGAATAATTTCATATATCCTCAAAATGAAAGGAAGGTGAAAGGTGGTGAAAGAAGGTGAAAGGAAGCCAAGGAAGAGTCCATTGTGGGATAAAAATCTCAGGGCCTCTTTTTGTGACTCTCCTGCCTATTTAACAAAAGCCATGAAAGATCCACTACCTGGGACAAAATATTTCTCTCTCACTATATAAGACCAAGAATCACAATTTCAGAATGTTGTATCTGACTTCTCATCTGTCAACTAAAAGCAGCTGAAAGGCAAGAGCCCTGGAGAACTGTTTTCCTACATATGTATTTGTTTTTAGACAAATGTGTTTGTTTGAAGGTCTAAACACCATGGAAATGGGCACCATGGAAATGCATAGTTGGGGGGTAGAAGCCCTAGAAGTATTGACTCAATCCTTGATCCTTCTGTGTGATGGATTAAATGCCACATGCTTCAGTTTGCTGTGTGTGGGGTCCGTCAGCACAATTTATAACAAACAGCAATCCTGTATGAAGGACATAAGAAACTTACTGACTTTTTTTTCCAAGAGATTAATGAGAGATCGTTTGTCATCTGGATGTTACTTATGGAAAGAGAATCCAGAGAAAATCATTGTGTGTCTTATTTTCTCCCTCACTCCAAAGTGTTTATTTACACATGAAATCAGGTTAAAATTAATATTAAGGGCAGCCTTGAAAGGGAGACATAAAACCCATGCACAGGTTGAAGGGAATGTGAGAATGAAGGTGAGAAATGTGGGCACCCTCTTGCTGGGAGTGGGGGGAGAAGCTGGAAGTCGACTACATATCATCCTCAACACTTTAGTATTCTCTTTAGTTTGTTTTTGAATTTAACTCCTGAAGCCAGAGCGAAAACCCTTCTTTAACAAGTTTCCCCTTGAGTACTTAACCACGCACTTGTCTCCTACAATTTGGAATCTTCTGAAAGTAGGCAATAGTTGAGGATATTGTTATATGAAAACTAATGGAATGGGATGAAAATTTTATGGTAAACATCAGTTGGAAATGTCTTCTCTGCTGCGAGATAGCGGTTATGTTATCATACCGTTTTTATTTTCATAGAATTATAAGGATTATTTACTTATTTATTTATTTTTGGCAATCGACATGAACTACATCACTCAGGAAAAAAAAAAAAAACTAAGAAATAGGAGACCAGGAAGGAAAATGTAATTGTGTCTGGAAAGCTTTTTGCCTCAGCTAAATAAATAAATGATAAGAAGTACAATACAATAAGAGATGAGAAAAACTGAGGTTCAAGCAGACAGCTTTATTTAATTCCATTTAATTTTATTGGGTTGAATTTGATAGAGACGATGTCAATGGACATGTACAGGGAGATTGGTAGCAGAATGCCTGGGGCTGTTGTATCATTGACATAAATGTGTATAAACAGAAAGGGAATGTTAAGTAATTCTGAATAGAGGAGTGATTTTTAGATACCACATTTTGGTTTTGTAAATGCATAGAGCAGCAGGTTGAAGCAGATCTGTTACCTGTATTTAGTTTTTGATTTCAGTATACTGAAAATCAAATATATCAATATATTTTTCCTTTTCTTGCTTTGCCAATAAGTGTTTAGAATGTTTTCCCAGCATTGCTGAATTCCCAGCTAACATATATAGTTGGACTTTATTTTTAGAGGAGGAATTAACCTAGCAATGGTTAAACATCAAACTTAGATTGCCTTGGACTCCTTGGTTTTCTTACAGAACTCAGCTTCCATAGCATAGCTGAAGAGTCAGTTTACAAACATAGATGTTTGCAAAAACTTGATTTCATGTAAATGTAAAGCCAAAAAAACTGAAATTGTTTTTGAGAAACCAAACATCTCAAGTGGACTATCAGAGTGAAATAAATCCAAGTATGCATACTCCTCAACAAGCTGTACTCTGGTCAGTTAGGCTTTCAGAGAATTTGTGTAGTAGACAGAAGGAGCTTATGTTATAGTCCCAGAAGGTGAACACAGGTGCCATTGCTAGCCTTTGTAGCATAACTTTTCTAATTAGTCCATATGCGATAGGGAATTGGTAAGACCTTGTTTATCTTCTGTTATTTTATGTGCTTCTTTCTTTCTTTTCAGTGAAATGATATTATTTTTTGACTTATCCATTAATAGCTGCATCTGGATTCCAATTTGGAGCAGCCCAAATGAAGCTAAAGACTTGTGTAGATAAAGTTGAGAATTGGCAACATAGATAGCAAAGATAGATAACGCATACCTTCCAGACCTCACCCTGATGCCGAAATTAACTTTTCATACAGTGATCAGTTTGTCTAGGTAGTTGTCAGAGAGCCACTCCTCTTTATGGATATATGTTTTAATTAATCAGTACACCTACATTTTGTTATAGTTTCCTCAAGGGCTGAATTATCAAAGCATTAGCAAGTTAGGATGGTAAAATGGTAAAAACAAACAAACAAGAATCACTGCTTTATAGAAAGTTCTTGCCTCATAATTACATTATATACAAAGACATCCTCCTCTCAAAAACATAAACAATAATTTAAGCTCTGCAACAGCAAGCACCTTGTCTTTATTTCTAGAACCTCTTACAATACCTAGCATATAGTGTGTGTTCAACAAATGTTTGTTAAGTAAATGAACTCCATTGTAGAAAGGCTCATTGTTACCCTAGATTCAGTTACACACTGGGTCAATTCAAACCTCTTCCCTGTTCCTTCACTCTAAGAGCAAACATTTATATGGCCTGTTCCCAACTTACAAACAGGTTGTGTTAACAAATTTAGATGGTTTGGTCATTTGGAACTGAGAACGCATCTCTCATTCATACATTTGTTACAAGTATGGATTCAGCATGCATTCTGACCCAGGCACTGTTCTAGCTCTTGGGATACAGTGGTGAACTAGAAACAAAGTCATCCCCATTTCCGCTAGCTCTTAGAACAGTGCCTGACACATAGTGAATGCTCAAAAATTGCTTACTGTTATTTTTAAAGAATAATTCTACTATTTTCAGGGATGTTTGTTCAGAGTCCTTAGCCTTTCTATTGAGTTATCAAGTTAGGCTATTTTAGGTATATTCTTACTTTATTTCATTTATCTTCCCTGGGTACCCACTTTCAAAGGGAAGAATCTTGCTATTTATTTATTTATTTATTTATTTATTTATTTATTTATTTTTGCTATTTGGTCTTCGCAAGTTATGGGTCCTTCCATGTGAGTCTCACCTGAAAATAATGAAGACGTGATAATATTCTAATTCACATGGAGAACATAGCAGAACTTAGTAAATTAATGTTTGCATAGTTCTTAGAAATCTGAGGTTAAATTTGCTAAGAGAAATGTACAGAACTATTATTGCCACTAAAATTATGATAGACGTTTTTTCCTCTACCAAAAATACCTCAGTTAATTGGTATTTGTATTTTAAAAGTTGAATGCCACCTTAAAGAAAATGTTCAATGTGTATCTAAAGGAAAACAAATAAAGATCATGTCATTTCATTATTATGTGATATAAAAAATTCCTAAGGAATCACTAGTTTGAGGTAAGTAAACAGTATTTAGGGCTTTATGATTCTCCAGTCTGGACATATGGATTATTGCTTCTCTTAATGTAAATGACACATGGTGTCACACAGCTCTGGTGAAATGGTTTCCAAAGGTCTTCTGATTTTTGCCTCTCTTCTTTAGCTATTGTTGGCTTGGAGTAAGTAGCAATCCTCTCCAATTCCCATAGTAAGGAGAGCTTTGGTTTGGGTTGGGTTTTTCTGGTGTGTGTGTGTGTGTGTGTGTGTGTGTGTGTCTTGTCAGCTCTTTGGTTAACTCCATCCATTCAGTGGTCTAGCTAAAATTGCAGACTCTAAATGTCCCACAGCAACAATCTATGATTTTAGACCAGGTCTGAACACACTCTTCCCAGAATAGTGATTCTTAACGTGTTGACTTCATACATTATCTAGATCGCGAAGGGTCATTGTATGTGATGCTCTCTCATCAGAAGATGAAATGAGTTTAAATTGTAAAATTTAAAGCTAAGTATCTTAGCTGTACGTTTCATTTATTTGATAAATATGTAGTGACTACCTACCATATGTATTAGGCACAGTTCTCAACACTAGTAATACCACGAGGATTAAGACATAGTCTGGCTCACCAAGCTTATATGTTAGTAGGGAAGACAGATAATAAGCAGATAAATAGGTAATTTCAGGAGAGAATAAATACTAGGAAAAAACACCAACAAAGCTTAGCATGGGAGGGTGGGAGTGGCAAGCTCTTTTAGCTCTATTATGTCCAATATATCTTATCTTGCCTTATCTCCTGAAAAGGTAATATTTTAATAGATACCAGAGTAAAGAAAGAGAGTGAACATGCCAATTTGGAGAAAGAAATTCCAGACATAGGTAAAATGAAGTTCTCAGGGCCTGAGGTGGGACTTAGTTTGGTGTGTCCCAGGAAAGAAGGAACACTTTAAAACTTTGACAGTCTATAAAATCCTAAAGAAGCAGGTAAAAATTGACCCTTGTGATGCACACTTAATTTTCTTTATACAACCTTATGGAGGACATTAAAGCATCCTTGCAATGTGAGTTCCAGTCTTAGATTTTAAGATGTCTTCATGCTACTTTTGATGTCAGTAAAACCATAGAAGGACTTAATGCCTTCAGTCATGTGGCACAGGACTACATCTAGTCTGATAAGACCTGAAGTTTATTCCTCTGAAAGTGCTTTGGAAAGAATGTCATGAGACAGTTAATGCACACTGTTAATCTCACACTGGTGAGAGATGCACGGTGACCACAGGGCGACACAGATGAATGCACAGCACTCTAGGTACTACTTTATTTTTTAGCCTTTCTCCACTTCGGAGACATCTACCCTCACAATCACCTATAAGCCCCTCATGCCCATTGGTTTGACTGTCTTATTAGATGCATGAGTATGAGGAACATCTGTTGTAATGTTGTAATCCGTAATGCTGTTCTGCCTCAGGAAACCTCTGAGTGTTCTGAAAATACTGACATTTCTTATATTATGGCAACCTTTCTTAAAAAGTTTTGTGAAAATAGAAGAAAATTAAATGTTGACATACTTGGGGTTGCTGTCTCCTCAGTGGAGACCTATGGCAAGTTGTGTTGTGAAGCACGTAGTCAGATCCTCACTTTGTCATCATTTCAGAATTTGATATATTAAGTCTTTACAGTGATAGACATCCGTGGAAACAGATTTTTTTTTTTCCAGTACCTTCTGTGGTATTGGAACATGAAAAGCAGGTTAGCCCCTTGTCCTGTTTTGTCTCTTAAAGTTTGTTTAAAGCCTTAGACTTGAATCTAGAAATGTAGAACTGCAAGGGGATGATATCATTCGTGGCCCTATACTTGGGAAATGCAGTTTGAACCTTTCCTTGATTGAACTTCACTATGGTTTACTCTGTGCCTTTACAAAAATAATTGAAAATAATAGTTCTTCATTGGCTATTGAAGTCTTTCACAGAAGACTACCTTGCTAGGGTATATCACAGACTGCAGTTGGAATTTGGGAGGCTGTTATAGGAATGTTTGGAAATAGCTTGATAACTGAAGGAGAGCTGTAGGCTTTGAGGGTGAAAAATGCCATAAGAATTCATCCAAAATTCTCCTCTAAATCAGTGCTTTGAGTAGTAAAAGCACATGGATCTGAAACAAAAATATTGTTTCCTTACTCAAAGTTTAATGCCACCTCTCCCTAATTAGAGAAGAGAAGGGAGGTGGAAAGGAAAAAAGGAAGGAAGGAGAAGGGAAGGACAGAGGCAAGAAAAGAGAGGAAGATAAAAGGGAGAAAGAGGAAGAATGCTTCTCTTGGCATATAAAATGAAGAATTTTTATCAAATTCTTCAGACATTTTGTTTTTTTAAAAATATTGTTTTGTCTCATTATAAAACCTTGAAAGTTTAAAGTTGACTGGTATACTGTAAGAAGCATTAAGTAAATGCAATTTCTGTTTTTAATAACGATAGCTCAAATTTCATGTGAGCTCACACCAGCCCTCCAATGTAATTAAGTTTATGGCTTTCTTAGGCACTTTCAAATATCCACAATGTGTAGTTAACAATATTTTTTTTTTAGGTAAGTATTAGGACACCACAACAGTGAGGCTGCAGTGGCTGGTGTCTAGTAAAGTAGATGCAACCAGGTAATGGAAATTATAACACATTCTGTTGTGATTTGTCTAAAATCGTTCATGACAGAGAAGTCTGCCTTAGCTGAATTTCCAAAGTGATGGAGGGCTGATGTGTTTGAATGAAGGAAAGGGTTGTGAGGCAAAGACTACTTTGAGGCTGCAGACTGTCTGCACAGCACAGGTATTCCCAGAGGGCTCAAACGTAACTTTATGGTAGGGAGTGTGTACTAGACAGACATTACACTAGTAGCTCCTAAAACAAATATGATGTCCCATGATTTCTTTTAACATCAGAAGAAGAAAGAAAAAAACCCACAAGTAGAAACTGCAGGTGCTCCCTTTTTATTGCACTATGTAAAGAGAAAATGTAAAATGGACAAGCTTTCGACAATCATGTTCTCTTCATCAAGCTGTTATTGTTATTTTAGTGAGTCCACTAAAAAGAATTATCTAGAGCTTCTTGTTTTTACTTCTTTGTGTACTTGATGAATATGATTACCATTTTTACCTCGTGTTTTTAAACCCCTCTGCCATAATCCCATATTCTGCCTAAAAGCCATGTCTGTGGGAGCTTTTCCTCCTTCCCTGCAATAGTTTTTAGGGATATGACTGCATTTAAGCAGGTGCAGTAAATGCATTTTTGGCGATTTTCACTGTTGTATGCAAGTGCAAAACGTCTGACATAATTAAGCTGAGATTAATAGAGACTATTAGTAAAATAAGCTTGTTTTATGAATGAAGACCTCACACTCATTCAACATAGCCTTTCTTTGACAAATGCACTGCATTCACTTATGTAGCACAGAATTGTATGCCTGGAAAGTGAATAAACATTTGTCAGGCTACCTTCCAGAGTTTTCCATTAACCGTCTTCTAATTCCCTTCTTGTGGTCTGCAAAGGGAATCCGATTTTATTTTTAAATGGAACAAAGAGATTGGCCTGGCATCACAAAGGCCAGTGATTGTCAGAATCACAAGAAATCTTTAGTTAATTTTGGTCCTGAATTGTTCTTAGTCCTGTGTTTCTCTCACTTTAGAATTTAAAGCATCCTATTCAAAATGGCCACCATACAGAGGAGGAGGGAGCAAAGGAAAATAATAAAGAACAGTGGCAACTGAGTTGATGCTGTATAAATAAGCACATTTGCTGTGTCTCTGTTCTGCAGTCTTTATGTCCCACTGATGAGAGAACTGGTTTGAGATGTAAATTGCTTCCCTTTGATTGAACCAGGGAGGAGATGTCATGTAACTCATCTCATCAGCATAGAGCATTGTGCGCCTTTGGTGAATTATAGGATAACAGAGCTACGAAGAATTCCTTAACCTCTCTCTGCAGCCCTGTTCCAGTGTTTAATAACCACCAAAGGGAAGTACTTCCCTTCAGTTCACCTGACTACCTTCTGTGGTTTGAGCTCATTTCTTCTGATCCTGTCCTTAAATATTTTGTAAAGGATCACTGGAAAGTACCACTGTTTTAACTTGTCATGCATATCCTGTAAATTAAAATATGAAGTTGTGGGGAGGGGATTTTTTTTTTGTTTTGTTTTGTTTTTGTTTGTTTGTTTGTTTTGTCTGCTAATTTGTTTTAGGTAGAGAGCATTTAAAAGATCGCTTTGGAAAACAAGAAAGAGGATGAAGAAATGACCGGAAGGCATTATTTTCCACTGTGTGTCTCACTTAACGAGCTTAGGATAAACCTGGAGGGGCAGCTCTCCAGGAAACTGAGAAAGGAGGCGGGGGTAGGGGCGTGAAAACAGGGGTAGGAGTTCTCTGTGATATCCATGAGATTGTGTGCTATGTGAGCAAGTAATTACTAAATTAATTTAAAACAAAAGAATTGGAAGTAGGCCTGCAATCAATCTAGCCTAATATCTCAACAAACCAGGGACTATATATATATAAGAAATTCAGGGCAGATATCACAGCTCTATCATGACAGCACGGCCTTTTCTTCCTCCCCTTCTATTAAATCTACATTTTGAAGGTGGATGGTGCTGACTCATAAATTAAATTGGAGTAATACATACAGTGTATATATATTTCTGTCACTTTGTCTCAAATTAAACACGAACCTTCTCCCCTGACAAGATGATAGAAAAGTTAATTGCTCGCCCTGGCTTTAAATTGGAATTTGAATTTGCAAAATGCTAAAGGTTTATGAGATCTAAATCATGAGGAGCTTAAATTACATTCCTGTGATAAAATATTAATAAATCAATTAAAACATAAGCCGAGTATAATATTACTTTTTTTTTTGTAGGAACCTTGAACACAATAATTCATTAGGGTGTAGTGCAGTAACAATTATTGTATCTTTTTTTAATTTTCTTTTTATTAGTTTTTTTTTGATAAATACATCATCAGATAACATTCCACATGGTGGATTATCATTACCCCAGTGCGGCATCCAGAAATTCTGTTGCACCCCTAAACAAGAGCTCACAGCCTAAATTATCTGCTGTTGCTTATCCTTGTTAGCATCAGCTGCTTCTTTTACTGAAGGGGTATTTTCCTCTTGGGAACATCTGTTCAATGCCAACTCTGCCATTTTGTGGTTTCTGAATCTCTCCTCTAAAAATGGGCATAATCATAATAATACTATCTCAGAACCGGCATGAGGATCAAATTAGCTAATGTATGTGGAAACCATTTGTAGATGGTAAAGCACCATCAAATGTTAATTATTACTATTATAAATTGGGGAATTTGTACCTCTAGAAGGGCTCTTAGACATCACTTAATAACCACCTCCCTCATTTTAAATATAAAGGATCAGAGGTCCAGAGAGGTTAAGCCACTTGCCTGAGGCCCCACAGCCAGCTAGGGAAACTGCTGAAACTAAAATCAGGACTCCTAAGTCCCAGCTCAGGGTGATTTCTACTTTCTACCCTAAGCCACTCTACAAAAATGCTAGGAGGTCACTCTCCACGTTGTTTTCCTTTTGAAGCTTTTTTTTTTTTTTTTAATTGACTAAACATTAGTAATTTTAGGAGTAATTTTCAAAGGGACTCAGTGGCATAAACATACTTCCCCACAGCTATCAGGAAGGGGTTCATTTAGCTAAGGAGAAACTGCCTTGTCCTGCTGCTCCCCAAATGAAGACTCAGCAGTATGTCTTCCTCTCCTACAGGTTCTGGAGGAAGCCTCACATGAGAAAAGATAGTGGCCTTCCCTTTTAAATATTTCTCCCATGTAATGATGGATGAAGATTCATTCACAACCAGTTTAATCTCTTTTACCTTCTTTCTGCTCTCTGGCCCTAGCTTGTGGTTTTCTTGCCCCTTTCCCAACCCCAAGTCCCAAGAATCATTAGGATTTGCTTTGTACTTGTTTTGAAAATAAAGAGAACAGGGACACCTGGGTGGCTCAGCGGTTAGGCGCCTACCTTTGGCTCAGGTCGTGATCCCAGGGTCCGGGATCAAGTCCCTCATCGGGCTCCCTGTGAGGAGCCTGCTTCTCCCTCTGCCTGTGTCTCTGCCTCTCTCTCTCAGTCTGTGTCTCCCATGAATAAATAAATAAAATCTTTAAAAAAAAATAAAAGAAAGAGAACAGCCTCTTTAATAGTGAACAGACCTTTCCCAAATAATAATACTTTGAAATGAATCGATCTGTTTTTCCCTCTGATGCTAAGGCACCCCTAGGTCAATCGGGTATCAGGAGATCAGAGAATAAGAGACGGAATGCTACTCCTGTTTTTCCTGGTAACACAGGATGTGATATCTGACAAGTTTTCATCATTCCATCTTTGTTTCCTCTACTTGCCAATAGTAATAATAAGATCAGTCTATACTAGTGTGTTGAAGACCTCCATTAAATGAGTATGAAAGGCTTGCAAAATGACAAAGGATTATATAATTGCTATATAATAATATTCTGTGATGTTCTAGGAACGAAAAGGAATGAACTCGGATGGAGTGGATAAATTCATGGAATCAAGAACATTCACATATATATAGTCCTTACTTAATAATGATAGTTTTTACAGAGTATCCAGTGCATTATGAACAGACAATATGGTCTTTTTCCTGAAGGTTAAAATTAGGATATATTATTTTATAAGAGAAAAAAAGGTAATTAAGACAAAAAGATATTAATTGAGACAGAGAAACTTTGGAAACTATGGAATTGGTCCAGGACATCAACAAAAAGTAGATCTATGGAAAAGTAGATTGTATGGTGCCATTTAGAAAAAAAGTGACATGGTTCATGGAATAGAAAAGCTATTGATCAGGGGCGCCTGGGTGGCTTGGTGCTTGAGCATCTGCCTTTGGCTTCCGGCGTGATCCTGGGGGTCCTAGGATAGAGTCCTGCCTTGGGCTCCCCGTAGGGAGCCTGCTTCTCCCTCTGCCATGTCTCTGCCTCTCTCTGTGTGTTCCTTAAGAATAAATAAATAAAATCTTTAAAAAAATGAAAAGGAAAGCTATCGATCAAAACATCGCAATAGATCAGTTGTTGAGGGTCATGAAATCTGAAGAACATAGAAATAAGTGAAAGAGGCTTTTAAGAAAGCAAATGAGATTTGACAAAGTCCAAAAACTTTGTATATTTAATAGCCCTTCAGGGAATCTCTGATTTTAAAATCTATTTGTGGAACCCAAACTATGTACCAAACCTTATGTAGATATGATCTAATTTTTCCATAATAATACTCAGTACCTTCATTTTACAGTTGAGGAAACTGATTCAGGAATATTAATTGATGAGCACAGGGACAGGACACCAAGATTCAAACCATGTCTATCTGACTCCAAAGCTTCATTCTCTTGTTATCACTCAGTAGTATCTTTCAGGGCAGATTTAAGACAATGAAAAACACAAAGAAATAACCAAAGAAGAACCATATAAATGTACTGAGGAAAAGGAAGCAGGATGAGAGAAAGTGTTGTTCCTGGAGGCTGACTCACAGAAAGCATTGAGAAATGGTAGTTTAGAGTTTAGCTGAACAATTAGAAAAAGTGCACAAAAGGATGACACAATCATATCATATTGTGTCGGATAAACTGCCCTATATACCTGTATTATCTTTGACAGTGTTGTTAAGTCTTTATTTTTATCTGGATCATCTTTTATAATTAAGGCCCTTATACTTTTCTGGTTGTTTATTATTCTACAAAGCATTTTGACATGTGCTATTTCATTTGCCACCCACAGTAAACCTGTATGGTAGGAAAAGAAAGAATGCTATATCCATTTTACAGATGGGAAAACTGAGGCTTGGGTAGCTTAAGTGAGACTTGCCAAAATTTTATTTTCCACAGTGCTTAGAAGTCCAGTGTACTTAATCCTGTGTACTTTCACACCATCATTTCTTTGTTTTAAAAAAAATAGGAAATAATTATAAAGATTTACACCAAATGTTTAAAAGGAAGCTGTTCAGTCAACTAGAAAATTTACTTTCTCTTGTTATCCTTCTATCATAGAAAGAAAATGAGGCATTGCAGTAGCAATTTCAAGAGATAAAAGCAACTCAAACAACTTTATCACTCACCCACATGTGATAATGTTACAGCTACTAATTGGGGTCTTCTGCTTCTTTCTTACATCTACCATATTACTTGTCATTCTATGACCATAGCTTCATTTCATAGCTTCATCTGGAAACCCAAAGTTTAGCATAGGGTTTAAAGTTCCCTATTTAAATGCAAATATGCCTATGAAGGGAGCCATGCAAGGGTCAACTAATTTGAATACTGTAGTTGACACCTTACAATGGATTAGTCCACTTTTGGGGACACGGATGGGCAAATATTTAATTGAGGAAAGGGTTAGAGAGGAGCTTGTAAGTGAAGTCCTGCTTTTGCCAATTAAAAGGACATTCATGAAAAACAAATCCCATTTTATATCTTCCTGTGCAAAACCCAAACAATCAAACAAAGAAAAATGACACACATAAAAACCCTCTTCCTTTAGAAGACAGACACAATCCCAAATCAGAAACCATGGAATACTGAGACATTTAGACCAAGTCAAGGTGGGATGTTGAGAGTAAATTAAATATACACAGAAGGCAGAACGTCCAAAAATAAATGGAACAACTGCAAGGGACACATATTACAGTTACTTACATGGAACAGGAAAGTCTGAGGTCACAGGTGATCGGTGGAAGCATCTGTGAGCCTTATCCTACAGCAGAGGTTAACAGAGAAGGTGGCAGTGAATGAGAAATGGCATCATTTGCCACATGTATCAGAATTGGCATGTGAGAGAAGCAAGGTAGGGATAATAAACCACATCAACTTTGCCATGTTGATCACATTCAGGAGAAGAGAAGGGAATGCTGAATCATGACCTCTAAGATGTGTAACATACAGGACTTCATGAAAATCTTTTTGGGCTACTGTTAACCCAATTGGGAAAATCACTGGGCAGAGGTGTATCCCTTGAGCAATAGACAGGGTGGAGTTAGTGAGAAAGCTTTGATGTGCTAAGAAAATGAAACTCCCTACTGCTCCAAAACTCCAAAATGAAACTCCCTACTGCTGCAATTCACTCCCCTAGCCTCTCTTATCCAGCAAAGTGCTGATAAAATTAACTGACTAAAAATTGAGAAATAATCAAAAAGAAACCAGCATTGGACCCATTCTTACCTCATTATAAGACAAAGTAACATTAGGAAAAGCAGATCAAGATATATACTAAGAGAAGAGATCTACCAGAAACTAGCATATATTTTCCATAGTCGCAAAGAAATAGAAGAAATTGCAGCTTCTTTACAATAAGAAGCCAAAAGGAGTACCTAAGATCAGGTCATGATCTCAGGGTTGTGAGATTGAGCCCAGAGATTCTCTCTCTTTCAATGCCCCTTTCTCACCCCCTCTTCTCCTCTCTCCTCCCCTCTCTCAAAAAAAGAAAAAAAAAAAAAAAAGGTCAAAGATTAGATATACAGGATCAGAGAGATAAGACAATAAAACAAGAAATAAAATGAGCTGTATGAGAACAGGAAAGAAATGGAAGAGAAAAATAAAACTGTTCTAGGACAAAAAGCCACATTAGATGCAGAAAGCAGAAGGAAAGAACTTCTAACAATACCACCATAATTGTGGGGAGGAAAAATTAAAAAAAATAAAAGAATTTAAAAATAGTTTTAAAATGATGGGAGAAAGCAATAATTATGATTGGCAACTCATATCTCAGATAAAAACATTAGCTCCCTAATAAATTAGAGCTCCTGCAAATTGATGAGAAAAAAAAAAACAATTCAATAGGAAAATGGGCATAGGACATCCAAATGGCTCTTAAACATATTAATAGATATTTAATTCATATATAATAAGTGAAATAAAGAATAAAATATGCATGATAAGAGAAATGCAAATTAGAAATACATCAAGATGCATTTTCATCTATGAAAACATCAAAAGTAACAACTTCAAATTGAAGTAAATGTTATAATAACTACTAAAATAACAAGTATATATACTCTTTGACCTATCAGTTCTGGTTTTAAGAACTTATTCTACATGAATAAAATAATACAAGTACAAGATTATTGGCTACAGCATTGTTTGTTGTTGGAAACAATGTGAATATTTGTCAGTAGGTGACTGGATTAACTAACTATTGGATATCCATCAAGTATATATGCTTTAAGTGAAAATTCAAGATACGGAGCAGTAGGTATAATATAAAAATATACACATAAAGAATATATTTTTGTTTTCATGGTATATATGGGTTTTCTTATTTTTTATTTTTGCATGTCTTTTTTTTAAAGCAAACAAACTAATAGCAGTGGTTATCTGTCAGAAAATGGCATAAGAACTGGATTGACAGAAAACAGGGTGAAAGAGAGACTTTTTACCATATATCATTTTATATGTTTATATTTGAGGATCATGTGAATGTATTGATCATTAGAATTGAATAAATGAAATTTTTGTGTTACACTTTTGGAAGGCAAAGGAAGTATTAGGACAACTGATAATTGGGTGGGAAATAAAGAGCAGAGCAAATGGAAAACAATTTTCATGTGTAAAAGGATATAATTTTTCTGGAATAAAGGTAATCCTGAATCTTTATATTGAGGGGATACACTGTATTCCAGGAAAATCATTGTGCTCAGCAATAAACCCTGATATCTATCTTGATATAGTTACCGAACTTCAAGGCTGAAGAAAGAAACATGGAAAGAAAGAATACAGGAAAAAATATCACAAAGGGAGAGAGTAGATTTGCCTCAAAATTTTAAACTGCAAGAGCTCAGAGACTCTAACACCATGAACAATTCTGGTAAACAAATAAAACAAAGCAAAATGTTGAGTGATAAATTTAGGCTACCAAAAGATTGAAAGAAGCCATGATAAATAAGTGGATTTAGGCAACTCCCAACTAGACTTCTGACTAAACAGTGGAAGTGGGTGGGGACTGTGTCACAGAATGGAATGTAAATGGTTTAAATCTTGATGATAGAGAAATAATAACATGGCAGAGCCTGAGTAGTTTGAAAGGTAAAGAGGAGGTTGGAGGAAGAAAGTGTTCACTCATGGCCTGTGTTCCATGGTAGGGAATGAGGGATCAATACTCCAGAGCTGATGAACTACAGAACAGAGATGTAGTTGTGTTATCTAAAGCTATGATGACCACATTAAGAGTTTAAAGAAAAATTCAATCCAGGTCTGGGGGTAAAGAGGAAGGAGAGAGTGGAGGTCAAAAGGAAGTATAGAGTAGAGTAGTATTTTCATAATTTTCTAGAGAATCCAAAGTTGTATTCTGAAGTCAAGTCATCAAATCAAAAATAGGACTTTACCTCCCTTATTAAAATGTATACTGTTAACCATTAGAATAGTCTACTCAAGTTGGGTCATCAGATCATTGGGATGAGTATTACAAAGATATCTCAACTCAGACCTACTGGATCTTAGAGTGGAGAGGAATGAAGCTTGGAATCTGTGTTTTCAGTAAATCATCTGTGTTTGAGAAACCCTGAAATAGAATAATTAATTCTATTATTAATATTAGAATTCTATTAATAGTAGAATAATTAATCTATGAAACAATTCCCAAACTTTTAGAAAGGAAACTCACAGTAACAAAGCAAATCATTAGGAAAGAAATGGAGCAACTTTTAAAATACTGTAAAATAATGGATAAAGAAGAGATGGCCTATATATACAATGGAATATTACTCAGCCATCAAAAAAAGATGAATACTTACCATTTACATCCATGCAGATGGAACTGGAGGGTATTTATGCTGAGTGAAAAAAGCCAGTCGGAGAAAGACTATTATCATATGGTTTCACTCATATGAAGAATATAAGAAATAGTTTAGAGGGCCATAAAGGAAGGAGGAGAAACTGAATGGGGAAAAAATCAGAGAGGAAGACAAACCATGAGAGGCTCTTAACTCTGGGAAACAAAGTGAGGGCTGCTGAAATGGTGGAGGGCGGGGGGATGGAGAAACTGAGTGATGGACATTAAAGAGGGCGTGTGATGTAATGAGCACTGAGTGTTACACACAACTGATGAGTTATTGCAAACTGCATCTGAAACTAATGATGTGTACTACTATATCTTCAAAAATCAAATTTAAATAAAAAGAAAGGAAAAAAACCCTTGTAAAATAGGATGACAGAATTAAGATCAAGCATACATTTTATAGCAATAAACATAAGACTAAAATCATCTTTTAAAAAATGTGGTGTATTATTAGGAAGTCTACCAGGACAATTAACCATATCAGTAGATCAAAAAAGAAAAAAATATGGTGCCTAAAGGAAGTTTGAAAAAATTCAGTCCATTCCTTCACAATGTAATGAGTTAGAGATTAATATTGGAAAGAAACATTGGAAGTAATATCTCTGTGAAATTTAAACTTTCAAAATACATTCTTAAATTAAAGAGACATTACAGAATTTATTTTTAACAAAAGCAGCACATATGGAGATAGAGCAATGTTCAGAGGAAAATCCATAGCTTAAAACACTAATATGATGTGAAAAAAATTATTAATATATTAGCATTTATCTCAGGAAGTTGGTTAAAAAGGAAAAAAACAAATCTGCAAGCAAAAATAAAGAATTGATAAAAATAAAATCAGAAATTAATGAATTAGGAAACAGAAGAGAGACACTAATAAATCAAAGATTTGGGTTTTTCAAAGAGAATAACAAAGCAATAAATAAATCAATATCACATGGTTTAATTACTAACGGAGAAAGCCCACAAATGCACAAAATTAGAAATACAGAAGGAAGTAACCATAGAAATAGAGGAAATTAAAATAATTATAATGAATACTCTACAGATAAATTTGAAAATTTTAGATACAATGGATGATTTGTAGGTAAATATAAACTGATTTAAGGAAAATAAAAAGAAATTTGAAAGTTTCAGGGCTACCACTAAATAAAGTGTGTGCGTGTACACGTGTGTGTGTGTGTGTGTGTGTGTGTGTGTTTGCTAAGCAAATCATTTTGTCAACTTTGTTAAGAGATTTTTTTCCCTTCTTATCTCAAATGTGTCCTCAACTTACTTCCATTAGCACCGAGTAGTCAAGAACAGGCTCCTCTGGCATTTCTGTTCTTTTCCAGGAGGGGACATCTTTTCTGACTGTTTTGCTAACTGTTTGGTAGGGAGCCGAGTAGAGGGACTGGACTCATAGTCTTTGTGTCCTTCAGTCAGGTTTCTTCTGCTTCAAAGGCCCGGCAGCCGATAGAATTAAGACTAAGAGGATAATGAGAGAAGCTTTGGTTTCTAGGTTTGGTTCTGCTACTTCTTGCTTATAATAATATGTAGCATTTGCATTCATTGCTCTATGGCTTTTTTTTTTTTTTTTAAATCTCTCTACTAAGAGACTTGGACTAGATTCCTGGTTCATATTCTTTTCCCAGAAAGCTGTATCTATCTATCCACAAACTTTGGGGACTTCACAGTCTTCCTAGATCTTCTCTCCACACCTGGAGTTTTAGAGCCATGCACTAGATAATTTTAAATTGCTGGATAAGTCTTGGGGACTGCACAGTTTTAAACCGAACACAAACCTCAGATGGAATGATTATCTTTGTGAAAAGCAGCACAAACATGGTGGTTGCAGTTTGACTCTGGAGCTAGACTACTGTAGTTTACAATCCAGCCCCTTTATTTACTTGCTGCAAGAACTTGGACAAGTTACTTAACTTCTCTGTGCCTCAGTTTCCTTGTCTGCAAAATGGAGAAAAATGACGATCCCCACTTTCATAGGATTGTTGAGGAGTGTTAAATAAATAATTACATACATGTGAAGCTCTTAGAAGAATACCTTAGCACAGAAGACACTCCAGAAGTATGAACTATCATTAATGTCTGCCTACTAGTTGTGAAGTATGTTAGCAGAGAGATAAACAAACATCATTTGTCTTTAATCTACTTGTTGTGAACCATCTCTCTTCACATTTTGGTCATGGCTGATATAGCACCATTCCCCGTGTGAACCTGTGATTGGATCCATTGCTCTGCTGTTAACTAGTACTTATGAGAATTGTCATATGCAAGATGTTTTGGAAGAAGCCTTTTAATTCTAGAATTACCTTCCATAATTTAGGGTTGTTTATTAAGCGTCTCTGACTAGTAGAGGAAGGCGATTAAAGTCAAGTAGGGATTGACTTCATTTTATAAAGGGAATTATTTTTTCATACTTTGTCCATTTTTGTAAAGTTTTATTTATTATGTCTGTGTACATAATCTATGGCATAAGGACAACTACTGTCCGTGAAAAACACAATAAAGTGAAAATATAAAATTATGATTTTATTTAACTGTACTCAGCATGTATTGTTTTTTTGAGTGGCATTTAAAGTAGAGAGCTTATTACAGAAGCATATAAACATAAACTGTCTATTAGAAAACAAAAATTAAAAAATTAATATATACAGTTTCAGTAAGACATATAGGTTGCTCTGTCTTTATCCTCTTTGGTAGAAAGCATTTGCTGATTTACTCTGGTCAGAGAAAGTGTACCCAAGGAACAATTAAGTTTCAAAATATTGAACTAGCATATATGGAGCCAATTTTATCTCAAATTTATAAACAGTTATATAGAAAAGAGTCACATAAAGTATCAAAGGCTGCCTTGGTTGTATATTGAAGATAAAAGCCAAGGTTCTTACATGAAAAGAAATGGTGATTTATCTTGAATTTCAAAGGAAATGATTAGATTATCTATGTTGCCTAGTTATCACAATTGTCTCATCTGCTGTGACCTTAGTTTATTTTTTTAAAAAACAGAGTTAGTGCTTTTCTGGGGAGCCAGAGACCATCTCAATACTATCTCATGTTTATTTTTTTTTACATCAAATTTAATATTTTGAAAATGTATAAACCCAACATGACCACTTTCTCTACAGGTTTTACGTTGGGCTGGTGCCATCTGTGGTTGCGAAGCCAAGTGTTCTTTTGGGGCAGAATAATCAAATCAAAGTTAATGGGGTGACCATCTAAGCAGGGCTCTTTGTCATTAAGGTCCACTCTTGTGATAGTAGCACATTATCCTGCTGATTGGATTTGTAGGAAGGCATCCACCTGTGGCCACATTGGCAGAGGAGAGACTTGCTGTGAGGCAGTCCTGGCCAAGTAGGAGGTAGCTGTCCTGGGTAGCAGATTCTTTTGCTGGAGAGCCAAAGCATGCAGGACAGCATGAGCAACATTTGTAGATGGGTGATTCACACATTATTTGGTTGATTTAGGTCCCAAGCAAAGTAACCAAAAGCAGAGGAGTAGAAACTAAATCACTGAAGAGGAATGACTGGTCATGAGCCGGGGGCAGGGGGAAAGCAGGTATATGCTGAGACAGGGAGCAGATGATCAGACAAGCTTTCAGTGCGTGGAGCCCTTTACCTCCATCTCAGGAATGGTTTTCTCTGTTTGGACAAGAGCTATTGTAAGAATTTCCATGTCTGCTGGGGGCACTGAGGCTCTCACAGACTATGGTAAACACGATTTGGCTCCCACGCTCTCATAATCAGGCTGACTTGCACTGAAACAGAGAGTGCTCTATAGCAGTGCCAGGCCTCTAGCGGTACCAACTGTTAAATAATAAACAGGCCCTGTTTGTTGGCAGCCTCTTCCCCTCCCGCCAACATGGAGTGCCCATTCTCTAGGTTTACCTGCCTGCGTGTGTCCAGACACTCGGAACAGTGTGCGTGTTGTGTGAGGTGGTGGTGGCATGGAGGCATCAGTCTCCATCTCATCTGCTTAGTTTATTCTTCTCCCAGAGCCTCGGGTGAGCTAGTGAGCACGCAGGGCTCTGGCAGCCCGAACAATGGCTATGCTGTCATTCTAGATAATGTTACAGGCTTTGCAGAGTGCATTGGCTAATTGTTTTTCTTCTGTTCATTTTCTCTTCATATTCTTTCTCTTCCTTTGAATTCGTTTGGAGGGAGTGGGGAGTAGGAAGGGCAAGAGTGGTTCTGCCAATTTGCTACTTTACTTACAAGAACTTAGAAAGCATTTGTGTTCGTTGTTTTATTTTAAAAGCAAGATTTGTGTGTGTGTGTGTGTGTGTGTGTGTGTAAGTGTTGTATGTTATCCACATCCATAGTGAATCAGACATTCAGTCAATCAACAGATAGGTACTGAACACCCACAGGGTATATAGAACCCCACAGTAGGTGCTTAAACTTAATTCATTGTGCTTTGTTTACTGTGGTACCCTACAATTCCCTGGGTGAGGTCAGAGTTTTCTCTCAGACTCCAGATACCAAATGACTATAGATTCTGGTAGAGCAGTTCAATAAAGAGACAACCCAGAAACACATGCACCCAGAAGAGAAATGATACCTAAAAATCCTCTGGTCATGGAGGATTTTTCCCATTCACTAGTCCTAGAGATAACCAACTTTTGATAATCTCAGTTTTCTATTGCTTTTTTTGGCCAAAGGAGTTTGGTATGCCATGCCAATGAAATGCTCAAAAATAGACTTTCTTAAATCCTAGAAACTTCTCCCAGCCCTGGCCCCCAGTAAAACCCGGGATAAATAGTCTATGATACCAGCCTCTAGGAGGAAGGTTTTCATTGATCGGTGTAAAAGAGGCACATTTAAAGTCAAGAGGTCAGGAGCATGTAGTGGTAGAGAAAAGGTAACTATGAAGCAAAAAGGACTGATTTTTCTCATGAACTGATTCTAAAGACAGTGCCCCATCTTTCAAATAATGACACTATCCCTGGAGGAACTTTTCTCCCAGGATGACCACTATGAAAAATAGGCCTTATTAGAGGTCTGTGTTATAATATATTTTTAAAAAATCCAGTCATATCCCTTTATAATGATGGTTCCCATGTGATGAAGCTGAAGCTGTCCTTTGGCTGGAATACCAAAACCATTTGCTTGAGTGAAATGAAACTTCTCCTACCTGTCTAAATTGCTAAATATGCTTTCAGCTATGGGATAATCATTCAGTTTCCTGGGCTAGCATATTTTTGGATCAAGAATAAATATTTGAAATAAAAACTCATGATAGCTCAGAGGGTGTTGCAGAAAGTTAGGATGGTAATCCAATATTCAACCTAATTTCTCCTAAATTCATGCCTCAGTGGTGTGCAATGGGTACATTTGTATTCTTCTCCTTTTATGAGGAGTGCAAAACTCTATCTTCTCATTATCTTTTAAGAAAGATTTAGCTAATTTATAGTGTCAAAAGTGGTTTAAAAAATTCAGACAGTAATGAATTCACTCAGAATGGTTCATAAATACCTGGTGGTAAAATCAATAGGGAGATACTCATTTAAAAGGCAACCAGCAGTATATAACAAAATAATTAATTTTTATTTGTTATCAGTCTCCTATTAGATCCATATGCCCTTGCCACTGAGTTCTCAAAGGTTTCATCCAAAGGAACTCCTTGATTAATTCTCTTTCATCCAAGAAATTTTGCCCATGTCCACTAGGCCTTCTCCTGACCAGCAGGTTCCTGTACTGCCTCCAGAATACTACCTGGGTGGGCTCTGTTACAGCTCTCATTTATCCCTACATCAACCTGCTTGCAGCTAGTATTAACCCCAAGCTCATCTGCTCTCTTGAATTTGATCTGTTGTTGATGGAAAAGCAGATACCCAAAGTTTTTACAATTGTGTCTAAAATGAAGAACGTTGTAGACTCTGAGTGAGGGCATGAGGAGCTCTTTTAGGAGTCAAGCTCATCAATGTGGTGAATTCTGTTGATTGCCTGACCATTTTCTCTACTGCATTCCAGTGAGTTGAGTTTCAAACACACACATACTGTATAGGTATGTATAGTTTCACACATAAAACACATTATATGCTATATAATATGCATGCCTATAACATTGTGTATTTATCAATCTAGCTTTCTACCTGTTTTTATCTCTTCTTACTGCTCTTAGTGATTCAGATGTTAAAAATCTATGAAAAATAGCCTTTGCGGGAAGTAGGGAGGGTACCTATTTAAGCACCACATATCTAAAAGTCCTCCAGGTGCTTATTCAGGATTCCACCAAATGTCATATGATCAAGACATGTAACTGAAGACCAATATAGTACATTATCTTATTACTTATTAGAAAAAAACTTTACTGCCTACCGTAGTGTTTTATATAAGAATGTTTTGGTGTATTTAATAAAAATATGTATATATTTACAGTTGACTTTGGTTGTTGGGAAAATGGGATTGCTGGAACAGCACTTAAATAAAACGAATAGTACTGACCTACTTAGAAAAATTAATTATGAAAGAAAAAATAATGGATTATAGTTGCAGATAATGGTTTTGGGGATGCTGCTGGTTGAAATCCATCCTGAGGCTTATTTATAATTGGCACAATTAGAGTTTTCGAGAATTCAGCAGCTTTGATTTATTTACAGGGATTAATATAGTATTTGAGTTATTGAGGAGGTGGGAATGGAAATGGGTAGGGGACTTACTGCTTTACATTGAAGTTCTACAGAATTTCAAACTAATATTTTGGGAGAGAAAGAATTCTCTCCAGGAAAAGCGCAAGGTTCTTTAACTGAGAGAACTTAATACATTTGGGTTCTTATACCAATAAAATTTTATACTAGATCAGATAACAAAAATTGAACATGACTTTACACTTAAGACTACTTTACTTTCTATGGTACCTACAAACTAACTTTCTACAATTGCATTTAACTCCTTGAAATTTTTATTTATTCATCAGATGTTTATTGAATACCTACTGTGTATTCAGGTACCATTCTAGATACTTGGTATCCACCAGTGAAAAAGATTAAGTATCTTAGGAGTTGATAAGTGCATGACCCATTTACTCATGATCCATAAAAGAATAAATTGGACTTTATGAAAATTAAAAACTTTTACTCTGAAAATATTATTGAGAGAATGAAAAGGCAAGCCACAGACTATAAGGTCACATTTGCAAAGAATATATCTGATGAGGGATTTGTATCCAGAAAATACAAAGAACTTTCAAAACTCAAAACTTCAGGAGAGACTGGGTGTGACTTGTTAACTCCTATATCCCCAAAGTATCTGGCTTCCTAGCTAATTGTTGCATGAATGAACAAATGTCCTTAGAGAAGAGAAGATAGAGACGGAGAAGGTTGGAAGTTCAAAGTGCTAAAAAACAGTTTTCCCACTTCATAGTCTGCCTTGGATTAGCCCTTTGCCCTAAGAGCAGTTCCAAATGGAGAGGTTCTTGATACGATATGTGCTAATAAAGCTTAATGCCTTCAGAATCAACACCTATGCTATTGCCCGCATTGACACTAAGGAAGAAGACGTAAGGAACTGATACTTAAGAGTAGAGTAGTCTCGTGGAAAGAAAACGAAGCTGAAAAGAAGAACCCCAACTTCCAGTCTTAACGTTGGTATATGATGACCTCTAACCTCTTGGAACCTAGATTCTGGTATGTAAAGAGTTATGCTGACTGCCCTGCTTCTTCCACAATCTTATTTGAGAGCCAAAAATGAGAATGAATATAACAGCAAGTGTTGAATTGCTCTTATCAAAATTAGGGTTTGTTATGAAGGGTGACAAATCCCATAAAGGCAATCTTCCTTAACTACTGCAGTATTAAAAATTGATGTTCTCACGGCTCTCTCTTAGGCTCTCTTGTCTTCTCTAGATGGTCCCCCAGGTTAGTCTCATTTACTTCCATGGCTTTGATTAGCCTCTTTATACAGACGGCTACCAAATTTTTCTCTCCAGCTCAGACTTCTCTCTGAACCCTACTAAATGCTTCCTCCTAAGTGTTCTTTAAATCTATTCCCTCTTCTCCATACCAAAGCTACCATGCTGATCTACAATATCATTTTTCTCTCTGAAATTGTTGCAACATTATCCTGATTTCCTTAATATTAATCTTATAGACTGGTTCCTGTTCTAGTTCCTGTTTCTGGTTCTAGCCTGACTCAGATCACTTTTTTCCAGCCTTCTATGCTCTAATCATACTGAACTTGTTCTGGTATCTTCAATGCATTCTTATTTCTGGTCTTTGCCTATATCATCTCCCTTGTTTGAAGTACCTTCTATTCCTTTCTTCTTCCCAATTCTGCTCAGATACCCTGAGATAACTTAGCAAATCTCAACTTAAAACTCACTTTTTCTGGGATGCTTTCCCTAATGCCCTGACTAATTAGAATTGCCTTACATTGTACTTCTATAATGAATGCTTTATTTTTGTTGATTATTTTGCCTAGATACCTTTAAGATACAGAATAGAACTGTCCTTCAAAGCTGTGTCTATAGTGCCTAACACAATGCCTCGTATTAATTAGGCATTTAATAAATATTTGTTGAGTGAATGAATGAGTACATGAATATATAAATAAGTAAATTCAATAGACGCAAATAATGTTATGGCTAATTTAATACATTTTTCACTTTAATTTTTTATTTTTTGTAATATTTGCCCAGTTTGTCTCTAGAAAAATAAAAGAAAAAAATTCTTGAAAATTTGTTTCACTTTATATGTATTTTGAATGGATCTCACTAGAGTCTCAATTTTGTGGTATTAAGGGTTGTTCTAGAACATGAAATACCCAAACTGCATGATTCCTATGTTTTTTTTTTCTCCAGGAAAATTATTGTCAAAGCTCCTTTTATTTATTTATTTTTGTCTGCCTTAATGTTAGGGATAACTGAAGGTGTCCATGATTGGTATGAATTTGACAGCTTTGTCCAAGAGATTGTTATACTGTTGTCAATTTCCTTAGACTAACATTTAGGAAAATTCTATTATCACCATCTTTGCCTCTATATCTGGCTGTCTTAAGCCCCAGCTAGATGGAAACATTTTTCAGTAATACTCTGGCTTTGCTTTCTGTTGTTTGTCTGTAAGAAACTGGGGAGGATATTAAAGATGAGACAGTGAGGAACCTGACAGGATATGGTTCCACTGACAACCGAGGAGGTTGCTTAAAATGGCATATTCAGTTTGCAGTAAAGGTTCGTCAAGACATTTGGTATTGCACAACCAGTTTCCACATTAATCAATCCCTTATGCTCTAATTAATACCTTGCTAAAATGTTGATTCTCAAGGAAAACAACAGTTTTTAACTTTTATAGATATGTGACACACTTTTGAATTTATTATTAACAGGTTAATTGAGTATTGAATATTGAGCAGAATAATATTCTGCTGTCGGAATACTTCCAGCAAGTCAGGCACTTTACATATCTCTATATCCAACAGTGATCCTACAATGAGAATTTGCCACCATTTTACTAATGAGGATCCTGAAGTTCAAAGATAAAAAGTAACTTGCTTTTAATATCACACAACTCATGTAGAGAAAGCCCAGACTTAAATCTGAATCTGTCTTGCTTAAATGTTTTTTCTACTCCATTTCATTACCTCTCTGTGAAACAATGACTTGTTATGGGTATATTAATTTCCAAGCATTGCTGTAACAAATTGCTGTAAACCTGATGGCTTAGAACAACAGAAATATTCTCATGGTTCCAGAAGACAGAAATCAGAAATCTGAAATAAACAAATCACCAGGGCTGCAACCCCTCTGAAAACTCTAGGGGAGTATCCTTCCTTGCTCTTCTAGCTTCTGGTGGCTGCAGCTATTCGTTGGCTTCTGGCTCATAACTACAATCTCTGCCTCCATCTACACATGGCCTTCTCCTCTGTGCCTGTGTCTTCTCTTCCTTTGTCTTTTATCTGGATAATCCAGATTGATCTCATTTCAAGATCCTTAACCTAGTTAGATCTGCAAAGACCTCCTTTTTTTTTTTTTATTCAAATAAGACCACATTCACAAGTTTGGGAGATTAGGATATAGACATTACTTTTAAGTAGCCATCATACAACCTAATATACTGGATATCGTTGTAGGAACTATTTTGCTCTCCCAACAATAGCTATACCCTTGGAATATTTACTAGTCAAAATGCAGAAAGTTAAACTTCACAGGTATTTACAAATGGCAAGTTATACTGATTTTCCATCAGGCCAGCAGTAGAATGGTCAGTGTTACTCTCTCACTAATAGGACAAGAATGATAACATCTTATAGGATGCTATTCATGCTTTTGGAAGGACTTCACTGAAGCTGTGACCCATCTTGCTTATGTGGTTGCAAATAGAGACTTCAATAAACAGATCGAAAAACATCTAGTTTCCCTCTTTGATGCCAACCTCAAATCTATATACTATCATCATCTATTTTGGTATATCCTCTGTGAATTTCTCCAACTACTTACTTAATCTTTGCTACCTTTCAGGTTAGACATTCTTTAAAATATGGAACAGCATTTCATCTATGACTCTATTTGTGATCCCCTGAACTTGAAGTTTGTCCTCTAGTGTTAATATTCTAGGATTTCATAAATAGTTCTTCTAGGATTTCATAAATAGTTCTGTGCTTACTCTCTTCATAACTTTCATAACTCAATTTTGTAATAGATCAGGGTTCACTGCCCTTCCTTTAACTTTTCAGAAAGTTTAACCCCAAGTCATACTATGAATATTCCAATTCCAAAGCTGCAACACGTCCATTTCCCTTTAAGCTTTCATGGATTGTACAGACTGGAAATGTATCATTACACACATTCAGAGATGTCTTAATTTTACATAAAAATTGAAAAAGCTTTCTTTTCAGCACACTCGGTAAGTCCCAACATTTTATTAGGCTTTTTGGCCCCAGGTTCGTATTAAACCAGTATCATTAGTAAGTAGTTCAAAGTGATTCATAGATTCTATTTTGAATTGTATCTGATGTCTGAAATACCATCATTTTAAAAATATAACTTGTATTATTTTCTCCCAAAATGTTTGACTTGCATTTATGCTCACTAAGAACAAACCACCACCACCAACAACAAAAATAATAATAGCCAATGCTTATCCAATGTCTTTGATTTGTGAGGCCCTATATTAAACATTCCATATGAGCTACCTCATTAAAGCTCCAACAACATGGTACAACTACTTTCTGTATATTACTGATGAAGAAACTGAGGCTATATTGCTGCTAGTTTTTTGTTATTCATACAACCTAATCTTCCTACCTCTTGGTTTGAATGGTTTAAATGTCACTACTTTGAGTGAGCTTTTATCCATTACTTTCTCTTCTTGATCACTGGCACAATGTTGAATCAGGATAGGTTCAAGGACTAATCCATGGGAAGTTCATTTATTATTCATTTGTTCACTAAATTCCATGAACTGTTCTGCACACTAAGAGTATAGTCGTAAGCAGTTGTGATAAGTAGCTTCTAAGATGACCCCCCAATGTTCTCTATATCCTGTGTCCCACCTCCTGTGTAATTCTCTATGCTTCATTATTGACTAGATCTAGTGACTTGCTTCTAAAAAGGGCAAAAGGGGTAGGCTGTCACTTCCAAGATTAAGTTTTAAAAAGACTGTGGCTTTCATCTTGGGTACTTCTTTCACTCTCTCTGGGTTATTTTCTCCAGGAAAAGCCAAATGCCTTATCATGAGGCAGCTCTGTGGATAAACCCAATTGGCAAGGGATCAAGGCCTGCCAACAATCAAGTGAATGAATTTGGAATTGGATCCTCCATTCTAGTTCAGATGAAACCATTGAGCTACCTGAGTTTGATCACAACTTCCTGAAGGACTTTGACCCAGAGGCTTTGATCCAGACTTACCCAGGCTGCACTCAGATTCCAGCCCCTCCAGAAACTATGAGATAATAAATGTTTGTTTTTTAAGCTACAAAGTTTTATGATAAGTTCTTACACCATAATAGATAACTAATATAGCAATATGGCTAAGAACCTTACTCTCATGGAACTTAGAATATATTAGAGACTATACACACACACGCATATATATATATATGAGTGAGGATGATAGTAGTTATTCTAAGAGGAAAATGGGGTAGAGTGAATTCGGGATGCTGTGCATATCCTGATCAGGGAAAGAAAGACCTCTCTGTGAAGATAATGTTTTAACTGAAGGTATCAGTCACCTGAGATACCTGAGATACCTGAGAAGGTATCAGTCAGGTGAAGATATAGGGGCGGGACAGTCCAAGCAGAGAAGATAGCTAGAGTGATAGTAGGAATAGGCTTGACTTGTGTGAGGGACAGAGTGGGCGACTGAGGCAGAAGAACAGTAGGTAAGGGAAGAGTGGTAGGAGATGACATCAGAGAGGTGTGTCGGAACCGACAATAGAAGGACTTACTGACCATGATTCTAAACTTGAATTTTATTCTTATTGCAATGTATATACAGTGTGGATTTTGTGTAAGGGAGTTATATGATCTGTTTTGTATTTTAAGCCCACTCTGGCTTTTGTTTAGAAAATGGATTTTAAGAGCCAAGAATGTAAGCAGAGAAATCAATTAGGAGATCAAGTAAGAGCTATTCATGATTTAGGTTGGTGATAACAGATATGGTAACAAATGGTTGGGTTTAGAATGTAGTTTTGGGGTTGAGTTAATGGTGATTATTAGTAGATTAGATAAGTTGGGTCAGGCAAAATGAATTCAAGGGCTTCTAATATCTGGCCTCATCAACTAGGTGGATGGGGGCACCTTTCACTGAGGAAGTGCAGTTTGAGTGGAGTTGGAGGTAGCACATGGGTGCTATGAAATCAGAAGTTTTGTTTTGGATGTGTTAATGTGGAACCAACAAGAGAAGTGCCTGTTAATTTATATTCTGTGCTTTAAGCCAGTTTCTTACTCTGGAAAGCCACCTCTAACATCTCATAGTCTCTTTTTTCCTCATAAGTTTTGTTTTTCTTTTTTACTCTTTGTGGTTGAATTCTGTCATAGGCTATTTGAATGCTTCCATAACATACATTGACTCCATCCTTTCAATATACTGAGTTAATCAGCAGTAATTTCTCTTATAGAGTGCTACAAAATCCACTGAAGAAAAAATCACTGTAGTATTTTGGCTATAATTTGTCATAACATAAATGCCACCTTACATAAATATCACATAATATAAATATCAAATACAAGTCGATGCTGTCTCCTTGATCCGGACTTCATTATAGCCTCTAATCATGCCTTTCCCTCTTTATTAGTGATTTCTTCATGCCACCCCACTCACCTTAAAAATGTTTGTCACAGCTTTGCCAAAACTCCCATAAGTGCAGTGGGGAATTTGGATGGATCATTTTTCTCTTCCTCTACAAATTCTATAGTAAGAAAAACTACAGTTATATCGTACTTTTGTCCCATAAGACAGTGATCTGAAAACTCCAGAAGAAATGCTAACAATGCCAACAGTAATGAGAAAGTGAACAACTGTCAAACTCAGTGTCTTACAGAATTAAAAAAAAAGAGCTTAATATCATCCAGGTTATTTGAACATCAGTGCCTTGCATGAGTAGTAGCAAAAATGTCTTTAGTATCTATGTGCTGCCAAATATGGAGTGATTTTCTAGCATACTGGAAAATTTAGAATTGACTCTCAGATACTAAAATATGAAACTGAGGGGCATAGTCTTGATCTGCTAATTTTGAGCCAATGTATTATAACTACTGTGCATTGTGAGATACTAGTATGAACTGGTATATTATAAAATTAAATTGTATTGTATAGTACATTGTATTGTTCCGTCAGATTTTGATATCCTCACTTTAAATAATTCATGGGAAGAAATGATCACTTCATAATGCCACAAACTCACAGCAGGCAAAACTAATTTTACACAATATGAAAACAGATTTTATTTATTTAAAAGGAATATTAAAAAAACACAACAACAACTTTTTTGACACCAGCTGCTGAGAAATAAATAGAATACTTTATGACAAAAAAATCTAAATCTATAAAAGCTGTTCCTGGGAGACCAAGTGGGGAATTGTAAAGATACATTTAAATGCCCTGGTCAATGCTATAAGCCTTATTTTGAGGAAAAGGAGCTCTTCCATCTTGCTCACTCCCTGGGGGAATAAAATGGTATTGGGAGAAAATTAGCTTTACAAAAACCCTCCTGACACCTACAACATAATGCCAAGGAACTGGCAAGCTTTAGTTATCACTCCAAGGATAACCTCCCCTCCCCCACTGGTCCAAATAAACATCTATAGGTAATTGATAACTAGCATCCTTAAATACAAGCTAGAAATCACTGCTTAGCTTTGTCAAAACCATTAACTGGGAATGGAAAGAATATTTTGGAGTGACCACAATAATTTTCATCTCACTGTGGCTTTAAGAGTAGAATGAAAAAATAAGGTGAAACTATAATATGACTATTTCCTTTGAGAGAGTTTGTTAGACATTTTTATACAAATATACAAATATCATGCATTTTTATATAAACAATAAGAAATCTGGGCTTGCTGTTCAATTTGATAATAACTCCATATCTGACTCAATCAGACACTGGCTTCAGACAAAGAACGAGACCCACGCCATGGATGGGTCTGGGTTTAATCCCAGAAACGTGAGGGTCTAGGCATCTAGGCAGTGTGCAGCCCTCTTCCCTAAGCTTCAGGAAGACAACAAGTATGGAGGGGGCAAGGGTTGGAGCAAAGGAGCTAAGAGATAGACGAAACAGAGAAAGATGAGACCAAAGTTGAAAAGAATCAGATATTTTAGCACCAAAGCAATGAAAATACATTCTTTTGGGTAATATAAACATTGTTTATTGAATTTTTACTCTTAAAAAATGTTTAACTGAAAAACTCTTGCTGACAGTGGGAATGTAAATCTGAGGCAAAGAGACTGACTCACCAGCAGAAGTTTATTATTATCTCTGATAACAGCTGAATTCCAGTCTTCTTTGTGTACTGTAAAATGGGGCAGATTTGTATATCCATGGCGTCATAGGCACCCTTAACGAAGGCCTTGTCTCTGGTTTTGTTATAAGTTTCCTCCTTGAGGGGTTATAAGTCAGGAGTTAGAATTTATTTTAGATTTCCAAGAGTTACAAATTTGAAGGGATGCAAATGTGGTGCTGTTATCCCTTAACTCTTCAGGATTTAAAATACTTTACAATGTAGCTGAGATTTAAAATGTTTAGTAGGTGTTACCAAACTCTGATGGGATAGTGTTTTTAATACCTTCCTGTATTTTCAGGGAAAAATAGTTATATAGAGATAATGGGTTTCCTTTATCCTTAGTATGTCAGTGCAGTCTAAAATATACATTAACAAGGCTGCTTTGGGAATAATAGGAAGAGCCCTGAGATTCCAATGATCTAAGTGGAAAGTCTGGCATAATTCTACTTGCCAGTTGTTGCCTTTATGCAACTCATTTTAACCTTCTGTGTCTTATTATTTTCTTAATCTGTAAAATGGGGTTAACAATACCTATTTATAAGGGTCTCTAACCATTCACTGAAATAATAAAGTTCTAAGGGAAGCTTAAAGTGCTTGAAAGCATGAAAATGCTGATTTAATCTTTTGAAGAATATTATATAAATTCTATTTCTAAAGGCAACAGTGTTGCATTTTAAAGGACGGCTTTGTACATATGTAATGCAGTATATGTAAAAATGACTCCATTTCTGCTGAGCGTTTTACTAAAACACCACTAGTTATTCTGCAAACATTAACCAAAACAAAGCTGGTGTAGCAAAATTAGTATTAGATAAACTGAGTAACATTGTAATGATTTTTCAGTGAATGAATGTATGTCAGACTATTTTCTTATGTATAGAAAAAATAAAACCGGAAATTCCAAAATCTCTAATTTCCTTTCTTTGATTTTTCTAAGATTTCTATCTTCCAGAATATAAAGTTCAGCTTCAAGCTTCTCTTCACAATGCAAGGGCTACAGATAGAATGAGACTTAAACATTATTTAAGGAATTACTTAAAGGCCATATTAGTGTTATGAAATTGTAGATATCCTGAAATAAGTTGTCACCTTTCTACCTGTTCAGATGCTGTAAGTCAGTTATCAAAACAGAACACACACACACATACACACACACACACACACAAGCAAGAAAAACAAACAGAAAACCAATCAAAACAGAGCATTGGCCTAAAATATTCATCTATTTTATGTAGGAACAAGGATGGTCAGACCTAAGTGGGGGAGAGTAGTTTAATGCACAGATTTAGTATTTAAGATTTGAAACATCATCACTGTCCATATAATTAAGAACACTTAATTGTTAACTTTGAACACAGAGAATTTTAGAAATAGAAAAGATGGTATTTCATAACTTCTAGGAATACAATGATACTCATCTTTATTGATAGAAATATGCTTTATGCTTAGTTACAAAATGTCAAAGATCTTGTCATTTGTGAATCTGGGGTTGTTGCCCTTTGCCGCCTTGTGGAATTTAGACTAGGTTGGCATAGGTTGCCATACTCTTTGGAAGACAATTGATTTGATATTGGCACCTGTCCCCATGCCTGCATTAGAGGTAAAGTATGTGAGTAGCGCTGGTACATTTAACCATAACAAAACCATAACAAAATTAGCTGAACATTATATATATACATATATATATATGAAGTGATTTGGGGGAAGGAAGAATTTGTCCAACCTGGATGCACTTTTGTGGGAAAGAACACTGATAACTGTGTGTCAGTTTGGCATATCATCCAAACCTGGCACTGTGTTTATCTCTGCTCTGAGGTTCAGCAACATGACTGAGAATGGACGGGGGCAGGTTGGGCAGAGAGAGGGCAGGATTCCCTGGACCTGGCAGAAGAAGATTTTGGGTTATGACCTCAGAAATAACATTAAATCCCTCTCTATGCAATTATAACATCTTTCATTTTCCAGGAGACCTGTCTATAGAATCTAAGAGGCTTATTCTCTTTCATGGAAATAATGCAGTTAAGCTGCTTGAAATCTCAACAGATTAATATAAATGTTCAGATAAAAAGTTAGTATTTTAATGGTAGTCTTCAAGCATAATTAGTAATAAAATTTAAGCAGGGCCTAGGAGAATAGAATCATAGAATCGCAAAATCCTAGGAAAAAAAATCATATCCTTTTAGAGGTAGGATAGTCTTATCCCTCTGTGTAATGGACGAGGTTTGTAAAGTGACTAGTCCACGATCGTTAAGTCGGAGTGTATGGGAGAGTAGAACTAGAAACAGATCTCTGGTCTCTAGTCAAGTGCATATTCTAGTAGAGCTTGACTTTTTTATATCTGGACTCTAAAGTCAGTATCATCAAATGATATTGGCCATATATTTTTCCTAGGCAGCTAAGTGTTCACCCACTCTTATACCATGAATAATAATGGCAGACATTTACAGAACTTACAACTTACTAAGAAGGACCCTAACTGGTTTGCTTACAGTTTCTCTCTTAAATCTTCAGAAGAGCCTTATAAAGTGGGTACTATTGCTATTTTCATTTCATAACTGAAGAAGGAAACTAAAGCACAAGACACTGAGTAAATTCACCAAGGAAACAGACCCATTAAGTAGTAGAGCGTGGATTGGAACCTAGGCAATCTGGGTTCTAGAGCTTCTGCTCTTAACCACTCTGCTATGCAGCCTCCCAGGCATTTATTAGTCACATGCCTGCTTAGAAATGGCATGCATAAGTCTCAATGCTCCAGAAAAACCAGTTTCAAGAAACAATAGAATTTATGTGAACAGCAGACATACCCAATATATAAAATAAAAGGTTCAAAGAACTGGGGAATTTTACCTAGAAAGGAAGAAACCATGGGAGGAATGTGATAGCTATGGGAAAATGGGATTCTAATCTTTTTCAGTGACAACAGAGCAAAGCTAGGACCAATGGGTGGTAATTATAAGGAGATAGGTTCTGGCTCAATAAAACAGTGCAGTAATCAGAATAAGCAGCCTTAGTAGGGGGTTCCCTGTCTGTGTATACAGACTGCATGTCTGGTTCCTGTTGCTGTAGACAGGTTTGCTGCCCTGGGATAGTACGTCAGAGTACAGCTATGTTTTGTTAGGTGAGAGTTAAGGGGTGACATTAAATTTCATCTGAAACAATGTGGTAAGGAATGTAAAGACCAGAGCTCTAGACAGATCTGGCATTGAATTCTGGCAGCAACATTTTAATAGGTGCATAAACTTAGTCAAATTACTTAACTAAGTACTCTGAATCTAACTTTTCTGAATCCCAATTTCCTCATCTATAATTGGTATAATTGTATTAATCTCCTAGACTTGTGGTGTGGAGGAGTAAATCAGATCATTACGTAAAATTCTTAGCACTGTGCCAGGCACATAATAAGTGCTCAGAGTGAGAGATTCATTAAATTTTTCAAAAATGAACTACAGTGCTAATTACTCTTTCATATGGAAAAGGAAGCTTGGCCTAGTAGGTAATAAGTGGTAGGACTTTATGCCCACCAATCTTTCACCGCTTTTGAGACCTTGGACTCTGGAATGTGAAAAGTGCTTATAAAGGAAGCTTTGTAATACAACTTATTTCGAATGCAGTACAGCAGCTTATGATTTAAAAGCATCCTGTGGTGAATGCTTTTATAATGTGAATAATCACCCCTTAATTTATCTGTTTGGTAAGTTCAGAATTTGGATTATTGAGTCTTCTTAAAGCAAAAAGTAACACCTGCACTCTTCTTCCCACAAGGTAACAGGATTTTCATGCTGGGCTGACTTTCAGGGAAATACGGGTGCCTCCAGGATTCAGGATAACATGGACGGAGTAACTGCTAAAATATACGAGGGTGCTGTATTCAGAAAGAACATTAATTGTACTTTATGATGTATGCATTTTTAATGAGCATGCGAGCTCATATAGGTCCGCTGACCACTAGACTGTTGCATATAGAGATGTTGCCTAAATTGAAGAGTTGTATACTTAAAAGTTATTTTCCCCATATCTTTCTTTCTCCAAAATTTCAGTGGAAGTCAACATGAAACTGGGATATGATACTTAGAAACTTTGAGGTAAACCAACCAGCATTGGAAAATTGTGCAATAGAAAGAACACCGGGTTAGGAACTTTGAGTAAGACCTGTCATGTACTAACTGCATGGCATGGGATAGGATGCTATTATTTTTCCTGTGTCTTAGTATTTTCGTTGTAAAATGATCAGGTTAGACTTAGATCTGCTGTGTAACATCTAACTAAACATTTTAGTGCATCTGATCCATAAAATGAGGTGGAACTATTTCATTTCTTTCCAATAGAAAGACTAGAAAAGGAAATCATAGAAAGAACACTTATGAATAGTTAAGAGGTTTTCTTATTGCCAATCAGCAATACTTGTCACTCTGCCTCAGCTTGAACCCTCTTGCAGATGTGAAGATTTATAAGACATTTTATTTTGCTGTGATATAGAAATGAATATGAACGTGGGCAAACTCAAACCAAATAAGTCTTTTCTCCCATCAGCCAGCAAACATTGACCTGTGTTTAAAGAAACTTGAATGTATTTGAAGAAAAATGACCTCACTCACAAATTAATTATATCTAGGGCTAAAAATAATTATATCTTTTCATTGATTCCCTTTATTTTCACAGTATTCATGGAATTTTGCCAATTCTTTATAGAGTGCTTTAAACTTATTTATAACCAACTTAGATGAAGCATACTTTCAATATATGCTGGTGACTCTATCCTCTGCAAGTTGAATGGAGGAATAACATGCATCAGATGTGCAAGCTTAAACTATCTGGTGCTTCTCAAAGAGAGCCCCTTAAAAGTTCAGAATCCACTTAGAATTTTCCCAACTTTTCATGCTGGTTGCAATCCATGCAGGATGTTGAAAGGAGCCAGAATTCACAAATGGCACAGACTTATCTTTTATCAAATGAGAATTTAAAACACATTTCTATACAGATTCATGCACTATAAAGGGCTACTATTCAGCCCTGAATTTCTTATTTGTCAGAAACTTCAAGCCAATTTTTGAGAGAAACTGTTAAGCTTAATTCAATTAAGGAATAATGAAACTTCAAATTTAACCAGATTGAAAATGCAGACAAAGCCTTAGTATTCTATAATCATCTTCAGAATGATCCTGTCAACTCTAAAGATGCTAAAGCCATCAAAATTACAAGCGTGTGTGATGAGAGGTCACCATGATGTCACACATAATGACCAATGACCATCAGTAGTTCAGAACGATTTACATTCTGAAAGTGAAGAAGAATTTTACTTAGACTTTTGATTCTTAATAAGAACATTGCTGTGGGGCAGCCTGGGTGGCTCAGCGGTTTAGCGCCGCCTTCAGCCCAGGGCCTGATCCTGGAGACCTGGGATCGAGTCCCACATCGGGCTCCCTGCATGGGGCCTGCTTCTCCCTCTGCCTGTGTCTCTGCCTCTGTGTGTGTGTGTGTGTGTGTGTGTGTGTGTGTGTGTCTCATGAATAAATAAATACAATCATCTTTAAAAAAAAAAAAAGAAAATTGCTATGTATGGTTACATGCCATTGCCAACTTTTTAATGTGTAAACAAAAAAAAACCCTGCTTAATCTTCCTAATAAATAAAAAATAAACATTAAAAGTTAATCACAGAAAACAATTTCCATGTTCCATTTTTCTCATAAGAGTGTAGCTAAAACAGGAAGCATAAAGAAAGAAGCTAACATCAGGAATAATTAGAATAAGTCATTTAATATAAATTCAAGAAAGGTGAAACCAATATAGAAAAATCTCTAACATATGAAGTAGAGATTAAAATTTAATTATATGACATCTTATCATGAATATACTATAGAAATTTCTATATGCAGTCAAAGATACAGACATTTATCAAGTACTTATTCAATGCTCAGTATTGGATGTTGTTATTAATACAAATAATAAATATATAAATAATTGCCTCAGATTGATTCCTTTTGACAGTAAGATTCCATCTACAGGTCCTATAGTAAAATGAAAACCTTTTCAGTAGATATATAAATTATGAACCAATTACAAGATCAAAATTGTGTTTGTAAAAATACATTTGCAAGAATGGCTTCATCAGTTAACCCCGTTTAAGCTCCTTTTGATATCTCGGGAAGTTTCTGCAGTTACCTAATTAGAATGCAGACTTTTGAAGACCTCTAAGATCTCTTGTGGGTCTTGTATTTTGAGTCCACAAGTTTAATACCAGTAGAAACATGTCAATTTCAAAGGAAAATAAGAACCAGGATTGAGGTTTGCTTGAGACATCCTTACATCTATATTGAAGTATTGGATACGGGTTCCATGATGGAGTCCAACTTACACTAAGGCAGAGCATTTCCTAAGCAATTCTTGGTTTTCTTATTGGAGAACTGACAACTCATAAAAGCCCACGAGCACCCTCTAGTGAAATTTCTGGAGTAGACCTAAGGGGTTTGTTCCTTGACCTCCACTCTCCTTTCAAATGACCTTCGATCGCCCACAATATAGAAACTGGAATTCTACTATCTGATTTTACCTTCAAACAACATCAAATAATTTCCAGATTACAAAGAAAGTGGTATTCTTTTCAAGTGTTTCTAGTGGTAGAACTGCTTAGACCCCAGACCCAAATATTCCATGTTCCCATGATTTTTTTTTAATTATACTTATAATACTAGCCTGCTGCACATGACTTCTCCTATAGTCATGTGTTAAAATAGTTTCTGAAACAAATATAACTAAATAAATAGTGGGGAGCTTTAAAAATGTTACTGGATGTTAATACTCCTGCCTCTGCCTCCACCTGTCTTATGCTTGCGACGCTTGGTTCGGGTACACTATATCCAGGAACTTCTTTAGTACTTGGCAATATTAGAGGTCAAGGGGAGCAGGCCAAGATAGTAAGTAGAAGTCAAAAATTATAAAAGAGGTCAAAAAGATTAAGTCCAAGTATTCATGCACTTCTGAGTTTTTATATTATCTGATTATTGCCAAGATATTTTTGCTTAAATCTTGAGCAGGAATGAAAATGACATATCCCACAATGTTCAAGATAGCACCTTATTATATCAGAGCAGTAGTTAGAGAGATGATTACAAAGCAGGCCCAATCTTTGCTGTAAATTAGTTAAAGCTGTGAATATAATACCACTCATTTACATTAATAACTCTTATGTAATAAATGAAACAAAGCAAATCACTACTTGACTTTGTAGATGGCATGCTATAGAATGCTATTTTGGAAAGAAACTTTGAGATCAGAATCTCCCCATATTAGAAGGGGGGAAAATGCAAGCAAAAACAAATAGATGCACTTAAATGTTAAGTAATGTGCCCGAAATTATATAATTTGATAGTGTCAGCTAAGGACTAAAATATAGGTCCCTTGTACCCATTCTAGTGTTCATTATGCTGTAAGAATCCACTTATTAAAGAGCTTACAATAGAATTTCAAACCATTTCATTTTCATTGGTTATTGGTTTTATACCTCTAATAATTTATGGATGTGTCTTCACACTTTTAGTGAGAAAAAAAAGTGTGTGTGTGCCTTTTAATTTCATCTCTTCTCTGTCTCCACTTTCATGGAAGAATAAGTTGCTCTTTTGCTGACCATTAGGAAGAATACAGAAACATAATCATTTGATATGAGTGATATTATTCTTGAACACGGTGCCATGCTGTGTTAACTTTGCATACTGAAAAAAATGGGGGTCCCATAATTCGGTTTGATCATCTAGCATTACTGATAACCACCTCAATGATTTTGTGCTCTAATAGTGCTTACTCCCTAGTGTTGATGGAAGGATTGCATGGGTGAATGTAAATAAAGCATGTGAAACATAGCTGACATTAATTAAGTGCAGTATCTGTATTAGCTGTTAATATCTAATATTTTTTAAAAGGATAAAAATAATACTATATTCTTAGACTATCCAGTAGAACTCAGAGCTATGAACTCTATTAAATAGTTTTTAGGATTATAGTCCAATTTCCTGAAAATAAAAACAAAAATTCCAAGATCTCTCCAAATTATTATTTTTAATTGAGAAGGATTGTTTAGGAAATTGCCCTTAGTCAAGGCAAATCACATATTATCTTGTTAGAAGTTTATAATTTTTTCATTTCTCAGTTTATTATTATATTTTAGTCTTGGCTTTAACCTTAATCTTACCACACCTGACTTTAGTATTCAATATTTCATTTATATTATTGATAATGTTTAGTAGGTGAGGTGACTGTGTGGCAACTCAAGGCACAATTACATGACTTCAGTTTTGCTGTAAAGTTAATAATTTAATGATGTTTTGTTCCTTGCTCTTTGCCTACTTTGCTATTTCTCAACGCTCAGTATTGGTATTTGGAATCATAAAATCAGCATATATTAGAATGGGGAGAGATTGTAGAGACCAACCAGTCTAATTCCTTCATCTTACTGAAGAAGAAACTGACACCCTAACCGCAAAGATAACTTCTGGCATTTCATTCCACATACTGACTTGTTAGTGGTAGGAGATTATAGTCTCATATTTTTCCAGAAAGAATTAAATCTGTTCAATTGATTGCTGAATTTTACATTGATACTCTGAACCAGCAGATTGACAACATAAATCATAAATCAATGTTACCTGTGAATAGACAATACAATAGTATTTTAAACCTACCTATTCAGTAGGACAGTATGCCATGTATGCTTGCCAGTTTTGTAATTCTTGCACTTTGCAGTGATGTTAAAGCCCATCCTGAAACTCTTAAGTGATTATCTTTAAGAATTCTTTTCCAGCCATGCAACTAAACAGTCTGGGTAATGAGACTACATGGTCTCTGCATGGTCTACTAAATACTTCTAGGAAGTGGAAGCCCCTTCTGGAGTTACGAGAGAAATATCACTTCTAAAATGCCTTTAAAAGTGCTCCAGCATAAACATTACACTGGAACATTTCATTAGCTTTTTGAGAACAATAAAGAAACGTGGAGCATAATAGGCTAATATGTTTAAGTGGTCTTGGTAGAACCCTACTTAACTCAGTGGGATTTTCCTGTAGCATGCAGAGGTGGAAAACCATTCCCTACATATTTATTGTGTAGGTCTGCCTCCTTCTTTATTGCATGCAGTTTATATCAAAGGGAAGTGACTTTACCTGTAATTCTAAAATGAAGAAAGTCTCAAAACACAAGTTTTAGGAAAATCAATATTTAGATATGATGATGGACAACCAGCAGTGCTAGCTTTTGGCACTGTGGCTATCTGTCAATAAAGATGAAGAGGGGCCAAGTTCAATTTCAGTATTTCCTAGCCTCATAAGACTTAAGTAGCCATCAGGGTATTAAGATTTGTGAAGCCTTTAAATTCGTGAAGAAAAAGACAAGATGTAAGCCAAACCTTATTGGTCACGAATTGCAAAAACTAATTAAATTAATAAAAATTTTCAGTTACCTAAGTCAGCAATAAAACTTTCCTGCACAATATTTTGAACTAAGCAAAATGATAAGTTAATGAAAAAATATAAAATGGTGATTTTTATGGTTTTATTAAAATTCCAACTGATTGCACTGAATATAGTGCTGGACTTGCAGTATGATCCTTTCCAATACTCTTTATCTCTCTGAGCTTCTATTTTCTCTGTCATAAATTGGTACTCATTAGTCTTAGGAACACTGTGATCATTGTGATTTTCTTGAGCTTGTAGGGAAAAAAATGGATGTAAATTAAGCCCATAATTATAATATTTTAAGTAAGTTCAAGTAGACATACATGATGACAAATTAAAAGTTTCCCTATAGGTGTTGGTTTCCTTTGTGTAGACAACTTGTCACCAAAATTTATTGAAAAGTAAGAATTCCTATTTGTGTGGCATTGAATTAATGATACAAAAAAAAGCCTCTTGACTGACAGCTCTAGTGGCTGAAGTGGCATATTTAAACCATTATGTTTGTTTGTTTCACTTACTGTCAAACTCTGTCTTAGAAATACTATCAACTGGTTATAATGATAGATGGAATCTGTCTTTCAGTTCCAGGATATGTTTTGTATCAAAGTTTTTCTTCATTGGTTTTTGGAATGTATAGGCAAAATAATACATAAACACAAATGTAAATCCCAGCTGTAATTGTTTCTCAGCATTTGGTGACATCATAAATTCCTTAAGATTTATACTCATATTGTATTGTAAATATCACTAGAACCATTCAGTAGGAGGATAAAAACTCTAAACAAAACTTGAAAAATAATGCATATGCTTCTTCTCACTATGAGGAGCGTTTCCTAGCTACCCTATTTACCCCAGTGGAATTTTACAAAAATGTTGCTGGCGCTCAAAGTTGATCTAACAAAGAATCAAGTGGGTTTAATTTAAAATTCGCCCCTAAATATGTTTGCTGGTTTTGAAATTCTGATTTTGTGCTTATGTAATACAAAAACAACTTTGGTTTAAAACAAAAATTGGCAAAAAAAATAGTAGTGCATTATTATGTGTTCTAATCACGTATGGTGTTTTGAAAAAAGGGATTCAAAATTGACAAAATTATTTCATTGCCATTGCAGTTCAAATGCATGGCTTTTCTTTCCTACAAGTTGCATAAAGTAAAAATAAAATCAACAACTATTTCTTAAATGAGTAGTCTATGAACTGATTTTTAGAATATGTAATCTAACAACCATACTATAGACAAATCTTCATTCTGTGTTTTTGTATCCTTCGACTTACAGAGTTTAGTACATTGCAGTTTATGGTCAAGTCTGTAATGTGCTTTAGCATCAATTTTAAAGTGTCTGGGGTTCTCAAAAAGTTTCCCCCAGTGATATGAATAATGCTCAGATGCTGGTGTCAATGGCTCAGCTTCCTTTGATTTTTCTTATAAGTGCTTTTCTTGGTAAAATATATAAACTTAGAAACAGAAGTTCCCTTGGCTCATATTACACTCAAGAGACAATGATGATACTGAAGTCCCTTTCATAATCAGGGCCTTTGTAGAGATTGTCCAGGTAGTCTTAGCCAAAATATCCCTCTCATTGTACTCTACTCCAGGGCAACATGTGGCGTGCCAGCTGGATGCCCTCCCTACATGCCTCAGGTGGCCACATTTCAATGGTGTCTATAGAGCACAGGCCAAATTCTCATTCTCTGTGTTAATCAGTGGGAGAATTCCCATAGAAAATGGGATGGGAGCATATTTTAGGAAAATTCAAAGAGATTATCCAGATGATTAGGCCAGGACATTGTAAATTCGGGTTTTATGTAGAATTTCTATAGCATTATCTTACTTGACCAAAGAATGCTAAAAATTTGGATATATTTAGAAATTAAAAATAATCGTGCTTTTTATTCTACTGTGATTTCTCCAAAGAGATCTCTACAAAAATTTTCTTTGGATGCAATAGAAGCTCATCTTGATTCATAACATCAAAGACAACTGATGTACCTACTAATATAATTTGATTGAACTTTTTCCCATGATCTTGAAAGGATCTGAATTCTACTTATAGAAGTCTCATTATACCTCTCTTTTCAATTAAATTCTAATCAATTCTACAAACATTTAGTGTTTACTATGTACAAAGCACTGAAATAGATGCTGTGAATAATTCTATGTATGATACTTTATGATATGTGACATATTTTCACATTCATTATCTTATTTGGTAAAGATTCTCCTTATAATTATTATTTATTTAAATTGCCTAGGTGATGCTGTATTTGAATTTAGCGTAGAGTTTTGTTTTTTTGGGTGAGTCCAGAGACCATTCTAGAAATACATTTAGTTTCCCTTGAATGAAAGATAAAGATACATCATTACATCATTATATTAAATTGAATTGGGTTGGAAACAGTGGTATTTCCTGAGATTTTCTGTAGGTTTTATATGTCATTAGGCTCAGTCTAAAGTGCATTTTTAATGACCTAATTGAAAAGGTTTGTCAACGTGTTTCCAAAAATAATTTATTTACAATTTTAAGGCAATATTGATTTATTGCATTTCCTATAATGTCTTTTTTAAGATAAGAAATTGATTTCTCCAGAAACTACTCATATTTAGAATTATGTCAAATTCTACTGTTCAACCATGAAGACTGTAAGTGCAATACAACTTCTAAAGAATAGATCTGAAAGCTATTATTCTCCATTTAGCATGTACACTATTCTCTAATATTGTTGCATCTAATGCCTATTGACATGTTCTATTTCTCTATTAATATTACATTATAAAGTCTTATTTCTACATATTCCTGAGATTTTTTCAAGTAATTTTCTCAAACCTACTTTATAAATACTTTAAAACAACCTTAGTTTTATTTTTATTTGTCTTACTTCTCTTATCCATAGTGTTGAAATGGAATTTATCGTTTCGCATTTTTAATATTTCCAAAAAATTTAAAGGGAAATCATCTTCATTTTAAGCACTGATCATATCATTCTTTTCACAAACCCCAAACTCAAAAACTGGGAGGAACATCTTTATTTGCTTTATTTCTAATATCAAATGTGCAAAAAGGCACTCTCCAGGTAACTTTCAGATATGTCACCCTGGGTGTTTGGCCAGAGGGCAGTCATGTTGACCCCATCTGCAAAGTCTGGCTACACTAGAATCTTGGACTATTAGAATCCCATTCATCAAGGTCCACATAAAGTAAGGTAGGTGGGAAGCAGGAGGACAGATGGTAGGGTCGGCAGCAAGGAACTTGTTTGTTGACATTGATATAGACCCTTCTTCTTGCCAGAGTGACTCCATGGACTTGTTTTGGCATGGAAGACTAGGCCAGAGCTATCATCTTAATAGAAGGTGAGCTGCAGGCAAACTGGAGAGATCCATGCACAGTAGGTGTTTAGGATTGGCTTAGATTTTGTCTATCAGCTTGACTGTCATACATACTTGATTGATGTGCAGTGGGGCTTGAAAGTGCTGCATTGATGTTGAGGACTGTGTCATAAGGTTCCTGATATGGTGCACATGTCTGAATGGAGTTGGACATTGACTATCCTTGCCTATGCCAAGCAACACCAGACTTGAGTGCATTATTCTGCAGTTGAGTAGCAGATGGTGAGTGCAGACGTTTGGAGGGGGTGTGCCTTCAAACACAATATGGAGCCAGCAAACTTACTTAGAAGGTTACTGCATGTCTTGACTTTGGCAGCTATTTTTTAAGCACTGATGAAAAATCCAACTCCCATCCATTGTTACTCTCCGAATATTCAGCATGGTTGGTGTTCCAGGCAAAGGAGATGTGAAAATCAAATGCACTGTTCACTGTGTTGGTCACAGTTGGTTGAAGGTGACTCCTTGATGTTGGCTAAATGGGCTAAATAAACATTCTCAGACTGAATATTACTGAACTTGGTACCAAAATAGTTATTAACAAAATAGGAAAACTTCATCTAGAAGTGGTCAGAGAAAGGGCCTTCAAAGCACTGGAAGAACACTGAGATCAAATATGGTACTTAAGAGTGACTTTATTTTCTTTGGTTTTTAATTCAGGGAAAGTATTATGTTCTTTGGAAATAAAAATAAGAAAATCAAATATCTCAGTAAAGGTTCCTTATACACAGAATTATGGAGATCCACAGATGAATGAGCACAGTAATTCCATATGTATAGGAAAAGTAGTTTTTATTGGTGTTTGATTTTTTCCCCTGAGTGGGTTCTGACTGAATACATATAAATTCATTTTAGGTTTAAAATAAAGGTTTTTTTTCTTTCAGATTAAAAGGTAAAGTATGCTCATCGCATATAATTATGGAAATAGAAAAAATATATAGCGCATAAATTTAAATCAGGTATGAATAATTCTAAGATTTTACTCAGCTTCCTTCCAATTTTTTTGTACATTTCTAAGTGGATGTGTGTGTGTGTATTTTTAAGTAAGAATTTGGATCATATAGTCTTCATTCTACTTTTCTCAATTAGCATTAATTATAATATTAGTTCTCAGAGTCATAAAATACTCATTTTTAATGGTTGTATAATATTATACCTTATTTATGTACCAAAAAATATTAAACATCTCCATATTTGATATATAGGTTATTTTCCACCAGTATCTCTACTGAGGACCATTCTTATATGTGCACTTTTATCTACATCCTGAATTATGTTTTAGCATAGCTTTTAGAAGGATGATTTCTGAGTAGAGGATGTAAACTTCTCAAGGTTCTCTTGTCAACAGCTCCCAAACTGTATGTGAGAGTGCTTTTCTAAGTACAATCTTACCCACTTTAAATAGTATTATTTTATAAATATTTGCTAATTTAGCAAGCAACAAAAACCTGGCTTATTTTGTTTTACTTTGCATCAATTTGATTAATATGGAACTGGAATGTCTTTCATATGCTTATTTCCCATTTTTTTCTTCTTTCTATGAATAGTTTGCTTATGTTCTTTACTCATGTTGTCTTGATGATTAGTAAGATTTTTTAAATGTTAAATCATTACTTTTGTCAAATGTGATGCAATTAAAAAACGTAATGCAATTCTCCCAGTTTTAATATACCTTATAATAGTTTTCATTGTTGTTGATGTGAGAAAGTGTCAAGTACTTTTTTAAAAGACTTATTTATTTATTTGAGAGAGAGAGAGAGAGAGACAGCATACTAGTGCACTGCCAGAAATGGAAATAGAAAAAATATATAGTATTTTTTATTTAAAAGAATAAATGAGAAGCCCACTGCTTCTCCTGGGCAGCAGGAGAGGGAGATGGAGCCCCAAGCACACTCCACACTGAATGAGGAGCCTGACACTGGGTTCTATCTCATGACCCAGAGATCACGAGCCTAAGTTCACGACCTGAGCCAAAAGTGAGAGTAGGATGTTCAACAAACTGCACCCTGAAAATGTTAAGTATTTGTATACTCAATCCTATTGTATTTTTTCCCTATGACTATAGCCTTTGCTTTTATCTTCTTTTTTATCAGCTTGAAATCTGATAAAAATTCACCATTTTTCTAGTATCATCCTGGCTTTATTTTGTATTTTTAACTCTATTCCTTCCAGAATTTATTTTAGCTTAAGGTATGTGGTAAGCATTTTGATTTTGTTCCTAAAACTGAATCAGTTGTCCCAACACAATTTCTTCATTGGTGCCATCCTTATTACTTACTAGTATTTATCAACATTAGGATCTATTTTTGAATTATCTGTTCTTTCACTGGTTCCATACAGTTTCCATTAGAGCTTCACAGGAAGTTTACACATCTGTTAAGTCAAGTCCTTCCTTATTCTTCTTTTTTCTTTTTTTTTTCTTTTTTTCAAAAATACTTTGACTGTTGTCACCTACTTATTCTTCAAGATTAGTTTACCTCATTCGGTCACCAAAATGTCCCATTGTAATTTTTATTGGAATTTTATTAAACCTATAAATTAGTATCAGTTATCTTTGTGATATTCAGTCTTCACATTCAGAACCATTATATGTTTCTATTTCTATAATGTTTACAACTAAATAGTGTCTTTCTGTTCATAAAAGTCCTGAAATTCTTTATTATATTTTTTTATTTTTAATTTTTTTTTTCTTTATTATATTTAAGTATAGGCATGCTGTGTTCTTGTTATTGTCCTTAACTGTGTATATTCCATTTTCTAATTGTTCAGTAGAAAAGCCATATCTTTTTTGTAATACTTTTATTATGATTTGATTACATAAATTTTAAAATGATTACCACAATAGGTTCAACTGACATCCGTCTTCTCACATACATACAATAAAAGGAAGGAAAACGCAAAAAAAGAATTTTTTTCTTTGTAATGACAATTCTTAGGATTTATTCTTTTAACAACATGCCAATACATTATATAGCAGTGTATGATATTTATTATCTAGCTACTTTATTCAACTTTCTTAATAATTTTAGTAATTTTTTACATTCTCTTAAGTTTTTAAGGTCATTGAATTATCTGTGAACAATGATGACTTTATCTTCTTTTTTTCCTTCTTATTTCTGTTTAATGTCCTACTCTATTGACTAGAATTTCCAAAACAGCTAAGTAACCATGAAGAAAGAAGGTATCCTTTTTCTTGATTATGTGGTAATGTCTCTAGTTTGTTTGATTGTTTTTTAATAGTTTTAAGATGGATGTTTGTTGTTGGTTCAAGACATATTCTTTGTCATATTGGATTAAAATACTATTTCTAACACTTTCTTAGTTTATTAAGAATGAGTGTTGAAGTACATTACATGCCTTTTGGGATAAATATTTTAAAAATCTAACTAATGGACATAGACCTTTATTGTGATGTGCTTTTCAATTCAGATCAGTTCTAACACACATTTATTCAGTACTTACTATGTGCCAGAAATTGTTTGCTGGGCATTGGAATTCAGATGCATATTCCTTTTCTTTAAAAACATAGGATTATTCAGAACATGATAATTCAGCAAGGGATTTATAGTAATTGATTTCCCATTATTAAATTGCCCTGCATTACTAGAAAAACATTACATTTGGTATTTTATGAAGAACACTTTGAAGGCTTTTATAACCTAATTGTATACCATGTCAAAATGTGGATTTTAAAAATAGCTAAAAATAAAATTATTATTTACAGTCAAACTTACAGGTTTTTATATCTGAAGTAATAGTGTTCAGATTCTAATAAAGACCATCTATAAAATTTGATAATGTCTCAGAAAATTCATAGATCTCTATATTATAGTTTGTTTACATTCTATATTATCAGAAAATTGGAATTTACTATCATATTTTATCACTTCTTATACCATATGACAGAAATGGTATGAGATATTGTGACCCATCACTTTCATGATGCCAACATTGTGTTTTCATTTGTCTGGGAGTCTTCTGCATTATCTGTGGGATTTAAGTATGCACTTACATTGATTTATTTTCAATTGAAGGGTTTTTTGTATTAATTCTCTTGCTTCAGTGTAGGTTAGCATAATATATCTAGGTTATTAGATATATTATGTTTTATATCTACTATAAAACTATAGTTTTATAATTTATTTTATTTTTCAGAATTCTTTGTTATTTTATATAATATGCATGAATATCGAATATTTTAAAACTATACCCTTTTAACCTGATTCTTTATATTTCACTCAAATCAAAACAGCAAATATTGATCAAGAATCAATTTTCTAGTTAGCATCATGCTAGTTGTTATGAATTATACAGAAAAATGTAAATCACATACTGTCAGGAACTTACTTCCTGGTTGGTAGATAAGGTACAAACAAGGAAAAAATGAAAAAACAACACATCCTAATGAAATATCTATTTTTATAGTAGCTAATATAAATATAGTCATATTCTTGTTCTATATTTAAGCAAATGTATTAGAATTCACAACATACCTTTTGTATATTGACCTCACCCTGGCTTCTTGCTTTTCCTATCTTATTGTCCTTTTACAATTATTTCTTCACTTGCTGCTTAAAAATTGTATTTATTTTGCAAGATTTTTAAAAGTGTCTTTGGAACAACACCAGATAGACAAATGTCATGCACATTAATTTCTGAAATATTACCAGTGATAATTTGTCTCACACAAAGGTGACCCTGCTCAGCATTTGGAAATAAGAGTAGTGCAGGCTACTATAATTGTAAACTGGAAAAGCATTGCTTTCTGAATCTCTTATTTCATTAAAAAACTTGCCCTGATTTTTAGAACCATTCACAAAAGAATTAACATGTAAGTAAAGTAGGAGAAATCCAAATGCTAACATGAAGTTAGCATCTCTACTAAATGGGAATTTTAGCAGTAATCTTTAGTATATTAAGGAAGTAGAGTCCTATCCTTTGGACTTTGATGAGATTTTTCTATCACGGGGACATCTATTTTAAATTTTATCATTTGATCTATGTTTAAGTTAACCTGAAAATGTTATCGTATTTTGGAAAATTTATATCCCTCTCAATTTTTTAATGCCTGCATTGCATGATGTTTGTCACAGACCACAATACCTATCCCTGTGGAACTGTTATCCTATCTAATTGAGAAGTAATACTATTGATTAAGTAATACTTACAGCTTCCAAACTTCAAGGCATTTTTTCAGCCACCATTCTCCCTAACCTCACTGGGAGCTTCCTGTGTGGTGTCATTCATCTGAGGTCTTATTAAAATGTAAATAAATTACACCCAGCACACTTCCTCTATTTGCCCAGCTTGTTACTATATCGAAACAACTGTCTTAATGAAACACATATTGATGTATTGTGTATTTCCGTGCTAAACCAAAGTGAGAAGGAAGTTATGTGAATATATAATAGAACCCACTTCATAACAGTTTTTGTTAAAGCATTTTATGAATTGGAGATAATCTGAGCCATGGGAGATGATGTAATTCTACATGACAGAGTTTACAGAAAGAGGATAGCTCCTCAGATAGAATTGGATTAGACTCCTGAGATATATGCTTTTGGGCTTTTATAGTGCTTTACCTTTATAAGCATAGCCAACTCTCAGTTTTCCATACTAATATTATAGTATTGTGGTAATTATAGTAAAAATAAAAATAAAGAAACAACTTTATTATCTAAGGTAGTTTTTCTTTGGCCTATATATACAGTATTTGACATTTTGACATCAAATTTGCTCTTTTATTTTTGTTTTTCATGGGTTAAGGAAGCTATTTCTAACATCCATATTATGGAATGGAAATGATCTAACACTTGTATAATGTCATACTTTGTTATATGTAACAGATATTCTCCATAGGGCATGATTGGATAAAACCTGACTCATGTAATAATGAGCAATAATAATAGTAAATAATAATAATAGGCCTATGAAATACAGTAGTACTTGGTTAATTGCTAAATTTGTTTGTAGAAAATAATTATTATTGCTTGAGTACATACCAAATAGTGGGAATAAGAGGCAGCTGAGTGATATGCAGGAGAAAAAGAAGAAGCCAAACTGGGATTAAAACTTGTCATGTTTGAATGAAATGCTGACATCCCAGTAGTAATTGATTGTCTCTGTGATCAGACTTTCTGGTGTTTGTAATTTCTTTCTTATACTTTCCTGTATTTTCCTTTTTTTTTCTTTATCCATTGGGCATATGTTAATTTTGTAGTCAGAAAAAGTTAATGTAAAAATGTGTTAGGTGTTATGTGTTATCCCCATTTGCAAATAATTCGTTGAGTGAACTGTATAAAGTCTCCCAGGGAGAGTGGAAGCCACGAGCTAAATTTAAAGGCAAAGTACTCCATTACACAAATAATCTGTTGTCTCAGAATGTATTGAAGTTTTGTTATCACTTCTCATTGTCTGAAAATTCCAAACTGGAGACAACTTAATTAGGGAAATAGTAATAATATGAATAACATTAGGTTCTGCACCCATTTTTTGACTTCATTTAGGAAGAAGAGCTTCACTATGTTGAGAATATGATCTATGTTGTTGTCATCTATGGCAAGAGTGTTCGAAGCATCCTTTTTCTCCTGCCCTGTTTCAAAATCAGTCTCCCTGAGGAAAACTGTATATGTAATTAGCATCTCGTTTAGCCCAAGTCATGGAGACTCAAGTTCATGTAGTGAGGGCATTAGTACTAGGAGGCTTACCTGAATATTTATGTAGCATATAGCAGTTAGAGAGCCAGCTAAATATTAGTGGAATTAATTATATTTTGTTAGAAATATGTTATACTGGGCCTCTGTTACTTTCAGAGAGGGTTAGTACAATTTAGAAAAATGTGACCTCTTCCAGGACCTTTGTGCAAATTATAAAAATAACTTGCTCCAACTGATGGAACTTGGGCCAAGGAGCATGGCTTCTAGAGTGGAACACACACCTAGATTGGGTGCTCTTGTACAGGGTACAACCTGCACACTCAGTCATGGCTGCCCTATGTTATATGCTTTATAAATGATTTGAAAATAGTTGCTGTTGCTTTATAGGTTCCAAACTGTTCTCTTGCACAGCAAACCAAGAATCACCTTCAGGTAGCTTAGCAAAAAGATGCTTATCTAAGCTTGAAGTTAGTCTGGGACCCTGATGATACAAATCTATTGCTTTGCTTCAGACATCTGATTTGAATAGCACTGAGGGTGGAAGGAAATGAAATAAAGTCACCATAAAATCATAGATGAGTTTTTCAAGTCTGACTCCTGGAAGATCTAGGTTATATTTTGAAATGGCATCTAAAATTTTGGGCTATCTTACTGTAACTTCAGATGGCTTGATATACAAAAGGGTAGATAAAAAGAGATATAAATGGACATCTCCTTGTTCTGAAAAGAATGAAAGGTGGTTTAAAAGGATACATAGACATATGTTATAAATACACATACGTATATGAAAGTAAATATAAATAAAGTATATGATATAAATGAAGTAATTGTAAACTGAAAACATAAGGGAAAAACATAAGAATTAGACCTATATATTAAAAGAAGACCTATATATTAAAAGCCATTCTGTAAAGAATCTTTTTTTTTTTAATTTTTTTATTTATTTATGATAGTCACAGAGAGAGAGAGAGAGAGAGGCAGAGACACAGGCAGAGGGAGAAGCAGGCTCCATGCACCGGGAGCCTGACGTGGGATTCGATCTCAGGTCTCCAGGATCGCGCCCTGGGCCAAAGGCAGGCGCCAAACCGCTGCGCCACCCAGGGATCCCTGTAAAGAATCTTATATACATTTACAAACTGGACTTTTGACCGTTTGTTTTAAAGAAATACATTCAGACTAGAAAGAACTATCTTCCTCTGATACTCTTCAGTATATAAAGAGGTCACTGTATTATACCATGAATACCATGATCAATGTTCACTTTTATGAGAAACAAAGAATATTTTGTAGGTATACCTCTATTATAGCCCTCAATTTAGATTGATAACATCTCAGTGATGTGCAATTTGGTATCCTCACTCTTATAAGATACAGACCAGGTAGGTGACACTCCATTCTGATATAATTCAAAGGAAGATTCTAGAATATATCTAGATCTAACCTCCAATGGAAGAACTGCAATTTTTTAATAGATATTGTTTTTCTAGGTTATGCCTCTAATTGTTATTAGATAATATGAATTCTAGTTGTATTACTGGAAAAAAAAGCTATTTTTGTTAATTAATAGCAGAAACAGTAATCAAGTTAGGGATTGAGTTGAAATTCTCTTATAGAAATTGCAAAGCCTCGCCAAAACAGTCAAAAAAATGTCCACCCCACTTTACCTGAGAAATTAGCTGGAGAGTGTGATTTCATAGGACCCCAAAAATGTCTTTAAACCTTTATTTTCTTCTTCTTTTTTTTATTTTATTTTTTTTTATTTTTTTTTAATTTTTATTTATTTATGTATTATAGTCACAGAGAGAGACAGGCAGAGACACAGGCAGAGGGAGAAGCAGGCTCCATGCACTGGGAGCCCGACGTGGGATTCGATCCCGGGTCTCCAGGATCGCGCCCCGGGCCAAAGGCAGGCGCTAAACCGCTGCGCCACCCAGGGATCCCTCTTCTTCTTTTTTTTAAAGATTTTATTTCCTTATGAGAAAGAGAGAGAGAGAGAGAGAGAGAGAGAGGCAGAGACACAGCAAAGGGAGAAACAGGCTCCATGCAGGGAGCCGGATGTGGGCCTCAATTCCGGGACTCCAGGATCAGGTCCCAGCCGGGCAGATTTACGCAGGCACTAAACTGCTGAGCCACCCAGGCATCCCTAAACTTTTTTTTTCATTCTGCTGTAATATGCAAACAACTGGGAGATGGAGGCTCCAATTTCTTCTTTGCTATAGCGTGGATATTGCCTAATTCTCGTACTACAAGGTGAGGGAATTTTATCACATACTCCATCACCAAACTTTCTTGTGTCCTTAAGCAATTTGTGTGATGTTCCATGCTTTATTTTATGGATTAGATGTCTTGTTTGCCAAAGAGAAGTAGTAATATTTACTGTTACAGGTTCCTGGGTTAAAGGTGAATTATTATGACATTTTTTTGTGTGAGATAAAGTCTGGTGAATACTTTGATTTCTTTGACACTTTGTAAATGTGAAGGATTAATGTTGATCCAAAAACATCAGTAAGATATTCAAAGTTGATGCATCCTACATTCTGAATTTTTACAGCACAAAGTTTGCTGATTTCCCCATTCCTTTCAGTCTCTATGAAGAAAAAAAAAAGTTTTGAAAATCCTGGAAGCAGATACTACATGTTTATCTCATTTTATGTGATGAGTGATTTTGTAAATCTATTCATAATTTAAATGCTCTAGGAGAATCTATTCTCAAGGGAATTTTATTGTGGATCATTATGTAAAGCAAAAATCATTTTTAGAGTGCATATTACTCCCTATTTCAACATGGGAACTTTCTGATTTGTAAGAGTTAGTTAAGTGCCCAGAGAAGCATATCCCTTTAGTATGTTCCTGAGGAAATATAGCCACAAAACTGTGAGGGAATAAGTTGGAAAATACTACCTTGATTCATTTAAGTATTTGGACCTCTTTAGGGAGATTCCTTAGCTACTGTTTGGTATAAGAGTAAGTCTAGATGACATGTTCTCCACAATTGCTTGGAATGGGTTTATTCTAGCTCAGTCCAGCTCCAATTTTTTGGCAACTCATTATGAACCATGAAATGCTAGCTCTTCTCATTGTGTGGTTTCTGTCAGCATTGTAAGGACATGCAGAATTCTTTATCTCCTGTTAGGGAAGTATTGTACCCTCAGACTCACCTTCCATCCATGTCCTAGTCCTCTTGATTGGCAGAAATTCCTAATCTCTAGAACTCTTAGACTTTTTTTAGAGATGTAGTGGAACAGGCAGTTGAGGATTTCCTATTTACATGTAACCATCATGGAAACCTTCATTCAATGGCACTTGGACTTCCCCACCCACCCATATACACACCCCTGTAGCTGGGCCTCCAAATCTTGTATTACATGAAATATAATTAGGCAATAGTTATTTACTGAAGAAATATCACAAGTTTTTTATACTCATTATATAAAAAGAGTTCATAAATTATATCACCCAAACTAGATACTTCTGAGAGTAAAAGGAGCCATATTAAGAATTATGGTAAGACAACAGGGATAAATAAGGTCGGGTTTTTAGCCAGACTACATCCACCACTTAACCCTTCCCAAACTCCATTGGCACAATAGATCTTTTGTGGCAGGCTAAGCCATGAAAACTCACAACTTTCTGCTGAAAGGGGCTGACTCAATGGAGCAGAACATGAAAAATCACATGCCCCTAGGTGTCACAAACAGTAGCAGTCTCAGTGGTAAACAAATAGAGAGGATAAACATTACAGTAGCCTGAAGTTGCAATTCAGGTTGGGGCAGGCAATAGACTGGTAAATTGCCAGAAGTGTAACAAGGAAAATTGGAAAAGGAGGCTGCTGTAGTAGGCATTAATATTAACATATCCCTGGTGGTTTGAAGTCTACACATATTCTAGGAATAAGTGGCCAGAGAGGGTCCAAGATATCCACATACCCAAGGCTGAACCTAAGACCTTCTGCAAAGAGGAGATATGAGCGATCCCAGTACAAAGTAAGAGCCAAGGAAGACATGTTAAATGCCTGAACATTGAATGCATTTCCAACCCATACACATACGTCAGCAAAAAATGTTAGTTTATTGCCCTCAGAGTCTTTGAATCCAACTCCAGACCAATCATTAGATGTGAACTGCAAACTGTGCTGACATAGGGGCAAGGCTTAGCTAAAAAAATGAAAATAGGAATTATAAAAACTGACCATAGACATCAGCAGCTGCACAACATGAAGGAGATAGACCCCACAGAATTAGATTGGTAAATCACTAAACAAATAAATAACAATAACAACAACAATCTTCTGGAGGGAAAAATCCAAAGCCAGAGTTGCTATAATATATTATATAAAATGTCAACTTGCAAGAAAGAAATCATAACACATATAAAGAAACAGGAGTGTAACCAATACCCAGTTATGAAAGCAGTCAGTAGAAACTGTCCCTAGGTTGGAGGAGGGAGAGCAGATATCAAATTTAGCAAAAACTTGAAAGCAACTGTTAAAAATATATTCAAATAACTAAAGGAAACTATGTTAAGTAATTAAAATGTATAATTACTTTTAAAATAAAGAATATCAATATAAAGAGAGAACTTTTTTTTAAAGAAACAAAAATTCTGGATTTTACAAGCTCAATAACTAAAATGAAGAATATTCTAAGGGACTCAACAATAGATCTGAGATGGCAGAAGAAAGAATCCGTGAACTTCAAGATAAATCAGTAGAAATTATCTAATCTGAAAAACATGAAAAAAAGGAAGAAAATAAACAGAGCTTCAGAAACCTGAGATACCATCTAGCATACTAACACATGTGTAACAGAAGGAGAAGAAAGAAGAAAATAAAGGACAGAAAATGATATTTGAAGTAATAATGGCCCCAAACTTGCCAAATGTGACGAATAGCATTAATCTACACATCTGAGAAGTTCAGCAAACTCCAAGTGTGAAAAATGCAAAAGGATCCATATATTGACACATTCTAGTCAAACTTTGAAAGCCAAAGAAAAAGAGAAATTCTTGAAAGCACTAAAAGAAGACTCATTCAATATAGGAAACAACACTCTGATTAACAATGTAACCATCATCATCATTGATGATGACTTCTCATCAGAGAAGTCTCTGACTTCTCATCAGAAACATTGACTCCTCATCAGAAACAATTAAAACTAAAGGCAAAGGAACAACACACTCAAAGTGCTGAAGGAAAAAAGATTTTTAAAGTAACCATCAAGAATTTTATACTCAGCAAAACTGTTCTTCAAAAATAAAGATAAAAGAAAGATATTCCAAGATAAACAAAGACTGAGGCAAATTATGCTAATAGACCTTGTAAGAAATACTAAAGGAAATCGTTTAGGTTGAAAGGAAATGGCAGCAGTAACTAAAATCCACATGAAGCAATACATTGCATTATAATATTAAGTTGATAAATATAAATATGGCATAAATATATAACAAAATGCAATTGAAGAAGAAGGAAGAAAATTATAAAGGTTAGGCCAGAAATCAGTGAAATAAAAAACAATAAAATGGTAGAGAAAAATCAGTGAAAACAAGAGTTGATTCTTTGCAAAGACCAATAAAATTGACAGACATGTAGCTAGAATGACTAATGAAAAAGTAGAGAAGATAATAGATTACTGAACTCAGGAATAAAAGCTGAACACCACTACCAACTCCATAGAAATTAAAAAGATTAAAAGGTAAAACTATGAACAAATATATTCCTAAGACAACTTTGGTGAAATTATCTAGCTGCTGGAAATGCACAAATTACTGAAACCAATTCAAAAAGAAATAGGAAATCTGAATAGATCTATAATAGCAAAGAGATGAAATTATTAATTAAGTCATCTCACAAAGAAAATCTGGATGAAGATAACTTCACTGCATCCTATCCATTATTTAAAGAGAAACAATACCAATATTTCACAAACTTTTTCAGAAAATAGAAGGAAGAGGAACATTTTTTTAGTTCATTTTATGACAATAATATTATGCTGAGACCAAAGCCAAACAACCATGTCATAAGAAACCATTAGCCCTCATGAATATAGACACCAAAGTCCTCAACAAAATATTCACAATTCAAATACAGCAATTTGTAAATGTACTATACATCCTGCCCAAGTAGGATTTATCCTAAGGATGCAAGTTTGGTTGAACATTCAGTAATTAATTAATTGATTAATTAATGTAATATATCATATTAATAGAATAGAGGATAGAACCCTGTGACTATTGCAATACACAAATGTATTTGAGAAAATCCACCATCCATGACAAACACTTTCAATAAACTAGGACTTGAAGAGAACTTTTGTAACCTGACAAAGGGCACCTATGCAAAATCTACAACTAACATCACACTTAATGATGAGAGACTAACTGATTTAACCCTAAGAACAAGGAGGGTTCTCACCTCTTCTATTCAACATTGTACTAGGGTTTCTGTCGAAAGAAAGAAAGAAAGAAAGAAAGAAAGAAAGAAAGAAAGAAAGAAAAAGAAAAGGAGAGGGGGGAAAATAAACATAACAGAAAAGAAAGAAACCAAAGGCATCCAGATTAGAAAGTAAAAAGTTAACACTTTTTATTTGCAGAAAATGAATTATGTAGAAAAGCTTAAGGACTACCTTCATGCACACAAATAAATGAGCTCAGCATGTTTACAAATTATATTTTATTTTGTAATTATATAGAATTATATATTATAGTACAAAATATGATATATATTATTTTATAATTATACAAAAATCAATTGTATTTCTATATACTACCAGTAAGCAATGAAATTTTTTAAAGTAATTCTATTCACAATAGCATCAGAAAGAATAAAGGCATTTTTGTAGAAATTGACAAGCTGATCCCAAAATTTATATGAAAATGCAAAGGACCCAGAACAGTGAAAATAATTCTGAAAAGGAAAACAAAGTTAGATGAACTATGCTCATGGTTTTAAAACTTACTATAAAAATGATAGTAAGGAAGGGTATAGTACTGATAGATAAATCAATAGAATGTAGTTGTAAATTCAGAAAATTAGCCTTTATATTTTTGGTGAGTTGATTTTGACAAAGGTACTGAAGCAATTTGTTGGGGTCAGGGATACTTTTGTTGTTGTTGTTTTAAATGAATAGTGTTAGAACAATTGGTGCTAGGACTATATGAAATATAAATGAATATCCATGGTGCTAGAACTATATGAAAAAAGGCTTTATATCTTTATCTCACATCATACACAAAGATTAATTCAAAATGGATCATGGACCTAAATGTGAGAGCTAAAACTATATAACTTCTATAAGGAAACAGGAGAAAATCTTCATGACCTTGAGATAGACAGGGTTCTTAGATATGGCACCAAAACATGACACAAAAAATTAAAAAACTCCAAATTGATAATTTGGAGTTCAATAAAATTAACTTTAATACTTCAAAAGATATCACTAATGAAATGAAAAGAGTGGGAGAAAATTTTTTAGATTTTATGTATTTTTAGAGAGGGAACATGAGCAGGGGAAGGGGCAGAGGGAGAGGAAGAGGGAGAGCAGCAGATTCTCCACTGAGCAGAAAGCCCAATGTGGGGCTCGATGGGTCATTTAACCCACTATACCACCCAGACACCCCTGCAAGATTTATTATTTGCAAATATATATCTGATCTTTGTCCTCATAATATATAAAGAATTCTTCAATAATAAAAAGATAAGCAACCCCATTAAAAATTGGGCAGCATGTTTGAATAAATATTTCACCAAAGATGATATAAGATTCATGAATAAGAATATGAGAAGATGCTCAATATCATTAATCCTTAGAAAAAAAGTATATTAAAACCACAGAGATGCTGCTTTATGCTAGCTAAATGCAGTAATAATAGGCATGCAATAACAAGTATTAGTGAAGATGCTAAGAAATTGGAACCCTCATAGCTAGTTGAAATTTAAAATGGTACAGCCAAAAAAAGAAATAAATAAAAATAAAATGGTATAGCCACTTTAGAAAATGGCTTAGCAGTTCTTAAAAGTTAAAATAAACTCCATTCAGTGTGAAGTCTGCTTGGGATTCTCTCCCTCTCTGCCCCCAACCTCTCTAAAAATAAATAAATAAATAAATCTTTTAAAAAATATATTTTTAAAAAGTTAAAATAAACTTACCTTTATGACCCAGAAATTTCACTTCTAGATATCTACTCAAGAGAAATGCAAACATGTGTTCCCACATAGACTTCTATATATGTCAATGTTCAGAGCAGAATTTTTCATAATAATCAAAAACTAAAAACAATCTACATGTTCACCAACTGATGAATGGATAAACAAAATGTGGTACATCCACACAATGGAATACTATTTGTCAATAAAAGGGAACAGGCTATTGCTACATACCACAACATCGATGAATCTGGAAAACATTATGATAAGCCATATGCATGATGATAGATATTGTATGATTGCAAATATATGAAATGTCCAGACAAGGTAAATGTTTAGTGACGGAAAGCGGATTAGTTATTGTTTGGGCCTGGGGGTAAGAATGGGTTGATTAAGGACATGAAAGGTCATTCTGGAGTGACAAAGAATGTTCTAAAACTGAGCTATGGTGATGACCACTCTAAATTTATTTAAAGTCTTTAAGTTGTACACTTAAAGGGTGAATTTTGTGTTGTGTAAATTATATCTCAAGATTGTTAAAAGTGAAATTATGTTAATTAAAACTAAGAAGAGAAAAACTTGGCAGACACTCCCTTAACCAAATTACCAAGATTAACCTCCCCAGTGAGAAGTCATATGTATATCATGTACCTTCTGATATTTTACAAGAAGAGCTCTTCATTCATTTGCATTCTTCCCTAAAACTACAATCACGAGAAACATCAGACAAATCTAAGTTGTTATTTGGATTATTATTAAAAATATCTGACTACTACTCTTTGAAACTATCAAGGTGATAAAAAACAAGAAAAGACTGAGAAACGGTCACAGATCAGAGAAGAATTAGGAGAAATGGCGACTAAATGCAATGTGGTATCCTGGATTAGACCCTTGGAACAGAATAAAGATAGTAGTAGAAACACTGGTAACATCTGGATAAAGTATGTAATTAATAGTATTGTATCAATGTTAATTTCTTCCTTTAACAAATTTACCACGGTGATGTAAGATGTTAATGTTAAATAGTGAAGAAAATGCAGGAATTCTCTGCACTATCTTTACAACTTTTCAATACATGGGAAAATTTCCAAAATACAAAGTAATTTTAAGAAAAGGAATGGGGGATTTAAAAGTTAAAAGAGAATCATGATTTAAATGTAATATGTGGATCTTGTTTAGATCCTAATTCAAACTAGCCAGTTCAAAATGAACAAAGAACAAAAAAACATTCAGAAGTCAATCATTTGACCTAAGATATTGGATAACATTAAACATTAAAGAATTGCTATTATTTTTGATGCAGGATGATAATATTATGATTTTCAGAAGCCATTCGTTTTAGCACTACAAACTAACGTATTTGTGAGTAGAATGACATGTCTGGAATTGTCTTTAAAATGAGCTAGTCGAAGAAAAAGTGGATGAGTATAGACAAAAAAAAGATGGCCTGTGGGTGATGAATATACTCATACCATATACGGTAGCTCATTTTACTATGCTCTCTACTCTTGTGAGTGTTTGAGATTTCCCATAATAAATTTTTGTTTAAAGGAAAGGAAAAAAAGTCAATGAGAAATAATTAAAATATTATAATTTCCCTCTACACTGACCACAGGCAGGGCTTCTCTTAAAAATCATCTAAGCAATGTCAGAATGAATACATTATAGAGAGGTGAGTGAACTCTCAAAAAACAATCTGAGCAAGATACAATCAATGCTGAATAGTTGGGAGAACATTAAGAAAAATGCCCGAATTAGCATGGACCTCCTAAAGTAGAGTACTTTGTTGTTCTTTTCTTGAAGACCTGGTGATACCTAAAACTCCTATGCATGTGAGGATTTTTTGAAAAGTACAGAGTGTGGTCAGAAGCAGCCCTGTGTTACTAGTCAGTGTTGCGATCTATAGTTCCTCACCCCCCTTCAGTTTTCTTCATCATCTGGGGCTTTGTTTTTTGGACTTGTGAGTTACAGGATAGGTTACTGTAATATAATGCATTTGCCACTTCTCTGGAAAGCCATTCAGAATCTCTAACTAGTGCAGAATGTACAACTCTTTTGCTAAAGGGTCTCTGCCAAGAGAAGCATTCTTCCGGGCTTTGTAATTTGCATTGATTACTGACTGAGCTGTTTCCCAGTGCATCACTGGGTGTTGACTGTAATCTATAAAGCCTTACATAGTTTTGTCCTGATTAAAGAAGTCTGACACTGGTAGTCAATTTTAATAATGACCGAGATCGATCTGGGTGACTTTTAAAAATTTTAACAGATTTTGGGACCTGAAATGTCAAGAGCAAGTTATTCTTATTGATCACACATACTCTGGAAATCTACTCTTTTAAAGGTGGGTACAGTGTACAGTACTGAAGTTGTTAAAAAAAAATAAAACAGGAAGTTGAAAAGTAGATAGTATTGCCAAAAATGTTCTAGCCCTGACTTTGTGCTCCCTAATCTAATCCGACATGCCTTCAGAATATTTCACTTCCTTGATGACCATTTTTCCAGGTTCCATCCAAAACTTACCCCCACTACATGGTGACAGAGTTAATGATTATCTCATGAGGCAGATATGAATAGGAACAGTATTCATATCAGAGACAACTGGTCCCACTTCCAGGTCCATCTTTGGGCCAAGATATGTAGTCGCCAACAGTGAGTTGGCGACTGTATTTTTTGAGTCCTGGCGCAAAGTAAGATCCATCTGTTTTGCCCAGCCGTTTGCCTGAGTGCCACAAAATGGTCCTGTTATTAGTCTTATTTGTGGTCCTATTTGAGGTTAGGGGATAATATAAATAAACTTTAGTCCTCCTTGTGATGAATGTAGCATGGGAATTAAAAGTGGTGGTGTTGGTAGTGGTAAGTGATGTTGCGTCTCTATTTTCTCAATTGCTCTGTTTTCTTTGGATTGGGAAACAGACATTTAAGAATGAGTTTGTCATCTGGAAGGATAGTTGTGACCAAGTTTCCCTCAACAGGATACAAGATGTTATTTTTGAGCTTCATTACCCTCACCAAGGGGAAAAAAAAAAGAGAGGGAAAAAATAAGGAAGAAAGTGAAAGTAAGGAAGAAACATGCAGAAACAGAAGTGAAGAGAAAGGTCAAAGAGGATGAGGAATACGTGAAGGGAGGAGAAGAATGTAACATAGCAGACTACCTATTCATAGAAATTACTTTATTATTTTGAATTAATAGTTCAGTTAACTCAACATCTGGTGAATTGAGGAAAAGGAAATCTGACTGATTAAATTGAACTGCTAGTTGTCAGTTAAATAGTTTGTATATAAATATGCATCCTAGTTTCCATCACACTTTCTTGTATGAACTAGATGGTGAATCAGTTTTTCACTAACCATATTTGGGCGGTGAGTAGAACAATACCAATTGGTGATGCAGATTTATTTAGAGGTGGACAGTTTTTATATTTCTGAATTGTTTATCGGGGATTATTGTTATTCCATATAATTTCTAAGCATGAGTTATTTTTGTCAGTTTCTTTTATGAATGTTTTGTTGCCTTTTAAGGAAATATGTGCACTCCCCTCTCTCATTCAGTTGTCCCTGGTGACGCCTCCATAATTTCTGTCTTTACACTGGTGCATTTTTAGTCTAATTCAAGCATGTGAGAAGCAGGGGAAAAGTTTAGTTAGTCAATGTCAGTGATTTTTTTCTGATCCATTCATGGATGGATTTTGTGAATCTGAACCAGTTTGCATTTAAAAATCTATATATATCAAATAGACACAATACCTAAAATATTCCTCCATATACTTGAAGGGAAAAAGAAAATAGAATTCATAAGTCAGAACAAGATGCATTTTCTAATAATAGATGCAATTTCAGGGGTGATTTATGATCATGCTCTCGTATGTGGAGATATTAAAATATTACCTTGCACTAATGTGAAGGTGGACATAAACACACCGCATTCAGTGCTACAAATATATATAAAAAAATGTACTGCTGTGCTGTGAAGTAAAAGAAAGATAATTCTATTATTTTCATTTTACACTAAAAAAAGCTATATTTTTCTAAATCCTGTAGTGTCAGTTATCTAAAGCTAAAAATAGGGATGACTTAATCTAGTCTGTTTTTTTTTAACTGTTATCTTATTTAGAGATGGTGTTGTATGAAGAAAGAAAGGATTGAAAAAATAGTGTGACATTTTAAGCCCAAATATTTATGACATAGTTGGAGATTTTAAAGCCTGGACTCTTAATTTGAAGATTAAAAATACATATTAAAAAATGTGGTTCAGTTATTTAAAACCAGGAGATCTGGTTCAAATCCTGATGGTCCTCTCCTGCTGCTTCACATAGCAGTGGCTGCGTGTGATGCGATATATGTATATAGGATGGTATCCGGCATGCTAAGCCCACAGTAAGTTGCAATGGGCATTTCGTATTGCTTAACATGTTCATTTACCTCTACTTCACCATCTGCCCCACCACCAATGCAGTCACTTGAAACTAGTAGATCTAACATTTTTTTTCCAAACCTATTTGAAGTCATAATTTCCCTTCAACATGTATATTCAGATAATAGATTTTCTTCTTTATTCTCTAAAATTAACATTTTATGTAATCTTTAGGCTGTGAAATTGTTGTTTAGGAGTTTTTTAAAAAATCAGATAGAATTTAGCTAAAATTCAGAGGCACTGAGTTTCTAGTCATATCATTATGAAGTTCTAAACAGGGAGGCATATTTTGTTTTTCAGAATTGCTTTTTTTTTTCCTCTTTAGATCCTTTTCTTTTCATTAAAAAACTACTCTGGGAAGAGGTTTTTTTTTTTTTTTTTTTTTTTTTTTTTTCTGTTAAGAAAAAAAAAAAGCCACGCTTGACTGATAATGCATTGCTTTGGATGGTGAAACATTATGAAAGTTTAATTTTTAATTAAATCTGAAATACCAATTATAACTGAAAGAGATTTTAACCTGTTTCTTTTCAGACTGCCTGAAGTTACATTTAGAGACTGAAATCACTGCACCTTAAAAACAAAAGATTGAGCTGCACTGCATTCCTGTAAGTGAAAGCTTCCTGTACCTTCTTCCTCTGTGATTTTGTGACCAACCCAAGAAAAGACAAAAACATTGGAAACAGAGTAGCCAGGCATGAGTAAAAATTTAAATATCCCTGAAGAAATATATGTTTAAATTATTTTCTTCTATAAAAAAAGAAAATTTTTTTGGGCTCAATATTCAGTATGTCTTTTTTATTCAACCTAAATTGTGAATCCTTTTTTTTTTTTTTTTTGCCTGGTTTGAATTGCATTAGAGAGGGTGTCACCCACTGTGCATCCACACAGTGCCTACACCCTGACAGGAGGGATGCTTTATTTCTGTTCAAGTTTCACTGAAGGTAATAGATTTCTTATGGAATCAAAGTAGATTCCTTTTTCCTTTGTGATGTCATTAGAAATTTTTAGCCTTTGTGTCAATGGAAATGGAGAGGAAAAAAGTTCATGATGACATCACAAGATTCTGTTGCCTTGAGGACTTTGGGCAAAACTAAGTAAAATGCATAATTCCCTTGTGTGCGTGTGTTCCCCATTCTGCTATGAAGCAGTCAAAATAGCACATCTTATGTCTTCCCGTGAGCTACAAGGCTGTCTCTCAGAGCCCCATTGTTCCATAAATGCATGTCAGAGTCTACCACAGTCTGGTCTACCCTTATTTAGCTGCTGTTTTGTCAATGTACTTGGAAGAACAATTAACACTTGGGATTTCAATGTCTGAATAACAGGCAGTGAATAGAACCCGAGCATATAAAAGATTCAGACGCCCAGGGTAAGAAAACAGAAGCTTATAGTTGGTGGGGGAAAAAAGAAAAGCATTTTAATGCTGCACTCAAAGGTTGTAAAATACTACAAGAAAAGTCAATCCTTTTTTTTTAATTTTAGATCAAAATGTATGTTTTGGTAATGAAATCCAGAAGGTTATGATGTCTTCCTAAGTTTTGCAGTTTAATGTGTTGCAAGGTCTTTCCTTAGAGAGTCTTAAAACATTTAAATAACATTTGTCTCCTTGAGTCCTTGTTGGAATGCTGGATGCAGGGTATGCTGCATCGTGGTTTTCAGAGTGCCACTGTGTCTGTCCCACAGAGTACACTAAAGGTGATTCAGTGTCTTCCATTTTCACTTTGGTTCATGGACTCTTTCATTATTGGCTATAGGACTTGTGTGTTGACTGCAGATAGTACAGAAGTTGTTTAAATATCTCCATGTATGGTTTGAATTTCTGCTAGGTCCATTTTTTGGTGGGAGGAGAGAGATGATGCATGGACAGAGCAAGATCACCTTACCATTGGGGTATCTGGTGAATGAAAAGGGAGCTTGGGTAGATAGTTTATGCATGGTGCCCACTGAGCACAGTGCTTGGCTGGTATAAGGGAATAAATGATGCATATTATTTTTGTTATAACTACAACAGTTCAAACCCATAGACAGGAAGATCTCCAAAAGCTAGATCTGTTTCATATTCATTTTTGTAATCTTCAGTGCTTGGCATAGAAATAGTAATGAAGAAACCGTTACTGTTATTAATACAATTAAAAAATTTGTTAATAGTCATAACTTCAGGATTTATTGTCAGAGAATATTTATTGTGGAGAGTGGTTCAATAAAGTTTTTGACAGTCCATAAGACAATTTTAAAGGAATTTGGCAAAAGCAAACCAACTGTTCATTGTATTGCATTAGGCATCTGTCTATCAATATTTCTCCTCATTGACTTTACTCTTCTTTCTCATCACTAAGATGGGGAAGACACATTCATATCATATCCTTTTTTTTCTGTGAAATGGTCTCCAGCAGTTTTCTTTTTTCTCCAGCAGTTTTCCACCTAACTTGTGTGGCTTACATCCCATACATTGGAGTTGTCTCCAGAGATAAACCTACCTGAATCCAGGATGGCTTTTACTCTATTGGTCTAATTGCCATGCAGTGAATTGTGCTTCAAGAAAATAGGCACATGATACAATAGGTATCAGATTAACAAGCCAAGGATTTGGAACCAATTGACCCCATCTGACCCCTCTGACCCCTTTTATATTTAGCTTCATGGTGGTTTTTGTTTTTTTTTGTGTGTTTTTTGTTTTTGTCTTTTAGGTTGGTTTTTTTCTTTTCTTTCTTTCTTTCCTTTTTTTTTTTTTTTTTGGTGTTTTGTTTTGTTTTTGTGCAAAATTCTCCACCCTCCCCCACCAATTTTAATTTATTTCCAAAGGAGTCCCCTCATTTTTATTAAATCAGCTGCTGCTGATGCAAATTAAGGCTTTCATAAAATGTGGCCTCTGAGGCAAAACTAAAATGATGAAATTTAGGCTTAGTGAATTGTACTGTTATCATGTTGAATAACATTTAGGAACATCAAAGAACTTTATAAACATATTTCATATTTTTAAGATTAAAAAATTGAGGTGTAAAGGATTTAAGGGTAGAGCCTCATCAAACAGTACAGGTACAAAGGCTGTAAGAAGTAGAAGTCCAATAATCTCATTTTGAAATAAATATACTGAGGCCCAGGGTATGGCATGCAAGTTACCCAAGCCATAATGACCACCAATGCAGACCATCCTTTAGACATCTAGGCCTGAGAGTAAACCTGAATTTAAACTCTGGGGCTTTGATCTTTCCTCTATACTCAGGGTCTAAGCAGTGTTTTCTGAGGGACAAATTGCCTTATGCTCATTTTTTGAGACCCATGGACCTGGCATCCCCTCCACTGACTAGTCCAAAATTAATATATAAGGGGTATTCTGGAAATATTCATGGTCATAAGATTTTTTTTTCATCTTTTCTGTATATTTTGATATTATGCCTCTGGTTGTGCAATGAGTCACATAGAAGCAAATTTATTTGGTCGACTTAATATTTTTTGTGACGATTTACGAAGTGGACAGAAGACCATTAGAAACTTCAGTAGTTTAATTGCGCTTAAAGGCATGATAAAACCAGTAATCTGAACAGAGCCATTGTGACATGGAATTCAGACTTCCCAAGAGTGTGCATCATGCATGGTGTCAGAATGTCACTGTTGCCAGGGGTCATTTCTGTCAGAGAAAAGTTTTCCAGGGTCTGAAAAAAAAATGAAATAAACTTTAATAATTTAAAATGAATTACTTGCCCTAGTAATTTATTTCAGGTTGCCTTTATTGCATTCTGTCATTTAGCAATCCAAAGAGACCAGTGTGGGAACTTTTCTATTATTTTACCCAGAGCTAAGTCCTGAATAGATCTTAGTTTCTTCCTCAGATATATTTTATACCCTCCCCACCTTCCCATCCCTACTGTGTAGCACTCAAGTTTCTATGTACAAAATATTAGTGCTTATGTCTTTGTGCCCCGAATGAGGAGATGGTGTTCTGCCTTTAAAAATTCCTTGGAGGGGCACCTGAATGGCTCAGTGGTTGAGCGTCTGCCTTTGGCTCAGGTGTTGATCCCAGGGTCCTGGGCTTGAGTCCCGTATTGGGCTCCCCGCAGGGAGCCTGCTTCTCCCTCTGCCTATGTCTCTGCCTCTCTCTCTGTGTCTCTCATGATAAATAAATAAAATCTTTAAAAAAAAATTCCATGGAAGCTTTGGTATATAGAGAAGGAAGAATTGAAGCATGAGGATGCCAGAGCAAGGCCTTGGATGTAGGTGCCCAACAAGGTCCTCCCCTCAGACCTCTTCTCTATTTTTTCCATAATGATACATCAAAATTTACTCTGTGACTCTTATGAACAGATCGTTTTACCAGGGTAAATATAATATACTTCCTATCATCAAGGAGTTCATAATCTGTTTGGGTAATGATATATCTTTCTTAAGGACAGAATGTTGTATGGGTACAGTAAAGGAAAGAGTTATCATTTCTTTTGGACCATCAAGAAATTATCTGATATTTACCAGTAGCCCAAGTAGAGGGAGTAATGAAAATGAAAGTTGAGGGAATAGTGAATAGTAATGGTGTGATCTGAGGATAGGAGCTGGTTGGAGCCAGTGTTTTCCAAAGTGTGGGTTGCAAAGCATTCATAGGTCATGGATTCATTTAGAGGATCATGGTCAATATGCCTTTAATGAAATAGTATCAAAGGGGGACATTTTTTTTAAAGTGTGTTACATATAATATATTGCAAAATAAATATGTTTCTCAATGGGAATCATGCCACCAAAATATGAAAGCAGATCTAAAGAAGATAGGTCTTTTAAATAATCAATTCACGTAATCCTAACTAAGGGATACTATTATTTTCCCCCTCTTTATATATGAGAAAAAGGAGGGATTAGGCAATTAATCCCAGGTCATACAACAGGTGAATGTAAAAGGTAGAATGTTAATAGGTCTGTCAGACTCCACGTTCAGACTCTCCCCATGATCTGATACTGCTTTCCAGGGTTGCATGACTTCATTTAATACACTACTGATAACTCATACATTTTCATCTCTAGTCCTGATATCTCTCCCAAATTTCAGTCTTGTATTTCCAATGTCCTTATTTAAATCTTCAGATAGTTGGCACACTAGTGTTCTCCAAGTCAGTACATCAAAATTGAATTTATCCTCCTGTGTAAACTAATCATTCTCTTTTTGACTATACTAATTTTCTTCATCTAAATTGTCCAGGTCTTCTTGACTCAAATTATATCATTCTTGCTTTCCTCCACCACCCCCCAAGGTGTCCAGTAAGTGGCCAGGTCTTGTTAATTCTCCTTCCTTGGTATCTCTGTCTTATGTTTTCATCTTCTCTTGCCTTCAATAATCTCCTAATTAAGAGAAACAAAGGGAAGGGAGACCAGTTCATTTTATTTTTTTTTAAGATTTTTATTTATTAATTCATGAGAGACAGACAGAGAGAGAGAGAGAGAGAGAGAGAGGCAGAGACACAGGCAGAGGGAGAAGCAGGCTCCATGCAGGGAACCCAACGCGGAACTTGATCCCGGGACTCCACGATCACGCCCTGGGCTCAAGGCAGGCCCTAAACTGCTGAGCCACCCAGGGATCCCCGACCAGTTCATTTTAAACACAGCTACCTCATTAGCTTTCCTAAAACAGGAACCCTAAGATTATGTCACCTTTTTTCAGACAAAACTTTAGTAACTCTAGATTAATTACCAAACAATTTCTAACCAATATTTATGATCATCTAAAATCTGATTCTAACCTCATTTCTGACTTAACCTTGTGGGTTAATATGCCACACACTCAGGCCAAATTTCCTCACCATCACCACTACCCTCTCCCCGTTATTAATATTGTTCCTGCCATCTGGAATGTCCATTATTCTGTTTTTCCATGTGTAAATCTAACCCATCCTTCCGGGTCTATTTTAAGTGCTATTAATTCCATGAAACCTTCCCTCTTTGACCTACTCAGAAATAATCAACTCCCCCCTACTTACCAAACTCACTTAGCACCTGTAGTGTCTCTGCTGACAATTTGATTTTGGATTTCTAGCATTCAAAATTGTGAAAGAATGTATTTCTATTAAGTCAACAAGTTTTCGGTAATTTGTCACAATAGCCTAGGAAACTAACGTAGCATTTATTTATCTACACTGTTTTTGAGACTTGAATTACTTTCTATATTTTCAAATGATACTTATGTGCATGCTTTATCCCTTTACTAGAAAATAAATTCTTTAGGGATAGAGTCCATATTTAATTAACATTTCTAAACTCTCCAGAATCTACCACAGCAGAATCATTAATTCACTACGCAACCATGCTTAATCCAGGGAATATAGAAATGATCCCTTAGGCTCTCATGGAACTTACAGTAAGTTCCACTGTCCTAAGGGAATCAGACATTAAATAAGTAAACAAATAATTACAAAATTACAAATTGTAGTCCATGAAAAGAGCTAATAGATATACAAGACAGTAATGCATGGGGAAAATCTGTTATACTATCCATTGAGAAGTCAGGAAAAAATTCTCTAAGAAAATTTAATTTAAGTTGATAGTTGAAGTGCAGGAAGAATCAGGCAGGTGAAGAATTTGAGATGGGAATCGAAACATGCAAGGAAAAGAAAGCTCCAGACAGGAGCAGCATGGACACTGCCCTGAAGTAAAGACAAACTATGTGTAATCAAGGAAATAAAAGGATTCCAGAATGGCTAGAAGAAAGTAAATAAAGGAGGAGAGTAATTAGAAGTGAAGTCAGAGGAGTAACCAGGGTGAGGAATTTGGATTTTATTTTGAATACACTGGAAAAACACATATTGGTATTTTAATTGTAATTAATTGAATTAATTGAAAAGAACAAGATGAAAATAATTCAAAAGCAAATAGTATGTACAAATTCACAGCAACCATACATTTATTTTGAATCCTCACCAAAGGTTCACTTCTAAGTTTGAGGAGGGTTTGGATTTCTGAAACTGAGGTCTAATAGTTCACAACATATTTCCTATCTGCATAACCAAAGTAGATTCCTGACAGCCTTCTAAGATAAGGTCAGGTTAATTTTATTTCCTTTCTAGTTAATAATTATTAAGGTTCTGTTGTTGGTTAATGAGACTCTTATTTTTGTTTATTTTTAAGTTCTCATTGCACAATGTAGCAATGAGTACCAAAAATGTGTTTTACTCCCAGGATGTATTTTCAACTGTTAAACCTTAATCTTATTTTTAATTTTGGTGTATTTTATCATGTACAATGACCAGGGGCCTACAGGCATAGAAAGCCTTGAAATGAATTATCATTATCCTCAATATCACTAATTTCATTATTACTGAATTTTGGGATTAAAAACAATCCAGATTACTTAAAGTATGATGCATTAATATCATGGCATACCACTAAGTCAGAATGGAGATATTGGTTTATTTGCAAAATGATAGAAATTATCCCCTTTTGCCAAAGGAAAAGAAAAGAAAAAAGGAAAAGAAATACAATAGAAAATTAAACCATAGAGAAGTAGGTTAAACTCTAAAGATATGAGGATATATCTACTATTACTCAGTAAAAAGATACTAGAATCATAAAATATTATAGTGACAGGGAAACGGGAATTATTTATTCCAGCCTCCTCATTTTAGATGAACAAAATTCAAGCCTAGAATTCCTATCTAAGACATACAGTTAAATAGTTAATGGCAGGGCTAGAACTGTAACCCTAATTCTTAGGAACTAGATTAACACAGCTAAACCAGCTAATCAGTGATCAACAGCCCTACCATAATAACCCTTTCAAGGTCTTGGGTGGAAAAAAGAATATTAAGTACAGGAGATGAGTCTACAGACAAGCTGTAATTAATAAAAATATGAACAATATGTATTACTCACAATCTGTTTACTTAATGTACCAGATGCTTTATGAAAGTTTTCTTTAATCCTTGCTACCACACTCAGCAACCACTCTGCAAAGTAGGAATCATTTCCATTTTATAATGAGAATACTGAGCTCCAGAAAGATTAAGTAACATCCAAGATTGCAAAGCCAGTAAGTGAATTTGTATTGATGCCAGACCTAACTGATTCAAACTCTGTACTATCTCCTGCTTGGTGTTTTTATCTCTTCCATTTTGTTATCTCCTTAGCTCATGTGGTCACACAGGTCATTAGCTCTCTAATAGTCCAAACTTTGATAAAAAGTTACAAAGGAAAGAAAGATTTAGCAGGTGTCTTCTCTGCATAAAGCTCTTCACATTTAATTCCCTCAACAGTACCTCAAGATCATGTTTTAATCCTTAGTTTAAAATTTAGAAGACCAAGGTTCAGTGAAATGAAATTGCCCCACACATCTTAGTAAAAGCCTGAGCCAGAGTTCTAACACAGATTTGTCTGACCCCACGTATTCTTTTCATTGTTCCATCAGCCTTCAAGTCTGCTCTTCTCCTGGATTTCGTTTAGTTTTCTACAGTCCTCACACCTCAGTTCCTTATCTGGCAAAGTAGAATTGGAATGCACGCTCTCATAGACTTCCCAAGAAGGAAGAGAGTGTGTTGAGAGGGTGCTTTTATAATTAACTAATATTACCTTGTCTGGAAATAAATACAATGGCCCCTATACATTTCCTTCTTTGAGAAATGAGGAGCTGGAAAGATAGGTCGAATCTATGACGTTACTATATTACAACATCTCTACATTATCTGACTCACTTTGTGTCTGTGCCCAAGACCCCAATCATATCACAGATAATGCTGTATTACTAGCCCATACCATACTTGAATACACCTTTGAAAAGTAAAAGAACTAAAATTATTGTATTTATGAGGCCAATATAAAGGAAGTAGTTTTACATTATCCTTCTCAAAACTAACTTTTTTGAAGCCTTATAAGTCTGATTAGAGATACTGGTCAATGAAAGAGCTCATTGTTAACTGCTTCTAGAAAAAGTGCAAAACTGAAAATCCAGACGTATTTATGAATTATTAGATTGTTTTCTAATTAGCACTGAGGACTACATGAGAAGTGAACTTCTTAGTAAAAGCAAGGGAGAGACAGAGAGACGGAGGGAAGCATGGAAGGGGGAAAGGGCAAGAGGAAGAGATTGGAAACACTTGTTGAAGGACAGCTCTTGCTTAGACAAAATCTTGAATTTCCTTCCGTGTGTCAACTTTAGCAACACTGGATGCATACACCTTCATTTCTGAGATGGCCATTTTGTTATTAGATAGTACTCTTGAATAATCATTCTAAAACCAATTTCACTGTAGAATGGCACCAATATACATGTCAAATTTATGGTGATTAGAAGTGATGCTTACCTGTTAGGGTTCTACAGCTGTTACTTTATACTCTCTGCTTGTTGAGTTTGACTTCCAAGTCTTTCTGAGTTAAAGAGTCCAATCATGTCTCTTAAAATAACTTCATGAAAACCATCTTTCCTACTTTGCAGACCCTCCTTTGTTCTTTGGCCCATCCTTGAACTTTGCAATGTGTTTTGCTAGTAGCCCTTAAATCAGAAACTACATAAATATACCCTTTGAACTGCTGGGTCTCATCAGGAGGAAAAAAAAAGTTTTCAACAATCTTATAATATTTTGATAAAAATCCAATTCTGGTTCAATGTTTTGTTCTCAAAGGAATTTTGAATGAAGAAAAGCTTTTTGTAAGAGGCAGGAAGCTTATCTAATCTCTTCAAGACTGGTAAGAAGCAATCAGGAGACTTGTGACTCTTTGAAACAGTAAATTTCCAGGGAATTAGGCACACGTTTCTCAAGAACAATAAAGAATCTTACACTTCAGGTTGCAGCACATTGGATCTAAATGCACCCTTTCATGTACCCCAAAGAGCAGTGTTAAAGCACCATTTTTGAGTCAAATAGAGAAGGGAACTGACATTCTTTCAGAAGGTCATGAGGTATTGAATACAGCATGAACTCAGTCCAATGGCTAGTATCCGATTCTCCTCCTATGATAAAATGTCCTCAAAGATACAGGAAAATAAGTTTACTCGTGCTGATAGTTATGAGTATTAGAATATTAAGGTTTTTGACAGTCATTTACATGTTTGTGATTGCACTAAACTTGACCATATAAAATTTGCTTAACCTTTGCCACAATTTTACCAAACTATTCTTTGCTTAACTTACTTTAATATTGTAGGACTTTATTAAATAAGCAATATATGTCTAGCGTTGTTCCCATTGCCGCTGTTATTACTATCAGAATTCTATCTTCTTCTCAGGACTAGGGCTGGCAGGAAGAGCTGAGAACCTGAGTTACACATTTCACACTCTCTCTGCCTTGTCTTCTTGCAGCCCTGGAAAGTACGAGCAGCCTATTAGACTGGCTGCTCTGTAAGTGAACTTAGACTCACGGAGAAAGCTTGTCAGTGAAGCTTTATTCATAAGGCCTTTTAGCAGATAGAGAAATAGTTTGCATGGAAAACCCTTGTTTTTTTTTAATAAGTATGGACTTTCTCATGCTTCGTGAGCCTTTCTGATTGATTACATTGTAGTACCCACATTATCATTGCAGTTATCAAGAGGGAGGCAGCAAGTGTCATGGAAAGGAAAGAGCATGGGGCTGACTACCTGGAGACTTGATTCAGGCATTGTCAAATAGTTTTGTCTTAAGATCATTTTCCTTATCTGTAGGGGATAGTTTTCTCGATTGTGCAGACATTATACAAAGAAGCCAAATGATATATATGAAGTATTTAGAGCTCTACGGGATAAAGGTAGTTCATAAATATCATGTATTACTATTACAGTAAAAGTATTAGCAGAATTATAAATCACTTTGAGGTCTCCAGAGTAAGGTGCTTTATCCGAGGTCTTTCTGCTTAGAAATTAGTTTGTTTTTTTGAGTTGCCATAAAGGGAGGTACTCTGTTGCTGTCAAGCACTGTTCATACATTGGAAGCAATGACGAAGAATGAATTGCTAGTAATATATTACTCCTTTTATTTAAAAAAATCTTTATTATTTTTTCAATATTCTACTCCTTTTAAAGATTTATTTAAAAGGCATTCTTTACTAAAAATTCTCTGAGCACTTTCTCTTAAATTAAAAAGAAAAATTAACTGTTTTATCTCTCATAGTAGTGAATTTCTTGAGGTAAAGAACCTGAGTAATTTACAAGTTTTCTCAGTTACTAAAACTGCTGCCAGATCGATATTCAGTGCTTGTTGAGTATCTTGGGTAAAAATTTAGTAAAATTTTAATAAACATTTTTGAAAGATACTGAATTTATGAATTTGACTACATATATACCATCTGATATGGACAGATATTATTGAAGATTATATAGCCATTTGAAAAAGAATGAATTACATCACTATTGATCTGGGAGGATGACCATAATTCATTAAGTAAAAAGAGCAAATTTTCAGGGTAATGAATATTTGTGAGTAAATATATTGTGCATGTTGTATGACCCTATTATTCACAATAATCGTCTCACAGGATTCAGAATATAAAAGGACTGATGGAAGACTATTAATTTTTTCTTTAAACATTTTTATTGTTTTATTAGTTATAGTGAATATCTATTATGAAAATAAGTTTAAAAATGAATATATAAAATTACTTTTTAAATTACTACTTTTTGCTTTTTGAAGAAGCAGCCTGAGAAAAATAATCACCAGATAGAACTTTAAATTTTATTGTATTGCCTCAACTTCCATAATAGAGAGTAAAGCACATACTCTAAATAGAGTGATTCATTTACTCAACAAATATATCCTGAGCTCTATAATGGTGCTAGTTCTTGTTAACAAGCATGATGTGTGTGTGTACGCACGCGCGTGTGTGTGAAAGCTGAGCTCTTTCATCATGCAGATTCATACATGGAATCATATACAAAGAACTAGTAATTGAGCAAGAAAAAGTTGTTAAAAGTAATTTTAGTCTTTAGTATAGTTTCTCTGAATATATAACCTACAAATTCACCAAAAAATATTCTTGGGTTTGGTTTTCTTTGGGGGGGCCATCTGCGTTCTCTGCAATACATCTCTCACAATAGCTGCCTTGAAGTTCCAGCTGCCTTTCCCTCACTCTCCTCTTCAAGAACTCTCACTAACCCTCCTTGGCCCAGGTCAATTAATTTTTCTGCTCATTTCCCAACACCTTGCAGGGTCTTTTTCTTTCCTTTCTGATGTAAAGGACTTTAGACTAGACTTTCAGGCTTGTTTCTTCACTCACTGAGAAAAAAGAAGAGAGAAAGAAAAAGAAAGAAAGAAAGAAAGAAAGAAAGAAAGAAAGAAAGAAAGAAAGAAAGAAAGAGAAAGGAAGAAAGAAAGAAAGAGAAAGAAGAAAGAAAGGAAGAAGAAAGAAAGAAAGAGAGAGAAGGAAAGAGAAAGAGGAAGGAAGGAAGGAAGGAAGGAAGGAAGGAAGGAAGGAAGGAAGGAAGGGAAGGAAGGAAGAACAGAAAGAAAAAAAAGAAAAACACCTCTGCAAGATAGGTTTCGGGACTATATTCCCAAGAGAAACTTCACAGGAGTTTTAAGTAATCAAAGGGGCAGACCCAGAAGCCTTAGGTTAAAGATAAGCACCGAAGACCCCCTTTAGAATGTACTTAAATAGACTTGAGTCCCTGAGTTGAACAGAATATCTGGATTGGAACCAGGCAAGAGAGGACTATACACTCTGAGATACTGTATTTCCCAGAGTCAGTGCATTCTACTTCCCATCACAGAGTAGTCCTGACAGTGACTGACCTTTTACGGATAGAGAACAGAGGCACCATAAGCTAAATTTAAAACACAGGAAAGTTGTAATGTGATGACCACAACTGGTACACAGGCCTACTTTACGTCATGTTATAGCTAGTTATGATAGAGGTTTTATGAAAAAGGGGGGGGGGAGTGGAGAGAAAGAGACAGAGAGAGAAATGAAGGGAGGGGGAAAAAGAGAGGCACAGAGAGACAGAGACAAATACGGAGAGAGAATTCCTCCTCCCTAATAAAAGTCAGAGCCGGTGGAGAGTGGAAGATGGTGATTAGTTAGGAGATTAGGAAGCATGAAAAAATAAAATAAAATGTATTTTGACACTGCAGCCATTTCTTTACATCTATACAAATCTTCCTGGTCCCTCATGGGTCCTACCTACCCTGTGTGGGCTGGCTCTTCTTGGCACTTCCAAATAGCCAGCTGTCTTCTCCTTCCACTTAGGGAGTGCTGGCTCAGAGTAAATTACTTACAGGTGTAGGGAAATCTCTAGAATATGCTCACAATCATGTTTGTTGATCCTAACTCCAGGGAGATGAAGAAGTCAATAAGCAACTGGTCATAGAAAGCTTGCCCAAAGGTGTAGGTCCCTTTTTCTGCACTTTGCCTCCAGTTTAGGGGATTTACACAAAGAACATGATTACTTGTCTATAATGTGACTCCTACCTCCTCCAATAGTCTGGTGAGAGCAGTAACTCTACTTAGAAAGATGTCAAATAATAGAAGTGTGATTAGAAAAACAAATAGTGTTTATGAAGAAATTTTAATAAGACAAGGGATGCTTATATAATGTTTAAGTGGGAAAAAAAGCAAAACAAAACATATATTAGTGCTCATTTCTGAGAGGTCATTATTCATTTCTTTTCCATTCTTTTCATTTTCCAAAATGTCACACACACACACACACACACACACACACACACACACACAGCGAAAGAGAAAAGAAAAGGAAAGGTGCTCTTGGGATATCCTTCCTTATTTGACATTTCGTTTCCTTGCTTTTGATCAGTGTTAATTTTAATAATTGGTACCTCTTACAATGAAAAAATTTCACTTCAAGTTTAAATGACAGGATATTGTTGCTAAGGATATTTTATAAACTACTATTGTGATGTAGTGTTCTGGTCATTTGTAATGTTCAGGCAGCCCTTCAGGTCTGGTAGAGTGATTGGGGGAAGAAGGTTGTGAAGGAGATGACTCATTATCTAGCTACTGGTGACAGATTAGTGTAGTGCAAACAGGACCCTTGTCACTTCACCCATGAGAAGTCCACCTAAGTAAGGTAGGTCAATGGATATATTCAAACTATGCTTTTGTATATAAAATAAATGTTTACTTAGATGACAAATTACATCATGTTACACCTATAAAGTTCAGTTAGTACAAACATTTAAATGGAACAAAAACTATATACAAGCAAGAAAGTTGATATTTCTCAAACTTTATAATCTCTTCTTCCTCTGAATATTCACCTATTTATCTTGGTCTCACCGTATGACTTTCTCAGACCATTTTCATGACTTAAGTTTCTAGTTTAGGTCCTGGAGCTCCTTAGAACCTAGATGCTAATTATTCTTATAATTAACACCTCTCCTGCTCTTCTGTTATAAGCTGAAAGGCTACTTAATGTTTCCCTGTTTGAGTGATTCTTCTGCCATTTACAATTCTGAATTTCTCTTCCCTCCATTTTGATGCTGCAGACCACAACTGCTTTTTACAGTTGCTTTCACTTGCTTTCTCATAGCTCTTCTCCCTAACTCAGGATCTCTTTCTTTAGTTCAGAGGTTCTTAATTCTGGCTACATAGTAAAATCACCTATAAAGTAAAACACACACAAGCACACACACACACGTCCAAAAAATGAAACACGAAACAAAACAAAAACAATGCATTAGCCCCAGCCCAGATATTCTTTTTTTTTCATTTATCAAAGGTGAAGTTTAGTGCAAATCATACACTTAAGATGACTAAACTCATTTAATCTCAAAATTTTCAATTCAAGTTTGGTTTAACCTGCTGCTTCACACTAGAAAACCATTTTTCTAAATAATGACTATCTTCCTAAACAGGCAATAATAAAGCTTTAACAGTATGTATAATATAGCTTTATGCATTTTACAGACATGCATGTCACACACACATTAAGCTAACGACCAAATTGGAACAAATATTTGTTAAACATAGAATTGCTATTAGTATAATAATTAGTTCGAAACTAAGTACATCTGACCAAATTTTAAAAGTTCTCTTTAAACCTGACTATTGTAAATGAAATGCCTTACATTGCTAAAGAGTATCAGAATATGCTTGAGTTTGATTTATGGGGGAAATGATGGCTGACAACAATGTCAACGGGATGTGCATTTGATAGTCAGAAGGTGGAAACAACACAAGTGACCATTGGCAGGTGAACAGATAAACAAAATGTGGCATATAAATACAGTAGAATAGTATTCAGCCTTAAAAAAGGAATGGAATTCTGACACATGCTACAACATGGATAAACCTTGAAGTCACTATGGTAAGTAAAATAAGCCAGACACAGAAAAGCAAATACTGTATGGTTCCGTTTATAAGCGGTATCTGGAATAGTCAAATTCATACAGAAAGAAAATGGAATAGAGGGGCCAGAAGGAGAGAAGAGTGGAGAATTATGATTTAATGAGTACAGAGTTTCATTTTGGTGGGTTTTTTTTTAAGATTTTATTTATTTATTCATGAGAGACACACAGAGAGGCAGAGACACAGGCAGAGGGAAAAGCAGGCTCCACGCAAGGAGCCTGATGTGGGACTCGATCCTGGGTCTTCAGGATCACACCCTGAGTTGAAGGCAGATGTCCAACTGCTCAGCCACCCAGGCGTCCCCAGAGTTTCATTTTGAGAGCTTAAAATATTCTGGGGATGGATGGTGGTGATGGTTGCACAACAATGTGGATTTACTTAATGCCATTGAACTGTATACCTAAAAATGGTCAATTTTATGTTACATATATAACCACTAAATAAAATTAAAGGAATTTAAATAGGTAGATAGATGATAGATAGATAGATAGATAGATAGATAGATAGATAGATAGATAGATAGATAGACAAACATTTTAAAACTTTTATAATATTTCAGTGAAAATGAATTGTAGTTCCCAGGTTCAGAGGCACAATTGAACTGGGTAATCTATTCACAGGTTCATTAGGGCTTTATAATTGATTAGTTTAAGTAATAGTTTTTACTTTGCTATTGAGGCCTGTCACATTTATGATAAGTGCTGGTATTATCCTTGATTCATAAGCAGTGATGACTGTAATAAACTACAGGGACCAAATTCTAAATAAATAGGACTATTATTAATGCTTGTAGCTGTACTAGAATTCTCATTTTTGTTAAGTGATGATAGAGGCAGAGCATCAGGTTTCTTTGGCACCAAAAATACTATCTCTTAACAAATTATTTTCTTGGTAGGAGAAGCCATGGCTTTGTATGAGTCTGTATTTTAAAAATATTCCGTATTTTTCCTGTAATTCAGTATGTAAGACAATTGCTTCCTTCCCCCCCACCCCGAAAATGTTGAACATTTTTGTTAACTTTTATAAATGTCTTGGTTTACAATTCTATGAATTTTAATACATGTATAGATTTTGACAGCTGCCACCACTATCAGAATACAGAGGAGTTCCACTAACCCAAAGAACTTTTTTTTTTTTTTAAGATTTTATTTATTTACTCACGAGAGACACATAGAGAGGGGCAGAGACACAAGCAGAGGGAGAAGCAGGCTCCATGCAGGAAGCCCGATGTGAGACTCAATCCCGGTTCTCCAGGATCACGCCCTGGGCCGAAGGCGGCACCAAACCGCAGAGCCACCTAGGCTGCCCCCCAAAGAACTTCTTTATGCTCTTTATCCCTCCCCCAACCACCAACTCCTGCAACCACTGATCTCTCCTTTATCAGTATAGTTTTGTCTTTCTAAGAATTGTCATTCACATAAATGGCATCGTACAGCATGTAACCTTTTGAGACTGGCTTCTTTCACTCAGCATAATGCAGTTAAGATTCATCCATGTTATTGCATGTATTAGTGGTTTTATTTTTAGTGCTGAGTAGTATTCCCTTGTATAGTTAGTTGTACCAGACTGCTTATCCATTCACCCACTGAAAAACACTTAGTTGTTTCTTTGTCCTTACCCCCCACCCCCATTTGAGGTCAATTATCATAGAACTGCTATCAACATTTGTGTAGAGGATTTTGTTCAGACATAAATTTTCACTCTCTAGGGCAAATACCCAGGAGTCAGATTGTTAGGTTAGACTATATATATATATATATATATATATATATATATATATTTTATAAGAAACTGCTGAACTGTTTTGCTAAGTGGCTACATCATTTTGTATTCCCATAAAAAATGGATAAGATTTCCAGTTGCTTCACAACCCTGACAACACTTAGTATTGTCATTATTTCTATTTTCTTAGCCATTGTAATAGATGTGGAGTGGAAACATTGTTTTCATTTTGACTACATATTTTAAAGCTATAGATGACATGTGATTCTAGGGCCATAATCCTTCCTGACTCCTATTTTTAGAGACTATTTTTCTGTTCCTATGTACTTTTTCCCCCACGGGAAAGGAAAGTGTGGTCTATTAGTTTTGGATTCCTGATACTGTTACTTTTCCCCTACTCTTCTCAGAATGACTAATTTTCCCTATCATAGTGCATTCATTTAATTCAAGATAGTAATTCAGTTAATTTCAAGAAATTTTTTTCTTGAAAATCAAAAAAATTGCCTCTGTATATCTAAATTCTAACATAGCTAAAATAGTGTACGTTCCTATATAACTGCTAACTATGAGGTATTAGAAAATTACTGTACTCATTCAGTACATGTTTTTTGAATGTTTGCTATATCTTGGCCAGTTAGGTGAATAATATATGATACAACAGGAAAGGGCAATCTGAGAAAAAAAAAAGCAAATTATAGTTCTGTTTGTACTTCTAAATGTTGAGGCAAATTATATTTGAGAATGTGGTTCCTGAAATAAAATTCTTCGAGATCAGCACATCAGGTGTTGAATGGGTCTTAGTCTCTACTTTAAAATAACATTTTGGAAAAATGAAAACATATTTATGTTAATGAGCACACATTTTCTTTTAGAGAAAAGAGCCCTGTTCTGGGAATTAGAAGACTGGCATCACAGCCTCACTTCTCCCACTTTGTAACTTTGGAGCTGGGGCAAGGTATTTCACCTCTCCAGATTTATTTCCTTGTCCATAAATTTCTCTCCAGATTAAAAATTAAAAACTAACATTGTGTCTTTCCAGGATTTACATCTGGCTACCAGTGATGACAAGAAAGGCAACATTTTTATTGTTCTTAACAAATATTTACTTTGCATCATAATGTGTCATAATTAACTAATCTGTTTCTTATTCTTTGCTGTAGGACATTGTCTGTACCCTGATATAGAGGCCTGTTCTCATCTTATTCACCTCTCAGAAACATTTCAAAATGTGATCTAATTCTTTTGTGTGCAGGTGTGTGTGTGTGTGTGTGAGATAATATCTACCCTTGGCTTCTATGACTTCACACTCTCCTGATTTCCTCCTACCTTACTGATTTGTCAATCTCTTATGTCAGATCCTCCTTCTCTTTTCCATTATACACTCCAGATGATCTCATCCAATCCGGTAGCTTTAAATACTATTTATATGCTGATGATACCAGATATTTATCTCAAGTCTGACCTTAACCTATCACCTGGGCTCCAGATTTATAAAAGCAACCATTTACTTGCTGTCTTCATTGGATGGCCCTGTAGGCATCTTAAATTTAGTAAGAGATATTGATTTAGTAAAAGATCTTGGTTCTTCTCATTTCTGGTAAACAGCACCATTCTGCTGAAAGAGGCCTGCTCCAGTTATGCTCTATCTCATCTTTTTTCCTTATTTTTATATCTTTGGCAATACAGTTTCCTCAGAAACTTAGTTGGTCTGGTCCATTTGTTTCAGGTAATTTCTGTATGTGGGCAATCACAGCAGAAACCTCAAGTAGGCATAGTTTTTAAACCGGAAATCTCTGTGTTTATTTATCTTTTTTCTGTGTTTATTTTTAAACAGGCCCTGTACTCTCCTCATCCCCACCTTCTTCAATTTAATAGTGGCCATCTGGGGGCCATTGGAAACAACAGGCAGGATAGGAAAGCATGTTCTTAATCTCTTGCTCTGAGCAAGTTGCCATTGTCTATCTGACAGATAATACTTGAAGGTAGACACTTTTTCTTGCTAAGGCTGCCATTTTGCTTTGGGGATGGAAGAAGTAGCTCTGTGTTAAGCCTTTTTCGTATTAGTCCTTTACAGGGATTAGTCTTTACTGTCTAGTCCCAAGCTCCCTAAATATTATTTAATATGTGTCCTCCAGCTAGAGGAGTCGTTTCCCTCTCTTTTCTTCCTAGAAATGATCAATTCTGAGTGAAGAAAATGGGTCATTCTTCTACTCAGAAACTTTCACTGAATCCTCATTGCTTCTAGAGGTGCAATCCAAGTCCAAATTAAGGTCCTTCAAAGTTCAACCAGTAGAATTTCTATGTATAATAAACTTTCTATATTGAAATGTATTAATGTATTTAAAAGGCACATCACACTGCCTAGAATGTTAGGTACTAAATAATGGTCATTATTTTAACAAAATTGCTTGGTGTTTTAAATGTTTAAAAAATCCGCTGTCAAGAAAAGTTGATATAGTGCAAAAGGAATATATCTTAAGACCCAATAATCCACTTGTAGTACTCTTTCCATAAGAAATACTTGCACATACATTACAATTTTCATTGCAGCTTTATTCATAATAGCAAACATTTTAAAGCACACTCTATTTCCATCAAAAGATAAATGGTTGAAAATACTGTTATATTAGACTATATCAACTATTATAAAGCATAAAATAGATCCATACATACGACTCTGAAGATATTTGCATAACATATTTTAAGTTTGAAAAGGAAGTTATAGGTTGATATAGGTAATTCTCTTACTGAATAAAATACAACTATCTGAAAGAATGGGAAGAGTATATTCGAAACTGGTTATCTTAGGTAGTGACTGAGAAAGATTGAAGGTACAGAGTGAGAGTCTTTCACTTCTTGTTAAAATGTATTTTTAAGTGGTGGGATTGTTTGTATTTTTTTAAACTTTATCTTTTGTATGTTTATGGGAAGAGGGGCAGTTTTCAATAGTTTCAAATAAAAACTTTAAGTTAAAAAAGCCCCTGTCAAATTTTATGTTGCCTTGAAAGAGGAAATATATACAAAATAGCATTAATACATTTATTTATTCAGGGAATCTCTTGGTGGCTCAGCGGTTTAGCACCTGCCTTTGGCCCAGGGCGCGATCCTGGAGTCCCGGGATCAAGTCCCATGTCAGTCTCCCTGCATGGAGCCTGCTTCTCCCTCCTCCTGTGTCTCTGCCTCTGTCTCTCTCTCTCTATGTCTATCATAAATAAATAGATAGATAGATAGATAGATAGATAGATCTTAAAAAATAGATTTGTTGATTCATCTTTACCTGGGAAAATAAAATGTAGTATTTGGGGAAAATATAAAATTGAATTTAAAGTAAGTGAAGCTTTTCAAACACTTAACAGTTTTGCCAGGACCAATCTTATTTAGGACCATCCAAAAATTTACATAATAGCACCATCTCATAAATCTTTTTTTTAAGATTATTTATATATTTATTCATGAGAGACAGAGAGGCAGAGACATAGACAGAGGGAGAAGCTCCCCACAGGGAGCCTGATGAGGGACTTGATTCCAAAACCCCGTGATCATGCCCTGAGCCAAAGGCAGACACTCAACCACTGAGCCATCCAGACATACCCATTTTATAGATCTTTAACTCAATCAGGAACCAGACACCAGAAACTTACTCTATAAGTTTCTATAAAGTCTTCCAGAATTGTTAATTTTCTGTTATTTTTGATTATTACAGAAGTGCTCAATTATGCCTTCAATGATTGACAAATCACGTGACACTTGGCCTCAAGTATCATAGATTGATTTTTTTATTAAAAAAAAATTGCAATTGAGACCAAATGAATGTGTGAAAGTAAGTTCTTGATATTTTCGCTTGAAGTAAAGGCAAGAAATCACTACCTCTTTTGGTGTGTATTGAAAAGATAATGTGTATGCTGGAAGCCATCTGTTTTTACTACCTTTTGTGAAAACTGACAAAGAGCCTAGAGCTTCTTGGAAAATTTGCATGACTAACCATAGAAGTTTCAATAATAATAGTAATAACAACACCAACAATATAATAATAATAAAACAATGTATCAACCACAGTTGGCAAGTCCAGCACCAATTCATGTAAAGTATAAATTTAGATTATTAGTTTAAGGTACCAAATATTAGTATAGAAACACAGAATCAAATAATATGGAGATTCCCTTCAGTAGGAGACTATGTATATGTTGTATTTACTCTTTTCTTGTTTCTCTATAAGCCTAAGGTGATTTTCTCTATTCCTCTAACATACCAGTCAAATGCCTTTACTTTTCTAAGATTTTGTGTATTTATTTGTCAGAGAGAGAGAGTACAAGCAGGGGGAGTGGCAGGGAGAGAAGGCAGAGAGATAAGCCTGATGCAGGGCTCTATCCCAGGACCCTGGGATCATAATCTGAGCCAAAGGTGGATACTTAACTGACTGAGCCACCCAGGCTTCCCTCAAATGCCTTTTCAACAGAAAGTTTATTCCTCCGTACGACAGGGGACTGTGGAAACACAGTGAAATCAAAGTTGTCCTGAAAAAACTAAGACAACAATAATCTACAAGGCAGATACAAGTTTTTGTTGCTGCACTTGCATTCATCTATTCACTTAGTTATTAGAATGTAGAGAGTACAGGTAGGATTTATAAATTTCACTTTTTATCAAAATGTGCTAAGGCACTGAAAATCAAAATTATTATGCTTTTAAAGTAAGATAGTACCATAAAATCTTTTTTTTTTTTTTTGTACCATAAAATCTTGAAGTTGGAAGAGTTCTGAGAAATAATCCAGTACAGAGTCTTTGTTTTCTAGACCAGGGGTTAGTGTAACTGTAGCCAATGAACCAAATCCAGCTTGCTGCTTATTTGTGTCTAGCCCATGAGGTAAGAATGGTTTTTACAAATGAATATTTACAGTTGATTCCACGATAGGGACACTGTCTTTGAACCCCAATTAAGCAAAATGTTATCCTTTAAAAAAATTATGTATTTAATTATTATTATATTTTAAATTTTGTTTAAAAAATAACAGTGTGATTTATGTTACACAGCTTTACTTAGAATTAAAATTTTTAATTATTTTTAAATGAAATTATTTTTAAAAATGTAATGTGATTTGTTTTCTCATTTGTTGCATAAGTTCCAATATAATAGAGCATTCCTGGTTTTGCCTCTTGACCCACAAAACCTGAAATATTGATGATCTGGCTCTTTATAGAAAACATGCATCCACCCCTGTTCTAGATGAAGAACCGAAAGTACAGAAAAGCTGAATAATGTTCCCAAGGTACTGGTTAGACTCCTTTCATCTCTTTGGGTCTGAATATTCTAGTATTGTATGGGCTCTGGCATGTCTGGTTTGTTTCCTAACTCTCTTTTTACTAGCCTGTTCATCTTCAGGAAGTTACTTAACTTCTCTTTGCCTCGGTTTCCTTATCTGTAATATAGTGTTGCAATCATGAAATTAGATAATATATGTGAAATGATTGCAATAGTGCCTTGCACATGGTTATTGCTCAATAATTGTTATTGTGCCAATTAGTGTCAATGAATTTAATTAGTAGGCAATCCTAAAAGAAAGGGACTAATCCACATCTGATCCTATCTTTCATTTTCTTATAAGAGGAGTGAGGGTATTCCATCTCCCATATGGGAAAGAATTGGCATTTATTCACATTCTCTTTCCTACAGCATGATTTGTTCATCCTTTATGATAGCTTCACAAGTTAATCCAAAAAATTATGAACTTCTAAAATACAAACATGCATACATAATTTATACGATTGATGGGAAAACTTAAACACAGAGCAGTTAAATGACAGCCACACAGCACACTAGCCCTGAGCCCAACAGATGCGAATGAGACTTTCTGCTCTCTCATCCTGCATGTCCTATGGACTTTTTCACCATATTTAAAACTACTTGAACTGGTCATGTTTCTTTCAGTGATGGGGCAGAGGGTCTGCTGCTGTTGTTCTTCTCTTTTTAAAAATAATCATATTTAATTGTATTCTGTGTGATGGTGAAGTGTTGTATTTCTATTCATTCTTTTCTATGCTATTCACATAAAACATTATTTGCCCAGCTTATTGATGCTTTTCATCTACTGCTTACACTACAAAGCCATGATGCTGTACTAGATGAAACCCAGTGAGATAAATGCACTACGTATTAGATCATTTAGTATTTTACCCTGTTAGTTCCCTACCTCATAGCAGCTCTAGTTTAGTTTTTCATGCAAAGAAAAAAAGGGGGGGGGGCAGTTTTCTTCCTCCCTAAGATTAAAATGAAGGGCAGGGGCACATGTCATCTGCTTTAATAAATCTAAAGTTTTGGTTTCTAAGAAAGACTCACTGTGTGGATGACAATTTTGGGGGGAAAACGTCATAAGGTACAGGTGATAGCTTGAATTTGAAGAAGAATCACAGCAAAAAGGTCAACTCAAACCTTTACTTATTAAAATCATAAGAATTGGTGTTGCCTATAATTGTTTCCTCTTACTCCTATGTTGTGTTTGTTCAATTTACCAGTCCAAACAAGATGTTACTTTTCTTAGGCCTGTAGATATAATCTCAGAAAGGAGAGCACATTTTTGTTTGTTTGTTTCAAACATTGTCACCATCATCTTCTTGAGGTCACTGTCATTTTAATATATTAAAAGAGGTACCTTAACAAAAAAGAGAAACACCAAGGTAGGAAGAATGCTGCCATGCTTAAAGACATTGAGAAAAACAAATGTATTTGTGCTTGATGTATCCATAATTATATAGGTAAATCAAACGACAAGATTTTGGAGAGCAAGTGGTATGTGTAAGACCCACACATGGCAGACTACTCTGTGGATAAGCAACACCAAATTAGAAGAAATCCAAGGTCAATAAAAACCACTAGCACTTTATATTTACCCAAATATATTTGCCCACATTTACCGAATGTGGTTCTACCATATTTAAAGTATAAATAGCTTACAAGTATGTTTTCTCATAACATCCAGTTCTTTGCCTGACACAGAATTTATCGTATCGTAATTATTAATTTAATTGTTGAATCTACTTCTTGGACAGAGAGCCTATTCTGTCTTAAGCACCATGATATCCAGTGTACTCAGCACAGTTCAAAAATCTGATATGTAGTAGGTCCTCATATTAGGTTGAAAGAATGAATGGAAGTATTTATTAATGGGTGAATTTTCCAAGGGGCATTATTATTATTTTATTTACTGAGTGGTTTGCTGTTACAGAGACATACATCAACTAATATCCAGCTTTTCATATATACGGATACTTTGGGAATGCCTTGGATGTTACTGTCCTTCATTTACAGATATTTTCACATGTATCTGTGCATCATTCAGTTTCCAGTATAAAATCATAATGCTTTATTTTGACAGGTTTAGATTGATCATTAGCATCAAGATTGAGCTCAAATATTACCCCCTATACTAAAATTACCTTGATTCTTACAGCTATAAGTAGTTACCTCTTCTCTGATCTACCACAACACATTATCTAGAACTGTTTTATTGAATTTATTTTCAGATGTTTGCCATGGTTTGATAGTCCAATTATATTTGTACCCCACATTATGCTTAGTTCCTCTGACTTGTAAAGTGCTACATAGTAGATCTTCAAATATTTGTGAAATTTTTTAAAAAGGAAGTTATGATTTTAAAAAAAACTTCAAATGTATTTTATGCTTACTGAGAACATTTGTCTCCAGCACAGAGTCTGGGGATCCATATCGGCCAGTCACTTGTACCTCAACACTTCCCTCCGTCGAGGAGGAGTACCTCTGAGAGCCTCAGCTCTCCTGTTGTAGTATTCACTAGTCAATTAACTAGTTAAATCATTCATTCAGTGAATGTTTTACTAAGCAACTATTGAACAAAAGTGAATGGAATCATTTTTGTCCTCAAGTAGATCACCGTTTAATCGGAGAAAAGGAAATGTAAACAGATATTCACACAGAAGGTTAATAGCTTTAAGACATGCATAAGATACTGTGAGGTCATGTTAATGGAGCACCTTCGCTCTCTTTTGAGAGTGTTCTCTCATGCTCCCATGACATCAGAAGATATATGCATCCTGCCAAGCCTCCCCTGCTCCTTCATTTTCTCCTTTGCCTTTTAAGAATCACCTCTCAGTTGCTTCAAGCCAGAACCGAATCAGCCTTTTAGCTTATTCCTTTCAAAAGGATGATAATCCCTGTCTCAAATACATCTAAGCAAATTAAACTGAGGCTTTTCCTCATACTATTTCATTATTCATACTGAGATGGAATACTGGCATAAATTAAGTAAGGCAACACATTGAAACACAGAATACTTAACAAGTCTCATTAATGAAAATACCCTTACCCCCTGAAAATGTTTAAGAGCCTTGTGTGCATTAATAGTACCAGCTGTTTATTGAGTAATTAGTATGTGCCAGTCCCTGTACATTTGTATATGAAGATCTATGATTCCAACCTCACTTAGCTCTTTTAAGTAGTTGCTCTTGTTATCCTGATTTTACTGGTGAGAAAACTGAGGCACAGAGGATTAAACTTCCCCCTTGCTCAAGGTTCAAATAGGTGGCAAAGACAAAATTCAGCCCCAGGAAGTCTAATTCCAGAGTTTGCACATTTAACAAGTTTATGTACTCCTCAGTAGCGAGTATCCAAGTTAAAAAATTTATCCTTATGCAACACTAAAAAGTATTCATATTTTCTCTGTTTTTATGCGATAATCTTTATTTTAAAATAGATCTTAACTGTGGTCATCGTTTTTGCCTTCAATTTGCATGTACTGGGGAAGTGAGTGATGATACCAGTATAAATGAATCAACTATGTCAGAAATATAGAATGTTCCTGTTTATTTTGGATGAGTCATGTGATTTCAAGAGGTAAACCTGTCTGAACTGTTTAAATGTTAATAATCTAAGCAATTCTTTTTGAAAAATGAATGCTAACATCTTTGTAATATCTAAGCCAGTCTCTAACAAAGAAAGACCTGGATGCATATTAGAGAACAAATCTCTGCTTAGTGCTCTACTTCATGAAAAAAGCCCTTCTCTCTTCTTTTTTCTCTCTCCTTCATTAACCTTATGCTGTTAAGTCTTTTTCTGCTTCTCTCTTCATGTAACAGCCATTTTGTCTCAATACAAATCTTCAAATAGGCTTTATCAAAACACTCACATATTGTTTCTTCATCTGTAAAATGAGGCATTGGATTAGATAATCTTAAAGTTCCCTATGGGAAGACTGATTTATCTATATATTTGACGGAGATCCCATTTTATTAAGAAAAAAATAATCTATAACCCAGACACATCATGGCATACATTGATGTGGAACATTTTTATCCAGAATGTAAAGTCTGATTTTATTCATTATTGATTTTTTTAATTCACTAAACAGTTTCAAAGAAAAACATATTAGCTTTACTTCTTTGTGTATGTATGTAATTTGCTTATGTATAAGGGACTATATAAAGTCTATGTAATTCGAAGATCTAAGTGCTTAATCAAGGGGTGTTTATTGGAAAATTTATAGTAAGTCCTGATAACTTGGGACTTTGATTAATTCAGGTCCCAGGAATATGATGACTAATATATGGAGACCTTGTCCTCTTAAAAGCTATCCATGTACATTTTATGTCTTCCTAAATGTCCTTGACTTTTGACTTGTAAAGCCCCATTCATCTCAACCATTTCCCCACCATAGCAAACTATCACACAAAACTCACCCTCTTGTATTTGTTATGGCACAGTATATTTGCTATGGAGCAGTACAGATTATTGGCTTTTGGTATTATAATAAATGCTAAGTGAGTTAAGATACTTTTGTATTAGGATTTTTAAAAATCCCTACATGTTTGATCTCTTCAGCACTCAGTGTTTTATTACAAAGTTTGCAAAGCCAAATGGGCCAATCCCCACTGGTTCCGGCCAGCCATACTCCTGTGTCTTGAGTTATAATATCAAGTAATTACTCCTTAAGAAACTTACTAGATGTTGTAGACCTAAGGGGAGTGAGTTAAAAAGGAAAACATACTGTCTACTCTTTAGGATCTCATAGAAACAGGTGGGGTGCTGATTAATGAGAATGTTAACAATTGCCTTCTGTGTTGTTGGAGGGTTAATAAGTGAGTAAAGAGTAATGTAATTATATGATACTGTGAAAACCTGCACCATACTCAAAACAAAGGTATGTGTTCTGTTCTTCCAATAATAAGGTATATATAGTGTTAAAGCAAATAAAACAATGAGATGTGGAAGTATGAAGGTGGAATTTATATTGATTGCACTTCATTCCAGATTGCGAAACTCTGAAGTCCTGAGACCTTGAACTGCCTCCAGTCAGGACACAGCTAGTAGTGGTAGGAAATGGAAAACAGCAATGCACTGAGATTCTCATTATTGATGCTTCCCCAAATGTATGTGCATGGGGATAACTACTGGTTCCTTTAGCCTCCTGGTAGTTTGAATGCCTTGGGATATAGTTGTATTAATCATGAGATTATCATTTACTTATTGCAATAGTTGTATTAATCATCAGATTATCATTTACTTATTTTGTTAAAAACTAGGATTCTGTTTTTAAACCCACTGTCAAATGAATGCTCTGCGATAACTATATGAAAGTAGCAAGAAATAAATGACAATATTTTACATATTCAATCTTTGGAATGTTATCCTCAAAAGGAGAACTCAATCTCTATGTGCTTTTAAAGGTATTAGGGAATAGAGTCAGCATTTCGACTTAATTTTCTCAATTCTGCTCATTTGCTGATTGATCTAGAATCTTTCTGGGCCCTCCAGAACTTTATGTCTTCATCTGTATCAGCGGTCTACAGATGTCGTGTTGATTATGAAGATTAATGATTTGGTTGTTGAAAAGCCCAATAGCGGAAAGAATCATGAGGATAGAGAAGACCTCTTGTCTGTTTTAATGATGCAGCTTCTGTAGATTTTTCTGATGATCTAGAAAACATCATAAACCGGGTGATCTGGTCACACCATAATCATTTTGTCATTGTATTTCTCGAGATTTAAGGTATTATTTTAATACATCTATTTAAAAATTCTTGGGTTTAGGTACCAAATTATCTTTGGGTTAATCTTTAAATAAAAATATGCAAATTCATATTAGAAAATTGGAGCATTTACATTCACAATCCACACAATCTGTTAAATGCCCACATGTACTGTTTTTGCCCTGTTTATTTTCACTTATGACTTGCTGTAGATCAAGAGTTCTCTTAAGAACTCTAGCATCCCTATAAAGAATTTTGACTTAAAGTCTTGAGACCCTATTTTCCACTCCTCCTTGAACCCGAGTTTGGTGATTTCGGGATTGTGGCCAACAGCGGGGTCTTGAAGTAACCCTCTGCATTAGTTTCCCCATAGCTGCTTGAACAAATTACTCCAGCATTGGTGACTTAAAACACTGAAAATTTTTTCTCTCAAAATCTGGAGGCTAGAAGTTCAATATTAGTATTGCTGGGCTGAAATCAAGATGTATTTCTTCTGGAGGCTCTGGGGGAAAATAGACATCCTTGCCTTTACCAGCTTCTGGTGACTGACAACATTTCCTGGCTTGTGGCTGCAACAGTTCCCATGCTCACATTGACTTGTCCTCCTATGTCTGTGTGAACTCTTCCTCTTAAATGTTACGTGTGATTGTATTCAGGGCCCATCTAAATAATTTCCCTAGCTCAAAATCCTTAACTTAGTTACATCTATAAAGTCTTTTTATTTTCATGTAAGATAACAGTCACAGGTTTCAGGGATGAGGATGTGGACACCATTGTGGGGAGGGGTTATTATTCAATCCAACACATCATCTTCACCTGTGTACCTACTTTCCATTTCCTGCCTCTCTCCCTTCTCATATCTATGAGCCTTAGCCAGACCAAGAAAATACATGAGATGTCCAAAGACTTTACTTTTCTGGCCACTTCTTTACTTTATACTTCAGATGGAACAATTGGACAAATAATATGACAGATCTGGGTATTACTACTTTATAGGATTGGGTATAACTAGGTCTGTGAACAGTGGTCTGCAGACTTGTATATTTTCTTTGGTGCAGTTCACATAATTTCCATCTTAATTCTAAGAACACTTGCCTAAAGAGACCCAGCCTGCCTTCTTCAGTGTTAACCTTCCTCCATCATTTTGCCTAAGGCAAGGACATCCCAACAGTTCAATGAAATGTCAATTCTCTGTCACACTCCATTCAGGAAAACTGTATGCTGTAGCAGTGGGTCTTGAGTGTTTATTCTTATGCTACATAATGAAGAGGGACATTGCAGAAAGGTGGCTGTGGGGAAAACATCTGGAAGAAATAAATTTCCTAGGATCAAAGGGCTCCGTGTGCAGCCCAGAGGGTCCTCAGGGTGCTCCTCAGAGCAAACAAACAATTCTCCTGATGAGTCACTGCAATTTTTTTTCTGCCAAAACCCCACATGTGTTGCAAGATCTCAAGGAAAAGGGGTGGAGTAAGGAGAGAGAAGGAAAATTAAAGAAGGCAAAGCAAGTGATTTTAAAAAGAATCTAACCATATGAATAAAAGAAATCCTCAACACTGCCATCACTATATTGCTGCAGAGTAAAAGGAAGTATAACAAAATAGTTTTTAAAACACACAAAAAACCAGCAGGGTAAAGAAAGGATGTTGGGGAAGAATACAACACTATGAAACAACATTTTTTTTTTTTTTGCTCTAATACATGAAAACTGGCAGAGGAGGGTGAAGCCCAGGACTATGTCCCAAACCCTAGCCAGTGGCATTTTACTGAGAAAAAAAGTTACTTATGAATCAGTACAGCCATGCTTTGTTCTGCATGAGTGTTTTAATAGAGCGAGTGTAATATAAGGATCAGGTGGGCTCGTGGGAATGGAACAAAAGGTTTTGTAAAATTAAAGCAAAATAATTATAGCTCTAGGTGCAAAGCGAGCATACTCCAGCAGTTGATAGCAAGGACCTGCTCAGAATGGAGAAGGGAGGGGGCATGCTGGAAGTTTTTTCTATTTTTTTTATTCACTAACAAAGGCTTTTAATAGGTAACAGTTGTAAAGCGTCTTTGAAAGTAATTAATGCACCCACACAAAAATTTATTAAAATGAAAATTTAAGGAATTGTCTAAAGTGAATTAATTAACAAAAAAAGAACATCATGCCTTTCTTATTTTTTAAAGAAGGAGAGGAGGTTAAGCAAAGCAGATTTTTGTGAGATTGGATTTTAAAACGTTCCTGGTTTATTTAGTACCTGAATAGCCCTAAAAAAAGAGAGTTGGCGGGATTTATTATCCATCACCTTTAGAAATACTAAATTGGGACAGACATAAAATGGGGATTAATTTGCTGTGTGTGAGCCTCAAAGTCCCTCAAAATTATGATATTTCCTTATAAAATGACCAAAGTTTTTAATAAGTTTTCAGAGGTCTGTGGGAAGCAGAATGTAGTGTTCACAAGAAGAGGGAGGTGTGTTTTTTTTCTCCAGTGGCCTTCTCCATACTGCATTGCTGTTAACCACACCAGTACAACTGTGCTTCCTGTTGTGGCCTCGTGGAATACAAAAGGAAAGCTGCACAGTGTGTCGTTAGTAATTTTTAGTATATTTTCTGTCTCTACAGAAAAAAACAATTAACTGCATTTATCCTGTTTCTACAAGAATTTTTAATCACTATATTTGTTTTTCTTCCTATCTTCTTTTGTATTATTTCATACTGTGATATAATTATAAAGTAGGATATGAACAACCTGCTGAGAATTTACCCTTTACCATGAGAATCATTTCTAGTTGATTACAAAAGTATCCATTTTCAGCTTGTTGTTGTTATACCTCAAAGAGTTTGAGGTTATGAACTTGAATTAATCTTCAAAAGTCAAATTCTAAACCTTCCGTGCTAAAAAAGTCATTGGAACTTATTGCCTTTCTTCCAATATCGTTATGTTCTGTTGAGGCCACAATCTGGATGTACAAAAGATGTGAATAAGAAAGAAAATTAATTTTGGAAGGTGCTTTGAAAAATACCTCTGGTGATGCCATATAAAAATACATGATTGTAGTTTTGAAAATGATTTCCTTTAAATGTGTATGACAACTTATGTAGCACATCTTAGTATACATTTGATCTGTGAATTTTGGATATGCTCAGATTTTCTTTACTTTCTTTTCATTGTCTCTTAAATGACCACCATCATCATGTTTCTATAAACCCTTGACTATTCTAAGATTTTTTTTATTTTTCAAGACAGTTGATTTAGTTGGTATGAGTAATGTAACATTATTAGGATAGTACTCTTGCCTGTGGGGAAAAGGCATATTTGTGAAGCTTCTTGGTGAGGACATTTGGCACTAAGTAGATACACACTGCTCATGATCTTTGTCCTTCAGTCCTGTGTTATTTCACTTCCTCTTAGGATATGACTATAAAAAGGAAAATCAAGAAAAGAATGTGTTTGTAATATACTAAGAATCTATGGTGTTCATAATAGATTTTACCAAAATGCTATGCTACACGGAAAAGGGACTTTGCAGATATAATTAAGATTATGGACCTTTAAATAAGGAAAATATACTAGGTTATCTAGATGGGTCCAGTTAGACTGGACCCATCTAATTACCTTAAAAGCAGAGGACATTTTCTGGCTAGAATTTGGAAAAAAAAATACGGTAAAAGGGAACTCAGAGAGATTCCAAGTGTGATAATGATTCAAGGCACTCTTGAATCATACAATTCTAAACTAAAATTTACCATACAATTTTAAACTATGGTATCTACCAGCCATTGAATTGGAATGGTATGTTACTTTTCTATTGCTCGTGTAACAAATGACACAAACTTAGCAGCTTACAATGCCACAAATGTATTATTTCATGGTTCTACAGACCAGTTTGGGTTGACTCAACAGAAGTCTCTGCTCCAGATTTCATGAGATGAAAATTAAGATGTCAGATGGCTGGCTTCTTCATTGAAAGCTCTGGGAAGAATATACTTCTAGGGATCCCTGGGTGGCGCAGTGGTTTGGCGCCTGCCTTTGGCCCAGGGTGCGATCCTGAAGACCCGGGATCGAATCCCACGTCGGGCTCCAGGTGCATGGAGCCTGCTTCTCCCTCTGTCTCTCTCTCTGTGTGTCTATCATAAATAAAAATAAATTTAAAAAAAAGAAGAATATACTTCTAAGCTCATTCAGTTCCTTGTGGTAGTAGGACTATGATCCCCATCTCTTTATGGCTGTCATCAAGAGGATATCCTTAGCTTCTTGCACACAGGTCTCTGCATCTCAGTGCCAGCAAGAATGCCTTGAATCATTATCACACTTGGAATCTCTCTGAGTTCCCCTTTACCGTATTTTTTTTCCCAAATTCTAGCCAGAAAATGTCCTCTGCTTTTAAGGTAATTAGACTGGACCCATCTAGATAACCTAGTATATTTTCCTTATTTTAAGGTCCATAATCTTAATTATATCTGCAAAGTCCCTTTTCCGTGTGCATAGCATTTTGCCATGTACTAGAGGTTCTGGGTGTTAGAGAATGGACACTTTTGAGGTACAATTATTTTGCCTACCACAGAGGATTTCTAGAAGAATGGGTAACCTCTTATACATTTCTAGAGTACTCTGAGTATTCTTTTTTTTTTTTTTTTTTTTGCTCCAGAAGTAGAAGAAAAGACTCAGTGTGAATACTTACAAAATCTGTTAGCACATTTTCTCCTAACAACTTAAAATATTGACCCCTTCTATATCTCATGGAATTTCATAATAGCGTTTTTTTTCTCACCTGATAATTAGAACAACTAGGGCACAGGAATCCAAGCTGACCATTAAGCTAAGCTAGAGGTGTTCTGGCTTGTGGTACAAATTTTATTCATCATTAGCCTTTTATTCTCCACAAAGCATGCTAGAACCGTAGTGGTAGCCCAGTTGGGAAAAGGAAGTAAGCCAAAATTGAGTGAACCAGGAATGAGATTACTGAAATATGGTAGACATGATTTACACAGGAGGGCTGAGATAAATGCAACTACAACTTGCCAGGAAATAGAAAAATCTCAAGTCTCTCACTGGTATCTAAGAAAGTGTGCTCTGGTAAGTCCAGGCATGACACAAGGCAGACTGAAATTAGTCAGATAGATGGCAGCATTTCAATTCAGGGATTGCCAAGGGCTAAGGATATAGTGGTAGGAATCCAAGTTAAATAAGGACCTCAGTTTACAGCTGAAATTAAAGAGGAAGGTTCTAGCACCCCAAGGAAAGGGGGCCGGAAGTAAACCTTTTGATAAGTTTGAAGGAAGAACTAAAAAAAAAAAAAAATCAAAAGGAAACAAGGTCAAAGAGAGATAAAGGAGAGTAACTGGGGACGAGGTTCATCTACCTTTCATATTTTTTGGTGCCTGGATAGCTCAGTTAGTTAAGTGACTGACTCTTGATTTCATCTCAGCTCATTATCTCAGGGTCATGAGATCAAGTCCCATGTCCCCTCCATGCTGAATGTGGAGCCTACTTAAGATCCTGTCCTCCCTCTTCCCGGCTCAGGTGCATGTACACTCACACACACATGCACTCTCTCTCAGGGGAAAAAAAAAAAAAAAAGGATATACTTCACAGCTTTTCTCCAGGTGAGTTTTGATATCTGGGATGTAAGAGAGATTTGTAAATTATTTGTCAACATGTGCCACTACTGAATGCAAGATTAATAACAAAGTGTGAGTTTAACTTGACAGTATTGTTTTCAAATAGGATGACGAAATACACACTGATTCTCACACACATATGCCTGGACACCCACATATACATGTATCCATTGTGGAGAGTTTGCATAATGTATTCAGTATACATTTAAATATATCTGTGGGCATCCCTAAAATAGCTAATATACTTTCCGTTTCACTCTATTACATCTGCCAAATCCTGGCATGGGAAACAAATGTCATGGATATGAACTCATTTGAGGGTATGTAGCATTTCCCTCATTTTTAAAGTAAGACAACATACATGCCTAAGTGAGTTATATGTAATGAGTGTATTTTGAGTGAAGTATAGGATAGGAGAAAAATTTAAATACTGAGGTTCTAGTCTTGGCTTTGCCACATGTTACATATGTGATACTAAACATGTAATTTAATCATTTTTAGCCTCAGTTTTATCACTTATAAAATCAAGATATCTCTCCTGTTTACTTTCCAGTGTTGATACCCAAATCAGAGAAGCTAAAGATACCTTAAGGCATTTAAAGATTATGAAGTACTATGAAAATGATTATGTTTTGAACAAATATAAACAATTCTCACTATTGCAGTTATGGCATGGTCCTTGTCTTCAAATATATACAGTCTAATTAATATGTTGAAATTAGTTTATTATTCCTTTTCCACTTTCACTGCTAAGTCTTCATGTCATTTCTTGTGTGTCTGGTGAGTTGCTATTCACAATATTAAATAGCACTGGCTTTCAATGCTATTGTATATGTGAGACTAATGTTTAAAATCAGAACAGTATTACATGTCAGTGCATTACCAAAAGCAATTAACAAAGAGGAATGTAAAATTAATGATTAAAAACATGCAGAATCACTATAATATTATATATCTTATGCTTTTCTTTATTTTTGTTAAATAGTTCATTAGTCAGGTCATAATTTTCTGTGTTCTAAGTTCCAAAAATAATGAAAAGAATCAAAAGCTTATGAGTTGATTTGGGAACAAGGGACACCTTTTTTACATAGGTGTTAGTTGGTTGGTTATATTTCCCATTTCTCCATGTCCCTATCCTCATTTATTTCAGCTGGGTCCTGATTCTAGAGCCAATGGTTCTTTACAGTGAATTAATTGATGGTTGGAGGACAGGGATCAGTTCAGAGTTTATACGAATCCTTTGAAAATATATGCAAAAATACTTTATATGTATGTATATGAATAAGTGTGTACTTTATATGCATTTGTAAATGTGCCCTTTCTTTCTCCCTTGGAGAGGTTCATAGCTTTTTTATTCTCAAAGGGGCACATGAACTTAAAAACACTTGGACCCACGCATTACAAATTTTATACCTAAGTGAATATTACTTGAAAGGAGAAATTTTCTTCCCCCATCATCTTTTCAACTAGCGCAGTTGTGTTCCAAACATTCAGACTGAGTAGGTAGTGAGGGAGGAATATTAGAGGGCCAGCCACTAAGAAAGGGATGAAAGAGTATCTCTATTAGTGATTTTTCCCTCTCTTTCCTTCTTTCCCATTTTCTCACCATCTTACTTTCTTGCTTTTATGCTCACTCAATTATTTCCCTTTCTTCCTTCCCCCCTTCCCTCCCCCTTTCTTCTTTCCTTTTTTCCTTCCTTCCTTCCTCCTTCCCTTCATCCCTCCCACCCCCCCACCCCCCCGTGGTCACTTCCTTCCCCTTTCTCTTTTCAATTCCTTCTCTTCAGAGGAGAAAACTTAAGTAGGCATTATTTTGAGTAAGGGCCAAAATCATTTTTTAATGCTGTAACATTATGTCTTTCCTCATCCCCTTCTCATTTCTTCTCCCATTGATGTGACTTTATACATTTTGCTGCCATCTCAGTTTGGAGAGCATTCTTTCCTATCCACCAGAAGTAGTCATACTCTGCAGAAGGCATTTCTATAGCAGAAGCCATTTACAAATCAGTATAAAGAAAAGGCAATACCTACATAAAAAATATCCCTCACCTTCCTTTTCGACATTTTTGCTCCCTATTTGAACATCATTATCTAAGCTAAAATTTCCCCCATGAAAAAAATAAAACAAATAGTTAAACTGATTTGTGAATTGTTTAACATAGAAAATAGATTAAATTAAACTGTAATTCTTCTATTTAATGATATAATTGAGTTATTTTTGAGATGTGGACAGGGCCAGCTCCAACTTCTAGGAAGAATAGAAAACGATTACAGTTTTGACCATCCTGAGTAACAACTTCCTATTACTATAAAGAGTGACTAGCTCTCTTCACTTTTTCATTTCATCCAAAAACATCTCTGTATGATCATTAATTTTTTTTAGAGAGAGGATGAGTTTGGGAAAGAAAGAAAGAAAGAAAAAGATGATTGTTATTATGGATTTCTGTTGGCAGTTGAAAATGTTGCTGTGCAGAGTTTTCCCTGCACTCTGGTCTTGTAGGATTTGAATTTTCCAGTTGGATTGACTTGGCTGTCAAAAAGTCAAGTTGATTTTTCTTTCCCCAGATTAAGTTGATAATTGGCTGAATAAAATGTTAGGAACAATTAGGAGAGGTAGGATTCTAAATCCACTTAACACAACAAACAAACTTTATGGGACTAGTTTGTCCTTGTTCATTTTTATTTTTATTTTTTGTAACTTCTCCAGGGAACACATTGTATAAAGTTATACCTTCCTGTTCCATGAAGTATTTCTTCCTTGACCTACCTGCCATAGCTGCTTAGTTTATACTTAAAGAGAAAAAAAGTTTCCATTCTACAATTGAATCCTTTTGAAGAAAAATCAAGGTACATTCTTTCTTTTTCACACAAAAGCATTTAGAGCACTAGTTTTAAAGAAAGCTTAATTCTTGGGCTAGATGTTTTTGCCTCTCTTCCTGTTCAGAATACAGGAGGACTACTATCTCTTGTCTTTGTTACCACCTGCAGGACTTTTTATCATTTTCATACCCATTTCAGATTGTTTTATTCTCAATATCAGCTAGCTTTCTTTCATGTTCCCTTCCCTATTGTTTCTACTCTTCCTTTGCCTCAGTTTCCTTATTTTTCCCCAGTCTTCCTCATACTTAGAATTCTCTGTAGCTTCTCATCTGCATGAATGTCTCTTACTTTTTATCTAAACTCAAATTCCATTTCTTAATAGATCCTCTCTATGTAGGCAGCCTCTTCTTTACCAATAACTTCTCTTGGTATCCATTACAGCCTCATTAGGTTATGTATTTTAAACAAATAAATAAAAGTAAGTTAGTATTTATCTACCCCGCTAAAAGAAATGCTCATTAGAGATTGAGGGCTCTTTCTTTGGTGTCTTCTATAGAGTGCATATCGTTCTGTCCTTTTAGTGAGGAGACACAATTCAACACATAAGAAGTACAAACATAATTTTTTGTGTACAGCTCTACCACACTGATTTCTGAGAGATTCAAATATAGACATGTTTGCAAGGTGTACATAGCTCTCACTCTTGGATACTTCATCCCTCCCCTACCCTCTGTGTCTCCTCTTCATTCAGAGATACAGGGTGATTATTGCCTATAGTTATCATTATGCTTTTTTCCCATTTAACATGAATGGAGAGTCCCAATAACTGCTACTGTGTATTAAGAAAGAATAAATTTGTTCCAAGGTGAAGTCTCACAGACGAGTAAAGATGAATTTGGGCAATAATGTATATGTTATAACACTATTTTAAATTTTTCAAGGATTTTCTTTTCTCTTTTGTGGGTTCTTGACCATGTTAAATTGAGATAGGCCTATAAGTGAATATGAGCATGCCAGATAATTGAGATATTAACGTATTGTTTTCTCATGACAGTTATGAAAACTAAAGAAACATATCTGATTTAAAAAGCAATACATCTGATAAAACTATGAGAAATTGAATTATCTTGACTACTAGTTGCCCAAGATTTTACCCATTAATGTAGGAAAATCAAGGTTCTATTCTTAGAATCCTATAAGGTGTGAAATCTGAGTAGAAAGGAATTATGCTTTGTGTGACTGACATAGTGTCATACTAAAAACATCCAATAAACATAATACTACCGTAGAAATATATTGAAGTCAAATGCTGTGAGTGGAAACATGCACATTCAGTTTTTAGCAGGTAGTCCTCCTAAGCAGGATGAAGGGCCTGCGCCCCCAGGTGCAGACCTACCAGGAATGGCCCATGTGGTTCTCAGGGCACCATACTGATGAGCCACCCACTGTGGCAGACTCCAGTTTTGGCAGGCATAGCCAAATCGGTGCTTTGATCCTTGGAGTGGTTCCTGCTACAGTGAGTGCCTCTATTTGGTTTGCCCCTCCCCTTGGTCATTACTGCGCCCACCTGGCACTATAGGACAAAAAAAATGAGAGGTGGGAGGGGTGGTGAGGGGACACTTCAGAAACACAGCTCTGCCAAGTATGAAAAGCTGCTTAAACAGTTCTGGTTCTACGAGCACATGTATAACATTTCTGCCAACCCATTAGTGAATACACTTTATTTTCTATATCATTCAACAGTCTGCTGAAAATCACTTTCCTTGATACTGTTTTCTCATTCCTGGGGTCTAGGATCTACCATAAAATGTAGCCACACAAATAAAAGGATTTCTCCCATTCTTAAATAGTCTTGTTTCTTACACATCTGAATATGCTTGGAAACATTTACTTCATTTTATGCCTCAATATTTTAAAATCAATTTCTCTGCTATATTTGAAAATCAGTTTTAGTGGCTTGATGATATTGGTCATATTTTCACATTGTATGAAATTTTTGTTGAAAGTTTTAAAAGATTAGGCAATAGTTTTTCCATTGCAATATGTTGTTTGATGGAAAATGTAAACATCATTCTACCCATTTGATTGCTGAAAAAGTAGAGGCACTGACGTGATAAATATGTTACTTAAGATTATACAGGCTGTTGGCATCTGCCAATTTGATACTGGTAGAGTCATTCAGATATTTTGCAATTTAGGGCTTTATCTTATGCTCTATGAGATGATTAAAGTATTGAATCTACATTATCTTCATTTAGGAAATGTAGATAAGACAAAAAATTGAGGAGCACCTGGATGGCTCAGTGAGTTAAGCGACTGACTCTTGATTTCCACTCAGGTCATGATCTCAGGGTTGTGAGATCAAGCCCCACATTGGGCTCTGCACTGGGATGGAAAGTCTGTTTAAGGATTCCCACCCCCCACCCCAGCCCTCTCCCCACTCTCTCAAATAAATAAATAAATAAATCTTTTTTAAAAAAAGAAGACAGAAAATTGAGGCATAGGAGGATATTAAATGACTTGTAGCAAATCACATAGCAAGGTCACAGGAAAGCTGATAAGATCTTGGACTCCTTCACTCTGTACTAGCCAGGACTAGTTTTCTGACAAGAAACATTTTTCTCCTTCAGGGATTCCCAATTTTCACATTTGTAAAGGTTGGAGATTTTCACCGAGAAAGCAATGTCTCAAGGGACTAGGAACTTTTAAGGTTTTTAACCTCAACCTAGTACAGCCAAATATACTGATCAACATTTAACAATTTCAGAATGTTAGAATTCTAAAATTCTCATTTAGACAGAAATCTAAATTTGCAGCTGAAAGTAAGTCATCTTTCCCCTCCTTCATTATCTGCTTGTCACTAAGTAAAACATTTAGTTATTAGGCGTTTACATACGTATGCAACAATTCATGTTTGTTAGCTATAAAATATATGGGATTTATTTGGGAAAAGGTTATAAAAAATAGCATCTACTTTGAGATGTTTCTGTAATGACTTCCACTTGTCATCATTTTCAACCAGAAAATTAAATTTCCCTATATGGGTCTTAGAGACTCAAGCAGTAAGGAAGCAGAGACCCAACCAGACCAAAATTAGTTACTAAGTCATTGTTACCAATCTAAGGAAAGAGCACATAAGGTGGTTTTCCCTACTTTAACTTTCTACTAATTAGGATTTCCAGTAGAGAAATGAACAGATTCTAGAAAGCTCTGATTGCCCAGGCTCTATGCTCACTAACTCATCTGCTACTTTTCCCATACAAACCGGATCTCAGCCTGAGACCATAGAATAAACACCAATAATGCAAAGTCTAAGCAGTCCCTTATCCCAAAGAAATCTCCAAAGGAGAAACTTCACATACACATTCAAGTAAGTGAGAAGAGCCCTTGTGAAGCCCCTCCGATGACTCCTACATGAAGAAATCTACATTTCACCCAGAACCAGCGTTACCACCATCAGTAAATATGTGTTCCAATAATATTTGCTCCAATAGGGCAGGAAATGGAGATGGCTGGACTTAATCGAGGTCCAAGAGAGAAGGAAGTATGTGGAGAGGACGTCAGAGTGCCTGGGAGTTGAAGAATACTGGTAGTTAGTTAAGTTAGCAGCATCGGGTTATCTGAGGAAAGTGTATGATTGTGCTGAGTGCTGGCTTCCCCAGTGATTGCCAAATAGGCTTTTCCATCTCCATGAAATAAATGTAATATTGTATTAATCACTTGGAAAAGTAAGTTTTTCTATTATTAACTGGTAAACTCCCATGTCATTTATTTTTCTGTCAGCTATTTTCTTAAACACGACCATTCAGCTATATTATAAACATTCCCAAAGGAAATTCTGCAAGATTAGCAACTCCAATCTGCATTAGCTAAGACTTATTTACATTTATTGTCTAAGACAGCCTTAGATAATATATGTGTTATTTGGTCCAGAAATAGTAAATCTTAGTTGTATCTGATAGACATTAACTCTGGATACTTGGAATGCCATATATTGTGCACTTACTCAGAGCTAGTTTCTATGCTATGCACCTTATGTACATTATCCCCTCCAATTTTCCTAACACGCCATTTTAGAGATGAGAAAATTGAGCCTCAGAGAACCCTAAGGAGTTTGGGAGTAAGTGGCCAACCTAGGATTCAAACACAAGCCTCTCTGACTCAAAGACCTCTTCCCCTCTTTTAAAACCACTCACTTAATCAGCTTCTAAAAATGGGGAAGATTCTGAATTACCTTCTACAAGTCTATGGAGTTTTAATAAAGGGGGATTGGGGCTGGCATAGCATATGGTTTTATGGTGCTAGCTTTTAATCACAATAAAACATGCCTGATTCAAGCCTATTGTCAATCTCTCAGTGTAACCTACAAGCCTATTGATACCATCAACACAATTTTCTAGTCTTATTTAGTGAGACATGCCTCACAACAGATACAGTTTAGCTTAATTCTCAACCTCAAAACCACCTGAATTTTGCTAGATTGAAAATAATAACATAAGCTACATGTGACTATGTAACTGTAAGGTAGTGGAACTACCTTACATGGGTATTATTGGCACTGGCCTGGTTATTTAGAATGAATCCATGTAGTGCATATTCAGATTCACTACCGATGAGTTTCATTATCTGTTAAATGGAGATGATACTAGTACCTATTTCATAATATCAGTGTGAAGATTAGATGAGATGATAATATAAAGTCCTTAGATCAGTTCCTAACAAATAATAAGCACTCAGTGAGTAATAACTATTACTGTATATGAGCATTACAGAAATCAAAACCAACCAATTGCTAGTTAAGTACTTGGTACATAGCAAGAGCTCAATAAATATATATTGAATGGATTAACACATTGAATCAGTCCTTCAAACTGGGCTGTGTGTTACTTATCTATGGTAAATGCATTATTATGCCTCCCACTGTTGAATTTAATAATAAAATGTTCAGGGACACCTGGGTGGCTCAGCATTTGAGCGTCTTGCCTTCAGCTTAGGTCGTGATCTGAAGTCCCGGGATCGAGTCCCACATCTGGCTCCCTGCACGGAGCCTGTTTTTCCCTCTGCCTGTGTCTCTGCCTCTCTTTCTGTGTGTCTCATGAATAAATAAATAAGATCTTTAAAAAGAAAATGGTCAATGTCATTAAGAATCATACACAATTTGCAGAAGCATTTGTTGATTCTGAAAGAGTCTTTTTGGGGGCCTGGAGGTGTCATTTCTTTTCCTTGAGACTTCCACCCTTAGTACTGTATGGCATGCCTTTTGTGATTGGAGTTATATATGTGACTACTACACGATATAGATTTTCCCCTTGCTTTAGCGGTCATGTAGATATGATTTATCTTGTGGTACCATGAAAACAGAAGCTGTACAAGTATGTATAGTAAAAGAAGACTAATGACCTGGGAGAAATAAAAAGGCAATGTGTGTCACGAATGCTTCTTACTTGTCTGACCCAACTGAAAGTAACACACTGAAAGTAAGAAAGACATATCTTGTCACTATTTGTTCCAGTTCTGGAGATGCTGCATACTTTTCTGATGACGTCAAGGTATTATAGTTTGGGGGAGCTTTTTTTCCTTAGGAAATTTATTTTGAAATCCTGAAATGTTTGCTGTTAGGGATGTGAAATTATCATGCTTTAAATACCACAGTATCTAACTGGTCATCTAATTCCAGTAAAAGTTTTAGCAAGGGTTCAAAGGTTTGCCTTTTCCTAGAACATTTTTCCTACCAATGATATTCCCACTCCACCTTGAGAAATAGTCTGCGTATTACTTCTAGGAGTACTGCCTCCTACTTGTATGAATATTTGTGTCATTGCTCTTGATATATTGCATTCTTGTGTTTTCTGTTTAGATATATATTTTCTCTTTCAGAACCTAGTGACTAAATTGTGAGCTTCTTGAAGACAGGGGCTGTGTGTTTGTTTTTAATCTCTGGATACCCAGTATTACTCAGTGGTTCCTAGAATAAATTAGGTAATCAAGAAGTATGTATCCAATAAATTAATGAACTTGCAATCATACACATACACACATACACACATTAGATCAGGGTCATGCATAAAATTTTCTATGTCTTTGCATGTTTCTCAACCGCTTATGAATGTTTTAACTTGCTTATGAACAGATCAATGTTTCTGAGTGCTCTAGTCACATTGAAGGAAATTTTCTAATCTTTGAAAAACTGTTTTTACCTCTTCATATTCTTTGTTTTTACTCTGAGCAGTTCTTTTGCATGTGGACTCAAGTGTGCTGTCAAGTTCTCATTACTTGGTTGAACTACACAGACATGGTTATGAATCTTTGTTTTTATTTGCATGCTATATGTTTGGTGGCTTTGTTCAAGCACATTATCTGTATGTTTAAAAAAAAAACGCATGGATTGTGTGCTTCATTGGAAAAGTCTTACTTCTATAAAAAATTATTCTCAGCATTAAATACCATGGTTGGCATATAGTTGGGATTCGATAAATGTTTGTGGAATGAATGCATGAACAAATCAGCCATTACTATTAACTGTTTTGAGGATGAGGTATGAGATTTCTTTTAAAAAGACTAAATGAAATGCCCAGCAGAACAAGAGTGAATAAGAGCGAATCTGACACTCATAATTCTTACCTCTGTGTTTCTAGACTGTCACGCAGGCTCACTGAGAAGTGCCTTGTATGTCTGATTTCTCAACTTCACCCTGCAGTAAACTTTTGCAATCTGGAGGCTAGAGACCTCTTTTGTAAATGTTGTCTGCCCGAAGTGCGTTGGCACGGAGGAGGCCTTAGCAGATAAAGTGGAAGAACATATGGCTCCCATCTGAATACAAATTGGTGGACATAACGTGGTAATTCAGCTGAGATGTCCTCTATATTGTAAACTGAAAGAGTATGATTAGAGGTGTTTATAAACGGCGACTGATTTCCCCCACACACACCCCTCTCCACCCCCTTCTACTGTAGTTTTATCGGCCTGAATCATAGCCATCCAGCGTCCCAGTCTCACTGTGTTATTTGTTAAAATGGCCAGCGTGAGGAATTATTAATTAAAGCTAACAAATCACCCTGACGAGCTGTGCCCTGGCATGGCTGAGGGTTGATTGGCGAAAGTGTTCTCCTTTGGAGAAAAGACTTTTTGTGCTCGTGACGCAGTCAGGGACGGATTATTGAATATGCAAGTTAGAAGAAAAATCACAGGACAAGCAAATTGAGTATTTACTGGCAAATAATTGCTCTCTTAAGCTGTGGCTCTCTTCCTAAATTCTTAACATTCCCGAGGGTTAGAAAGAAACACAGAAAAATGCATCGGTACAGAGTACATTTCAAAAAAAATACATAGACTGATGTTTCAGACTTGTGCAGGTAAGTGTGATTGTGTGTGCATGGAAAGTGAAAGAACAAGGGGATGCAAGGGAAAGATGGGGGTAGTTTTTAATCTGGTGGGTTTTTACAAATCAATTTGTTGTTTATTGGAATACTGCTCGGCGTATTTCTAAGTTGACTGAGAATTTAGTTTCAGTGCTGCATTTACTGTGAAAGTTAGAGAAAGGAGAGAGAGGATTTTCTCAGAGTTACTTTATGTCTTTATCAGCAGAAAGATATGTTAATGTTTTGCCCCAATAATAGTTACAAACTTTGCTCGGTTATTTGTGGATATATGTATAAAATTATTCCCTGAGTTAGAATCCTTTAGTTATTCTCAACATTTAAACATGACCTGTTTAACAGTGTCCCAAACACATTTGGGTACAACTGTTGCATTTATTTTCCCGAGTAAACTCGGTTTTCCATTTGTACCAGGCTAGTCCTTGTTCAGAATTTCGAAAGGGACATTACAGTTCTGGAATAGTTACTTAAACTTCGGGCTTCTGTAATAACTAAAGTGTCCTTATTATCAATTGTGTGGTCTTTTTATCTGAAATGTTGATCAGAGTACTGAGTTTTGTGGACATTGTGAAGTAAGTGAGACTAGTTTATAAAGGTTATTTCAAAACCAAACTTAAACACATCAAAATGTAAGGGTGGAAATAAAGGCTCATTCTATCTATAAAATATAGACAGTAAGAAACAAAGATACTCTCCTAAGTATAGCTAGCTTATGTGAACAGCATTATCAAAACATGCATATCCACTGAGGATGAATTTCATATTCTATGAAAACCTAGAAAATTTGCTTTCATTGACAACAAGCTGTTTTTGAAATGAGAATAATTGGCTGGCGAAATAGCATTTTAGGGTTATAATAACTATGAATAACATGGATTTAAAACAAAGGCATAAACATAATTTAAACTAAATTAACTAATTAATAATTGCAAAGTGCTTTAACAATAAAACATCTACATGATAGTAATAATAGTCAGAATAATAATAAAAATGAAAAGTCTGGCAGTCACCCAGAAATTAGATCAGATGACTTTCATAAAGTTTTAGAGAATCAGAAATTTAAAATATAAACATATAAAACATATTTTACCATCTAATCTATTCCTTGAACCATGCAATACCGTGCTGGTCAGGATTTTTCCCTACTATATCCTATTTTATTAAAAAGTATAGTTTGTCTTAGTATGTAGAATAGAGGTCATAAAAAAGTTTAGAAAATGTATTTTTTAAGGTTTAATTCCCGCTGGATAACATTCTGTCCTCAGATTTCCTCCTTAAAGTTTCTTGTGACTATTTGAGGGCACAATTTGGTCCATTATTTTGAAATAGCAAAGGGGGCATTTAAAGCATATGTTCAGAGACTAAACCATCTGCTGGCTTTATTATGAATACCACAGAATATGAGGACTTGGAAAGGCTCAAAAATTGAACCAGAGTTCTATGCAAGATTAAAAAAAAACTACAGCACTTTGATTTTAAAAAGTGTTTTGCAACCACTTACTTTTGCTAAGTATTTCATTAGTTTTCTATGGGAGAATACTGTTATCACACCCTTTTGATATACAAGGAATGCATGGCAAGTGTAGTTGAGTGACATGAACCTATGGAAAGGTAACGGTAATATTTTCTCTCTGATTTAGCCCACTAAATTTAATCGCCTTCTGGAATCTGAGGTTGACTTGTCAATAGTGAAACTCTCAGTGAGTTGGAGAAACATAAAATGGTGACTGCTGGAACAAAAATGAAGTCCAGCTGCTGGCTTCTGGACTATATATAAATGAGTTGCAAGAGACATGCAGAGGTCAGACTAAAGAGCACTTCTGTAATCCAGTTGTGATGTAATGGAAGTATGAATCAACTATTGGTTGCCCATGCTGGAGGGGGGGGGTCCCCTCCCCCCGAAACAAGCATAACTTGATGTTATTCCAGGGTACTACTATATTCCTTTGGTGACTGGAAGGATAAGAGATCTAGAAATTAATATAAGAACAAAAATCATATTTAAATCCCAAACGCAATAGAAAGCCATCAGAGAAAGACAAATCAAGATGAGTAGCATCATTAAGATGTCTAGTGCCCAGTTAGAGTTCTCTTAACTTTACCTAGATTTTACTAAAATCAATCTGAGACTAGCTGGATCATTATTAGAGAAAATGCAGAAAATAGACTAAACCAGCTTAAGGAAGGGCTTTCAGGGTTGAAATGACTTATCCCTCTTTGTTGCTTTAATGAAAATTATTTAATTAAAAAATAATAATGGACACAAAGGACTGTGGTGTTTGAAGAGTGTAAGTAAATGTGTGTCTGTCTGCGTGCATGTTTGAAATATGTATGTGAATAATACACGAAACCACACATATTATTACATGTATACATATATAATTTTTAAAAGAAAACATTTTCAGAATTGTGCACTTTGTTAGGCTGATTGAGCCTAGGACTGTTTCTTGTACAGTCAGTCTAAAGATTGAACACACATATATTAACATAGCTAGAGTTGGCTTTCGCTACTTGAAGGATGTCAGATTTAATGATTTGGTGCTGAGAATACCTATGTTGAATTTTGTATGGATTTTCTCAGAGAGGTATTTTAATTTTATGCCTCCCTAAGTTGCAATCCTGCAAGTAATCAGGTGAATATATTAGCCCAAAGACTACAAAATGTCTCCATTATTTCAGGAGGTTAGTTTTTATTTTATATTTTGGGCGGGTTTGATATAGATACCTAAAACACGCACATGCGCATGCCCACACACGCACACCCACACTTTTTGATTTGTTTTCTTTATTTCTTTCTGCCACCTTTTTCCAATGAGGGAATTAAAATGGCTGATGAAGGAATTGAAACAGATAATACAGTGAAATACATGAATTAGAAGTAGGTAAGAAAAATAAAATAACTCAAAACCATAAACAAGGGCAAAGACATAAAAGTGGAGTCAAGAATAAAGTCAGCATACAGATGACATTCAGTGAAGTGCTGTACATTTGCCTTTAAACTTCTTTGCAGCCAAGACAAAGAGAAAACCATGACAAGTCATGCAATTTACATTTGTAAGAATCATAGAATAATTTCCGTCATTCATTACTAAAGCTCTTAAAAATATGACAAACTGAGTTTTTAGAGAACTTAGTGGTAAGATGACTCCCATTGAAAATAAGTATTAGCCTGCAGAGACCTAAAGGTCAGAGTGAGAGCAGAAGCCATGCCTTCCCTGGGACAAGTGTGGAGAAGTAGACTAATCTCCCTTCAATCCCAGGGGATATGTTTGGGGGGAGCACAGGGTGGTGGGAGGAGGAGCTACAATTAGTGCAATGAGGTTAGCAAGGCCAAGATTTTATGGCAAATTAGGAGTTGACGGAATTTTAAAAATTACTTCATATAAATATATATGTATATATATTAATAGTAGCCCAAAGATTTAGAGGGTGTCAGCATATATAAAAGCCATTAAAACACATTTTATCAAACAAATCTTTTGAATAAACATTACTTTCCCAGGTTGATCATACAACATTGCTGCACCACTACCATTCACCTACTTCAGGTGCACTGCCAGTCTTTCTCAAGTTTTAAAAAGAATCCTTTCTAGCTAAAAATGTAATGTTTCTTGCCCTTGCATCCTCCCTTGGTTCACTTTCAAAAGTCTTAACAAACTGCCTCGTCTTTTCACAAGTAAATTTGATGGTTGAGTCACATTAAATAGGCTACTCTTTTCTCCATATTGAAAAGGTAAAGAGTAAGGATTTTTTTTTCTTGTTATCTTGGGAAGTAAGTTGTCCAAGGACCACCTGTATCAGAATATCCTAGGCTACTTGTCAAAATGAAGATTCCTGGGCCTCATTCCAGAATTTCTGAATTAGAAACTCTGAGGAGGGAGTCTGGGGATCTTGAATTTGAAAAGCTACCCGGCTTAGTAATGCACACTCAAGTTTGAAAACCACTGTTTCAAGATTTTGACTAAAATATTTGGTATGTGAACATAAAATATATGTTGGGATATATTTTGGGTGGTATTTCTGTACCACAGTGTATGAGACTTTATTATATTAACACTACCTAAAACACTAATGCATATTCAATAATACGTGATGATTGCCTTGTCAATAAAACTGGAAAGATCAAGCTTAGAAAAAAAATCTGCTTTTGTTTGAACCCTTTAAGTCATATCTCAGCATGGTATTCTTTAATTCTTTAATTATTTAGCTATCATTTATTGAAAATTACTATATGCTAAGTCATATGTTGAGTCTGGGTACTAGAGATACAAAGATGAATAAGCATGAGACAGTTGTCTGAAAAAACTCATAATCTAGGATTATTTATCACTAGAATATTATCTTCTTCATACTAGGGAATTGTCACATAATCTCCTCTTGAGTAAAACTCAAGATTTGCATTAATGTATTAAGTATACATTTTGCTGATAGCAATTTCATATAGTAGGATCCTGCGACAATTTGGAAGCTAGGAAACATAAGTAAACTTTGTAAGGACCTCTGACTTCCCTCGAAGCAGGAGATTGTATCCCCCACGACTGGGGTAGGAGGCATCGCTGGGACCTTCTAATTCCATTTCTACCACCATCAATCAGTGATTTGTTGCCACTTATCCTCTTTGAGAGGAGGAAAGAAATGTGTTAGCATTAGCAAGTGTACCTGACAATAGGAAAACTGTCTCTTTCCATTGCCCCTCTAGGGAATCAGCTAAAGTGTAGGAAATGCTGGAGTCTATATGGCAGCAACCTCCATTATTGGCAGGTAGGGCAAAATATGGAGGGTCTCAAGCTGATCTCACCTACTACTCAGTAGTGCCAGAAATTGGGTATTAGTAGGCTAGCAGGGACATATTGTACATGAAGGAATTTTGTAGTTGGTCTGAGGAACAGGATGAGAGCTCGCAATTTCATTGCTGATTCATGTTTTTCTGGAAAAGTACTGAAAACACCCACTCCTTTTATTATTTCCAGAACAATATGAAAAATATTGTGAGAATTTCTATATCTTTTTCTTCCTTTTTAAAAAAACATACTTATTGAATGTTTAGCGCCCTGTTCTCTTCTAGGAAATAGAGATACAGTGATAAATAAAATAAAGTTTATACCTACATGAAGTTTATATTAGTGTATATAGTATATTGGGGATAGAAAGTAAAATTACTAAATGTAAAGTAATATAAATATAAAAATGTGCTTCATTTTGGAGACATTGGCTGCTGCATTCGCCATGACTTCCAATTATATTCGTGATATTTCATAGTGTGTTTGTATTGAATGTGTGTGTGTGTGTGTGTGTGTGTACACGCACGTGTATACCTTATTGCATTCAGAAACTTCTCTGTGACCAGACCAGTCAATTCAGGATACTCCTTGTAGTGGGAAGTGGTTTTTCATGGAGACCTGCACATAATGTAAAGGGAGAAACAAAACACGTGCAAGGACCAAAAAGCATGTAGTCAACTACATGATTATTCTTTTTCTTTTTTTTTTTTTGCTTGTTTGTGTGTGTGTGTGTGTGTGTGCATGTGTCCGTTCTGGGTTGTTTGTTTGTTTGTTCTTAATGAACTGAATGTAAGTCACCCTAGATGTCCAAGGGTCTGAGAGGTAAATAAATTATAGAGTCGTCATGGGACTAAACATAGAGGTGACAGTTAACAGTAGTATGTGGCTTTCATGAAGTTCTATGGAAGATAAAGAGTACCATCCTAGAATAGATCAGAGAGTAGAGCAACTGGAAAGATTCCCCAGGGGGAATTGTTATTCAACTGAGACTAACAACCTAATAGGAAAACAAAACACAAAGAATTTTTAAAGTAAAGTTCTAATTTTTCACTTACTTACCTAAGTACCATATGCCCATGGTGAAAATATTTTAGAGAATTGGGCAACGTATTTTCTTAAAAAGAGGGTGGGAAGGGAAATCACCTATTAACTTAGCACTTAGAGAAACCATTATTAACATTCATCAGATACTTTTTTGAACACGTATTATGTTCTAGGGTTATGCCAACTAGCCACCGTCTTCTCAGAAGGGAACATTTTAATTAGCAGGCCATATGAATAGCAGAAACTCAAATTTTAGCTCCTGTTAGCTGTCTTCAGATTTGGACTTACAAATTAGCTGGGTCTCAGTTCTAGTTGATGTAGACAGAACAGCATAAATGCAATATTCTCCTGCACACACATCATAGCACCTGCTATTGCCCCCACCTTATGTAGGTGTGAGAGTCAGACTCATTAGGTTCAAAGTTTGGCTTTGCTTTTTTTCCATCTGTTTGACCTTCGGCAGGTTATTTGACCTCTCTGTGTCTCAGTGTCTTTCTCTGTAAATTGGGTTATTAATAGCATATACCTCATGAGACATTTTGAGAAATGAATAAAATAATGAACATAAAGTGTTAATCACAGTACTTGGCACATAGTAACATATTCAACAAGTGGTATCATTACTATGCTAATTACTATTATTATTATTATTATTATTACTATTACAGTTATTTTCATTACCAAGGAAACTTGCTGAAAATATATTTTGTCCAGTGCAACTCCATTATCACTACTGACAAAACAACTCAAAACACATTTCCTACTGGGGGTAGGTCAGAAATATCATCTTTACAACACACATTAAGAATCTGGGTTTATAGCTGAAAATTATAATATAATTTAGCTCAGTAGATAAATGACATTATGCAGACTAATTTTCTGTTTCTAGGTAGAAATGATGTTTAAATCTCCCTTAAATGACCTTCATGTTACAGATTTTGTTTCGACAATTTGTAACTAACTAGGTTTGTTTTATTAAAAGGAACTTTTAAGTCTAAAGCTCATGTTTTTCACATAGTGCTACATTTCTTTATACCATCAGGGACTGAAAAGGATGAGAAATATGATTTTAACTAAAGAGGTGTCTTTGGGAAGGAGAAGATTCTTAGCTGCAGATCTGTATTTTAACATGATGGTGAACAAAGATATCTAGTTTGACATGTGCCTCATAGTAGGTGCTTAAAGAATTTTTTACATTTTAAAAGAAAAGACATGTGAGTGTCAATGTAGATGTCCTATGAAAGTATAAATGATTTTAAGAGAATGATGACACAATGGAATAACACTGTATTAGGACAAAGCAGTTATGTGAAATCTCGACAATGTATTATGATAACTGTCTAAAACTGTGGGCTTGCTTGTAGACAGAACTAGGTAGTGAAAAGAAACATAGATTCTATAGTTGCGTAGCCATGTTTTTGGTTATCACATCCACCATTCAAATCACATGCTCACAGATATGCTATTTCTTGTGTCTAAGACCTCAAGTCGAAAATGGAGAAATAGTGGCCTTATTATATGGTAGGTGTGTACAGTGCCTACAGGAGTCCTCGGAACATAATAGTTACTCAATAAATGATATCCATTAACGACAGCAAAAAAAACAAGACATAAAAGCCCTGGGTGCAATGAATATGAACTCATCATTCATATATATAAGTACACACATATATATGTGTGTATATATGTATTTGTGTGTGTGCATACATATGTATAATAGTTTATTAATATAAAATAGTAATACTTAAAATTGTCTTGCTTAATGTTTGTCCCACAGTAGGAATTCTGTGAGTAAACTTTACCTGTTTAAATGACTTCATGTCAAGATTTGCTGTAGCTATTCTAGTTAAGTGAAAATAGAATTCAAAAATCTAAAACTAACTTTATCTTTTGAAAAATGATAATAAAAGCGAAAGCAACCAAAGGATTCGTTACTAAAATAGTCAAATAATTTGGACTTGATGCAAATAAAGAGCAGGGATAACACTCCACTTCAAATAGAAGAAAAAGTGAATTAACGTGAGAAACTGTTAGGTGACCCCTAATTTGAATAGTATTAATTGGAAGTATTCTAAAGATCAAAGGCTATTATTGCTCGTTGCAGTGGTAGCTACATATGGAAAATGGCTGCAGAGATTCACAATACAAAAATAGTTCATTGCTAAATTCGAAATTCTGTTAATGTCACAAACAGTGGGATGTGAAACACAAATGAATTGTGATGACAGTTGAGTCCCAAGCTGCCTATTTTTTTTCCCTCTGAGCTGCCCATATTTGGTCTTATATTTTCCTCAGTCCTGATTTAACCCATCAATATTTGTATTTTCTGAAGCTAGCACCACCTTGGAACATCTACTTAAGGATTTTATTCCTAAATGCTTCTCAGTTCCTAGGACTTTTGCTCTTACTGCTTTTCTTCCCACAGGTATGTATTCTTGAATCTTTACTTCTCAGCTCAGAGTCAGAGTTAGTTTAACTTAACAGTCTTCTAGGACTCGATATTGCTCTTTACTCCTCCATTTCTCACAAGTGTTTCGTCATTCCATTCTTGTTCATCTGCATGGCAGATTTCTTTTCCATGTTGCTATGACTTAGGGGGCACTTGCTGTTATCCTAATCATCTGCATTCATTTCCTACCGTAATTAAAACAACAACAACAACAACAACAGGGTTTTCTAAACATCAGTTTTATCTTTGATGGTTGAAGGTCTCTATGACCCTGGATTTGGGGGAACAAAACCAAATACGCTATTTTATGAATGAATGAAGCACCCTTTTAAATGCAGCAATTCATATAACCATAAGTTAGCTTGACTTTTGGGAAATGTCATTTTAAAAAATCTCTAAAGAGTATTGTTAAAATGACCAAATTATTTCAGCTTAATGGATTTTGTAGCATGGACACCAGATCTACCTGCACGGAGGAGTAGTCCTGACTAAATATGTTTTATCTGGATTTTAGTGCAGGCAGTGATTTGGCTCCTTTTATTGAGTGACCTCTCTATACCACGCATTGTGCATTTAATTCTTAAAATAATCCTGTGAGATAGGTACCATTATCTTTACTTAATAGATAAGAAAATGTTGACCTAGAAAGGTTAAATGGCTTGTTAAAGGGTGGAAATAGGATACAAACTCAAGTTTCTAAGACTCTAAAACCCATCTTTTCTCCATTACCAAATGCTTGCACCTGGTTTTATGTTTACCTTATTGGTAGTGGGAAAGAAGTTTGTAGTATAATTTAATTGGGGGCATGGCCAATTTCATCAAAGCAAACAAAGTGATGATGAGATTTTACTGTGCTATCATTTTAATGGAAATATGAACTCAGGGCTATGGATTCACTGGATCTCCAGAAGGGCAAAGCACAGGAGTCCAGGCAGCTTTCTTCACTGCATCCTTTGGTTTTAGGAGACAGGTTGTTACTAGTTCTCATAGACCAGGAGTTTTTGACTGCCCATGAAAAACATTCTGTGTCTTGTCTTCATATTTTTTTTCCAAAATTAAAATCTGCTGATTCTTCTCAAAAATTGTATTCTGTAGACTGTATCCTGTAGACTTTTCTCACACCAACTTTCTGGAAGAATTAGTAATAGTACTAGTAGTAGTACTAGTAGTATTTAGTAATTTTATAAAGCAAATATTTAAAACATTTTAAATCCATTCATCACCAATCTATATGTTTCTCTAAAGAGGCATTAATATCAGTTTACTTTCAGATGCCTCTGTATAGTTTACAGTTTAGAAAATCCATACCAAAAAATAGTATTGTCTTTTCCTTAGGATCACCAAAAGTAGAGATATGTAATGTCACCATGTTTTCCACATACAGTAAAGCAGTGATAGGACTACACTTCAAACTGAGAATCTTTATTTTCCAGGGTAGTACTAAGGCCTGATTTCCTTTTTCTTTTTCTTTTCTTTTCTTCTCTTTTCATTTTTCTTTTCTTTTCTTTTTTCAATGTTTTATATATTCATTTATTTTATTTTATTTTATTTTTTATTTTTATTTTTTTTAATTTGTGATAGTCACAGAGAGAGAGAGAGGCAGAGACATAGGCAGAGGGAAAAGCAGGCTCCATGCACCGGGAGCCCAACGTGGGATTCGATCCCGGGTCTCCAGGATCGCGCCCTGGACTAAAGGCAGGCGCCAAACCGCTGCGCCACCCAGGGATCCCTATTCATTTATTTTAGAGATAGAAAGAGAGAGAGAGAGAGAGAGCGCACGGCAGAAGGGGATGGCAGAGAGGGAGGGAGAGGGACAAGCAGACTCCCTGCTGAGCATGAGCCCAATACAGAACTGTATCTTACTATCCTGAGATCATGACCTGAACTAAAACCAAGAGTTAAGGCTTAACCGACTAAGCCACTCAGGTGCCCCGTGGACCTGATTTTCTAATTTGCCTTTGTGCAGTTGGACCATTGAGTGCCACTTTACACTCTAAGTACCAGAACTTTGTTGTAAGCATAGATTGGCCTAATTTATCACTTTACCACAACCACTTCCTCCATTTGGATCAGATCTTCTAAAAGGATGTCCTGAAATTTCCCTAGAATTTAGAAATTTAAAGTGATATTTTAGCTAAAAAAGAAGAAAGAAAGAAAGAAAGAAAGAAAGAAAGAAAGAAAGAAAGAAAGAAAGAAAGAAAGAAAGAAAAGAAAAAAGAAAAGAAAAGAAAAAAAAAGAAAAGAAAAGAAAAGAAAAAAGAAAAGAAAAGAAAAGATAGAAAGGAAGGAAGAAAGGATGGGGATGCCTGGGTGGCTCAGTGGTTGAGCATCTGCCTTTGACCCAGGGCATAATCCTGGGGTCCGGGGATCGAGTCTCACATCAGGCTCCCTGCATGGAGCCTGCTTCTCCCTCTGCCTGTGTCTCTACCTCTCTCTCTCTCTGTCTCTCATGAATAAATAAATAAAATCTAAAAAAAAAAAAAAAGAAAAAAGAAAGAATGAAACTACAACACAAACCTTAGGACCATCTTTCTTCAAATATTTCTCTGAAAAGAAAAATATGCAAACTTTATTGTATAATGCTGAGTTTTTGTTTGCACATCAAGAGGTTTTTCCTGGGATGTTTCTCTGATATTCACCTTTTCTCCAGTGGCAATGAATGTTTGTTTCAATGTCCTTCCCTCAAATTTGACCTATTGTCAATTTTGATTTTTCTTCATTATTATTTATTACTTTAAATTTAAAATGAGGTACATGTTTCATTCTTTTACTTATTGAATATTCAGAAAGTTTATTATGTGTTTGTCAATACTCACTTGGCCCCAAACCTGTTTTTTTAAACAAATATTGCCATTTTCTATAGCTCTGAATACCTTTGTTTATTTTCACCTTTTCTCTTAATCCCCAAATTCTTCAACTTTTATTCTTCCCTGGAAAGCATTGAGTCTTAATTAAGTGAAAATTAATGGTTTTAGAAGATGAGCATAGGATGGTGCTATTTTCAGTTGTATTCAAAATGGACTTCCTGTCATGCTGTTTGTATCATTTTCACAAAAGTGATACTGCATGGATATTATATAAACATAAGGCATATTCACAAGTATTCATTATTAAAAATATGGAGGAAAATCCCATGTATAAATGTCCTCCCCCCCACAATGAATTTTGAGCATGAAAAAATATCTTTCCAACGGCAGGGTGTTATGTTGTGCTTGGTGAGCTTTAGCATTTCCATCCTTTGGTGTTCATGTTTGTGAAAAATATTGAAGACTTACGACCTCTTTTTCCTTTTAGCTGCACAGGCTCAATATAATACGTTTTGAATATAGATTCAATATGGTTATAATCCCGATCATACCACATTTAAAAGCAAAGTTCTAGACTGTATTTCTCTGCCAGCATGACTCCTCAAAGAAAATGAAACCAGCCCTAACAAAACCCCCCTTAAAACAGAATAAAATGGGGCTTACAAGAGCTGTTTTGAAAAATGGTTTGAACAGTACTAACAGCCAATTTTTCAAACACCGTTGTCTCCATTTCAAGCCATAGAGTGGACAGTCCACAGGGGAAAATCAATAAGGGGAAAAGATCTCTGTCACAGAAAAAAAAAAAAAAACTAAACTAAAAATACCTTTAAGACCAATTCCCTCACTATGCATCTCCTACTGCATTCCACTAAAAGGTGTTGAAAAAAATCAGTCAACTTCTACTAAAATGAAGTGTCCAGACAAGCGAGTCTGTAAATAATTAAAAGAATAGACTAGAAAAAAAGAATGGGGGTGGGGCAGGGAGGAGATCAAGTACTTAAAATGTTGAATGTACCAAAAAGCAGAAAACTCAGGGAGAGAAAGAACTTGTTCTTCAAAAAAAATATACTTTCCATCCTTTCCCAGTAACACAGAATTGATAGTCTGATAATAGATGCCCTGTGGATAAGGCTGGTGGGAAGAACACTGTCTTCAGAAAAGCTTCACTAGGTATTCAGTTGCCCAGGGCAATCTGATCAGAGTGTCCTTGCTTCTAGAGTTGAGTAAAACAAATCAGAATGAACAACACATGGTTTAATAGTTAACTTTTAGAACAAGGGACAGGAAGATGCTTTTATGCCACGGTCCCAGCATTCGTTCCAATCTCATTACTAAAGTCTGTTCTGAGAGCATTTACAGCTTTCCGGAGAGTCTGACTTTGGCTGAATCCTGAAGATAGAAATATAACCTTACCGACCTCCTTGTCCTGGAGTCTCCCTTAATGCAGGTGAATCTTTGTGATAAAACATGCTCTAGGATCCCAAGTATTCTATTAATATCATTATTATTAATATTATTACTCCTTTCTTATGTTGGTACTTATCTCTTCATTTTCCTATTCTATTCTAGAAATAAGTGAAAGTTTTGTGAATATGCAGAGTTACTTTCTCTGAGTTTCTCTGAGAAAGTTTATGTGTCTTCTTCCAAGTTGGAAATTTGAGATATTTTGAAATACAGTTGTATGTGCAAGTCCAATCCTGCTTTTTAAGACCAGAGACAGAAAAAATTTTAGAAACAATCTTTTATTTGACAAAGGAAGAGGACAAAGGAAGGGAGAGAATTGTATTTTTTTTTTTTGGCTGATTAACTTTTCACTGCTTGGTACTGTTTGGCTAGTGGTGTTTTTTATCAAGGTCTCTGCTTTCTCAGAATCCTAATCAGACTCTTCCCCTATGACTAAGAGAACCTCCCCAAATCTTAGCATCTTCTCCTAGTCTCAAAAGTAGAGTAACCATGGGCTAGGATTTAAGATACTTAATGAATGGGCCTTTGGTCATGAACACATAAAGTCCTAAGGGAAAATAATGTGCAAATTGAAGGCAAAGTCACGATAAGTACTGAGCTCGGGAACTGCTGGAAAAATCTGGTATGGGGTTGCTGTTAGTAATAGAGCTAAGCTAAACAGCAATAATAGCAACAAAACCCATACTTGTCACCTTCTCCCTGATTCCATGTAAAACGAACCACCACTGTAACAACAGCCCAGCAGAGAGACAGCGAGGCCTATATTTTTGCTGTATGACCATGTCTCTTCATCATAGCTCCTCTGCCATATGTTAACAGTTACTTATCCCTCCTGTTTCTCAAAGATCACCTTAGTGCATGTCTCCAAAGTGTTACCATTTCCTCTTCTTCACTCTCTCCTCTTATTTGAGCTCTTTTTTTTTTCTTTTCATGCGTGCAAAGAGGCTCTTTCTCTAGCCTCTTTAACACATTCACCATTTCATTAGGACAGATGGATGTTTCTGTATGATGTCTTTTAAAGTGAGGAGATAGTGAGAATAGATTTTGAACAATATTTTACCAGTACTATGGAAAAATTAGCAACTGTATATTCCATATACACATGCAGAAGCTGCATAAAATGCAAATTGTATTCATGTCTGATCTCTTCTGCATTTATATAGTGACTATTGCTGTGGCATCCAGGCACTTTGTGTTATTTCCTCTTATTATTATTTACCACCTGATCATTGCAAAGTGCTTTTTACAATCAGAGAATTTCATTAACAACCTATTCGCTCTCTCTTTGTTTTTCTGCACCCTTGCCTGTGAAAATATCAAGCATCTTAGAAGCTATATCAGATAAATTACAGCAAAAAGATAGAGGACTGCTATCAGAAGCATGGGGGAGAAAACCATCCAAAAGCATCTCCTAAAACCCGGTTTATGTTTTGTAGTATCCAAATAATAATATTATAGAAATGATTATAAAAATTACAGAAACATTACAGATTGAACCCAACCACTAGCTATGTACTTTTATTTACCAGGATTTCCACCATTAGCAATGGTCAGAAATAGGAGGTAAGCAAGGGAAGTGTCTGCACTTCACACAAGGGGGGATCTGAGCAATTGTACCTTTTCACTATAGAAAGCTGATGACTTCTTATTGTTTCTTGAGCTGCCTTTAGCCCAGAATCATAGAAGTCAATCTGTTTTAAAATTTGAAAAGGTACTGTTAAAAAAATTTTTTAGCTGAGAAGATAGAGATTTGTTTATAAAAAGGTTCATTGTGATTATAGATGAGAGTGCGTGGTTGGTACCTTAACAGTTTGATTGAATTAAAATCAAGTTCACTCTGGGGTTTCCTTCTCAGTTCTACTCCTTGCTTTCTCTTTGACTCCAAGCTAATTGCATAACCTCTGGTTGACTTGTTCCTCGTCTACACATTCAAAGTGAAATTCAGAAGTGAGGTTATTAATCTAACTAATGTAGACTATAACATGAATTCTCTAAATATTTCTGTGAGAGAATTTGAGATTTCTGAATAAGCAGACAGTAATAAAAATTAACAATTTTATGCACAATCTCCTCTTATCCTTAAACAACAACTCCATGGAAGTAGATGCATCAGAATCACTTGGAGTGCTTATTAAAACACAGACTGCTGGGCCCCTCTCCCAGAGTTCTGATTCTGAATCTAGGGTAAGGACTAATGATTTGCATTTCTTTCATGAGTTCCCAAATGATGCTGGTGGGAGCCACACTTTTAAAATCACTATGAGATGTAGGGTAAGTACAGAAAAGGAAATTGAGGCTAAGTGGTCTCTAGTCATGGCAGTAAAGTGGCAGAGGACAGTCAAAATTCTAAGACTCCTGACTTGAAATCTTACTATCTTTCTACTACACACATTTTTCTTTACTTCTTTTTCTTTACATACTACTTGTTTGTTTTGAATGACTTTCAGTTGCCTTGAGATCCTGAGTGAAATTTCTTTATAAAGGAGTGGTAATTGGATCTTTTCCCCCTTGGATCTAGTAGCTATTCTTGTTGGATTTGTGAAAAGAGAGGAGGCCATTCCAAATTTTAGTGACTTGCTTTGGTACAAAGGGCATTTAAGACCAGCCTTATACTCCCCTTTTGGGGATCAGAGTAATGAACTTGAGTCTTCCTTGTGTTCATTCATCATAGCCCATAGAATGATATGAACAGCTTCTCTTCGGTGGACTTATGACCATGTTCTCCTGTGACAATGCTTTGTAAAAATTTCCGCATGTATATTACTTTTTCAGATAGTCAAGAACAAATGTGGCGAGGAATATATGGTGAGGCAGGGGAAAAGCCATTGCAAAGACATTTAGGACACTGTTACCAGTACTACCTCACCCCAGTATGGGTCTACTGATCTTCATGGGGAGTAGGACAGCGTAGTGCAGAGGTTCGCAATCCAGCTGCACATTACTGTCATCTAGGGGAGCTCTGAAACCAACACCCATGTCCAGGCCTTATATGCAAGAAATTCTGATGAATTTTTCTGGAGGTGGGGTCTAAGCATCAGAAGTTTGTAAAAGCTTCCCAGATGATTCTAATGTATAATCTGAGCTAAGAACTACTGGCCTAGTGCTTGAGAGCCTAGATTTTGAAATCAGAGAGATCTGAATTCATATCTTGCTGCTTTTCCTTAGTTACTGTGCAACCTTGAACAAGGTATTTAATCTCTGTCAGCTTTAGTTTTCTTGTCTATAAAATGCAAATAATGACACTCGCTTTGTAAGATATTTGTGAGAATTAAATTTGATGATATGTTGAAATGTTTGACATAGTTCCTGGCTTGTGGTGTAGACCTCTCTACATATTAGCTGCTGTTAATGTTGTAATGTGTTGGATTTCCTTATCCATACAGTGAGGGAGCAGTTTAACTTATGAAATGAAGGACGTATTTTAGGATTCTCTAGATGCTTGTCTGTCACCTTATCCATGATACCCTACTCATTTCCATCTCACCCCTTTACTTTCTAAATATACATATTTTGTTAGGTGCAGTTTTCGACAGACTCAATCTTTATTATTATATTTTACCAGTTATTACTTGTCTGTCTTCCTCCTTTCTATCAAAACTAAATACTTGAAAAGTAGAACAAATACCCATACGGGATAATAGAGGTATGATGCATGGTTGACAAATAGGTTTAAAAAACAAATGGCGAAACTTTGTAAACATGTACAAAAACATGGCCTTCCAGTTGCTTGCTCTGTTTTCTTGCCATCAGCCCCTCTAAGAGTTCAGATATTGGTAGCTTTTGTCACAAAGGAGAAAGTGTACCCACACCCCACTGCTTAAAGATTACAGTTTCAATTCCGTCATTTCCCCTGATATCTTCCTATAAGTCTAAAAGAAGCCTTAATACACAGATGAGTAGTAACAATTTTTAAAGGTAGCCATGATTTTTCTAAGCCTGTTTGCTTATCTTTACCTATTTGATTAGGTTATATGTTTCAGATCATTTTATATTACCGATTCAAAAAATTTGATCCCTTTCGAAAAAACTCCTCTTGTTTCTCCCTTAAAATATACAAATTATGTTTTTGGATGGACAGAAAGGAATTATTTGACTGTCCAATAAAAGTACAGATGGTTCCATTTTCCTTGACTCATCTCACAGCACACATTAGTCAGGTCACATGCCTATTTGGGAATTTTTGTAGCACTAGGTCACTTGCCGAGCTTTGGGGCACATAAAAGTCTATTTGCCTGGCTTTTAAGTTTGTGGATCTTACACTGTGCCTGGCATGGAGATAGGAAGGACATTTTTTTTCCATTAAGCTTTTTCACTGTGTTTTGAAAGGAAAAGTTGAAACAGAGTCCCTACTGAGATTTTAACATGTTCCATGGTGGTAACCATAGGAAATAAGGAAACAGAAAATTTTGGGACAGAAGGAAGCCAAGGAGTCCATCTCAGCCTGTCCTCACCTCTCAGATACCAGTTGGACTCTACAATATTATTTTTATCTAGGTGTATATCTAATGCTTTGTATTTGTATAGCTTGCTTTCTGATAGAAGGGAAACATTGCTACTGATCATCATGAAAAAGATTGCTCTCTAAATCATACTCAGTTCCCTCTTCTGGACAAATCAATGGAAACATTCATTCAGATGTTAATAAAGCTAAATCATGGGATTTTTTATTTGGAAAAATCCATTTTGATGTTTAAAAGGATTCTCAAAGGGTGTTACGATAGAGCCTATGTAAACTCTAGTTATGGAGGAAAGAACTTGTTTCACACAAAGATATATAAACACAGAATAATGACATTTTTCTTCATTAAATTCAGGGAGCTTAAATTCACCAAGTGCACACACTCCAAGCCCCCTCCCCAAAAAACACATTCTCCATCCTTTTCCTCAGCTTACCTCTGAGGATCAAAATATACTAAAATATAAATCTACTCCCATTTGTGAAAGATCCTATAATGCCACTTGAGTAAAAGTGCTTGACAGATTTATTGGTCTTTTCCCCTTAAAACTTAAATATGAACATTCGTATGTATGCCTCTGTGTGTGTGTGTGGTAGGGGGTGGGGGGTATCTTCTTCCTACGGACAGGTAACATTTTTCAAGTAATCTGGTCTGATAAAGCTCTATTGAAAATTCACAGTTCGTTAACATTATACCTATGCTAATAGTTTCTATTTCCTTTCATTATACGGCCGTTATTATGAATGAGATTCTAAAATACAGCTTTCCATGGTTACCTTCAAATCGTGAAATACAGCTAACCAAGTAGTAGTCAAGGCTATTGGTAATTTTTTGATACACATTCAACATGGCAGCAGTTATATTTTCTTTCTTAAATCCACACTAGCACTAAACCTTAAAGTGAATTATGGAAATTCAAAATGATAAGATTTTTACAATTGAGCTCTTTACCAGGTCAGAAATAGTACCTCCCAGCACTGGCACTAGCATTGCTATTATTGCTATTTTAAACTGGACCATCCCAGATTGCAAAGTCCTATGGTAAACAGTAAAATTAGCTTTTTTTCTCATAATGCATTTTTGAAAGATAAATACCATTTACACGAAAGTATAGACAAAATAGGTCAGATACAGAGCCTATAAAATGGGCATTTTCCATAAAGGCAACAGAAGATTTGCCCAAGGAGCAGGTTGAAAAGCAGGGCAGTGTAAGGTTAGAATGTCTATGCTCTAGTTCAGATGCTACCACTTAACGAGTTAAGCTTAGTTAAAAGGATTTAACTTCCCTGTGCATCAGTTCACACATCTGGCTCAATGTCAACCTACAAACCTCCTCCACTTTAGTAATGATCAAGATAATTAAGGTCATAAAATTATTTTGAAGTGTTCAATATTATATACAAATATAGTCTGTTAATGGTCAAGTTTTAAATGGACATTGGGACCAAATCCTTGGGAAAAGTGTTCTTGTTCCAAGTGATGGAGACTAATTGGGTGATATCAAAGCCTGAATATTTTGCACCGGTTGACAACAAAGGTAGAGCGAGAGAGAAGGGGCTGCCTTAGGCAGGGCAGTGACAGTAGACTATGGTTCTGAAATTAATAGGAGAAATGAGAGATGCTGGAATCTTTCAGGAAGCATATTACTTGATCAAATGTGTTATGGTTCGTGTATATAACTTTCACATTTCAAGTTCACTGTTCAACTCGAAGGATGAATCGAAAAAGCTTACTGACAAGGGGAACCTCTGGTGAGAAGCAGGGGTTTGGCATAAGATATTCTCAAACTTAATTCCAGCTCAGGTGCTGGCTGTAAATGCAGATTCTAGGGTCATATCCTTAAAGATTCTGATTCTACAGTAGCTCCTGGGCAGGGCCTGTGGTTCTTCATTCTAGCCAGCTCCTCTGTGATTTGGTTGTGGATGTCCCGAGACCATTCTCCAAGGTTTCCTGCCGTAGCCATTCAGTGCTCTAGACTTCAAATTATGCGGCTTCTGGTTAGGAGGAAAACTGAAGGAATCATTTAATGCTCTGCAAAGCCCTACAAGTCAGAACTTTTTATTTATTTTAATGGAAATTCCGTATCTTTGAAATTCTCTGTGTTTGTTCCTACTAAATTTGCATGTTTTAGCATTTAGGAGAGAATACAAATAGATCTGTTTGGTCAGAATTTTTACTTAACTTGGCACTATAGGATCTATCAGAATAAGGAGTCTTAAAAATTTTGTTATTTTTTTGTCCTCTTTTTATGCATGTGCCCAGCTGTCTTCACAAAACTAAAATGAATTTTAAAAACATAAATGAACAGTTCCATTTAATATGTTTATTACGTGTTGTCATATGAGGTACTGGTGCCATCTGATCTAACCCATCTAAAATTCTTGAGTCAGTAAGGATAAGCAAGATATATCCCATTACTAAGAATTTTTTTATTATATGAAAGAAAATCTCTCTTATTTCACATATTCAATTTCCTTGTCATTTTACATTATAAATAAATAACAAACCAATTTGGCACATGCCCACCGATTAAAAATAAAAGTTGTCAGAGTGAGAGGGGAAAGACAAAAATATGAATTATTAATTATAATATTAAGCAGCACAAAAAGCCTAACATGAAATGATATCACCTAAAAAGAGAGTTTATCAAAATGAAAGTGGGACGATGATATAGTCTTTATCATACAATTTGCATTGTTGTCATTTTAAGCCAGAAATATATTTACCATATCTAGTGCCTTTATATCAAATTTGATGAGAAGATATTTTAATCATGGCAGAATGAAGAAGTTATTTATAGAATAGTAGGATTAAAGGAAAGCTCAATTTTAAAGTCATATATTAAGTTATCATATTGACCTGGTGGTTATATTCACTATGACATCATACTCTTGCATATTGTTATTCTAAAAATATCCAACTACTGAAAAAAAGCATGAATACTTAATTAGAAGAGAGAGTGATGTTTTTCTTTTTAAGATGATTTTTGGAGCTTACATAAGCTCATATTGGAATGGAGATGAATGAAATTTGGTATTTCAGTTTTTTTCTAAGTGGAGATTTCAAGTGAATATACATTTGGTACTGGTTTATAATTAAATATGGGGTTTTAGGAGAGAACAATTTCTTCTCAAGAAGGGAAGCTTTCAGGACTTTAATGGAAATACTTCCAACTATGTCTAAGTCAGTGTTATCCAACATTTATGAGTGACTTAAGTTTCCTTTTCCTAACTAGGCTAGTATTTTGTTTCAGGTAATTTAAAGGCTCTTTTTTGATAAGGTTTCACTTGTTTCATCAAATGTCTTTAAATTTCATTTGCAACAAGAGCAGTTCTGAAAAGAATCTCCACATTTGGAGTAGTCTCATAGGAGTTCTCCAAGTAGAATTTCAGAAAAAAAAAAAAATTCACTTGTTATTCCCATGAAGAACAACTTTGGTTCTGCTTAGTAATATTTTTGTTTTAACAATATAGACTGCCTTCTTGACTTGGGTTAAGTTTGCTAGTCCCGTTTCAGCTGGTTGCTCATCACCCTGATAATTTATCCTCTCAGGCATGATGCTATATGATCAGCTCAATTTCCTTGGCATTATTGCCTTTTTTTTTTTTTTAACTTTTTAACTGAATTTAGTGCTTATGGAAGTGGAGAGGCAGGTCGATATCTAGGCACAAAGCAAAAAGCCATATAAGTCTGTATGCATCTTTGCAGTAAACCAACTGTTTGCTGTTTTTGTTATCACCTACTTGAAATATTTTTTCAAACCGCAAAATCCGTAGAGTCCTATTTAAGAAAAGCTTTCCTGTCATAGAATACCCTGTCCCAATGTCGGCTGAATGGGTTCTAATTTTAATTTATCTTGTCCATGAATTTCTAACTCTGGCTCTTAAAAATATATCATTCTCGTTGCTACTGCCATATTACCAAGCATTTTTTAGGCATTCCATCTATATCCGTATCCACGAAGATGTCTCCTCAATGCGGGTGATGCAGTAATGAAATCAAGTGCACTAAAATTTTTCATTTGTCTTCTCACTCTCTTCTTACTAGTAATTTCCATTTGATCAGAGAATACCAGTCCTTTCAGTGTTACTATATTGTGCAAATATTCATCCAGAAATGACTTCCCTGGCTCCTGTAGTCCAAAGAATCTGTTCATTAAGTTTAAACTTATCTTGTAAATCATGTAAGTTTCATGGCCTTCCATTTTTTTTCTTTTGTTTCTTTGGGGTTCACTGATTCCCACCATGTACAGCCATTTCACAGCTGCTGTCATCAGCTGCTCTCCCTTGGTGTGATTTATTTTTAATAACATCCTTTTTTGCCCAATTTTGATAACCATTAGGTCTTAATAAATTCCTCATAATGTTTAGTTCTTTGAGTTTTACTTTTTTAAACCACTGAGTAGGAACGAGAAAATAACACAAGCACTGACAAAAAAACAAATACAAAAATACCAGAATGAAGCCCTGTAATCCTATCTGATAATTGGGGTGCAGGTGGTGAGATATTAACCAGAGAACATTCTAGAAACAGAAAAAATCTAAATAGAGCATCATTCCAGAAGGGAAGAACAGATAGTCAATAAATTATGAGTAAATTCAGGTCAGAGGAAAAATCAGAAGCAAACAACTGGCTTTTAGATGCTTAGCAATTTTAATAATTATGGTTAATATTTATTAAGAGCATTTTATGTGCTAGGCAACATGTTAAGCAACTTTCATTCATTATTTTATACATTCATTTATTTCTTACTACAAATCCACGAGAATCGGTATTTTTATTATTTCTTCCATTTTATGGAAGTGACAGCTGAGGCTTAGGCAGTTTAAGTAATTTGCCCAAGAATTCACAGCTAGGACTGTGGAGCCCAAACAGAAACCCAGGTACATTTGTAACCTATACACTATGGTACATTTCAAGTCACGGCCTTTAAAAACTAAATACACACAAAAATTCTGGTTTGACTACTATATAATAGAGACCATAGAAGATCTCAAGTCAATTTATTATTGACTTATACTTCACTGTTAAGAAAGTTTGAAACATTTCCATAGTAGAGCGTAGTTCAGGTTTTGGAAAATGGATCTTTCAACTCAGGTTTGCTAGTTCCATTCTCTGTAGTAGTGGAAAATCATTTTTGGCTCACTCTTTTTCTGCCATTAAACAATGACTGATTAATGTTAGGAAAAAGTCTTCTGAAGTCTTTTGATATAATACCTTTTGGGTAAGTGTAAAAATAAATGAATAAATGTCCATATATTACGTAATTAATAAAAGCAGTACTTCTTACCTAAAGAAGTTTCCATTGACTTATTTTTTGGTTAGTTAGTACTGTTAAATTTTAAACTAATATATTAAATTATGATAACCTGGCATTCTACAAATATCTAGTGAATTTCATGTACTGGGTAAATTTAAGACAAAGTGACTTCTTTTGATGCATGATGTTTTCATAATAAATAGTCTATTCCTCATTGTAAAAATATCATCTTTCTTAGGCTTGAAGGGATAGTAGCCAGTATATGAAATCTGGTTTGGGCCCAGTATATCTGCTGTATGGAGTGATCTAAGCCAGCAAGTCAATAAATTCAGAAAATAAGCAGTCTGGAGCCAGAACCATGAGAATTGTATGGCCTCGAATTGGAGGGATCATACAAATATTTTGATCCAGGGATTTTTTTCATATTTCTTTTAAACAACAGAGTCCTCTAGCACTGGGTGTTATATGCAACTGATGAATCACTACATTCTACCCCTGAATCTAATGATATACTATATGTTAACTGAATTTAAACAAAAATAAATAAATAAAAAATAAACAACAGCATCCTCTTTTCAAAATAAATGTGATTGTATCCTTTATATATGAACTAGTAAAAGTAGTATTTTATTAAAGTCATTTTATAAATTAGAATTGTTTATCATAGTAAATATTATAAAAGTCAGTTTCTGAGGTATAAATATATAAAGGTAATATATGCAAAGAAATACCTTTGTATATAAATAAAGGTAAATATGCAAAGAAACGGAAACTTAGGACTGGATTATTATATCGGCTTAAGCTTAGTTTATTTTTGTATGAGGAATGGAATACTATATGGTGTCAAGAAAATCATGAGACCACATAAGCAGTTGCATGTATCAACAGTTTTGTTTGTTTTTAAAGAGCTTGCCTTCCAATTTCAGAGCCTTAATTTGAGGCCTATGTGAAAACTAGTTAAACTTACTGTACATATTTAACTATTAGCAACACATCAGTCCCCAATATTTTTTTTTAATTACATAAATACATTTAACCAAGCCTCCCACCCACTTCCCCTCCAGCAACCCTCGGTTTGCTCTCTGTACTTAAGAGTCTGTGTTCTGGTTAAATGGTTGATGAGAATTAAGGATGGCACTTGTGATGAGCACTGGGTGTTGTATGTAAGTGATGAATCACTAAATTCTATACCTGCAACTAATATTACATTGTGTGTTAACTGGAATTTAAATAAGAACTTAAAAAAAAGGAGAATAATAAAACTACATAATACATTTAATTTGCATGTCATTTTTATCTCAATTATAAATTGATACAAATATATAATTTTTAGCATTTACATTTTAATTCAACATTTAACTGCTCAGTCATCTCTTTGTAATCATCTGTTTGTGAGCTTGGGGACCATGAAGCATAGTTTGAAAACCACTAATTTGGTTCAAAATTTTAGGAAATAACTTTATTTTTTTCTCTCTGTTCCTTTATTATTTAAGGACAATTCAACCCTTTGGGAATGCTTTTTCTTATGGGTTTTGGTGTAGTTCAATTCTTTCTTCAACTAGACGTTAAAGTCCTAAAGGGCAAGAATCTTGTTTTTGTTTTTGTTTTTTTGCTTTGTTCTCTTCACGAGACTAATATTACACATTGTGCATAGACATGGGGTTTGCCCAGTCTGTAGTTACCATCTGTGCACACTAGAGAATTTGAAAAAAAAAGGGCCTAAATCTCAGTCTCAGTCCTCCTCTCATCTATCACTCTGTGTTTCTACACAATGATGTTGATAACAAAAACAGTTCAGTGAATTCTCTGGGCTTCTGGTTTTCAGAGCTCCCAAGAAGGGCCTGTATATTGACAGATTGTGGCTTCTATGGAGTGGAGCTTTGAAGGAATAAGAGCAGTTGAACGGTAGAACAGGGCTCAGGAATAGGACCTTCTGATGAACTAGAGCAAAGGGAGGAAGGGAGATAGAGAAGAAGTGAAAAGGTTAGGTAAATGCTACTGTAGAAGAAGGAACCATTTACATACTAGAGGCAAGACAGTTCTGGTACTTAGTGCCTTCTCTAAAAGCTTCGAAGTATACAAAAGAGGGATCAAAAATCAGAATTAACTATCCAGACCACAAATAAAACAATCAAGTACAAAGAGAGAATGTGGTAAAAGCTGTGACAACCAACCAAATGACATCAGAGACAGAACAAGAAAAATGTGTGTAGAACCCAGAATACTCTGCTGCTTTTCAACCTTCCATCAGGTTTTGGGTATCCAGGTAGGCTTGGCCATTAGAGAACTCCCCAGTAGGAAAGTCATGCCTTACCGAGACCACTACTTAACGAGCCAGTGAGGAAATGAAAGCAAATACAGTATGCTGTGAATTCACAGAACCCAAACTAAGTCTGTTTTTACAAATGGGTAACATTTCTACCAACTTACCTGAAATAAACAGTTTTTATAATATAGGTGTTTACGTAAAACCAATAAAATGCCTTGTGTGTGTGAGAACATTTTGCTTTCATGTGGTAGACCATTTACCTCCTCTTCAGAGTCTGTTGAAACATTTATTTTATATTCTCTATTTTATTCCTGTTGCAGCATTTATGTATGATTTGTTTGTTACTTTTATCAGTTGATCTTGCCCTCCCCATATGCTCATGTCTCACTGGCCTAGTTTCCCACATTCAGTATGTGATCTCTAGCCCTTCTTAAATATTAATTAGTGTAATTGAATTCCCTCCAGTATTTCTAACCTCAGGCACCTGAATCTTAGTGTTTTTATTAGAAGTGATTTGTGCATTTGAAGTCCAACCTGCTTTTCCATTTCCCATCCCCCCACCCCAAACAACTTTTCTTGATTAGGTAAAGGTCGGGGTACATGCCTGCCTCAGAGAAAGTCTTTGTGGAAAAATGAAAGTGTTATATATTACAACCTTTCTCAATGAAAGACTGAAAAATACAACGCTGTCTTGAATCTTTGGCCAAGGAAATCATCCAGAGTAAGAAAAGGAGGTAGCCCTGTCCAGGGGCACAGCTACAAGTCAAAAACAGAAGTCAGGCAGAGCCATTCGTAGAGATGAAAGCAAAGCCTCACCTAATCACAGCCCATTCTCCTCTGCCAGCATGGCCAGGCCCAAGGACAGCATCTTAAATTCTCCATACTCTTCTAGTTTGCAGATCTACCCCTGACCAGCATCTCTGGATGCAATCCATGATTACACAGCAGTGACTCTATTCCTTGGAAGGAAATAGGAAAAAGGAAAAGGAGAAGAGCCTGAAAATAGGGCTAGAGAACCATAAGCTAGTGAGAGGATTTGCCAATAAGATAAGTAATTATTGCCATTTGTAGCTGAGGAGAAGCAACAAAAAGTGTTAGGTAACTAGGAGTGCAAAACATGTTCTGATTTTTGGAAAGTATAAGAAGATAGTTTATAAGGACAAACAACACGATGTCAGTCCTGAGCAAAGACCTAGATGTATTATTCAAACAATAAAGCATAAAGCGGTGGTTTATGATTCCCCTGAAAGAAATGGTGCTTGCTATAAACCAGAATGACTTCAGTGAAAGTGGATCAACAATATATGATCTGATCTTGCCTGGTTAGATGTACAGGTGGATTGGTACCTGGTTGAATGACCACACTATTAAGTGCAAACAAATGGCTCAATGTCATAATAGAAGAGAGTCCTATGGAATAAGTCAGGAGAATCCTAAGCCGTATTTTGGCCACCATTTTTTTTTCAATTACTGGGATGAAAGCATGTCCATCAGAGTTGCAGATGATATGAATCCAAATACATAGAAAATCTATGGAATTAAGAAATTAAGGAATCATGTTTCAAACATCTTGAAAGACTAGAGCGACGGGATGCATCTAACCAGAGGAATCTTTTAGAATGGATAAAGGCAAGTTTTTGTCTTTATATTTTTAAAAGATTTTTCATGAACTTTCTGAGTGATATGTGGCTTAACAAATTAGTACAAGAAATCTAAATGAATAGGAACATCTTAAAGGAAAGTGACCAGGAGGGTAGGGAAATGAGATGTGTGATATGAGGAATGGTTAAGGGAACTGGAATTGTTTAGAAATTCACAAAGAATGAATATGATAAATATGTTCAAGTATATTAAGGATTGTCACATAGAAGATAAATTATGTTGTTTCTGTGATTCCAAGTAGAACACAACCCAGTGATAAAACATACAAGAATAAAATATTCAGGTCAATATAAAAACTAACTTTTTACATCCTTTTGTGCTCAAAGGTGGAAAACAAACAAGAAGGAAAAATATTAGTCTGGAGGACAAACCTAGATTAAAACTTGGTTATGCCACTTATTGATTCTGTGTCTCTCTCATGTTTTGAATACCATAATCCATTTCTGTACCGATAAAGTAGATTTAACCAATTCCTACTCGGCAAGTTGTAGAACTTTAGTGCCTGTATTAGTTTGTGAGGACTGCCATAAGAAAATATCACAGACGAGTAGCTTAAATTACAGTAATGTATTCCTCAGTTTGGGAGGTCAAAAGACCAGGAATCAAGGTATCAGCAGAGTTGAATTTCATGTGATCTCTCCCCTTGGCTTGCAGAAGGCCATCTTCTCCCTGTGTTTCCTCAGCCCTGGTGTCTCTTCTTTTTATGAGGACACCAGTCCTAATAGATGAGCGTCTCATTCTTATGGCCTCTTTTAACTGCATTTATCTCTTTAAAGACCCTATCTCCAAATACAGTGAGTTAGGGGATAGGACTCCAACATGCAAATTTGGAGGTTGAGAAGGGGTCATATTCAGTCCCTAATATCAACAAATATTAACTCCTGAGACCAAGGTGTTTAAGCATGGACAGTCACTTTACAGGAATGTTTTATAGGATGGTAAAGCCTTAGATAATTATAATACATAATTTTGATGAACTCCAACACTAATATTCTGTCATTATAAAAATAGTATCTCCAGTGAAGCATCAAGTCTGAAATTCTGCAATGCTCAGTCATAAGGTAAGTTGTTCACTACATACAACAATCATCTTTAATAAATGTTTTCACTTAGTATTCAAAATTCCAGTCTGATTTCACTGATATTTACTCATATCCTAGACCTCCCTTAACTTCTAGAGCACAAATTCCCGAAATGCATTCTAGGTGAAACCTCTGTGTCTTTTGTGGGAAGATATTCCTTTGCCAAACCTTTAAATGGTCTAAATCAAAGTGCCTGGGTGGCTCAGCGATTGAGCATCTGCCTTCGGCTCAGCGTGATCCCAGAGTCCCAGGATCGGGTCTCACATTGGGCTCCCTGCATGGAGCCTGCTTCTCCCTCTGCCTGTGTCTCTGCCTCTCTCTCTGTCTCTCATGAAAAAAATAAATAAAATCATTTTTTAAATAAATAAATAAGTGCTCTAAGTCAGAAGTTGCATACATGCAAGTGAAGGGCGAATATCACTATCTTAAAAAACAAAACAGGCAAATGGCAAAAGTAGATGTAGGTACAAACTAAAAATTGCATATCAGTTATACAAGTAAATGTGTGTAAAGACTAAAAACAGCAAGAGGTATGGCAATTTAATCCAGAAGTTTCAAAATCTGAATCTACACCTTGGAGACTTTTGAGTTGAAAATAACAAAATGAGTAATTTACTTTGTTCATACATCTTACACTGTTTTCCTCATTTTAATATGCATTGGCATGTCCACATATATTTTTTAAGATTTTATTTATTTATTCATAAGAGACACCAAGAGATAGAGAGGCAAAGACATAGCCAGAGGGAGAAGCAGGCTCCATGCAGGGAGCCCAGTGTGGGACTCCATCCCAAAATTCCAGAATCACTTCACCGATTGTGCCACCCACATGTTCTTAAACTCTGAAGGCAGACACTTCACCGATTGTGCCACCCACATATTCTTAAACTCTGTTTCTAAATATGTGGACAGGGACGCCTGGGTGGCTCAGCACCTAAGTGTCTGCCTTCAGCTCAGGTCATGATCCCGGGGTCCTGGGACGGAGCCCCACATCTGGCTCCCTGCTCAGTGAGGAGTCTGCTTTTCCTCTGCCCATTCCCTGCTTGTGCTCTCTCAAATAAATAAGTAAAATCTTTTTTTTCTTTTAAATAAAAAGAAACTAATAGTTTAAAGTTGAGCCTGTGCCAGAGGGCAACCTTTGAGGTTGGTTAGTCTTTTGGTTCATCTTTTTTGTAATGACCATTTCCACGGAAATAGGACTGTGTTGTCACCTGTGTCTGTGGATAGTCGGAGTGACTTTTAAAACTCAGTATTTTAAGCCAGTGAAATAATACATTCTCTTCTTTTTTTCTTGACAGACTAAGTAATATAAAGTTGCACATCTTCTCAAGGAGTGTGTACCTTTTTGTCAGATGAACTAAAAACAAACAAAAAGCCTGGACACTAGTAGTGGTTGTAACACTTGGCAATTGAACAAGCTTCATCTTGAGAGGGCCGTTTACCATAACTAGACATTTACAACTGAGAGTCAAGTCTAGGGTTTGGAAAGAGCATGGCATCTTGGGCTGAATTACCTGCATTCCAGCCCCCAGGTCTGCCATTGGTAACCTTGAGCAGATATCAAATTCTCTGAGCCTTGTTCATGTTATGTAAAACTCTATAATTGAGGGGCACCTGGGTGGCTCAGTGGTTGAGCATCTTCCTTCAGCTCAGGTCATGATCCTGGGGTCCTGGGATGGAGTCCCACATCAGGCTGCCTATAGGGGGCCTGCTTCTCCCTCAGCTTACGTCTCTGCCTCTTTCTGTGTCTCTCATGAATAAATAAATAAAATCTTTTTTAAAAAGTTCTATATTTGGGCTTCTTTTCAGGTCAGCACACAGTTTGACCCAATGTAACTTATTTCCTTCTTTGATCCTTAATTCTCTCACCTTCTGATGGGTGTAATATTAATACTTTCCCTACTTAGCTATCCCACGGGATTGTTGAGACAATCAAATAATACGATGTTTGTGTAAGTGCTTTATAAACTGTAAAACACTATACAAATGCTATTTCTTTCTTCTTATGAGTGGATGGGGATGCTTAACTAGAAATGGAATTGGGACCAGCCAGGAATTAACGTTGATACTGTTTCCTAAGAGACGTTAGAGGCCTCATGTTTTTGTCTATTTAAATTGCTTGAACTGATCTGTAAAATGAAGATCTTTAACAAGAGGCATTAAAGTTTATTGTCTATTTTTCTGTGGTACTTTCCAGGGAACATAGGAAAGATTTTTTTTCCTTTCAGTATTTTCCCCTGTATTATTGGGTTGCTGTCTGTTCTTGAAAATACTAAGACAAATTCTTATCCTTTGTAACTATGGGAATCTGGGCCCATGGTGCTTACTATCATTATTTCCGTTGTACTTGTGGTAATTGTTGTTATTGTTATTATTAATTATACTTTGTAATTATATAGCTTCTTATTTTAAGGAAAGATAAATGGCTAAAAAAAATAAACAAGCTGCTGTTATTGAGGGATTTTTGGAGTGTCAAACATTTTAAATCCACTTTTGGCCTTTTTTTCACAAAGACTTCTGCATGAATCTTCAAATAGAATTTTTTTTGGGGGGGTCTGCCATTGAAAATAAAGTACTAACTAGTGAGATGATGCCCTTGGAGTCACGTGTGAGAAGATAGAGTCAGAGCCTTTCATTTCTTCCTTCTACCTTTTACAATATTTCCTACAGTATAGTTACTAAATAGTGATTGTTTAGGAGAAAAAGTTTGAAGCAGGAAGTGGAAATACTTGAACAGTGACCCAGGCCAAAGTAGAGAGGTCTTGTTGTCTCAGCTCATTCCTGATTGCCTGTTGAAGAAAAGAAAAAGGTGAAGGATGACCAGAGGGGGTTGAAAATAGTTTGTGGAGTATGGGGCAGGCAATCAAGTATAACCCAAGTACAAAATGTGCCGCATAGATTGATAGAAGATCTTTGGAATGAAAAGTCCACCCACTGTCTTTAATCTCTTGGTTCTATTATTTTCAATTCTTGAATATTCTTAATGCTGATGAAGTGTTCTCTAAGTTTCCAGGTTGATTGGCCTGGGTCCCCATGGGGCGTGGGTCTCTTCATTCCCACAGTTAAAGACCTGACTCCAGTAGTGAGATTAGGAGGTTAAAGTAAGCATTTGTTTTTCCTTAGGTAACCTCCATGTAGGTTCTTCTGTGACTTGGTATGCCACTGGCAATGAAATTTTACAGGAAATAGAAGGTTATTCAGTTGTCTAATCATTTCTGACTTTGAGGAAAATCCTCTTCCATCCAACTGTTGTCATCTTCTAAAGCAGTGGTTCTCAAAGTGACCAGTAGCATTTGCACACCTAGAAATATATTATAACACAAACCCCTGGGCCTTACTGCAGCCTACCGAATGGAAACTTTGGGGTGGAGTACAGGTATTTGTGCTTGAATAAATCCTCCAGGTGATTCTGACACACAGCAAAATTTGCAGACCATTGTTATAAAAAGATGTTGAATTACACTGGGAAAATATTTGAGCAATTAAAAATTCCATGGGATCCCTGGGTGGTGCAGCAGTTTAGCGCCTGCCTTTGGCCCAGGGCGCGATCCTGGAGACCCGGGATCGAATCCCACGTCGGGCTCCGGGTGCATGGAGCCTGCTTCTCCCTCTGCCTATGTCTCTGCCTCTCTCTCTCTCTCTCTCCCTGTGTACCTATCATAAATAAATAAAAATAAAAAAAAATAAAAATAAAAATAAAAATTCCACCAGAAACCAAAGGTGATTTTGGAATTTAGAACCTCTATTGTTTTACCCCAAATTATCTCTTCTCATATTATCCTAAACTATTTAACAATTTTGTCCTAAACTACTTAACACTTTCTACCTCTGACCTGCAGGTCATAGCAACATCTCCCCTGTATCCTAAAATGGTCTTTGTCGTACTTTCTAGACAAATCGTATTTGTTCTGAATTATCAAACTCAAATATCTCTCTTTGCAAAAACCTCACTAGTCATGTCAACTTTCTCTCAATTTTGGGTTTCTTTAGCTCTCAATGTCTGTACCATTTATGTAAGTCTTATCCATGACATATCTTGTATAACAAACTGTCAACTATTACAATAAACAACTGCTTGCATTTATTCAGTACCCACTCTGGTCACTGCAGCCTTCCGAGAGAAGTGCTGTGCCTGAGTTTCTGAGATCTTCAGTAGCTTACCCTAACTCAGTACGTATCAAAGAGAAGATTCTCCTTTAGCCTTACACTTGACCACGAGACTATATTATCTAGTAATACTGATAAACTTTCCTCATATTGTTATCTTTTTTCTCCGCAGCTTAATTGTATGCCCAATTACAATTTAAGACCATAATCCTTTTGTTATCTTTACAATAACTTTTAAAATATAGAGAATTCATGCATATCTGTTAGCATATTGTACTACAAACTATAAATACCTTTCTGGAATTTGTTTTTTCTTTAGGAAAACCTTGAAAGTGAAAGTTTTAAAATTTCCTCTTAGATCCAGAACAGTCTCCATTTATAGGTAGAGTATCTTTATTTTAGCAAATTAATTCATTGATTGCATTTAAAATATCCAACTCACAATTGTGCACTGATTTTTATCATCAATTTTGATAAATGCATTTCAAGAATACTTTATAATGCCTTTCAAGGAAGAAATAGCTACTTTTGTTATTTAAGGAATTTACTGATTTTTAGGAAGTTTATTTTTTTGTAAGAAGAAAAACATGATGAGTTGAAAATGAATCTGACCCATGCCTTTATACTTGCACGTACCCAGTAGTGATGAAAAAAAATTGAAGATATTAGCAGCTAAATACTAATTATTCAGGAAGTTTATTTTAATTGAAAAAAAAGTGGGTTTTTTTGTTTTGTTTTTTACTCTGTAAGCATAACATATTCTGTGAACATGTTTTATTTGTGCGTAACTTAAATTCACCTAAGTTCTGGCCTAAGGAAATGAAAGCATAGCCACACTGTGTGGCTATTTGGGGGATAAATATTTGGCCAACTTATATTCCATTATAGCTGTTTTATCAAAGTGAGGATCCTTGACCCTGAGTCAAAATCATGTGGATGGTTGCTAAAATGCATGTTCTTTGATTCCACCCCTGCATACTGAATTACAATCCCTGGTTGGGAGCCGAGCAAGTTACATTCGTAACTATCACTTCCAGGTGATGGGAATGAACAATTAAATTTGAAAGTCATTCTTATTTGAATTCTTTTTTTCTCTCTGAGGTATCAGATCTTTCAGAAAACTGAGCAGTGAGTTTCAAAACTGATGTCTTAGGCACAGAGCCTCAGTGACAACATTAAGTTATTATTGTATTTGCCTTCAACAGACTTTCATTTAGTTCTGATACTTTTGTTTGCCATATACTCTTATCTAAATTAATGAGTTCAAAACCCAAATTGTTTTGTGGTATAAGTATTCTTGGCCCCATTTTAAGGATCTGATCATTGAGGCTTGAGAAGTAATTACTTTTCTGAAGCCCACCCAAATAGTAATTAGATTCAGTTTAACTCCAGAACATGTGTTCTTAAACTCCAGAACAGGACTGAGTCACATTTTATTTATTTATTTATTTTTAATTTTTATTTATTTATGATAGTCACAGAGAGAGAGAGAGAGAGAGGCAGAGACATAGGCAGAGGGGGAAGCAGGCTCCATGCACCGGGAGCCTGATGTGGGATTCGATCCTGGGTCTCCAGGATCGCGCCCTGGGCCAAAGGCAGGCGCCAAACCGCTGCGCCACCCAGGGATCCCTGAGTCACATTTTAAAATCAGATCTTTTTAATCCTGCCTTTTCTCTTTCTAAGAAGTCAGCTGCATAGTAAAAGTGACAACAGCTAATTCCAAGTTTGTGTGCAAACTCTGAGATATTATGATGTTAGTCAGTGGTCATCTTAAATCATGTGTTGGTAGCTGATGGGCTCAATCGGTAAACTATCACCTTCAGTGTTATCAGATGGATCAATGGAAGCATCATCAACATAAACCTGTCTGTATTATAGTCTTCCTTGTCTTCTATTGTTCTTAAGAGACTTAATATATATTCTATGCAAAGGTTACTCGAAAAAGCTTTTTATCATTTTATTAAGGGATTTTCTACACCATATCGGGCTTCATTTCCCTCAACAATGGTTTGTTTTGATAAATCTTTTGCAAATACAGCTGGTACACTATAGAGCTGACTCAGTGATTCTTAACATTGGCAGCACATCCAAATCACCTATGGACTTTGAAAAATATACAGATGCATGGTTCTAACTCCTACGGATACTGAATCATTGCATCTGGGGTGGGGGCTAGATGCTGATTGTTTACAAAGCCTCACAAGTGCTTCTATAGGCATCCAGGATGGAGAATCACTGATCTACTAGTTCACTTGAGAAAGAATTTGAGACTATCTTATACATTAAAAGAGCAATTGAAGGAAGCAAAATCTTTCCATAAATCCTACACTGAGTCCTTTGAAATAAAAGTGGGACTCGTGAGCAGCTTGAGAAGCTGTTGCTTGGGCTATCCAAATATTCAGATTTGACTCTCAGATAATGAAAAGGCAAGAAATAAGAAGCCATTAGAGCATAGTACTAAGTGGAATTATGGGAAACCATCTGTAAAATGCTGTGGGGTTTGGAAGGACCTGTTCTTTTTAATAGACATTTTTGTAATAGAAAACAGGGTAATGGAAATAGCAGCATATTTTAATCTATCTACATTTCCTTCAGATAAAAATAAAATAAAAGGGAAGGGCATAACCTTGCAAATGTATCTTGATCTGATATTATTTTTGCAAGTTAGACAGATATGGGGCCACTAGACAGCCCAACTCAGGGCTAGCTATCAAATCAGAGCTCACTCTTCAAATCCCAGCACTAATCGAGATGATAAAGAGCTACCTTTCGATTAATCCTGCTCTGGACTTTAGACGAAAGATACTGCAGTTTAATTACTGAGCGAAATTCACTTTGTCTGATCTGCCTGTCTTTGCTGTAATGTCATAATATAATCAGCATCACCCCCATCTGAAACATGGGGCTCTGAAGTCCAAGAACCTGTGTGATTGGAAGAAATAAAATGATGCTCAAACAACAACCAGCCGCAGTGCAGTAATTATTCAAACCTTGTTTTCATCGGAATGTCATTCTCCTATTGGCTTGTCATGACAGCAACTGAGAAAAGGATGGGAGAGCATGTGATTGAAAGGGAGATTGACCTGAAGGAAACGGACTAGGTGTGGGAGGGAAGAGCCACGCTGTATAAAATCTTAAGGCTAATTAAACTTCGTTTTTCTTTAATATATATATCCCACTGGCTGCTCCTGATCCCACAAGTCCAAGCTAAACCATTCAGCTGATATGTCTCTCTGCAATTAAAATCTCCCCTTCAGTTGAAACTCTACAGTTTTTACTTCTCTGAAAATAATTTATTTTTCTTTTAAAACTGGCAATTACTTAACAGATTTTTTTCTATAAGCCTCAATAAAGTTTTTGTAATTTAAACTCAATGAAAGAAGAAGGTTGCAGATTTTCTTCTGTCAGAGATAATGGCCTTTGCAAGCATCCTTTCTAAGTTTGCACGGACCCACTGCCTTACATAGAAACGCTGAATCCAGGTACCTGGCTTTGCTATGAATTGTTACCCTATCTTACATAAAATGTATACAGTAACTTGCCCTAGGTCCTTTAGTTAGAGAGTGGCTGAGCCAGGATTTGAACTGAGATTTGTCTGATTCTGGGTCATACTCTTTTGACTCTACTCTTCTTCCTCCCTTTATTCTTACTAATTTATGGTTAATACCCCTCCAGTTGATTCATTTAACACATTGCTGAGCAGCTCCTATATGCCAAGCACTGTGTTATACTCCACATATACATTAGTAAAACTTGGAAGGAAGAATCAGCTAGTATCTGTCTTCAAAGGCTTTTAAGTTTGGTGGTTCAGTTGCTTTTGTGACTTCTTTTGTAAATTGACATTTTAAATCCAAAGAGCAATTGGACCATTTAAAACAAATGTAAGACATGAAGTCTGGAGCTCTTTTCTATTTCCCTGTTTTAATTCATAGTATCACCATTCTACCCATCACCTCAAAATCTCAGAATCAATGTTCCCAAGAATCTTAAGGTTTTATAAAACCAATCATCAAGTCTTATCAAAATTTGCCATATATGATCCATCATCAAGGCCCTTAAGCATCAAGGTTAAGCAGACAGGCTCTGGAGGCAGATGACCTGTGTTTGAATCCTGTCTTTATCACTTATTAACTGTATAAACTTGAAGAAGTTGCTTAATCCTCATCTTTAAATAAGAAACAATAGAGTTACTTGCCGTTTAGGGTTGACATACAAATTAAATGGGTTAATCTACATAAAGCACACAGTTCAGTGCCTGGTACATATTAGAGAATTAATAAATATTATCCTTTCTTCCTTTAGAGTCTCCAGAATATTTCATTTCCTTTCTATTTCTACCTATGCTACCAAGGTCAGATATTTATCTCATAGTTCCTGGTTTATTGCAAGAGTTCTCTCTCTATATCTATCTGTCATTATCTCTGGGCTCTCTCTGTTTCAAGTTTTTCTGTCCACCAACCCCAGTTACTTATACTAAAATACCACTGTGATGATGCCAGTGCCTTATGTATAAACCTTTACTAGACCTCTTTTGCCTACAGAATAAAGTGGATTAGATAGTCCAATATTCAAGGAACCTCTTCAAATTCCAGGCTCAATTTATCTTTCCAACATTATTACTATTCCAATTCCCACTAACTTGTTTATTTGTTGCTCCCAAATATGTTTTTCATTCTTTGCTTCCACGCCTTCATGTCCTTCACTTAACCTGCATCTTATCACTTCCCCATTGTCAGTTTTGACATGAAATGATTCTCTTTAAATCCTTGTTTTGAATACTGATTTGCCTTGTATTGTAATTTTTTTGCATTATCTCAATGATTAGATATTAAGTACCTCAGACATAGGTCAGTGTCTCAATATACATCATTGTTTGCCCAGCAGCATCCAGAGAAACTCAAACATAGTTAAGTATACAGTGAATATATGCCAAACGAATAAGAGGTCTGAATTTGGAGTTCCTTCCTTGCTCTAATTACCTTTTCCTTCTCACAAATCACTCTGAATTTTGTCCAATATTCCTAGTGCCTGTTGATCTTTAAATATTTTAAAACTTCTCCCTCCTTGCTCCCCTTCCCTGAACACTCACTTATAATGTCTTTCCATTCCACAGCCATCCCCTCGCTCATCATATTCATTCATAGGCTGCTAATGGGTTCTCGTTCTTCTAGTTCATTCTATACCAACTACATCAATACTAGGGTAATACTTATCTGTAGAACAGAAATAACAGAACCTGCTCTTTTACTTTTTGGAGTTGTCACAAATGGCATTATATGTATGTGGATATGACAGTATTTGACAGTATACTATTTTATAAACTGCAAAAAGCTCTATAACCATAAGGTATAGTCTATAGTGTCTAAATATTTTCCAGTAAACATGTAGTCATGTATTAAATATATAATTAAAAATATCAACAGTCAGGTCCGATAAGCTGTATCATTTCTTGTATCTAAATAAGGTGCACATGTGTATCTAAGGATTATTCCTTTACATTCTTATATCTCCTCCTAGGTCTCCTCTTTTTCCATCTAATTCACTCTTGTCTTGAGAAACTCACATTAGTTGGCCTCACCTCATCTACGGAGCAGTTGGGAGTCTTCCTTAAAAGACCTTCACTGGAAAGAGTCTTTTTTTTTTTTTTTTTTTAAGATTTATTTATTTACTTTAGAGAGAGAGTGTGTGCATGAGTAAGAGAAGGGGCAGAGAGAGAGGGAGAAACCACCTAAATACTCCCTTGCCTATTTCTGTCACTCTCTTCCAAGGGGATCTGATATACCAGAGGCAGTAAAATCTTTACTCCTTCCTACTGGCCTTTTGGCTCCTCCTGCTTGTTTGGAGTTTTGAGTTAAATTTTTCAAGTTAATATTTAACTCATGAGATAACTGTTTACAAAATTGTTGGTTGGCAATCAGGGATTTTTCCCCCCCTGGATTAATATGGTTAAAGTTTAACTTAGTGGAACAGCTCATAAAAAAATAATAAATATATGTATATAATTAAATAAAAGTACTAACTCTGGGAATTTTGCTGATATGTCTTCTAAACCCAAAATGGAATATTTGTTCTAGTTCAGATAAAAGAAAGACCTTGGTTATAGGCCTGGCAAACCAACTCAGTGGAAGAATTTAAGTAGAAGGGGAAGCCTGAGTCTACTCTTGGGTAGCAAATGACATGCAAATAATGAGAACATCCCTTTTTTTCTTAAGAAAATGCCCTTTAATGCATAGTCTTGGTAACATCCCATTCAAAAGAAGTTGTTGGGATTCCCTCCAAATAGCATATTTGGATAATATTAGGCTTTGATCAGTCCTGTGCTATCTTGACATTCTGCATTGCCAGTGACTTTGTATAGTACAATGTTATCAAACCTAGAGGCAGATGTGAGGTGAAATTACCCTCTTCAGGTATTACCCTTCAGCCATATTCATAAGTCAGAAAGGACTGTCTCTTCTCCTGAGACAAAGATGAACTCAAGCTCCATCTGATGATTGCCAGAGCATATCTTGCATTCCTATGAGAAATCTTGATGCTTTTGCTAGGGTTCGTGGGTACAATCTAGAATTGAAACCTTATTTGGGTTACTTCGGTTTACTTGGGAAGGGGTTTCATCTTCTAGTAATGCAGACCTCAAGGAATAGTTGTTGGAGAGACTCGGTGAGCAATTAAGTAAATCTCGTGAAACTAGAAGGGGCTGCATATATGTGAATTTCAACTTTAACATGGAGTTCTCCGAAATTCTGTGCCATGAAGATATGCTGTGTTTTGGCCATTTGTAGAAATCTGCTTGGCCAGTTTCTAGTTAAAGGATCATTTTTGGATATTCAGAAGTCAGTTGTTAATAATTTTTGCTATAAGAATAAATCGACTTAAAGCCAAAACAAGAACTAGATTTTCAGCCCTATTCTGCATTCAGAGTCATAAAGCCAGACATTCAAAACCTGGATATCTCATAAACACCTTCTTAGTGTTTGTTGTTTTGCCAAATATGCTGTGTTTATCCCAAATCAGAAGCCATTTGAGATGGAATTATAAGTAATAGATTTCAAATTTGAAGAGACTTAAGCAGGTTTTAAGTGCCCAATAAGGCAAGTAGGAAAAACTAGAAAGAGAGGTGTTTCAGAAATAGCCAGTGTTTCAAGTAGAGGACATGGTTAACCATGTTAACTTGCTGCTGAGAAGAAGAGTAAAATGAGAATGAAAATGTGAACATTGGACGTGGCAAGAGCAGACATGTTACGGTGGAATGGAAAAAGCCACATTGGAGTAGGTTGAGGAAAGAATAGAAAGTGAAGATATGAAAAAAGAAAAAAAAGAAAGTGAAGATATAGTAATAGCTAATATAGACAATTCCTTCAATAAATTTTGCCAGAAAAGGAAGAAGACAAATGGAAAGTGACTGGAGAGAAACTTGGAATCAAGAAAGTATCATATAAAGATATACAAAGCATGGTGGTTTCTTGTCTTGTTTTATTTTTTGTGTTTGTTTAATTTGCTTCCCCAGGTGAAACACAACACAAATAATCAAAGCCTGAAATCTGGAGTAAAAAGAGATGAAAAAGGCAAAATTGGCCTTGTGAAATGTAGAAGGTATTGGCTAAGATTCAATAGATTTTGGTTCCACGTCAAACTCTACCAGCTACTAGTAGTATTGCCCTAAATAACATTTCAATATGAGCCTACTTACTTATTGATAACATCTAAAGTCCATTTATGATATTTCAGTTCCAGAAAGGAAAAAAATAACAGACGTATTTCAGAAGTCCTTCTTTAGTAGAAATTTATATCATTTTTAACCATTGACAAAGTACTGTATTATTTAGACAGCATTCATATCTTGTTAGTTAACCCTCACAAGACTCCTACAAGGTAGATGATTATATTGTTTTTACTTAACAGGTAAGGAAACCAAGGTTCTGAAAGATGAAGTGGCTGGCAAAATCATACGGTGTGTAAATAGCAGAGGCAGAGCTGTACCCCAAATTTTTAGAATATAATTTAAAGGTTCTTCCCACCTCATAGTGCTCCTTCTGTGGTGTTTTATTTTGTTTTGCTTTTTTCCCCTCACTTCTCAGTGAATCCCTTCAAAAAAAAAAAATTGATCTGGTTTCCATTATTTTTATTTCTTTCCATTCTGCTTCTTCAGGGATTTCTGAGTATGACCACCTCCCTGAATATCTGCATTTCTTCACAAAAGGGAACCAAATGCATAGGGATCAGAGGTCTGTATTAAGTGCCTAGGAAGAATAACCCTACACCAAAACCTTTTTACCAGTTTAGTGATAGTGTTTCAAACACCCATGGAAAATTAACACTCTGACCATCAATGTTAGTGGTGGAAACCCCTTCATAATATCTTGTCATTTGGCCTTACCAGCTTTTAAAACCAAACAAAGTAGGAGGAGAAAATGGGAAATGTGAAGTAGGAGAAGAGATGGCATGGAGGGGTCCAAGTGTTGCTTAGTATAGGCCCTGCAGACCAAAAATTATTGTGTTTCTAACACTATTGATTTTTTCAGCGGCTGATATTTCAATCTGGGTGCAGTGTGTCTGTGAGTCTACGCACACTGTCAAGAAGAAATATGATAGTGTCTTAAAAGATTAATAATATCGCTGGTCCTCTGGAGGCCTGTCTTAATTCACTGGCCTGTTCCCTGGCATGTACTGTAATTTATCTAGTCTGATTTGAATAGCAAATGGCAATCGGCTGCCATTAGGGAAATGGGCATCATTCTTATTGATCCAGCATGGGCTGGATTTTATTTAAGGAGAACTGCAAAATGTTATTACCTTCAGGAAGAGAAACTGAAAAGGGAGCTTTTCCCTCGTGTATTTTGGAAATGTTCTACCTTTAAAAGAAGGGAATGGATTGTGGATTTAGGAGAACAGAGGGAGATGATGATCCTATTGTGTGAACAGGGACATGTACAGGCTGTTTTCAACATAATTGTTTACCAGCAGGAAAGAGTGCTCATGATTATGAGAAAGAGGCCATGGCCTCAGAGGTTAGAACATTGGAGAGTTAGTCAGATCTGATCTGTTTCCTTGTCCAACTTTGTGAAAAGCCCCTGGTTGCTTGGAATTTACTTGTCAATCTATAAAATGGGCTAAAAAAAATCTACTGGCCACATGCAAGGTTTACTTAGCGTTTGTTTCACATCCTGAGAGCTTGGATAAATGGTGCTGTGGAATAAAACCAGGAAAAACAAAGAGGGCCTATTTGACATCGGAGGGTGAGGTTTCAATATTTATTATTGCTCTTCACTTAGAACTCTTGAAGGAACAGGTTATGCGCTGAGTGGAGCATGACGAACTAGTCCCATAATTCTCATTAACCATAGCAGGCATCTCTCAGGTGAAGACTGAATATGTGGACTTTAATGTTCACCTGTTAGAGGCAGATCTGAACCTGCACTTATAACTTGTTCTATAGAATCAAGGAAAGCCATCAGCATTCCATGGTAGCAAATGTGGGAGACAGACCCATTTTGCCCATTCTCTATGCGCTTTGTCACAGAGGTAGGGGCTGAAAGAGCCATTCCCATCAGAGCAGTGGAGATTTGCTGTGAGGGAGCACATGCACATTCACTCTATCCACAGCCTGTTTTAGCAGCCTCTGAAGGGGAGAAAGGTATGACAAAGGTGGCTAGAGGAAGTGCTCATTGCAACTGAAATTCTCCTCCATTCCACCTCGGGTTGTTATGGAAAGAAACGATAATGTGCTACAGGAAATGGCCAAGTATAAAAGCAATAAAATAAATTGAAAATGACTTTGTTTTTTTGAGCGGCAGTAATTGCTATATGTTGTGATGTTTGCATAAGGAATTAGTTAATGTGTAGCAGAATGGCATGTGATACTTTTTATTTGCCTGATGACTATAGTCTCTGAGTGAATGACTTATTAAGGTTAATAAAGAAAAATTTGCTTGTGACTTGTAATGATCCAATTGCTAGAATTTAGCATCCCCTTATGCATTGTTGCCTAAAGGGGAGAAGGAAAAAAACCCACACACATTAATGGCCGACTGGCTCTGATTTTTTATAGTGGTGTGAGAACAAACAATGTCTTCTAAATTGTTGGTCTGTCTATCTTTCTGCCTGCCTGGGCAGGAACGTTATGGCTTTCTTAATTCTCCTGTGTGATTTATCATCCTAAATTCATTGTTTTGCATAACTCTGCTCAAAATGAAGAAATGTCATTATTTTGCAGCGAAAAAGTTGTCATTTGCATAATGCCTGCCATTAATTATTGTGAGACTAATGCAGTTGTTGATATTTTTAGGGCACAGTGGTACAGCCCGCACCTTGTATAATGTCATTCTGAAAACATTGGTAGTTAATAGGTGCCACAACATTGCAGAAATGGAAAAGAAGATGATGAAGAAGAAGGGGACACAATGGAACAGGCTGTGTGATCTTTATTTAGCTTTTTTTTTTTTTTCCCCTGAAATGCTTGGTGAAGAAAGACTATAAAAGGAAGCGAATAGAGCAGGGAGCTGTGACATCCAAGAGAACAAAGGGATTGAAAAGCAGAGGTTTTCTATTTAGACTGAATTAGTATAACCTGGGTTCCAGCCAGTTTAATGGAGGAAGTCGTGCTCCTCTGTTTTGGCTTACAGACTTCACCAAAGCCCTGAACAGAATGTAGGGTTGGGCTTTTTTACACCAACAGTTAGGATAAGAGTTTGCTCTGAAACATGCTCATCTTGTGGGAGAATTCTCGTAGCTGGGCACTTGGCCAAAGTGAAGAAGACACACCACAGTTTCAAGGAAGAGAGCTGAAGACTCTGCTTCTCAGGTTTTGCTTAATCAGTCCTCTGTACCTTTCTTTTCCTGCAAAAAGCAGAGGAATACAGGAGTAGCATATTAGGGTGAATTTTTTTTCCCTCTGTTCCTTGCAATAGAACTAACTTTTGCATCTGATTCTTTAGGGCAAGAGCCTACCAAAGCTTTCTATTTCACAGGTAAATGAAAGTCAGTTATAAAAATTCGATCAGAGATGAAACTCATTACACTGAGTCTGGGAGGCATAAATATTACAAATGTAGGTAACTGTTGATCTTTTTAGTCATGGGAGCTTAAAAAAAACAGGCTCACATCAAATAGAATTTTTTTCCTAATTTCACTGTTTCATGTGTATTATAAATTTAGATCTTTCCTCTTTATCATTAAGTTTAAAAGACATAAAAGGAATGGAGCCTCAAAAGTAGGTCTAGTTGCTAAGACTGACCAGAGATATTTAGAAAGAAGATATTGCCCTTCAATGTTTAAAGGCTGGAATTGTAAACTCTGCAGAATGCAGTGCTTCTCAGACTGTAATCCAGATTCTGATGACTATCCCTTGACCAAAGACTGACTACTATTTTGGACCTCCTTAAAGCCACGTGATCCTTGTGAGGGGGTCATAGGAACGTGAAGGAAACCACGAGGGGCTGTCCCAGTTTGTCTTACAATAAAACCTCGGCAGAATTGAGGTTGGGATCCTTTTTTGGTAGGTCTCACCTTGGATTTTGAACTCAATCTGCATGTGTTCACTTCTGGCTTATGGAGAAAGCACACATTCTGGGTTAGGAAAATTTTAATTCCCTACAGTGACATCACCATCATAAATTACCACATTTGGGGTTGTAAAAAACAGATGAGCCCATGCGTCATTGGAGACCACTCTTCATTGGTGCTCTCACTTTTCCCTTTCTTCTGGAGAAAAGGAAATTGTCCTAACACCCCAAATTAATATCCTTTGAGTGTAATAAAATCAACACAAGCATATGGTTTTAAAACATAAGAAGAAGGTCCAACATAGGGGGCCATGGACAGAAAATAAAGAAAAGGGATTTACACTTCCTATTATACACTGGAACAACACAGGCAGACTCCTCCTCAACCCTCTCATGTTGTGGCCTGATGCCCGTGTCTACCACAGTCTACATACACGTTAATAATCCTACATATAGGTATGTATGAATATCTGATAATTAAATGAACAAATTATGTCGTGATTAGGTGACCAGCCCATCTTGGCTAGCCCAGAACTTTCCGTTTTAACACTGGAAGTCCCACATCCAGTCTCAGGAGTCTGAGTCTCCTCAGTCTCAGATAAACCAAGGAAGTCAGTTACCCTAAGGCCTATTGATTTAATAGTTATATATTTCATCTTTTATTTGAAAAGGCTTTTATATTTAGTGAACAACCTGCTGTTAGGAACTATTTCTTATAACATCCACTTGCTAAAGCATTTTACGTCCCTATAGGAGTGTTGAATAAAGAGGTGTGTAGACTTCCATGCATTGAGTGTCTAGCACTTTGATCAGCAATATTCTGGAAAGTAGCAGTCTCATAGTAAATAATCAGCATCAGTTCTGATCCCCTGTGTTCAGGAAATAATTTTAGAGCTCAAGTCTTCCATAGAAGCAGGGTAGGAATCCATATGTTAGTTGGCATGGTTTTCATCACCTAACATCTGATAATCATGTCAGACTGGCATTCTTTAATACTCACTGATTCCTGCCAGGACTTCAAACTTCTTTATCCTTTGCTGTGGAGTTTTTCTCCTTTTGCAGCCAGACATCCTGCTAAGAACTGAGGATACAAGATAGATAAGACATGGTCCTTCACAAGGAGTTTTTCAGTTTAACCTATGAAGTGGGGAAAAAAAAAAAAAGCTGTGAGAATGAGTTTTATCCATTTGAGGTGGATAAAACTAAGTATCTAATTGAGGTGATTTCTGTATTCACTAAGAATAGTTAATACTGTCACAAAGCTTAAGACATAGAAGAATAGCACTTAAAATTGTTGTTTGTTATATGGATTGGTCTGTTCATTTGTTTAGTAAACATTTATCGAAGTTCTAGTATCTGCTCAGCAATGTTCTGAACACTGTGGATACAAAAATGAGTCATACTTGGTAGTTTTACAAAATAGAGAGTACAAAAGGATACTCCATTCCCTCTCCAGGTTGGGAGTCCTTCAAGTGCAAGATTGCCACGTCAGCGTTCCATACCAGTCTAAGACACTTGGACTAGTTGGGCTGGGAAAACGTCTCCCTTTATAGACTCAAAGGAGACATTATTTTTAGTTAACTACCTAATTTCACTTCACTTTTCCCAAGAACCATATTCTAAGACCTGAGCTGTAGCATGTAGGTGGGTACCCAGATTGGCTTGTGCAGTCAGATGGAAAGAACAGAGGCATCTGGGACAATCCAGAGCAGCCACTACACTGTGCAGAATAAAAATTTTCTATTTAAAGTTGATATGACTGGGATGAGATTTAGAATGCTTTATTCATCCACTTATTCATTCAGTCATTTAATATCTATCAACCACCTATAATGTTTCAGACATTGTCCTAATTACTGGGGAGAGAGTGAAAAATTAACCAAAGTCCCCTAGGAAACTGACTTTATAATGAAAGAAGAGAAAACCGATAATTAAGTAAGCAAAAATATATCATTTTAAATAATGATAAGATCTAGGAAGAAAACAAGGCAGCGTGCGGGGGTAAAAATAGGAATGGATGATGGAGAGAGTGCCCTTTGCGATAGGGCAGGTAGAGAAGGTCTCACTAAAACAACGGGCATTTGAGCAAATATTATAATAATGAGGAGCTACGCATGTGATGATCAGAAGAAGAGGATTTGAGGTTTAGGGAATAGATATTATAAAGTAGGTAAGAACATCTTAAAATGTTCCAGAAAGAGCAAGAAGAAATGTGTAGCTCAAGTGGGGTAAAGCAGGGATGGTCACAAAGCTAGGGATGGATCAGATCACATAGGCTGTGGTAAAGACTGACAAGAAGCTGTTAGCAGGTTTTAAAAAGGGTATTTGCTCTTGGGGTTTCTGGGTGGCATAGTGGGTTAAGCATCTGACTCTTGGCTTTGACTCAGGTCATGATCTCAGGGTTGTGGGATCAAGCCCCCGTCTGGCTCCGCACTCGGTGTGGAGTCAGCTTGAGAGTCTCTCTCTCCTTCTGCCCCTCGTGCTCATGCTGTCTCTCTAAAAACAATAAAAATTAATCTTAAAAAGGTATGTGTTCTAGTTTATAAATCAAAAAAGGTCTGTGGCTATTCCATGGAGAATAGGCTAAAAGGACCAAAGACAGAGTAGGAAGACCAGTCAGAAGTTACTGTGGGAGCCCAGGATATGATGGACAATGGCAGTGGAGGGCAGGAAAATAGTTCATTTCTGAATAATTTGAGTGTACATTGAAAGCAATTGCTGAGGATTTTGATGTGGTATAGATTAGAGAGAGACACATCAGGTGCGGGGAGTCCTAGGTGTTTGCCCTGAGCAACTGGATGAATGGCAATATCATGGACTCTGTGGAGTTGGGAGCTATGGAGGATATGGTGGAAAGAGTAGATTTGTGGGCAGGGATAATTATGAATTAATTTGGGGCATGTTGACTTTGCAATTCTTGTCCAAGTGAAGAAGTTGAAGAATTAATAGGTCTATGACTCAGGAACTCAGAAAAGGGATTAGTACTAGAGATACAAACTGTTGTTTGTCTATTTTTTTTCACTTCTACATATGTATTTTCTTTATAATGTAAAGCTTACAGAGTACAAGGCGTGGATTCTGAGTTTTTGAGGTCAATATGTATCCCCTATGTTATTTGATGATGAATACACAGGTGCTACTTTGATTCATTCTGCTGTCTTTGGAAAGTCTCAGATGTATATAGCAAAGAGGTCCCAACGAAAACATACGAACACTTCCTGAGGACTCATATGGTTTATGATCTCACTGAGATGCAAAACAAACCTAAGCTATTGTTTCCATAATGATTTAAGACAGAGGGGACAGCACATACTCTGTAACTTATTAATGGAGGTGGAATGCATGAGAGTTGGAAGGGAGGTAAAACTTGAACCCAATTTTGGAAGTGGGGAGAATTTAAACAGGCAGTAAGGAGCATGCGCAGTATTTCAGATAAGGGCAAGTTGGGAGCAGATGTACAAAGACATAAATTCACTTTCTCTTTGGGGAAGGCAAGAGTGGGGAACAGGAGACTGGCCTGGCAAGAGCAGAATATTGTGTTTATGTTTATTAGAGGAGATGAATTTATAAAGGTTGAACTTACCCCTGGGCACATTGGTCCTCATCTGTAGGGTATTTCAGAATCACTTCTGGAGTTTTGAAATGTGGATGCTTGGATATGTCTTCTGGAAATTCTGATTTCCATAGGTTCTTGGAAGGTCCCTGGCATTTATACTTCACACAGGGAGCTTATACAGGAACACATCTCCTTCCTAAAGCTTTGATTGTCCTAGGGAAACAGTCCTACTGGACTCCTAGGTAGAGTTCTCTCGGGGCACCATCCTAGTGGGGGATCCCCAGCTGGCTCTCCTTGATTCCCAGTGTTTATTTCACTGCTCATGCAGAAATTGAAGTCTGTAGCGCTTTCTGTCTTTTAGTTATGCTATGGACAGAAGATGTTTTATTGTCCCTCCTTGTTGATCTACATTACTTTTGGAGAATATCTGGAAAATTCAAATTCAGTTTGCTGCCATTATCCAGTGGGAACCCAGAAGTCTGCAGATTTGTTTCAAGAGTAACTTCCTGCGTTAGGAAGTGGTTGCCACACTGCCCTACATCACTCATACATCATTTACACCTAAATGTAGAATTCCATAGACTTAACATAGAAACTTGTAATGCTCCACTTTAGCTATTTGAAATTTCCATGGTGAAATCTGAAACTCGGGCTTTAAAGAGTCTGAGTTTTGGATTCTATTGAAATCTCAAAGTTTGAATGCCAGGTGTTATTGGTGTTATTATTTTTATTTAAAGGAATAAAGACTCAGTTTGCTGGGTGATGGAGATACGATTTTGAGATATACATGGCACAATAAAGGAGTTCTAAGGAGAGGTTCTGTTGAGGGCATTCCAGATGGAAGGCTGCCCCAGGGACCGTCACAGCAGGGCTTCAGGGAGCTTTAGTAGACCAGGTGTCTACTAACCTCAAGGTTATATTTAAAGTTACGGAAGCATGTTTGTAGATCAGTAGTGCTGCAAATGAGACAGTTTAAAGAGTATAATCTGACAGTGGATTAGAATGTGTTCCTGTCTTGTGCCTGCTGTGTGCAAGCATTCTGCTTATCCTGGATAACAATCAGACAAAGAGAAATGAGGGAAGAGAGGAGGGAGGCAGGGGTAGAGGAGGGGAGAGAAAGAGAAAGAAAGAAAGAAAGAAAGAAAGAAAGAAAGAAAGAAAGAAAGAAAGAAAGAAAGAAAAAGAAAGAAAGAAAGAAAGAAAGAAAGAAAGAAAGAAAGAGAAAGAAAGAAAGGAAGAAAGAGAAAGGAAGGAAGGAAGGAAGGAAGGAAGGAAGGAAGGAAGGAAGGAAGAAGGGAGGAAGGGAGGAAGAAGGGAGGAAGGGAGGGAGGGAGGGAGGAAGGAAGAAGGGAGGAAGGGAGGGAGGGAGGGAGGAAGCCCACCTCTCTTATTTGGACTGACTGAGCACTCACAGTATATTAGGTACTGAACAGAACATGCATGAGACGTAGGTCCTGCCCTCGGCCTTACAATTCCGTGCACCGTGATTCATAAGGCATCACCTGAACAAGGGGCTTCTAGGCCATACGGGGCAGGCCGACTACAGGACACCTACACTCCACATTTGCAAGTAGACTGTGAGTAAGTCTTAATATCTGTGGAGTCTGGGAGAAGGGGAGGTTTGGGTATCTGTTTCAATTCTATAATAATACAGAACACTCAAGGGATTCCTGCAGGGGTAAGTAGAGTTAAGTGGTGGACTAGAAATAAGTGATGGCTTGAGGAGAGAGAAAAAAAAGTCTCATTCCCATTTTTTCCCAGGTGTCCCCTCCGGGGGGAGTCTGTGCCACTGGGAAGAGGCCAGTTTTCTCCATGTGGTAGCTTTGAGTTCCTGAGGTTTTCAAAACTGCTCAAGGAAGAGTATGGCATGAATGTAGACACTGTTTTCTTGTGAAGACAATGGGATGGAATTTAAAAATGGGCCTTTCCTGAATAACCAGGTTGCTGTGGACCTGGGACATCCTGGAGTGCCAGTGTGATTTGTCACACTGCAGGGAGGTGTGATGGGGGTGAGGTTGGCTTGACTGAGAATTAAAGAAGCCAGAGTTCCCATCCCACTGCGTGGACCAAACAGGCTTTCTGACAGTTCCTTGGTTAGCGAAAACTGGTGTGAGTTAGAGGGACAATTGTAACAGTGACATAAAAATCCCAAATAGCCCTTCTGCATAGATACACATTTAGGAAATGCATAATAAATGACATATAGTGAAAATGTAAACAAGCCATTTAATAACATTTTAATGCTTGATTCTGATCTCTTAATTAAAATGTGCATAAAAGAAAACAATGGTGGAACATCTGTGTGTGTTATTGGGATAGCAGGATTTATGCTGCACCCTGGGCTTTTTTTGTGCGCTTCTCAGTGTGTGCGCTCGCATGGGAGGGTCTCCTCTTTGAGACACAGTTCCCCATTTGAGCCCCACAGGGTCCCCACTCCCACCCACCATCTCTTGGCAGTGGCTGTCTCTTCTTTTCTTTCCTCTTACATTAAGTACTATATGGCTCGTTCGCTGCTGCAATTAAACTGCTCTCAGCATTCATGTGAAAGCCACTCTTGGCCCCACCCCTATAACCTGAAACCCTGACCTAACCCTGACTCACCCTTGTTATCTCAGCAGATGTACACAGCATTACCTAATGGTTCTGGCCTCAGTGAATAATCTCAAAGAGCTCTAGGGAACCACGGCCCTTTGTATCTGTGACCTTGCCACAGTTATTACTCAGCTGGACACTATGTGGTTTAGATGTTAAAGACAGAAATTCTACTCACCCCTGGTGGTGATTTTTTAAAAATTATTATTCATCTGGGGGATGTATCTCTGGGCTTCATTTGGCCCAGTAGTTAAATGAGAGTAGCCACCATCACAAAAGTGGAAGGCCATGAAGTGCTTTAAGATCTTCCAGTGAAAATGTTACACTCTGAAATGCTCTTATTTCTGTCATTACTTGGAACATATCTGATCACCAAAAAGTTTATCTTTGATTAAGCCAGCATAAAGGACCTCACGTGTTCTTTTACTCCCGAAAGAACTGTGTGCCATTTATGCAATAGAAAGCCACAGCCAAAAGGTCTTCTTAAACATATAATAATTAATATTTAATGGCCCCCTTTATGAGAGGGACATTGCTGTGGGACTATCTCTAATCCTCACAATGTTCCTGCAGAATCGGTGGTTTTATTCTTCATTCCACAGGTAATGAAACTGAGATTCAGATCCATTTAAGTGATGCGCCTAAATCTATATTGTTAATCAGTGGAAGACTTGGGATTCAAATTCAAGTCAGTTCTCTCTCTCTCTCTCTCTCTCTCTCTCTCTCTCTCTCTCTCCCCCCCCCCAACCCCCCTCAGCCATAATCCTTCCACAGTATCAGGCCCTTTCAAGGATAGCTCCCATTTCCTGGAGACGGTAGTGAGATGGTGTTCTGAAAGAGTTAAGTAAAATGCACCCTGTTTGTGACAAATGTCTGAAACTTGTTTTTATAACTTGGATTTAATTCACAAATAAAGAGTAATTATCAATATGTCACAGATGAAGAGCTGCATGTATGGATCAGTGTAATTTCTGTTCCTTGGCTTATGGATGCAGTATGCCCCAGGGAGTTTCACAGAGCCACATGGCATCTTCTAGTGCTGGGTCCTGTGTAAGCTGAACAACGTGTGAAACTCCTGTGTGTTGGGATAGCTCACATAGCTGGTTACTATCTGAGGAAATCTGTATGAAATTACCTTAGACATGGTTGCCTTTCTGAATCTGTCTTAACACTTAAGTGGGGGTGAAATACCAATTTTTGGTACTGGCTTTGCATTTGTTGATAGATGTTTATTTTTGGAAGTGGTGTCCCAAGAGAAGAAGAGGGGTGTGGTGCTTGCTTTCTTTTGCTACCCTCGTTTTCCTCCTTGTGCCTCTATTTCCCATCTGATTCAATTTTATCAGTTTGCTATCATCTTTTGATGAAAAAAACATAAAATGTTCATAGACTAGAAGTTATTAAGACTTTAAATCACGTAAGACTACCCTTGGGGTGATTTTTTTTTTTTTTTTGGACTGAGTTTTTCATGTTTCTATTTCTATTAGAGGGTTTGCGCTGTATACTGGGGATGCACAACTTATACCTGTTCCACTCCCTTTATTTTTGCTCAGACTGAGAGCCTCTGCTTTAGGCTTATGACGTATCCTGAAACAGGCCAGTTGTTAGATTTATGTGATGCTTAGACTGTGGTACTGGGGGCGTTCACCGGGCATTTAGATGTGTATTAAGGAAAGCATCATCATTTAGTGGGAAAAGCACAGGCTGTGAAGTATCACAGGAGCGTGGCTTCTTTGCTTACTAGCTGTGTAGCTTTGAGTGAGTTATTTAATAATCGGGCCTCAGATGTTGTATCTGTAAAATGGACATGAGCAAGAATACCGGCTTTATAGAGCTATTGTACAGATTAAATGCTATCGTACATTTAAAAGAGTTGGAGCAGTTCCTGACTCTCACTGAATATTGGTGGCTTCCATTTCATGCAGCAAAGAAAGGGAAACAATACGGACTAGTGGAAATTAGATGATTTGGGTTTGAGAAAACTGTTTCATCATTTCGAGTCAGCATAGCAGAAGATTCCTCTAGGAGTTAGAGTCCCACGTTCTGCTCCCAAGTCAGGTTGTCCACTAGAAAGCTGTCAGACCTTCTCTCTTAGCCTCTCGGCGTCTCTGCCCCTCGTCTTTAAAATGAGTAAGTCAGAACGCCTGAACTGTATTTAGTTACGTAGTTTTGCTCTCTGAAGAGTTTTTCTCCTTCCCAGAGTAGTCTGTGGCTGTCACTCCTGAGTGTGTAAGTCTCAAGTCTTGCAGACAGGCCTATTGTTAAGATACGCTTTTCCCTGTACAACTATGTTTATATGTACATTTATGTTCTTGGTATATTTGTCATGTGTCTGAGTATTTATGCACCTGCACGCTTGTTGAAATAAGCACACTAGCATACATTCATACATTTTTTTTGTGGGTATGTGTGTTTATATATAACCTATATATATACAGTATGTGTGTATATATATAAATATATGTCTGTGTGTATGAGAAACAGATGCACTGTAGGCAGATAAAGCAGATAAATATAGATCCAAATAGAAGCAAAGCATATAAATATAGACGTTCTATAGAGTGAAAGCAAGCAGATCAGCACCATTTCATTATTGCTTGAAGCCTTTGTAATAAAAGAGTTGAAAATCAGTAACTGACATTGAAATTATTGATTGAATGACACTGTCAGATCAGAAGGCACGGTGTAAGGTAAGAAAATAACCTGTCTTTTAACTTTGAGGAGCAATTAGCAGGAAGATTTGTTACTTTTAATTATTTGATTTATGAAAGTTTTTAGATGCTATGTGGTGTGGTGTTTTTTAAGAGTACGGATTATGTCACCTTTCCTAAAACTACTACCAAACAACAAGAAATAATACATAAAGGGAAAAACACCTATTCCAGTCCTGAGAAAGGACTTGATGAAGGTGACAAGATCCCTTTTGTTAGCAGGCTCTGATTGGCACTCCTTTCCTGTTTCTGGGTTCGGACAGACAGTTGGTTTCATTCTACGTTATTTTTCCCAAGCCCTTTGAAGTCTGTAAGGAACTCACCTAAGGGGGATATTTTGAAGCACTAGGCCAAAGTCACCATTGTTGAGTTATTTTTGTGGGGAAGCTTGCAATTGTGTTTAGTGAGTGTGTTGTGTGAGTAAAACTGGGCTTCCATCTGTTACTTTCATGTCACTGTTTTCACCAGTCAAAATAATTGTGAGTTTTTGCTTTATTTTGTTTTGTTTCAGTGGAGAGGGTATTGTGAGTTATTTTTAGCAGGTTTGAGTTAACTGTGTAATTTTTTTAATGTTGCAAGTTATATATTGGTCATGCATTTGAAAACTGTTTGAAAATAAGAAGTGCCTCCTATTTTCCCCCAAATTTCATCTATTTCCCTAAGCAGATCACGTCTTTTCTTCAGCTTTGTTGTAAGACCATCCAGAGAAGCTAAAATGTGAAAAAACCCCTCAAAGTTGTGCTGAAACAAATCTTGCCTTTGCCTAAGCAAAACGGTCAAAGTAGTTGTTGTTGCTTTTCTGTTGTTTAGTTTACTATTGCTTTTCCTTATAAGGATGAGAAGAGAAGGCCAGGAAGATGTTCTAATTCTCTGTTCTTTTGTGCTTCTGCTAAACCAGAAGTTACTGTTTCTTCCTTCCTGCTCCCAATCAGATTTAGACTTAAAGCACAAAAGGAGGGAAGGGCAAAGCAATATATTAAATATATTTAATATATTAAAAGTTGAGAAATAAATTGATGCTGCCTAAAGAATTGTTAATTCATTCTTTCAAATCTGGTTGGCTGCTATTACTTTATTGTTAAGCTCTTCATCAAATTATCATCTTAAAAATATATTTTAAAAAATGTCCCCGTGACCTTGAGGATAGGACATCTCACTCTCTTTCTCTCTCTCTCTCCCCCCACCTCAGTCTTTCTCTCCCTCTCACACGCACCTCTCTTCTTTTCTTTGTTCTTTCCTTTTCTCCTGCCTTAACCTATTTACTGGTTAGCTTTTGTCAAGTATCTTATATAGTAAGTTACCAGAAATTTTGACAAGGAAAAATATTATATACACATACACATGTATCATATACACCCGTATACACACAGATACATACAGTCATATTAATTGTTAATGTACTAATCATCGAATTTTGTATGAGTTATAAACTATTATCTAGTTATTGAGTATAAATTTTTCAAGGGATTTTTATAAACACTCAAATATTAGGTCTGATTTAAAGATTCCTAGGAAATGGTACATTTTCTTATCTATGACAAAAAAATATTTACCAAATATACATTTAGGAAACAGGGATTTATCAGAACCAAGAGCAAAGCAAGAACCTGTTTCTTTTTAGGAGTCATTTACCTTTCCCAACTCTTACTCGGAGCATGTGGTGGCTCTCATCATTGGCGTGAAGGTTATTTATTTATTTATTTATTTATTTATTTATTTATTTATTTGATGGCTTCATATTCTGCTCCTGGCTTTGTGGTATCTTACAGTACCTGTGGGCCTGGGAGTCAAACAGGTCCTGATCCTCACGTGCACAACTTTTTAATTAGCTCTGTGTCCTTAAGAAGTTAGCCAGCAGCTCTGTAACTAGGTTGCTAATCTATGAAACTTGGGCCAATCTTATTTACTTCACAGAGGCTAGCATTAAATAGAATAATGTAAATAAAGTAAATGTCATATAATATGTACTAAATAAATGCTAGTTTCCTCCTGGCCTATTAATTTTTCTAAACTATTTTTTTAATATTTTATTTATTTATTCATGAGAAACACAGAGAGAGAGACAGAGACCTAGGCAGAGGGAGAAGCAGGCTCCTCACAGGGGGCCTGATGCGGGACTCGATCCCAGAACTCTGGGATCCCAACTGGAGCCAAAGGCAGAAGCCCAACCACTGAGCCACCCAGGCACCCCCTGGCCTATTAATTTTAATGTATGTCTGTGATTTCCTCCTCCTGTCTGTTCTCACCACTTGGCATAGCATTGTACTATAGCTATTAGATGTCATGATCAATGCTAGAGAAATAAGAAAAACAGGTTTTAAAAAATTATTAATTATGTAATATCCACCCTGAAAATGGGCATATGAAGAAAGAGATCAAAGGAAACCATCAGGAATTCTTGCCTCCTATAATTTAAGGTTTTCTAGTTAACAAACAGGAATGGAAGGCTTTTCAACACCATATTGTCAAAATCCTATTCACATCATTAAAATGGAATGAAATATCTATCCAAGTGATGCACATTAAACCTTTTAGAATAACAGGACATCCTTTTTATTTTATTTCCCACTTAGAGTAGGTTAATGTCCTTCATTCTACAGTGGATGTTGTTCACCTTAGCTCACTGTAGATTAGACTCCTCAACTGGCACCTGCTCTTAAAAGAAAGAAAGAAAGAAAGAAAGAAAGAAAGAAAGAAAGAAAGAAAGAAAGAAAGAAAGAAAGAAAAGAGTTATTTACTTATGAAAGAGAGGGGCAAGGTGGGGCAGAGGGAGAGTGAGGGGGAGCATCCTAAGCAGGCTCCATGCTCAACGTAGAGCCTGACACCCGACTCGATCTCATGACCTTGAGATCATGACATGAGCCAAAATCAAGAGTTGGACACTTAACCAACTGAGCCACCCAGATGCCCTGGCACCTATTCTTTTTTGAAGAAACATATGTGGTAAGAATCCAAATATCACTGAAATTTCTGAATAGTTGCTTCATGTTTTCTCTTTTAAGGAATTGGGAGGGGGAAAGTACTTCCCACTTGAAAATATTTGGAACTGTGTTCAGCCTAGAGCTGATCATTTTAGCTGAATTGTAAACCCCATAAGAGTTAATGTTTTATAAGGGAAACAATGACACAATCTTAATTACAATGATTCTGGCAGCAACATTTCTGTTATCCAGGGACTTCTTTCTCATGTCCAAGTTCTCTTTTAACCTCCTCAGACTTCACTTTCTGTGTAGCTGCAATTTTTGTATGCAACTCTCTCGGACTTTTTTTTGGAATTGAGAGAGTTTGGCCCGTATCATGAAGCCACGTTAAGCCACTCGAATTTCTCTGGACCTTCTTCTGCTATGCCATAATCAGTCCCAAAATAGTTATATCTCTGGAATGGAAAGAAAGAACAGGGAAGAGAAAGGTGACATGGTGAAGCGGAAAATGAGTGGCCTGGAGATTGTGAGATTTGCTCTCCCATCTGATGAGATTCCTTGTAACATAGGCTCCAGTCTTATTGACAGTGACAGGGTTTAGGCAGCTCTAACACCCTGTGGCATAGCCTGTAAGTTGTCAGTATCTTGTTGCAGTTTTTATTTCTTAATTTGTGTATACATGAAAGGCCTATTTATTGTATAATGTTAAGTGTAAATTTTTTCTTCCTTTATGACTTCTAAGGATCTCAAAGCTCATTAACAAAACAATTATTTCATGGAGAAAAGCAAAGAATAAATGGGAAAACAAATGCAAAGTGTGAGAAAGGAAAGAATTTGAGATTGGCAATGGGCATAGTGATCTAGAAACAGAGTTAAAAGTGATACTATCTAAAGAACTAAAGAATAAGAGGAAGAAGGGAAAGAGGAGTGAAGACTAAAGATAAAAAATGAAGTGTAAGATAGCTTTAAGGTGAACATTGTTACATAATCTTATAAAAGAATCTTATAAAAGACTCTTCAAATCTTTCTCTTTGGGATTTAAAATAAGATTTATCCTGAAACTAATATTACACTATATGTAAACAAATGGAAATTTAAATAAAAACTTGGGGGAGAAAAGGGCCAAAAAAATAAAATAAAATAAGATTCAATTTATACAATATTAACTTATCCTAAGCTACGGAGAGAGGAACTGTGAGCTTTGGATACTAGGCCCAGCTTTGTCTCAAAATATATATCCCTGAGAAGATTACCTTCTGAGCTTCAGAATCTTTATGAATAAAATGAGGGTTCCAACCAAGTTCTCATTCATTTTTTAGAATCCATGAAATGAAATAGCACGTGGGATGGTCTTGTCAACGTACTGCCAGGATGCTTATGTAAGGAAGTTGCTGAATTTGATTAGATTAAACCATTGATCAAAGTTTAAAAAAAAAACAACTTTCTGAAGGTTTTGACTGAAATGTATATGCCTACTCCTAGATGAATTAGCAAGATGGTCATGCACTATTTAAAAAGTACTATGGCAGCTACCTCCAAACACGCTTTTAGTTGAATCTTCAACTGGAATTTCTGAGAGATTGGCCCATGCACCTTTTCCTGTAAAGATATCATTCACGAATTCACTGAAAGATGGCATTTCTGACTTTCTAATCCAGATTTTTTTTTCCTTATAAAACTCCTGTTTAACCAAGAAAATGGAAATCAGTACATTCTTGGTTGCCCTGCTATTAATTTAAATTTGCATAACCTAATCAAAACTCAACCTGCCTTGCCCTTCAACAAAAAGCTATATTCTCTCCCATTACTAAATGGCTACATTCTTCTCCGTAGTTTTTAAAAGATGAATTATGTTGATACCCCCTGACTTTTCCTTTAGAATGTGTCCATGGAAATTAAAATGGACTTTTCTGTGCCCAAGACTGAAATGTAAAATAGTTCAAAAGGGCTAGTGGAAATGAACACAAAACTTTGCTGATGCTATCAACATTATAACTTTTGTTAAGCTTTTTTTCAATAAAATGGAACTGAAGTCAACTGTCGCCAAATAACTGTCTGATACTTCCTCTATACCATCATTTTGTGTCTACAGATAAATGATAGAATAATACAGCCTAAGATTTCCTGTAAAGCCCTGGAATATGTTTTTCTGAGGCTTTTCTAGCTACTTTTCCTACAGAGATGTTTCTCCCATAATCATTTTACTGTTTCAACAAATACTTGCTGAGCACCGAGAATGTGCCAAGCATTGTGCAAGGTAGGTGCTCAACATACAACAGTGTATACACGGCCATCGATTATTAAAGCATCTCTGACAAATGGATGAGTAGGCATCTGTTTAATATTTAATAAGCTAAGTTGGGTGAAAAGAGATGATTGGACGATCAGAAATGAAACCTCACACTCTTGTTCTTTCTTTTATTTTTTTTTTTTAATTTTATGATAGTCACAGAGAGAGAGAGAGGCAGAGACACAGGCAGAGGGAGAAGCAGGCTCCATGCACTGGGAGCCCGATGTGGGATTCGATCCCGGGTCTCCAGGATCACGCCCTAGGCCAAAGGCAGGCACCAAACCACTGCGCCACCCAGGGATCCCTTGTTCTTTCTTTTGGATGTGATTTTTCCTAGTCAGCATTTACAAACCCACACTCAGGAAGGAAACACAACAAACCCTTGAGCTGGCTGCTAATAAAGAGAACTTCTATTTCTCTTCCTCACCTTACTAGTTGTTCTCAGCCATGGGAGGGCACTCAGGTACAGGAAGGTCCTGTGCCTAACAGCAGAATCAACTGCACCCTTACCTTCCAGCCTACGATTTAGGAACTCACAGTACGGCCTGGCATGGAAAACACTGAGGACTGGGAATGCCTATCATCATCCTGATCAAAAGTTAAATTTTAAGTGCTCTCCATGGGCATAATATAAGAAATTATTTAAATTTCTTTTTCAAGTGTTGTTCATCAGTTTAGAATCTCTCCTCATTTTGCCCATTTCTCTTTGATTATCCTGTATTAGGCAGTTCTGTGTAGTCAAATGATTCGTGGTCTATCTTCTTCCAAAGTAAAATAGTGACCTCAAAGATTTCTAAATGCATCCTTCATACAATTGTAAAAGGAGATGGGTAAAGGAGAATGTATTTCTCTTTGCCCTGTGTGTCTTTCAAATAGTGTTTGCAACTAGGTAAACCAGTTGGACCATGGCATCGACTATCACAGATACAGATTTACAAACGCATAGAGAGAATGATAAACAGGTGCATATGGGGAAGTCTGACAGATGAGTGGAATTGCTTTCAAGTAATTTGACACACTAGTACTTTCAGACATTCACCTGCCAATAATCCTGGTTAGAAACGAGACTGGAATATTGGGGTCGCTTGCTCAAAGTCCATCTTTCTGAGGCCTGAGCAATAACCAGAAGTCAGAGCTAGAGGGAATGAGAATGAAAGTGTTGGAGGCTTTAGAACTGTTTCTCTAAAGGAGCTCCTTCTCGCTTTCCTCTGTTCCTCCTCTCTCCTCTCGCCCTTCTCTCCTTTCTTTTTCCTCCCTCCCCCTCTCGTTCCTTTCTTTTCAGTGCTATGAATTCATTAGATGGCATAGTGTAAATCAATAGTAAACGCTAACCGCCTACTCTGTACTCAGTTACGCAACATCACATAACCGGTACACAGAGACAAAAAGGGAAAAAGCACACACAGCCTTTACATTCAAAAGCTCTTGCATAATTTTACTTTTCCACAGCCAAAAAGAAAAAAAAAGGAAATAACAGATGGGGAAACTTACAGTTTTTTTTCCCTTTTCTCAGACTGTTGAGGAGGGAGTTAGTTAACATCCGTGGCCATTTCGAGTTGCCCTAGGCTGCAGCAAAACATCCCATAATTGTCAGTGCCTTAACTGACTTGAACACGGGATTTTGTGACCCTCCATGATGTGGTGAATTTTCCAAGTAACATAAGACTGAAATTATTCGGAGGTGTTTAATGCTGACTTGATTCTTACTTGTTTTGTGAAAAATCAACAACATTTAAAGTATGAAATGAATTTTAAAATAGAGGATAGGGAAGACGGCTGTGTGTGTGTGTGTGTGTGTTTTCATTTGAAATGTATCCTGATGTAATATTTATGTAAAAAGCCAGTTATATAAACCCTGTCTTTCTCTCGCCTTTTACTTTGGGGGCTGTAGAAAGCTCTAATGTTTTTTTCTTTTTTTTTTTTTTCTCATGACAAACTCCAAAGTCATAATGAAAGAGAAAACATCTAGATGCTATAGCACAGGCACTTAATTCAAACTCCCTATAGAATTCATCCCCTAAACAACAGTTCCACTTAGGAGGCTGCAGTTTCTGGAATTTTCATTTAGAACTTTCTGTGATACTCTTCCCTGGCACACGTTTAGATTCATGGCACCAGCTTTATGTCTCTTTGTGCCTTTGTAGCCCATCACTCCTTTCCCACAGCCCCTGTTTTTTTTTGCTGGAATAACTTCCTTCCCAGCTTAAGTGGGAACATAGTGAGATTTGGGTGAGGTCTATCGGTCTTCTGGGCCTGTTTCTAATATTTTATTTCATTTAATGGACTGATGTCCTCTGGGAATCAGACATGCACCTGATGAGGGAGTTTGGAGGACTTTTTAGTTTTGTTTTATTCTTCCTTTGTAGTTTCTGCCTTCCGAATGGTCATAAAATGGCTGCATGGGACTAGGCATTTGTTGGGCATCAGGTGTGTGAGGGGTGGCACCACTGGCAGTTTCGATCCTTCCTTACACAGTCTGAGAGGATGAAAATGGTCGGGGGAGGGGGGGCACTTCATCTCCTTGTACCGGAGGTCAGGAACATGCCTCCAGGTCATACTTTTCTTCTGGATGGAAAAGCCAGATGAAATTGGTTCATCTGATTTGACCGCAGGTGAGACACGAGTGCTCCTTCACTTTTTAAAAAAAGATTTGGGCTATGTCCTAGTTTGTTTACCTTTCATTTATGGGTTAGCTATTAAATTTAGGAGTCCCTTTGTATGGAAAAATCTAGTGCATAAAGATAAAAATCAAAGCCGGGAGAGTTTTGTCTAGTTTTTTAGGTCTCATTGCCTGAATGTGTGTCTCTCTTGCAACAGCCGAGTAATCAAGAGGCCTGGGATTATCATGTCTCTGTGATGACGTGGGGGCATCTTTAGTTGTCTTAGAGAATAATGAGCAAGCTAGTGTATATATATATATATATATATACTTCTGAGGCTTTTCTAGCTCATGTAATTTGTAAGTATGTCTCCTGGTTTTTTTTTTTTTTTTTTTCTTAAAAGAACCTATAGCTGAGGTAGATTTGTTTGTGGAAAAATAATGGAAGTTGATCATTTGAAGTTGAGTATTAACTCAAGTCTTTCACCAGGAAATCATATTCCTGTGTATATATTTTCCTAGTGTCTCTCTCCAGGTATCATGGCTGAAATTCTGTATGTATATACCTGCATCGTGTAGAATTCCATACTTTATAATACAATTTGAACATGATCATTCATCTGCCACCAAGCACTTATTTTTGGTGTGTAGTTCCTTATACAAGGAGTCATTTTGTGTATCGTGATTTTTAAATGGGTTGCCTGAATTTAAAAGAAAACTTAGAACTCTACAGATGAGTGTTTTCTTGGTTGTCAAAAATAGAGGAGTGTATTATAAAAAAAAAAAAAAAAGGAAAATGTCTTTAAGTAAAATATCTTTTTTTCCTGCCTGTTTCTCAAAATAGCTTCCATTTTCGGTGGGTTTTTATATTCTCTGAACCATACTTAGGGCAGAAGTGACCTTTCAGTGTCCAACGACTGCCAGCTGATTCTGGTCAGCCCTCATTTTCAGTTGCAGCCAGGGCCCTGGAAACATATAGGCTGCTTCTAGCTTTTCTTTGGTGATGGGATCCAGGCTTAGAAGGGCCGGTAGCCGAAACTTTCTCTTCTCAGAGCATACAAGAACCTAGGGAGAGTTTGAAACAGTTTCTAATTTTTCAGAAGTCCTTCATAACACTTTCAACCTAGCTTCTCCTCCCTGTTGGCAGTAGTAATAGATATTTTTAAATGTTACAAGGAGAACTTTAGCCACTGACTTACCTTTCCAAGGAGGATTGCTCTAGTTGTGCCTGGCATATAGTAGCCCCTTCATAAATATTTTACCACGTTTTTGTGAGCTGGTGAGGGACCTTCTAGGGCCATTCCCTCACAGTGCTTACACAGGTGAGCAGTAAGCCGTGAGAGGAATAAAGGGGAGAGATGAAATCGGATGCAGTGCTCTTCAAGTCGCAGCAGTGGACAGATCACCCCATCCTAGAAGAAAGCCCTTATTATCCTGTCTCTGTCTTTATAAAAGTTGCAGATCGCAGAAGGCAATTTTATTTTTCCTAGAGGCCCCTTTCAGTGATCAGTGCTGCATAGAACAGTGGATCATTTAAAAAACATAATTTTTGCAAGCTACTGTGGTGGTCCTCATTAAGTTTCATATGCAAATGTGTTAGGAACTTAGGATTCTAGGTCTCAAACACATTCCTCTCGCACTGGGCTGCCACAGGGTCCTTTGAATCCTGGCTTTTCTCATTTTCCCTGGACAATTGCATTTCAAACTTCTTTTATTTATATAAATGTTAGGATGGTGACTCTAGACAAATTTATGTAAAGTTCTTCCTTTACATAGAGTTTCATTACTTTTAGTCACAATAATTCCAGATCTTTCTAAATCAGTTTTGACTTCAGTTAGTTATGCTGGTTATTTTGAAGGCTGCATCCTGGTGGTTATATTGGGGGTGGGAGGTAATCTCTGGTAAACCATCTAGGGCTTCTGAATTATAAAAACAGTGAAAAGACAAGTGTGTGGAATTATTGATAGACTGCTGCTCGTTAGGCAAGCAGTTTTTAAAATGCAGATTATATAATATTGGGGGATTTTGTTGCTCCACAGTAGAAGCTTTTTAAATGTTAATTTGGGGTTTGTTTTGTTGCTCTGTGACTTAGCATAAAAGGTTTTGGTTTTAAAAGGTTTCAGTTCACTCGTTCCATTTGTCTTAGAGGACTTGGAATATAATACTATACATTTATTTATACTCATGAAGGAGAATAAGGCCAGTAACTCACAACTCATGAAACCAGGGGTAAATAATCCATAACTTGTTCTCCCACCATTGCCACAATATTTATACCCAGAACACAAGTAACAAACAACTAAAAACAAGAAGAAACCAGTTTGTTTTTATTTACAAAATGTTTAATCAAAAGTACAGTAAAGTTCAAATGGAGCTGCAAATCCTGGTGGTTCACAATGGTTTGATTTATTTTTTCAAACAGACCATGGATAATTAACCATAAAACATAACTTTCCCAATACAAGTTACAGTGAATTGCAGAAATGGGCAGCAAGTCATTCACAACTGGTTGCAACTGGTTCGAGCCCTTAAAGCTGAACATGCAGACAGCTGTACAAGCCACTTTCCCAGGGCACACTAGAATGTTCCTTCCCCAAAAGAAGGCTCCTTTACTCTCCATATGCTATCACTGAGTCAGTGTCCCAAGGTGACAAGCAAATGAGTTATTTTCCATGATCACTGTGTTGACATGCATTTGTCAAATGCCCAGCATTTACGATATTCTTTTCATTTCAGAATGTTTCACCATCACTAACTGGATATTCCTCACAACTTTGCTGTCCGGTAAGTAACTTTCATTATCCCTAAATGGCAGCCTAGATATCGAGGTGCCAAGAAGTCGAGTGTGTTTCTCCCAGTCTCTGAAAGAATTCAACCTAAAGGCTGTGGTGTGTTCACCACCTCAAGTATTAAATTTGAATAGAACGTATTTTGACGTTGGTGAATGGTACATATTTTATATCCAATTTGTTCGCTTGGAATACCATCATTTAGAATCATTAGAAACATGATCCAGAGAACCTATGATCACAGATTTCAACAAACATTTCATGATGATTTTGCCATGCAGAGGTGGAAGTATTCAAAGGACTTGGTTGGCAGACTCTGCGGAGATATATATTTCCAAAGGAGGTGCCTGAATGGACAGAGAGGATGATGTGGTGAAGTTGGAAACTGATGTTGCCCATGTGGAACATCGGATGCTTTGGCATTAAACAAACAAACACAGAACCTTCCAAACACATTTTGTGATGCTTGGAACTACTTATTATTCTATGATATGCTAAAATTTTGAAATGCATTTGCTTCATTTGAATCAATCTTGAAATCAGACGGGATTGCTCTTGTGTACCCACAAATGGAAGGGGAAAATGTCCTTTAGGAGCATGAATATAGATAGCCACCTCTTTTTCAAGCTAAGAGGACCAACCCAGAGCTGCGAGTGAGCCTAGCTTTGAAAGCTTTGAGGTCTACGTGTCTTTTAGGGGAAATTGAAGTTTCAGAAAGGTTGGTATTGTGGCCTTCTAGAATTCTTGAGATTTCGGTGGCTGGGAGGAGAGTGCAGGTCAGGACTACGGGTATATTCGTAGAGCATCATTGAGTCAGAAAGAGTCTAAAAGAGCTGAGTTTGCTAGAGGTTGGCCGGCATTGAAATACTGGAGAGGGAGGAGGACCGGAGGGGGTGACTTGCCTGGCATCTGATGATGTTACGCCTGGCTCCAGCCAGGCCTATTTTAGTCATGAACATCATATTCATCCAAACCTTTAAAAGTTACACTCTTGACTTCACTTTATATGAATGTGCATAAAATGAGGAAAATAACCCCTTGGGGTGATAAAGATACTTTTCTAACGGGGACTTTCCACATCCATTGCACATAATCCATAGTTGTCGCTGTATTTTTGTTTCTAGTTGTGTCTCGCATCCACCTCTGTCTCTTTGACCATATCCATCTCACCAATGAAGGCCCCAAGCCTTAAGGATTGTAACTACTCCCACCACCCCACTCCCACTCCCGTGCTTTCTCTGTTACACTGACAAAAAAGAAACTCCTATCAGTGTGAGCATCAGGACTCAAGGGACAGGCTTACTTGTAACTTTAATTTGTTGCTCCCATTGCTTTCATCGCAAAAGGATCTCGCCACAAAATGGGCTGAATTTCACTCTTTCTGGCTTGCAGAGAAGCCGGTTCCTCCCCTGTTTCTATCCAACACACAGAAAGCTCTTTATGTGTCTATGATCAGATAAAATCTGTATTGACGTTTCTTTTCCTGTGGGTGTATTTCACTTCTAGGTATGAAGATTTAAAGTATCCGGGCAAAGCTGTGTGTTTGCAGTTTCTCTGTTTTAGTGAAAAGCTCCTCGGGAAAGGAGAGCACATCTTATCCACTAATGAATAAAAATTTATTTTCATTTTAAAATGATACATGCTCATTAAAAATAATTTGGAAAAACACATAGGAGTAAAATGAAGAAAAATACAAGTAATTATTTCTATAATTTAAATCCAATCATTAATAACTATTTGATGTATTTCTTTACTCTCATTTTCCCCTGAGGATATATTTTTTTAAACATGTCGTAAACATACTTTGTATATAATTTTGTGTCCTGCTTTCAAAACTTAACCTAAGAATTTTACATGTAATTACATGGTTCTTATGAATGTCATTTTACATAAATATATATGATTCCTGAAGAGGAAGGAATAGCTTATTTAATCTAAATGTGCAACAAGAGCATTTGGGGGAGTTTTGTTTTGTTTTGTTTCACTTTTGACATTCCCACAATATCTTGCCTATAAAGAATAAATTAATCAATCAATAATGAGTAAAGGGATGCAAGTTCCATCAGTATATATTTTTGAATTTTTTATTATGAAAACTTCCAAATAGATGAAGGTAGACACATTACTTACAGTGAACTCTCATGTACGCATCCCTGGGCTTTTGCAGTGATGAACTCATGGTCTATCATTTTCCCATGCTACTACCATAGTATTTTGAAGCAAACCCCAAACATCACAGCATTTAGTCCATCAATATTTCAGGCCCATAAGGACTGTTTCACATGTTAACACTATAAACATTTAGATAAAGAGTTCTAATCCTTGTATAGAGGATTATTTTTCTTCTGAGTATACTGCCATTATATTTCCTAAAATGTAACGATTGATCATAAAATCCTGTCAGAGTGTTTCATAATATTCTTAGGTACATGTGTTACCCAAAGGGCAATTTGGTTGACTTGAGGGACATTTCACAGATTTGGCTAGGTTTCTTAGGGGAACTTTTTTGGGGAGTAGGAGGGAATATTTTTACTGACCCAAACTTAGAATGATAATTTGCTGCTAGTTCTACATAGCTTTAGTTAGACTTAATATGGGATATATGTTGTGTTATATGCAATTGTGTATCTGAGGTGAAAGGAAAACATAGTGCTCTGACTACTATAGAAGTCCGGTGTGGCTGCAGCCAACCCATAGTGGATAAACATGGCCAACCTACTTAAACCAAATATAACACTGGATTTAAAAGCATCGTTTTTTAAAGATTTATTGGCAGAAAGGAAAGGTTGCTTCCTAAAGGGGCACTTATGAAGTCTGAAAAGGGAGAAATTATATATTAATAGTCTGAATAATTAAAAAAAGAAAAGCACTGTTTAGGGAAGTGAGGGTCAAAGGAGACGGTGTATTGTAGAACAAAGGGCACTCTCTGTGTGCTTGCATATATTTCTCTAGTTTACTCTAAGAATATTTAAAGAACCTAATTTTCTGTAGCTAGACCAGATCCTTTGCATACAGAACTCCACAGATGAGGAGGGCTCTGTGCAAAATTAGGCTCTCTGTAGAGAACCTATAGTTAAGAATTTAGTCCTGCCTCACTGTCTTTGAATTGTAGTCAGTGATGGTTCAGTAGCAGTGTGTTGTCCAAAAGGTGTATTCCACTCATCAGAAATTCAGGATGTGAGTAACTGTGTAACATACTGCATCAGTATAAACTGGATTTATGTGTTACTCAGGTCTATTTAATCTTAGGAGCACATTTTCCATTGGCCTCGAAAGTGAGTAGCTGGAATATTGATGTGCCTAACCCTTGGGGAAGAAAAAAAAGTGCTTCTCCACCACACTAAATCTCTACAAAAATATGAGGGCTTACAGTAGGGACACATACAAAGTATTTTCAACCAAAGTTGGTAGAGGAAAGCATGTGGAGAAAAAAAAAGAAGAAGAAGAAGAAAAGAAATAACGTCGGCAATAAACTATCCCAAGCAAACAGAAAGCATCTGTAAAATTTGCCAGACTGGATGGTGTAAACAATACAAACTTTTTTCTTTCCATTTCATTTTGTCCCCCTCAGTCTTCTGGTCCTCTCGATTTCTCTTTTACCCTGGTATGGCATTACCACCATTAAAATGTCCTCAGAAGTCAGGAGAGGATCTGATGGCTCTGCACTGAGCCAGGCATTCCAAGGAAAGATAGGTGGGGATGAGCCACTGTTTTAAAGCTGCAAGGATATTTTACCATAGCCCAAAACACCCATATTTTAAAACAGCTAACCTTTTCATCATTATTTTTAAGATTGATATTAACAATTCAATAACTGAAATAAAGGCATAAGTCTTCACCTTTTCCTGCATTCTTTTCTTATATGTGTTAATTATGTAGCTCATGTCATATAAACCAGAATAAAAACTGCCCTTTAAAAATAAGAATAAGTTTACCCTTGGTTCTTTCTAGCTAATGTATTACACATTATACCCAAGTGAACCATCAATGCCTCATCCCGATAATAGCTATAATAATAATTATTATTATTAATGATAGTGTTTGCTTCTTGGTATATGTGTGTGGGGTTTCCTTATGCTCGGCCTTTGGGTCTGGTGTCTGTTCAATTGTTGATATTTGTGACCATATGTATCCTCAGGCTATAAAACAGCTTTTCTTGGAATAAAGTAGTAGTCCATATCCTCTACTTCCTCCTCCCTGGGTAATCATCATTGAATGATTCTGCTTATACAGGACAGGGAATCCTTTGTAAATGCTTGCATCAAGCCAGGGTTTTCATTTTAGACCGAAGACACAGGTAGTTGCAAAAGAAAAAAATGGTTTATTCATATCATCAGATCCATGTTTCAAAAAGTTGGCAGATATTCTGGGTAAACTTTTTTGGATGTGTAATACATCATCATATGCAATTACCATCAGAATAGGAGTTACGGCATTCTCATAGTGAGATAGATCACTTGGGTGATCCTGCCTTTACCTAGAGTGTTGAGGGGAGATTGAAAACCTCATTCAAGCCAGACATTCAAGACACTTTTGCAGCCAGCTCAGTCCTTCTTTTTTACATTGGAAATGCTGAAGAGAAGTCTTAACTTCTTCCTTCGTTAGAGATTACTCAAAGCCTGTGATATAGACAACATGCTTTGGAGATGGTCTTCTCTTTGGAGGACTGCTCCATCTGCAAACCATGCTAAGGTCCACAGAGAATTGGTTGTTTGTTCTATCCTACTCTGAAATATTAACATGCTGTTGATATATACTTTTTGGTCAAAAGTAATTTGCTTTCTGGTTTTTGATGGCCACTCTGTGAATCAACCTAATGTATTTGTGGTGTGGGGATCTGTAACCTTTGAACACTAAGTTTAAAGACTTTTATAATTAATTATTTAAAGACATTTTAGCCCTTAACTCTTTGTCCATGAACAAGGTGATTGGTTAATCACATCTTGTTTATTTTTATTGTTATTGCTGTACACATTGTACATGAAACAAGAAAGAGGAGAGGCTGTTTATAAGAGCTAATTATAATGGCAAAATTGGACTTCTTCTAACTGTTCTTATTTTCTATTTGATTATATTAAGACCTGTACTCCAAGAAGTATATTTCAGTTTTCCTAGGTAAATGACAGAGGAGAAAGATAGATCCAGTTGTATAAAGTGATGTCAAGCATAACTGGGCACAATTGAAAATATCAATAGTTCATTCAAACCCGGTTTGTCCACTCCTGGAGGACTTTGATTTCTGGCCATCCTTTGATAAAGATCCAGAACAAGGAAGAGATTCTCAGAGGTCTAATCTTTTAGGAGGATATGATGGTTCTAAGGTATTCTTAGGAGCCTGAGTTACTTCTGAGATGGCTTATCTGGCCCTTGGTAGAATCAGAACTCAGAGTTTTCTGTAGATCAAACGCAAAACCCAGAGTCTGAGTCCTAAGATTCTTTGAACAAACTTTTGGTGACGCTTCTTATGTGACAGGTAAATGTGAACTAACTTCCTTCCTTCCTTCCTTCCTTCCTTCCTTCCTTCCTTCCTTCCTTCCTCTCTCTTTCTCTCTTCTCTCTCTCTCTCTCTCTCTCTCTCTCTCTCTCTCCTTCTAACTCCTTTCATTGTTTTCTTCATTTAAGCAAGGAGAAATCTCCCTATAGATTACAATGACCCCTGTGTATATTTGCATGTAGCCAAAGATCCTGTCCCTTCTAGAAACTCTGGTTGTCACCCGGTGATCTTGCCTTTGTCTTTTCTTATGGTTCTGCCTGTGGCGCCTGTCACTAGCAGTCAAATAAGGACAATTTTACCATTCTCTCCTGCTGCTCTCATTTTTTTTTTTAGTGCCGGTACATGAATTTGTTATTCTTTATAATTCCCTTTGAAGTTGGAAATCCAAGGGGAATCTAAAACCGACCAGATGTTTCTGCTGCTGGAGAGGGAAGAGAGTAGGATTAAGTTTAACAAAAACTTGGTCTCTCGGAAGAAAAATCATTTCAGCTGGAAATCATCTTTAAATGCACTCATTTGCTACAGATCTGTTAGTTAATTTACATTTACTAGTCCTTTGTAGACAATATCGCCTGTCAATTTACTTGGGAAAATTCATAAATTTTGTGAACAGATAGACTCATGCTGTGGTTTGCTCAGGCCTACGTCCCTTTTGGGCGTTCTAGTTCTTTCCGTTGCTCCGACTGTTCTCCTTGCGTGCCTTCCAGGGAGGGTTGCCCCTCGTCGGTGTTGATGTTGTTGATGTTGTTGAAGGATCACCATCGTGTCACATCAGGCAGGGACGGGTGGAGGGGTGGCGGTTGGGGTGCAGTTCTGCAAACTGTTGCAAGAGGGTGAGGCCAATGCAGCCTGCGGTTAGGGAGGGAAAGAAAGGAGATTTGCCAAAACGCTTCGCCTTTATGCGGAACTTCATCCACTTTAGGGATAGTAGATCAAAACAAGAATAAGACCGATGAAGACCTTCAGGGTAGAAAAGGAAAGTTTTGTCGTCCCTCCAGGACTCAGCTGATGTTGCAGACAGCATGAATAAACAGATTGGGAGAGGAGAAATGGGAGAGAAAGTGAAGTCCAGGAGAGCCCGAGAGAGAAGAGAGCGTCGGTGAAGACATTTGTGGGGCGTCTCCAACTGGGCGTCCGGGCTCCAGGCGCCTGTACGGGAGGGAGGAATGGTTAAAAAATTAAATTGGAGGAGAGTCTTAGAAACCAATCAGGATGTTTTGGTGGTTTGCTTAGCACTTCACAAAAGCGTTGGATTGCAGGGATGCATTTTTATTTGCTGGCTTCCTGCACGGCATCTGTCACACTGGCTCCTTACGTTGCTGTCAGGATTTCCTCGGTTTCCCTAGGTTTCCAGGAGCGGGGAGAGCCGTGTGCATAACTGCCTCGCGCCCCTTACCTCGCTCGGTGGACTAAACGTCTGGAAACATTTTCCACACCTCACGAGGGATGAATACTTACAACTCAGAGTTTCTCTTGCCCCAGCCTATTTCCGTTTTAAATAGAAAGTCTGAGTCCTCAGTAATTATATTAAGCTTCTTAAGCAGCACATATCAATTGCATATACCATTTTAAGCATTTTTTTCAGCCTCTCGAAAGAGAGTAGGGGAAGAGACAGAGAGAAATCACTTAGCAGCTGATTCACTTATTTTAAGCAGCTTTCCCCATTTTAAAATATAAAAAATTCAGGTCCTGGAACATTGGGTGATTTGAATGTTCTGTAAGGATTTGAAAAAAAGATTTTTAAAATATCGTATGTTCTACATTCAGGGACCCGGATTTTCAATTTAGTTCGGGGGAGAAAAAAAGGATTGAAATAAGGGAGTTTCAACCTAAACAGTTTCTCTTCTTTCTTTTCATTTATTATTATTAATTAGTAGTAGTAGAACTAGTCAGATGGTATGAAAAGCATTTATGTTGGTCTCACTGCTGTGACAGAGCTTAACCTAATAATCCAAGACTTGGAACTTGGTGTTTCAATAAAGGAAACACTGTTTGAGGTATTTTCCATTCAAAGGCAGCATCAAAAGTTTTTAATTAACACCATCAGAAATTAATGGGCTACACGCAGGACAGGGTTCCTCCAGACCCGACTACCGGGAACAAGACAGCAAGAGGGACCCATTGTGCATGTTTTTATTTCATAATGTATTTTTATTTACTTGTTGAAACCCAGTCCCAGCTGCACGACGTGTGGAGCCCCAAGAGCGAAACCTGCGAGGGCGGCTTCACCCCAGCAGTTTCCTTTTGCTCACTGATTATTGTCCTGAGTTCTTTGTGATTGTAATTGGCTAGAAAGTTTGAAATTAGCAAGTCCTTGTCAGGCCCTGAAAGCTTTGAAATCTCGAGGCTCCAGACAGCCATCAAGCCTTGGAAGCCTAATGGCCTGTGGGGTGAAGAGCCTGTGAGGGCCCAGAGCCCCTCCTCTGGCTTCGCTGGGTCACAGCCCCAGCCCCGGAGCTCCGGCCTCGGGCGGTGGCTTTGTCCGAAGCCCTGTCCTTTCCATCACCGAAGCCTCTTTCTCAGGATGAACACAAATGGTGGCCTGCCGAACGGGGCTGGGGAAGGGAGGGCTCCTGGGAAAAAGGAGAAAGGGACGCAGAGGATCAAGGGATGGCGAGGAAGGAAAAGGGAGAAGAAGAGGCAAGAAAGGAAAAGGAAGCAGGACATGGGATGGAAAGGGCTTTGTAAATATTGACGTTTGGTTTCTGTGCAACTGGCTGTGATGTCTCGGGATGGAACTCACTGACGGAGCCTAAATGGTCCCTGGAGCTTTTCCTTTTTTCTCTTTCAGAACTTTATTTTAAAGACTTGCCCACTCCTTGTCAGAGGGAAGCTGCCTGTGTTCATATATGTTCATACTACCACCGGCACATTTCCTAGGGATTGGGAGTCCAGTGCTTTCCTCCATACATTATAATAGCAGAACGAGGGGGTCTGTCAGTTCTTCTCTTGCAACCACAGAAGTATCTACTGTTTAACCTCATGCTCCAGGCCCCCAAACCAAAATTCTCCAGAAAATTCCTACACTGCTTGGCAAATTGCAAAATAAATTCACCTTCACCCTTACGGCAACACAGGAACTGCTTGCGCAGGGTTACCTAAAGTGGATCTTGTCAGCAATGATGAAATGTTTATAGAAGCTTAAAGGTCTGAATAACTTCCTGTAAACCTTCTCGTTTATGTTCAAAGCCTTCAAGCTTAATACATTTAGGTGCAGTTTTTAACCTTTACCCACTTCTCTTCTGCTTTAATACAAAACAAAACAAAACAAAATGCAAGCCAAATACAACAACGTAGATATTACTGCCATGAATTCAGAAATGTCAGGAAATTTTTCAGTAGGGCCCCATCATGACAAAATGATGCAAAAATGTATCATCGTTTTTGGAAAAGCTCCTTAGAGCAGTTCAAAGAATTCTTCCCTGAAACACAGGGAGATCGATACATATCAACTTCTAGGGGATAATTGGTGAATGAGTGTCAGGATTTTCACAAGAACTGCTGAGTCCAATCTTGACATCGTAGCCAGAGAATCAGGTAAGCCGATTAGCAAATCATTTTTTCTGTTTCTTACCTGAGCGGTGTCAGGATTTACTGTCGCAAAGTTTGACTTCTTACAAGAGTCAGAAACACTTTATGCGGAATATAATTAGTAAAAAGATGTCATTATAACCTTCCCCAGACCATCCTGTAGGGGCTGCCGGATCAGACTGCAGTATATCACGCCCCACTCCCCAGAAGTCTTTGTAGGCTCCTCTAGCAGATGTGTCTGACACTTAGCCCCTCAGCTCACCTCTGATTTCAGCTCCGCTTGAAGCAATTCTGTGTTGGCCCAGACCCCCACCTCAGGAGTGCTTTTCCCAGGACCTTTTCCATGGCCAGGGGGTGCTCAATAAATCTACATTAGATAGGGAAAGGGAAGGTTGGCTGCTTAAGGCCGTAGAGCCTCTCAACCATTGGAGGAACAGAACTGGAAAATTCATGTTCCAGCCTCTGTTTCCTTCAGACGGATACCGCTGGAGACGTTGTGCATAAGTATCAGAGATGCTGGTTGAATTGTGCTCCAGTTGATACTCTGGTGGCCCCCTGGACATTTTCATCACTGCCTTGTCCTCTGCTCTGACTCACTCAGTGCTCTTCATGCTTGCCTTCTGAGATCACCTTTTTTTTTTTTTTAAGATTTTATTTATTTATTCATAGACACAGAGAAAGAGAGGCAGAGACACAGACAGAGGGAGAAGCAGGCTCCATGCGGGGAACCCGATGTGGGACTCGATCCCGAGTCTCCAGGATCACGCCCCAGGCTGCAGGCGGCGCCAAACTGCTGCGCCACCGGGGCTGCCCTGAGATCACCTTTCAAAGTAAAACCAGTACCCAGGTTCTTGTTGAAGACTCTTCTTTGGAAGGAACCCAAAATGAGATAGGTTTTCAGATTGATTATTTGTTTGTTTGTTTCAATTAGATCACAGCACCTTCTTCTCTGCTTTCTACTACCTCCAGTGTATTATTGCCCATTCGTAGCCTGTTTCCCGAAACCCAATAGAAGCCCAATAGCTCACATCAATAGTTGTTAACACTTGAAGAGAGATGCTGTTTTATTCATCTGTGGTTTCTTGTATCTAGCACTGTCTTGACACATAGTAAGTGCTCAATTAATGTTTGTTGGATGAGTGAATAACGCATGATTTATACCAGTGATTTTTATTGTTGGTAATAAGAAACTCTTGTGGGTTTCAATCAAGCGTGAGATGTGTTACAATAAATTTGTTATGAATAACAAATTTATGAAGTATATGTATTTGATTTACTCTTTTAAAAATTAAATTAAAACAAACACAATATTGTTCCTGTAATAAAGTTATACTCATATACTTGTGTTTTCTAACATGCTTTGTTAAGTGGGAGCCGATTGGTTTTAGTTTGATATTTATTGCTATGATCATGTTAATCCAGTCTGGAATGAGACATGGTGAAGTCTTGTTGATGCCTCTTTTCTAGACAGAAATGTAAGATCCACTATATCTCTATAATCAGCACCAGGGAAGACCCCATCTTCTGTGAGAGAAATTAGTGAGGCTCTAGAACATAAATAACAATAAGATGGAAAGTTTCAAACTCTCTTCCTGACTCTCAGTGTCCAAGACCATGGATATTTTAAAGCTATTTCCAGGGTTTGGTGACCAAGAAGATCACCCTAACACCACAAGCCTCCCCCTTATTATTCAGTAACCCAGACTGAAGAAGGCAAAGGATGAAGAAAACTACAGGAAACAGCGTCTCAATTTCGTCCCCATGGGAGTACCAAAGGACCTGATGTTGGGTGTTAGCTATATTCCTGCAGAAAAAAAAAAAGTATACATTTTCTTCCCTAATTTTAGAAAAATTTTTAAGCTTTTGTTCTGGAAAGATAAGCTATTGACTGTTAGTGAATTTATCCCAGAAAAGATGTGCTCGCTTCGGCAGCACATATATCCCAAAAAAGAAAAGAAAACAAGTGTTGGTCTCAGGGAGAAAGGGTGATTCCCATTTACTTTCTTAGCATCCATTGTGACACCTGGAGACATACAAAGTTATGAAAATTTAAAAACATATTCTTCAAGAAAAGTCAACGATCTCATCTGCTGTTTTCTAAAGTGGCCTTATTTAGATTTTGTACTATGCCTTCCAGCATAATTTTCTAAATACTGTCATCTTTTCTGTAGTGGTTATTGATCAACTGCCTAGGAAATCCCTTTCCACACTAGTGTTGTTTTCCAGAAAATATCAGCTCAATTATGAAAGATCCAAAATGAGGCTCAGAAACAGTGATGGTAATTGGTGATGCTGTTTGTGTTCTGTAGAGCATGTGCTTGTATCCAGTTTGTAGTTTGCCAACTTATGTGGAATGGGTATGGATCTGCTCGGGGAGGCCTAGTGACAGCTGGAGCAAAAGGGTTACTTATAGATAGCCCAGCAGAGCCCCCTCTAAAGCTCCAAATCTCTCCTAGTTTATCCCAGTGAATAAGACAATACAACTCTTTCTTTAAAAAAAAATTATTTACTTATTTTAGAGAGGAAGAAAGAGCATAAGTGGGAGGGCAGAGGGAGAGGGAGATTAAAACTCAAACTCAGTGCAGGGCTTGATCTCACAACCCTGAGCCAAAACCAAGAGTCAGACGCTTATCTGACTGAGCCACCTAGGCACCTTTTCTATGTAAGTCATGACCTGAAAAAATTTGAGAAGTACTAGTGTTATGGACTGAATGTTTGTGTCCTCCCTAAATTCATATGTAGAAGCTCTACCCCCAACCCCCATGTGATGGTATTAGCAGGTGGGGCCTTTGGGAAGTAATTAGGTTTGGATGAAGTCATGAGTGTGGAGCCTCTAGGCTAGAATTAGTGTCCTTATGAGAAGAGGAGAAAACCCCAGAGCTTCCTCTCTCTGTGCAATGTGAGGACTTGGTAAGAAGGTGGCCATCTGCAGGCCAGAAGGAAGCCCTCACTAGAACTCAGGCCATGCCAGTATCTTGATCCTGAGCTTCTCATCCTCCAGAACTGAGAGAAATAAGTTTCTGTTGTTTAAGATAACAAGTCTGTAGTATTTTATTGTGGCAGCCCACGCCAACTAAGACAAATAATCTAATGGATTGTAGTGAAGAGTAATTGAAGTATCAAAAAGAGAAAATAGAGAAATAAAGACAAGTTTGCTGTTAGAAAGCTACATTTCAGAAAGTGAACTTATATGTAAGATTTTTCCATAAGCGAGTGCTGCAATATTCTAGGTTTATCAGTATATATGTCCATAAGAATGTCCTGGGGTGCTACATTCACACTGTTTGAGTGGGATTCTAGTTCCAGTCATTAACAGGAGTGTGTGTGTGTGTGTGTGTGTGTGTGTGTGTGTGTGTATAAAACTGGGAATCTATACTCACCATTAACCTGAGAGCTGTCATTTGATTTGTTTGTAAGACCCATTTCCTTTGACTCTTCTGTCTCTTACGTGAATTGTTTCATTATAAGATAAAGATAAAATTTTAATCAAAGTTATATCCATTCTTAGTTGCAGACTGTTCCAGACTGTCTTCCTTGTTTGTGGCTGTTTCTTACATGTGGCTACCATTATCTGTCCTCTGTAGCTTCGCTATTCAGAGTATAGTAGTATTAGTAATATCAGTACCACCTAGGAACTTGTTTGAAACACAGAATCTGAGGCCTCACTCCCAACCTCCTGAAGGAGAATATGCATTTTAATAAGATCCCATCCCAGATGATTTTTCTGTGCAGTGAAATGTAAGAAGCCCTTTCATGGCGAACTAAAAAGTGTAGTAGCTTCTCCACGTATGAAATTTCAACTGACAACCTTTTCTCATATATACGTGTATACACATGCTGTCTGTAGTGGCAGGTCTCCTACACTTGTGAGATATATATGGAGACAGAGAGAGTAAATGTATACTACACACACACACACACAAAATCAGAGAGAGAGGGGGAGAGAGAGAGAGTAGATGTATACTATATATATATTACAAAACCTACCACCACGGATTGCATTGATAGTTGTTTGTATATTAGTTTGCTATTGCTATGATAATGCTGCATAACAAACAACCCCCAAATTTATGAGGCTTATAATTGTAAACATTTATTTCTCACTTATAGGTCTATGTGGCATCTGGGTACTTCTATTTCAGGCTGCATTGGGGTTCATATCTTCTTCACGTGCTTCTCATTCTGGGACTCAGGATGAAGAGATCAGATATTTGAGACAAAGTTTTCTTATTTCAAATTCTGTGGGCATAAGAAGCCAAGCCAAATCACTACTCATGGCATTTCTGCCAACCTTCCATCAGTCAAAGCAAGGGACTTGACCTAACTCAAACCTAGGGGACAGAGTTATACTCTATTCCCCACATTAACACACACTACTGAGAGTTATAGTAAAGTCATGTGGTATGTGTAGATTTATAGTTCTCTTATAGAAAGAGCGTGAAAAATTAGAGAAAATCAGTCTGCCGGGATCCCTGGGTGGCGCAGCGGTTTAGCGCCTGCCTTTGGCCCAGGGCATGATCCTGGAGACCCGGGATCGAATCCCACATCAGGCTCCTGGTGCATGGAGCCTGCTTCTCCCTCTGCCTCTCTCTCTCTCTCTCTCTCTCTCTCTCTGTGTGTGTGTGTGTGTGACTATCATAAATAAATAAAAATTTAAAAAAAATTTTTAAAAAAGAAAATCAGTCTGCCATATATAGTATTGGACTCAGAAACAAATGGCTTACACAGTTGCATAAGCAACTTAAGAAGCCTGATGTGTTAGAACACTTCTGTGTGTGTGTGTGTGTGTGTGTGTGTGTGCTTAAAGCACATTTGCATCGTATCTCTAACCATGTGCCAGAAGCCTTCTTCATAGATTACTTTTGAATTCCTCATAATGATGACCACTGGCTAGAGAATAGAGTGTAAGAGAAAACACACTGGTTTGGAAATGAGGAGCTTGGGTTCTATTCAAGCTCCATCTCTAAACAAGTGTGGAGTCACACATCTCTACTAATGTTGCTGTTTAGTATTATATCAATAAATTAAGAATATTTCTGTCCTAGCTATTCTTTTTTATTTTTCTTATTATGAAAAGCATAAATAGTCATGATAGACTATATAGAATAAAATATAAGGGGACAATTAAAACCATTCATAATGTCCTTTGGGGCTATACCTTTCCAGTTGTTGTTGTCATTGTTTTCTGTGTCATTTTATTTTTGGTAAAACATTGGTACACTGGAATCATACTTTGTCACTTAAAACTATATTATGAGTAACATTTAGCAGCACGTTAAATACTTCTCAACACCATTATACTACTACTTAAGTATATCCTACATTCAATGCTCTATTTTTGTGAAAGCTGATATTAAGTCTTTAAAAAGCAGAATATACTTTAAAAATAAAGGTATCATTGTTATAAAATTTTAAAGATTGAAGAAAAAGAGGGGCAGTAACATTTAATAAAGGCCTACTCTGTGCCATGTCCTATTCTTGGAACTTTTTTTACATTGTCTCATCTAATAACCTTTTAGGCTAGGGCACCTGGGTGTTGTAGTCAGTTAGGCAGCTGACTCTTTCAGGTCAGGTCATGATCTCAGGTTATTAGATCAAGCCTCAAGTCAAGCTGTGTGCCCTGTGTTGGGCTCCCCATTCAGCGTGGAGTCTGCTTAAGATTCTCTCTCCCTCCCCCTCTGCTCTTCTCCCCCACTCTCTGTCTTTAAAATAAATCAATAAATCTTAAAAAAAAATAACCTTTTAGTCTAATGAGCTGTATGCATGATGGTTGAATTCTGTGGGCTATAGTCTGACCGCATAGCCACTTACTAGCTTTGTGACTTTGTTGAAAGTTTATTGTCTTCTCTTGGACTCAGTTTCCACACCTTAAAGTGATAACAACAATAATAATAGTACTCCCTTCCAAAAACATTGTTGTAAGGATTAAATGAGTGAATACATCCAAAATGTTTAGAACAGTAGTAAATATTAGCTCTTGTTTTTTGTCTTTTGATGCCTACAATAAAGTCTTCCATAAAGCTATCCATCAAAATGTAAATCTATATAGATTTCAACTCTTTTGGTCTGGAAGTATGTCCTAAGAAGTAATTTAATATAAATGGAAAAGACTAAGTAAGGGCTTTCAGCTTTTTTATTCTGGCTACCCCAGCCTCCTAGTAATGTGGCCTCTGGGAATTTAGTTAAGATTATTGCATTCAGTTATGATTTTATTTAAAATAGATAAATATTGGCCATGTTAGTGTTTTTATGAGAATTTAAATGAGATAATATATGTTTGGAATCTACTACCTTACCTAGACAATAAATAGCTTTGTTAATGTCAGTCTTTTCTCCCTTATATTGCTATGAAATGGTTTTATTTCCTTTCAATAGCATCTACTTTTGCCAGTACCATAGGTACTCTCATATTAGTACGAGATGGTCAGAAATACCTATAGGCTATATGGAGGCAGTGATGAGCTAGTACATTTCTCAGTTTTCTACAGTTTCTAACCAGTTTTCCTGATTCTAGCTTGGAACGTACTCTTTAGATGTACCCATTGTTTATTTGATTTAATAATAATAATTATAATATAATAGACCTCTCTTTCTTAGCCTGTTGATTTGTAAAAGATTTTTATTCAAATGAACAGAAAACTTTTTCTTTAAAGATTTTATTTATTTATTCATGAGAGACACACTCACACAGAGAGGCAGAGACATAGGCAGAGGGAGAAGCAGGCTCCATGCAGGAAGCCTGATGTGGGACTTGATCCCAGGACTCCGGGATCAGGACGTGAGCCATAGGCAGATCCTCAACTGCAGAGCCACCCAGGCGTCCCCAGAAAACTTTTTTTATAAAGAAATCTTTACTTTCTTCTTTGAGCATGTAGAATTAATGAATTAATTAAAATGTGAGTCAATGAATGATTGAGTGACTCTATCTTATTCATCTAACAGTTATTGAGCATTGGTTATGGCAGTGTAGCATCTGGATATCATTACTTGGCCAAGTATATCAATACTCTGTGCTTCTTTTCCTTTTTTTTTTTTTTTGTTTGTTTATTGTAAAACTTAGGTGAAAGATTAAGGTCAATACCCTCAGTTTGTTAACCTTCTAGATTCTAGGAGAGAGACTTAGAGAGGAAGAGCTTCAATATAAAGTAGAGGGAAAAAAAATGCTGGTATAGAAGAATAGGTGAAACGTGGGGAACCAGAGAAACTGGTTGAATCTAAGGTGAATGAGAAGGAAGATTTGGGAAGGCTGTGGTCTTTCAAGCAATGTTGGAGAATGAATAAAGCTTTCACCTGGGAGAAAAACGTAATCTGAGGAGATGTCAGGAGAACTGAAGCATGAAGATATAATAGAATCTGGAATGGTGAGGAAGGTACTAATTGGCAAGATATTAAGGCATTACAGAATTTAGGGAATAAGTACAGTTGTACCCTGTACAGTTTTCAGGAGCAGATCATGGATGCTTCAGAAGGAAGCTCTATTAGCCAGGTCATGGAAATCATTAAAAATGACTTGTGTTTTTAAGAAAAGAGTAGTAGCATCCAATCAGTGTCTTTCAGAAGCCAGATACTACTTAATTCATAGTGGGCTCCATTGGCAATGAACTCTGGATCAGTTAGAGAATCACAGCTCCAGCCAAAAAATCACATCCTTGTGGGTAGTATAGTGATGCTATACCAAAATGAATGCGAACACCAAAGTTACCTTTCTATAAAGAAAAATTCAGGGCAGCCCTGGTGGCTCAGCGGGTTTAGCACCACCTTCAGTCTGGGATGTGATCCCGGAGACCCGGGATCAAGTCCCACATTGGGCTCCCTGCATGGAGCCTGCTTCTCCTTCTGCCTGTGTCTCTGCATCTCTCTCTCTCTGTGTCTCTATGAATAAATAAATAAAATGTTAAAAAAGAAAGAAAAATTCATAATATTTCTCACCTTAAAAACGTTTCCCCATTTCTTATAAAATAAAAACTTTATTATATCATATTACAAAGCCCTTTATAATCAATCAACACTGATTTTTCACATCTATGAGAAGATTATACCTATCCTGAAGGGTTGGTATGAAGTGATTCATCTAAAGCACCTTGGACATTGCCTTGATACATGACAGGCCCTCAGCTTGTGGCAGCTATGATTGTAATCACTTTATTGTCTCTTCTCTGTTCTCTCTCACCATCCCCATTTATATCCCTGCTACTATTTTTCAGATCTAGTTGTTCTTCATATTGTCCTTGTCTATTATAATGCCTAGCATATAGTAGGTACACAATAAAATGTATCTTTAATGAAGTAACAGATTATGCTAACTTCTGAACGGCATTCTACGGTCATGTATTCTAGATATAAAATACTCTTCTTTGGCGTTATATTTTAAATAATTCTGCTGAAATGAACATTTAATGATAGAATTTCAGGAGAACTTTCCTTATCCTTTTGAAATTATCAAATCCATATAACTTAAAGTCATACATAGCAAATAATGATTCTTCAGAGTATACCTGAACACTACTAGCTTTAGAATTATCCACTCCAAGCCCTAAGTAGATATTTTTTAAGGTCACAGACAAAATGCCACCTGTACCTTCAGCGTAGAGGCAAGGGAAGTATTGGCAAGGTCTACTAGCTGACTGGAGAGTTTGTTACAGTATTGGTTATGGTCTTCTATTGCCCTGAAACTTTTTCTGTTCTTAAGACAGCAGGCTTGGAGCTGTGTGAGTTCAACACATGCATTTTTCAAACTTTTTAAAAAACAGAATAGAAACCCAGTTTTCAGAGCGATGCTGACACTAGTTGAAGATGCCAGGCGCCCATGCAGGGCGTGTTTTTTAAGCTGAATATGTTCTTATTTTCTGGTTTGTTGATTTTAAAGCCAATCTAAACATGTGAAGAAAAAAAAAATTCAAATTTTGCCAATTTGAAAAGAACAAAAATAGCTAAAACCTTCTTTTAAAATTTCTAAGCCATTATGAGAATATTACAGACAAAAGATTGTACATGAAAGAATTTTTGTGAAAAAAAAAATCAGGTTGCTTTGCCTTTCTTTAGTCACTTCAAAAGTCTTTGTCAGATATGAAAAGGAAATATACTCAAAATGAAGAGTAAATATAATTAAAATGGTTCCTTGCCTTGACATATAAGCTTCTTATGGGCAAAAATCTGTATAAATTTAATACTATGAAACTTGGGTTTAAAAGAAAGAATAAGGAGTGGGCAGGGAAGGAAGGGAGAAAAGAAGTTCGATTTTTCTAAGAGTAGGCATAGTAAATGGAGGTCGTGAAATTACATTAAATTTTAATTGCTTTTGATGAGAAAATTTTAGATCCATAGTGTTTTTTTTAATTGCTAGTACTTGGCATGTGCCTGGCTATGAATGAATGATATTGCACAGGCCACATTAGTTTGCTGTAAGCACAGAATTTCTGATGACAGAAGGAAGTGACTCAATTGATTCACCACGAAGACCAAATATTTATGAACACTTGCTTTAAATTCATTCTTTAGAAGGTAGTAGAGGGTTGTGGTTAAAGGTTCACATTCTCGAACACTTGCGTATGTGACCTCTGTGAGCCTTGGTATCCTCTTGTGTAAGGTGGATTTTGAAAGTCCCTCGTTCAGAGGATCATGAGGAGAATTACATGAGACAATGCCATCATGCACTTGGTAGCGCTCCTGACACACAGTAAGTGTTCACTAAATTTTAAATATTGCTCTAAATATTACATTACTTATAATATTCTAAGTAAATATATATCCTGATAGAATTGTTATGAAGAGGGATGCCTGGGGGCCTCTGTGGTTGATTGTCTGCCTTTGGCTCAGGTGGTGATCCCAGGGTCCTGGGATTGGGCTCCCCGCAGGGAGACTGCTTCTCCCTCCCTCTCTCCCTCTGCCTGTATCTCTGCTTCTCTCTCCATGCCTCTTATGAATAAGTAAATAAAATCTCTAAAAAAAAAAAAGAATTGTTTTGAAGATTTAATGAGTTAATACATGTTATTATGGTGGCATCAAGGACATCTAAGAGTTCAACAACATATATTAAGACCCTGGAAAACCATACACAAAACAGTTAGGATTCATACTGATGACTTCTCTGGAAAAATAAATAAATAAATAAATAAATAAGAAATACAATCTAGTTGAAGAAAGGGAGCATATGTATTAAGAGATTAAAAACAGTGATAACAAAGCTAGCCATTATTAAGCATTGACCCTCCACTGAGCTATAATGGGCATTCTCCCATTTAACCCTCACAGCTACATGAAATTGGTATTATTACTCCTGTTTTTACACGAGAGGAAACTGAGGCACAGATATCAGGAGAGTTAAGCACTGCTGATATTGGGGATAAATACTTATATCTGTCTCCAGAGCTTAAGCATTACACTACTGTGATATTAAAGCAGGCTATGTGCAAACAGGTGTTTAAGTGTTCAGAAGGGAAAGTGAACACTGAGAGCTACTCCGCCGAGGAATTGCTTTAGGAGAAATAAGGAGCACTGGGCGTTATGGGACCAAATATTCACTGTGTAGCAGCATCTGCCTTCCTCAGTTTGCATCCTGACTCCTCTATTCATGGACTGTGTGATCTTGGGCAAGTTTTTAATCCCTCTGTGCCTGTGTTTCCCTATCTATAAAATGGGAGTGATAATAGCATTACCTCACGGAGTTGTCGTGAAGATTTAATGAGTCAATCGATACGTGTGTGGTTATTATGGTACCAAGAACACCTATAAGTTCAAGAAATGTTAACTTTACTATTGTTATTAGTGACTGCAATACTTTGAAATTTTTTTCCTTCTTAATGAGTTGGCACTCAAAATTTAAGGAGAGACTAATATTTCAAAGGTGTAGATCACTAGAAGACTTAAAGCAAGTGTTTTTTTTTTTTCTACTTTCAACCAAATAACTAAGTTTCAGTCTAACATGAAGGGAGAAGAAACACATTATGTCAGAGATTCCATTGTATATTTGGGTGAAAGAAATTCAGTAAGAGGATATGTTTGCTACCCTCATGTGTTTTGTTTTTTCTTTGCTTTATGCCAGTCCATTGATATTTCTGTTGGCCTTCTTAAGAAAACAGTAATATTGTTAAAAATTATTGTCATTTTTACTTCTTCTGGACATATAAAGATTGTTTTTAAAAATATGCACACAGAAGCCTTAGAACAGACTCTTGGGAATGCTAAACCACAGCTCACACTGTCACGTTTGGTCCATTTCATTAAAGGAACAGTAATGTGCTTAGTGGCTAAGTGTGTAGAAATAAAAAAAAAAAAGTACAGTAACCTTATTCGTGAGAAGAATATGATAATATTCATTGACAGGGGAACTACAAGGAGCAATTATCCCAAGCTGTGTCTTTCAGACAATGCTGTCAGTTTTTCTACTTTGATGAGTACAGCTGGGCCTGTGATGCAGGGCAAGAAATTCCAATGTGGCTAAAGGACCAAGGCACTGGCTACCATATTAGCAATATGGAAGGGAAAGTATCTGTAAAGGAAAGATGGATTTTTAAAATGTTTATAACAGGAGTGATTATTGGCAGCACTTGTTCTCTGCTAGTGACCCTGGCAGAAGCAGTTTATCAGAAACTCTTTTGCTTCTACCCTGTTTAGAGGCCCTTTGAAGCCAGAAAGCTATACCAGACAAAACACCCATATTTTTGACATGTGTGAATGTATCTGTGTGTTTGCATGCATGTGCTTAAGCACACATCACATTTGGAATATTCTGCTGTGTTGGGTATTGTGTATCATATGACTTTTTATAAATCAAAAAGCATTTTTAATATTTACTAGTTCATGCAAAGAAAAGCAGTTGTAACTCTGGATTTCAGATTTTTGACTTTCTGTCTTTCTGTCATTTTTGTCTTTCTTTCTCTCCCTACCCTATAAACAGAGTAGAGCTTAATTTTGGTATTTACAAAATAATTTGAGTTTATACTGTTTATTTTCTGGTACTCATTCACCTTAGTCTACACCTGTTTTTACTCAATATTGGATTTTTTAAAAAAATGTAAATCTTCAAGGCTATGAGTTAATAATTAAAAATAGAGCAAGGTACCACATATTCATTCCCCTCCTTGCTTGCTTTCTTTCCTTTTCAAAATCCTCAACTGCAAACTTTATCGCATGAAGTACAGTACCTCTTTACATACACATCGAAACTACTTTGTGTGTGAGCTATAAAACAACTAGAATTAAAACTTGTCCAAGGCCCCAAAGCCTGTTCTTCACAAAGAACCTTTTTTGCCCGATTTAGAAAGTGTTTTGAACGATGCATAACTAAGTAGAGTAACTAAACAATTGCTTTTGAGCATCTGAAGCTTGCCCATTAAGATTTCTATAGCCTTTTCTTTTGCTTTTTGTGGTTTAAGAAGTGATTCATGTTTAGTATATGAAAGTTCTGGGTTCAGCCCCCTGAGCTTTTAGTGGGAGGGTCTCTGTAAATCTAATAAATAAAATAAATAATGTAAGAATTCAGGGCAGTTGAGCTCTTGTGAGTATATGCACCAAAATATTTTCTTCCTAGGGAGAAAAGGTATCTCTTGTATGTTTTAGTTTCCTACATTCAGAAATAGAAACACACCCTAGTTTTCTTAGGAAGATACAGAGGAATCAAATTTAGTAAACAACTGACTTCAAATATTATCTGGAACTTCATAGAATAATGTCAATCTTTTTTCAGATAGAAAAACCATTGCCTACCAATGGGGGTGAGTTATGAACATATTCCAACTAAGCAAAGTTATAGTCAGATGCCTTCCTTACTCATGCTAAATTTTAGATGTTGCTCCAGTGAGATATATTCTATACAAATAAAAGACCAAAGCTTATTAGACCTTAGGATGTGTGCCTGAGTTAGAATTAGAATGCAGCTGTCACTTCTGCATTTCCTGGCTTTCATAAAACAAGACTAGTGATCCCCTGTCATTTAAGTCAGTGAAGAACATGGATTTATCTTAATTTTCCACCTCTGTTTCCCTTTTTTGTGATAACAATTATGAGATACGATGATGTACAGTGTTTCTACTTAAAATGGTTTCTGTCTTGTCCCTTGGCAGCCTAAATCTTCTAGCTAATTCACTGATCAGTTAAATAGTCAAGGTTATTATTATTATAATTATTATTTTACATTTATATAGCACTTTCCTCCAAGGGGCTTGAGGCATTTTACACACAGTAAATTACCAAATAGGAATTAATCCTTATATCGCCCTGTGGGGTAGGTACAGTCACATAAATGAAATTCTACAGAAATCCTGCCTGTGTCACAACTGAGCTCTACTTCCTCCCACCCTCCCACCCCCGGTGAACCTACCCTGCCTAAGTGAACATAAGTGGAAGGCTTGTGGCCTGGACAGGTGTGGCTCCAAGTGGGATCTTTGGGAAGATGGTCCTGTGTCTTGGCTTTGGTGCTTTGAGCTACCCTGGAAAATAACAGTAGTAAGAACAGCTCAGCATATATGTTCTTTTTTTTTTTTTTTAAGATTTATTTGTTTATTTATTTATTTATTTATTTATTTATTTATTTATTTATGATAGACATAGAGAGAGAGGCGCAGAGACACAGGAGGAGGGAGAAGCAGGCTCCATGCCAGAAGCCCAACGTGGGACTCGATCCCGGGACTCCAGGATCATGCCCTGGGCCAAAGGCAGGCGCCAAACCGCTGAGCCACCCAGGGATCCCCCAGCATATATGTTCTGATTTGCAGTTTCACAGACACATTTCACCAAAATGGTTCAATTTAATCCTGACTCAAGACAAGTTAGAATGTGGCTCTAAAACATTAATATGCAAAAATTGTTTGGGAAGTGGGTCTCAAATGAATATTCCAAGGCTTTCTAGCTCACAAAGAGTCTAATTTAATAAGTTGGAAAGAAGCCTTGGAATCTGTATTTTCACCCCTGGTAATTTCAAGACAGATAATGCTTACTCATGTTTTGAGAAACCTGAGCTGATTAAGGAAGAACTATAGCCCCCATTCTGCATATCAGAAAATTGAATGCTCAGGAATGCAACATGTCACTGTATTTGGCAGAGCTGGAACTAGAAACCAGGTTTTCAGATTCCAAAACCTGTGTTCTTTTGATTATACTACAATGCTTCCCAGAAAGGAAAATCACAGAAACAAAAAGGGATTTAAGTGTAAAGGAAAGGAGTTCAATGTGCATGTGAAACACTTTGCACTATTATAGACTGGTGTCTGCTGACTCTTTGGGAACCTCGAGCTGATTTGTGATATCTAGACTGAGAAGACCATCATCTATAGGACAGGGCTAGGTTGCATACAGCCTGTTCCTTGATCTCAGAGCCACTTTGTTCCTTCCAGCCAAGAAGTCAGTCAACTAACCCCTTATCCAGTCGGGTGCCTGAAGGATTTGCAATGTTTTGATTTTTCACCCTGCCCACAAAAAGAGTCCTCTTCTTAATAGGTGCTGCCATCAAAATAAAAAGTGGGCTTTGCCAGAAAACCAAGAAAAGCTCTTTTAATAAGCTTCCTGTTTAGTGAGTGGGCCCTTTATGGGATGGGATGGGTTTTACATTTTTTATTTGAAGCATTCTTACTCCATTTCTAAGACAGAGAGAAAAAATATAACAGGAAATGGTTATGAACAATTTAACTATTATTTTTCAATTTAGTATTCCATTTGGGGTAATTTCACTCATTTTTTCTTGAATTAATTTTTATTCAGTTTTCTTCAAAAACTGGGACAAGGCATTATAGGAAAAACTGCAGACAGACATAGTGCATCTAAAGATTTTATTTTGTTTTGAACCTCTTACTCAGAAGTGTCAGAATTCCATGGTGGAGTTTAGAGGTGCTTGTGGATTTTATTTGGGGTTTTCAGAAACCAAAAAACAGATATGTGGTGTTACTCATGGTAGAAATTCTCACACGCTGCAAAAACTCACCACATTTTTCAGTAGGTAGTACTGTAAATTGTACTGAGAGAATTTCCATGTCCTTCCTTTTCTCAAATGCATATATCCCTCAGCTATGAATAATAATTATTACTGTTTTAGTGAGAATTTCGCGAGTCTCTAGCATGCCTTTTATCCTTAGAAATTATCTTCTACCTCTGAATTTTTTATCTTTTGAAAAACTAAAAACAAAAACTGCTGTGAGTCCCAGTCCCAGTCATTGAACAGAGAGAATTTATATGTAAAAGAATCTAGTGACCTTGTAACAGTGGGGCAAGATGGCATCTATTCTTTGGCAGGAGTGAATGGCAGAGACAATAGGAGGGATACATTTGGAAATGTAATTTATATATCCTTGTGAAAGTACATTTTGTACCCTTTTCAGAATTGGCCTTTAAGGACTGTCAGGTTTGATCCCTTCAAGGTTATTTTATACTCAGGGTGAATCAAGATTTTGCCAGACCAGTGTAATAGTTTACACTATTTGGGGTACCCTTGTTAAGAAGAATACAAAATTATAATTGCATATTAACCTACAGGCATTTGGAAGGGGCCATGCAAGTGAGGGTCTTGAAGTTTAGGCTTTATTAAATTTCTAGTAAATCCACCTCTGCACACTCCCATTTTGGGCTTTACAGAGGCACCTATAATAAATATTACTGTTTTATGTAATAACAAGATTATTTGAGGATAATGTTCTTTAAATGTCTAGTCTTTAGGTTAAAGGTAATAAAACATTCTAAAAATAATGCAAGCCTACTTAAAAACAATTTGACTAACTGGTTCCCTGTGATGTTCGTCTCTGTTTATTGAGGCTAACCTTAACCTAATGCAGGTCAACAAATACCATTAGAGCAGACATCTCTGTGTATAGCTTGGTATTTGAAGCAATACTTGAGACATAAACTACAGGGCAGCAAAAAATGTCAGCAGTTCCTTGAAGTTCTTTGTAATGGGATTATAGCTGAATTATGAAACTAATATCAGAAACTAGAGTAGGTTACTTTTGACCCATATTGTCTCTTTCCTCTGAGTTGGAAAAGATGTAAGAGGCATGGCTTTCACGCAGCATTTTGCTTCCACTATTCATTTTTACACTTAATTACACTGTTTCTTATTGTTCTTCAGTTATTTTAATTCTTCTCTTTTCTCTAGAACAAGATTGCAAGCATCATGAGAGCAGAAATACGATTTTTTTTCTTGAGTCTTTCATAGTACCAGGACATTGCTGTTGCCTTCTTATCTTTTTTTTTTCCTTATTTAAAATCTCTTATTTTGCTTTGTTCTAGAATTGTTAATGGTGATCTCCTGATAAGGGATATTTAACAATTTTAAAATGAACTGCTATGAAAACCTATAATAATCACTACTCTTCCCACCACTATCCTTCTGCCTCTAGAACTTGCCCTTAAGGGAAGAAAAAAACAAATGTTTTGGAGCTATATCTAGAAGTTAAAATGGAAAAACAAGATATTGGCCACTCTGAAATTAGCATGTTTCCATTCTCTGTGTGGCTAAGCCAGTTTCACCTCTTGTTTCCTCGTCAGTGAGAAATGCCTGTCTAGGAAGCAAATTCTTGGGGTACTGAGAAATAAGTAAAAGCCAATTTTTCTGAGGCCCTGAATTCATTTTAATTTCAGGTACCACTGATCAAAATAAAATTCAAAACAAGAGAATAATTGCAAAGGTGAGAAAAAATGTACAACCTTACCACTGGGAGTGTCCAAATGCTCACCTGAATGTCAGTTTCGGGCATCCTTTTTCATCAGAAAAATATGTGATGCCTTTGACAGAGAACCCTTAAAATATAATTTGTCACATAGTTGAATCTTAACCGTATTAAAAATAATTTTCACATATTTTCTTCATTTTCCAATTTCATTTTTATTGGCTCTTCCTTTTATATGTAATCAGCATCCTTTAACGGTAGCAAGGAGTTAAATGTTTGCAGAATAGTTGTGGCTCACTGAAAAAATAAATTTCACACCTACCTTAGATAGAGTTCATGTTGTATTTCCTTTGCTGAAAGTGACTCTTGCACAGAAACGGTTCTCAAACTCTGAGCTTTAGCCTGATTTGTCTTCTGAAAGAAGCAGTGTTCCAGTGTGGGGCTGTGGTCTGCACAATCCTATGCTTGTGATACATACGGAGAATACTGTGTGTAGAAATAATCCGCCCTAGGTAATTGGCTCCTAACTGTTCAGAATTCATTTGTGATATCTTTTTTTTTCAATGTGTTCACTGCTTTCTAGAAACCATTTCAAAAGATCTCTGTGTGAGGATAATATTGCATTAATCCATAACTTCGTATTTTTAGACCTCTTGCAATTAAAAAAGGATGTTAATCTAGTTGACTCAGTAATATAAAATTATTTGTTTGTAATATTTGACATAATTAGCTACCAAACAACTATTCGTTTTACCAGTTCTTTCCTTAGCACCACATCCAGATTTGTCAAATTATATTTGAAGTGGTGCTCCTTGTGGGCATATTCTTCAACTGTTAGACTATCCTTTCGATGTAGTCTCTTAAGTGTTGATGTGGTCATTGGTTTAAGGCCCGCGTCTCTGGGGTAACAAGTTAGTACAAGGTTTCTCTACAGCAGCACTGTCGCCATTTTGGACCAGGTAATTCTTTTGGGGGGCCTGGATGGGTGCTGTTCTGTGTATTATAGACATTCAGCAGTATTCCTGGCTTCTATCCACTAGGTGCCAATAACTTCACTTGTGACCATCAAAGTTGCTTCCAGATTGTCAATTGCCCTTTAGGAGGGAGAGGACAAAATTGTTCCCTGGTTAAAAACCACTGGATAGCAGTATGCATTACATACAACTAGAAGCATAGATTTTGTTGTCAATTTGTTTTTGTTTTTGTTTTTAAGGGAGTATAGGAACTTCTGATCTGAATAAAGAAAGTTGGTAGTTGTCAGCTGGGAATTTCTTCCATAGAACTGTGATGGGTTCTATTTTAAATGTCAAATTACATAGGCAGGACGCAGAGTTTCCTTTAATGATATGTGTTAAAGAAAGGGTTCCAAGATTCAACATAGATGTATATTTTATTCTTTTTATTTATTTATTGGTCTCCTTATTATGGTGATCTTTCTGAAAGGCAGATCAAGCTGGCATACTGCTATTGACTTCTAAATCCTCCTTTCAAAATTTACTTGCTTCAAAGAGTTTAATAGTTGATATTTTACCCTTAGTAGCATGTAGGTAAAGAGAGATTCTGTGAAAACTAAAACCGACAGGAAAATCCACCCTGGCTTTGAGGCAGAAAGATGGCAAATACACAAGCAGAGATTCACCCCACTCATTTCAGAAGGTCAGAGACCAGAAGTGAAATTTGGAGATCACTAGCCAATCAAAGAGACCAAAGTTCTGCTCAACTAACCTGATGTCAGTAATTTTCAAAGATTCAGAAAGGCAGCCTCGTATTGACTGTATAAAACCCAGTCTTCACGGGAAGCACAGGAAGCCTGTACTGTGTTATGCCATTCTCCCAAGTGAGGATAGCGGGCTGCTGAGGTCCGCTATCAAAATCACACAGCCTGTAAGAGATAGAGGCAAGTTCCAAGTTAGCCCGTAGTCCACAGTTGTTGATCTGAAGTCCTTTAAAATATTTCAGGATTTAAAGTGAAACTGATGGGCTGATATTTCAAACACCTATGAACAGGTTATTTATGCAAAAGAATAAAGGAAGAAAATAGACCCTTCAGATTTATGGGAGGGTAATGATCAAGAAGAAAGGGTTACTTACATACCTAATAATCAGCTATGTTACCATACTACACTATTTTTAAAATATATAATATTTACAAAATTTTCATAGAATATGTGTTCCATCCACAGAATCTCAAAGTATTTTCTTAATGCCCCATTTCCATTTGCAGATTGAGAGATTATTTTGCTATAATGCTACCTCTCATAAATACTTTTGCCAGAAAACACAAGAACTTAAACCATAAATAAATCAGATATCATTATCTTTCTTATTTAATTATTGAATGTCCAAGCATCTTTTTTAATATATTGTACCCACTAAATATTCCTGGATATGGAATACTGTGGTTGAAAATTATCTTGATACTTACAATTTTCTAAACATCAATATTACTCAATAGGTAAATAACCTTAGTTCTTAATTTATATCCTATAATAGTTACTCAAACTCCTCTTTTGATTGGTTGTAATTTAAAAAAATAATGCCAAAATGATGTTTCACCCTGTTCTCTAACTTATTGGCTGGAGGTAAGGCTGCTATATTTTGTGCTGGAAGATGAACAGAGGGGTGGGCACTTTGAGAAGAGAGTTGACCCATTTCTTTCCAAATGTGTTTAATCACAGCAGCCTGCCATTAGAACACATTTTGATTGTTATCAGAATGAGATTTAATCCACTGGTTACCTGTAAGTCTAATGACATCCATGTTTCTAGAAATAATGAAATTGTATATGTAGACTCACTCTTTTAAAAATTATTTTGCGTACAGTTGTGCCATCCTTATCAAGGCCATTCTTCATGAACCCAGCAAAGTTACTTTTGAGAAATATTTTAAGAGCATGATTATGGTGCAGGAGGGAAATTCTGATTCAGCTTTAAATTTTCTTAAAATTTTTCATTTTATTATTTCATATATTTCATTTGTAATCTAAACTATCACAGTAGCTTTAATTATTTTCTACCTGTATTCTTAAATTATCTTGCACAGCCCATATCTGTTTTTAGTATTTGCATCTTACTGGGAAAGGTATTGCTACTATGTCTCTTTGTAAAGCATTGTTATAGATGGGATTTCCACCCATAGAAATGAGATACCACATTCACCAGTCTGTCCTATTTCTAAAGAGAACCTCATAGATAGTTTTTAAAAAGAAAGCCAAGAGTTTATCATGTGTTCCAGATACTCTAAAACCCCATTTAATATGCCTGCTTGTTCCTTGCAGATGAAGAGAACAGTATCTCCTCTTTTATTTAAGAAGTCTTAAGCAATTTACCGATCCCTAGCATGTATAAAATCACAGAACAGAGTCACCGTTCTCAGATTCTGAACTTGGAGTTCCTGATAATTGAACCATGGTTGCCAAATAAGAAGAGGGTTTTTGAAAGCTATCACCACTTACCAGTAGTTTTTATAAGCAGAGAAAATCATACTTCTTTCTGTCTGCATACAAAAAGAAGTGGCTAATTAATCTTTATTGCTAGGTGAATTAACTATATCAGAAGAAATGGGCAACCTATAGAAAGAAAGTCTAACAGGTATTTTAGAATTCTATCATGATACAATTTTGTAACTGATACTGGTGAGTAGATTGCTATTGTGGTTTATAACAGGAGAACCACTGTTAACTTGTATTACATCTACTGAGGCAGAAGAAATAAAATCACTCTTGACTGTGGAAAGTTTATTATATCTCTTCAACAAGGCAATGTGTTCGGGGCTCATAGAGGTCCGTTCTAGATAGCCCAATGACCACTGCTAAGAATTAGAATGTCTCTTGGCTCCTCATAGGAAGGGAGACATAGGGTAAAAGGAAATAAGTTAAGGAAAATAAGTGGGAAGGAAACTGGGATCAGGGATCTGGATGTGTAATCATGGATAGGTTACCACAAGTAAAAACTTGGAGAATTTAAGGGACAAAGGAGGCATGGGGTCCATTTAGAATGGTGACAATAAGAGGATCCAGTCTGGTCTCATCAGGCTGGTACAGCTTAAGGAAGAACTTAGTAAGAGTTTGTTGAATGGGTTAATCAATATCAACACCCAGAGCTGCAAGATCACTAGTCCATAAGTTCAGAGAGTGGAGAAAATCAGACAACTAGGAAAGTGCCATGGCAGCCAGTTATTAAGAACTGTCAATATGATGTCTGGTACATAACATTTATTAACAACCATGTCATTTGCATTTTTCTCATAGTCAATGAATTATTACGATATCACAAAATAACTTGTTATCTACCAGCTTATATTACATTAATCCAGTTTGAATTCTTTAATGACTGTCGCGTGAAGAAATTCTGGAACATTATGTCATAGGAAAATAGTACTCTAAGAGCAAAGGGTTTTATATAAAGGAAGCATAACTTTTATTTTCATTACTTCTCTTAACAATGACTAAAATTTCCAAGGTATTTTTGCCTGAAAGATGCCAGTGGCCTTCAAGACCCCTTCCTAGTTAAGACTTAAAACTATCCCTTTATGGGATCCCTGGGTGGCGCAAAGGTTTGGCGCCTGCCTTTGGCCCAGAGCGCGATCCTGGAGACCCGGGATCGAATCCCACATCGGGCTCCCGGTGCATGGAGCCTGCTTCTCCCTCTGCCTGTGTCTCTGCCTCTCTCTCTGTCTGTGACTATCATAAATATAAATTAAAAAAAAAATTAAAAAAAAAAAACTATCCCTTTATATATTTGGATATTTTGGCTGTCTATGTTCACACTGCCACCTTTCTGCACACCTGGACAAGTACCCCATCAGCTTAGCTTTTTTCTGCTCAGGGAAGTTTAATTCTATCCAAGTATATCTATATCTATCTATCTATATATATATATATATAGTATATCCATACTATATATCCATATAGTATATATATCCATACTTGGATAACTTACTGTGTACTTCTTGTTTCAGATTCTTCATCCATTCATTCAGCAAGCTTAACTGAGCTCCCACTCTTTGCCAGGCAAAGTGTGAGATGCTGGGGTGACCAAGTCATTTATAAATGTGTTGAGCGAGGTTGAGCAAGGTACTACCAAGTCCTAAGGAATCCTAACTTGTTCTCTATGTTCTCTATGTCCATTTACCTTTAACTCGCTTTAAGCTTATTTTGTTTCCTTGCAATATTACACAAAACCATGGTGACACCAGTTTTCTCACTTTGGCCCTCTATGGTGTATACATAAAGCAGCTGCACAGTGGCTCACCGACATAAATTTAACACAGGAGCCATAGGCCTAGTCTGGTACTATGTGTGGATGTGTGTGGGTGTGGCACATTCGTGTGTGCGGGTGTGTGCACATGCACGTTTGGAAGAAAGGCAAGTAATAAACCTATGAGAACTGTTTCCCACAAATCCAGTTCAAGTAGTCTCAAGAATTGTACACAAAAGTGTTTCTCCATTGGTGCTGAGGCTGTCCTTTGCTTAGTTTTGTTGTAATGAAGGGCTGCATAGTAACATTGATTTGTTTCTAAACTCCAGTATTGTTTAATTTCTGCTCCTTGAGGTTGGTATATTTTTAAGATCTTAGTTACTTGATTTTTAGCATTAATCTTAATGTTCTGTCTAAAGTATAGCGAAGGTTTTCTTGTGCTTCAGTTCACTACAGCGCTTGAGAGGGAGTCACCATAAGTAATGATTTTGCTTTATTCCTTGGCAGTGCGACCACAAACTAGATGGTGGTTCAAAATCTCAGGTTTTGCAAGGGATTGTGGGAGATTATACGCAGCCTCAGGGAACTGCTAAAATGTCCAGATTAATTGCCTAGATTCAAGTTCATGAGTCTCATGAACATTTACTCTTGAGTTAGAAGAAACTCTAAAATCACTAAATCACTATTAAATGTCAGGGTAAACCACATGGTTTTATTGGAGGTAAATGGCATCCATTAAGAAGCAAAGTTCTAATATCTAAACTAGAGTTGAGGTAGAATAGCACATGCAAGGGCAGCATCCATGAAACCCATGGCAGTAATTTGGCCTCTGTAGGCTTTGTTCCATGGAGTCGCTCTTTCTTTTCCAAATTCACATGATAGACACATTTTTGTTTATTCACATGAGTAGACAAACTCATGAAATGGTCTCAAGCAGCCAATGGTTTTGGAAGTCAGAGAGAGTGAACTCATCATTGGTTTGTAAATGTGCTGTGATGCTAAAGAATGGCTATATTAACAATCAACTTCAACAAGAAATCAGGGATTTGAGGATAAGAAGCTGCAATGGGTAAAAAAGAACAACAACGCTAAGAGCAAATGACATGCCTGAAAAGTAAACTTCATCATTTGAAGGAAGATTATGTAAAATACAGCTTGAAAATAATGAACGAGAAGGCCAACTTGATATGTTTTAAACAGAGTTAGTTGGGAGAAGGCGTCAATTTGGCTCTGACAGTGCTATTGCTAAATGTGGACAGAGTGGAGTTCACATCCCCCAAAAATCACATCTTTCAATTTTTATTTATGCTGAGCAAAGATAGGAAGAAGGTATATTTTCCTCCCTCATTACCAAACTTTTGTTTTCTTTCTTTCTTTCTTTCTTTCTTTCTTTCTTTCTTTCTTTCTTTCTTCCTTTCTTTCTTTCTTTCTTCTTTCCTTCTTTTTCTTTTTCTTTTTTTTTCCCCAGATTGTAAATCAGTTAACTAGGCAGGGTCATTTTTGAGAGCATTCGAGATGCCAAGAGACACCAAATGGTGAGGTAGATCAAAGGGACAAAGAATTATAGAGGCATTGAGCCACTTTCCTTAGGACCCTGAGTACAATGTGAACAGTCTGCTTAGCTCCAGGCCCCAAACCAAGTATTTTGCAGCAAACCCAGTCTGGGTTTCTTGGGAAGTTCTCCCTGTTGCTTTTCATAGTTTAGATAATCCACATGAACAATCCTGATTAAATCAGTTGCCCCCAGGCTATGGACAAAAGCATAAATGGTTTTTAGGAGAAAATGGTCCTTAAAGCCTGTCTCTGTCATTCTCTCTCTCTCTCTCTCCCCCTCCACCTCCCTATCTCCCTCTCCCCCACCACTCTCTCTCCCACTCCTTTACTCTCTTATTTGTGTATTTCCTTGGTTTTTTAGTTACTCAATTCCATTTTTTTCCTCTGAAATTCTATCTAATGCAATGGTAAATAGAATGTATTACTGAGAAGGTGCTGTTCCTCACTCCACTTCATGATTCAGGTTTTGATTTTGAATTTTATTACCTGTCTTGTTGTGCTGATTATGAACAGTTTTTTGAAAGGCTGTCATCTACAGGGTGGTTATCCAACAATATTACGGAAGGTCACCAGGCATTTGTCTCTTATGTCTGATTCTTTTTAAACTGGGCAATTACTCTATCATTTAATAATCCTTACCTCAAAGTTCACTTGAAAGAAAGCTCATAAGATTTAAGGGGAAAAAATTCCCTAAAAATAAAAGTTAGGCTAGACTAGGCCAGGGTGGGAAATTCCATTGTGGCTAGAAGCCCATGGCAGGTAGAGTGGAATTTAATGAAGGAAACTGCTGTGTTTTTGTGTCTTTCTGTATGTTTTTCCTTTAAAACCAAGAGCTGGGCAGGCATCCCATTCGACCTGACGTGACCCAAGCAAATTGCTTCTTATATAAAAACAACTGCAGACTCTGAGAATGTGAAAATGCACTGTATCCTTCTCCAACTGAGGAAAACGAAAGCCTGAGAAACAGGACGGCCCTGTCAATACTCGTTGAGCAGAACTATCACTCAAACCTGATAAAGGGAGATTAGAACAGGCTTCCTTATGCCAGAGGAATTCATTATAAGTTGGACTTTTTATTTATTTTTTATTTTTTTTTAAACAAGCTCAGTAGTAGATGGAAAACACACTTTTTGTAAGGCAGGTTTTATTTAGGAAATGACAGTATGCACAATTTTTAAGTCTTTTCATTGAACTAGCATTTTTTAATTAAAAAAATAATATTAAATTTAAAAAGACAAAGAGAAGCATTTTCCTCTTCTGCCACAGTCTTGGACAAGCAAAGAAGGGATTCAGGGTGTGTCCACTGATATTGCATTCAGATGTGTTGTCTTGGCTTGTGTACTGACAGATTTATTTTAAAAACAAAGTTTAAAAAATGCATTGTGTGCTAGTGAAGTCACTTCATAAATCTTTTCCTTTATGAATTATTTTGATCACAAAGCTCGTTGTTTGAATCACTGAAGGACTATTCTCCCTAAAAGAAAAATGCCTTCATTTCCAAGCCGTCAGTTCAAAAGCCAGCAACTTCCCTTGAACAGCATGCAGGGATCCAGAGGGGCAGAGACAAGAGGACCACATGAGTTCTGACTCCAACATAAGGCATCATCCAGTTTAGATTTGCTGTGGTTCACAGAAGAGACACATTTTGAAAATTTGGACCCAGAATCCGTCCTTTTCTAATAGATGACTCAGTTTGAAATCCTGATTCTGCTTCAGGGAAAAAAACAAACAAACAAGGGAACACAGCCTTTGATGCAGCTGGTCCGTCAGAGGGCGGAAGGTTAGAATTAGAATACTCTTCAAGCTGTTGCTGAATAATGAAGGGTAGGGCTTCCTAGCTGGGCAGTGACCACAGTCCCCTGGGAGTACAGAGGACAAATATTACCTAATGTGTACAAAGACTTTAAAAGTTAAGTTGATTACAAGCTGAGTGAGGAAGGTTGGATGAGGCAGCAAGGACTAGTTGCAGCAGAGGGACCTGATAGGAGTCACATGGCTCCACTTGGCCCTCAGTTCTGAGGGTTAAAGTGTTGGGTACCAATAGGAAGTCAGCGAGGTTCTTGAAATGTGTAGCTTGCATGAAATCGTTACATAGAAGGAAGAAAAGTAAAACAGCATATTGGAATATATGTATATGTAGAGACTGATGAGATAAGTTGGATGAAATTTACACTGTAGGTAATGGGTAAAATATTTGTAACCAAAGTGTAATGTGCTCGAAACTAAGGACCTTGTCTTGTTCTTCATTTGTTTTCCACACAGTACCTTGAATAGTGTTGAAACATAAAATTAAATAATTAATAATTGCCTGTTGTATCAGTTTGCCAGGGTAGTTGGTCAGCTGGAGTGGTAGATGTGGTTCCAAGCTAAACAGTGGAGGCTCTCTAGAAGAGATTAATTTCAAACTAATTCTAAAGGACAAGAGAGGTGAACAGAACTAGACAAGCTGTTTCAGGTTCATTGATTCCAGAGGTATTTCTCAGCCTTCACTGCTTCAATCTGAGATCTCTATTTTACTGCTGCTTCATGAAATGAGCAAGAATCTTACAGGAAGGATGGAGAGCAAGTTTGCATGACAGAGGAAGCAAGTTGCTAACGTAGGATATGGGAAGAATATTAATAGGAGATACATATCGTCAGAACTTGTGATGAGTGTTATGAATGAGTTTGATCTTGATTCCAAATAGGCAATAAGAAGAAATGGTTGGAATTTAATTTGGAGTCTGACTACCTGGGCTACTTTTTAAGTTCATCTATACAAATTACTTAGCAAATGCCTGTCTTAGAATAAGGCTTTAAAAATGGTGAGGATGGAGTTACCAATTTTCCCTGGATAGCTATACCACATTTTCAGATTCTCTGTCATAATCAGAAATATCACATACCATTAATCTCCCAAGCATATTCCTTAAGGTGATTTTCTTCACTTGTAACTCTATTTCATTTCACTCATCTAGATTATTCTGTTGAATTTAACTATAAAGATATTCGTTGGCCATTCTTAGTAAGTGGAATACCTATCATTTTCCTAGGCACTGTGAATGATTTTCTTTAAAAAAAATTTAATAGCATTTCTCAAAAGGAAAAAGCGGTCTAATTAGAAAAAGAAATCCTCTTGACACTGATTTTTTTTTAAATATACTTTATTATTATTATTATTTTTTTATTTATGATAGGCACACAGTAAGAGAGAGAGGCAGAGACACAGGCAGAGGGAGAAGCAGGCTCCATGCACCGGGAGCCCGACGTGGGATTCGATCCCGGGTCTCCAGGATCGCGCCCTGGACCAAAGGCAGGCGCCAAACCGCTGCGCCACCCAGGGATCCCTTGACACTGATTTTAATGCAATTTTCCAAATCAACTTCTAAATACTCTCTACCATAGAAAACAGTTCTTTTGATAGTTCTGATTTTGGTAATAGAGGAGTAACTTGTACTATCCCAGGACAAAGATTTCCTCAGATAGCAATACCAAACTCTGGTTATTATTTTTTAAAAAACAACTAAGTTGCAGTTAAAAACAAGCAATTATGTGAAGGCATCAGAGTAGGATCAACAGCAGACAAAATCTGAAGTAAACTGTTGTGGGTGGAATCCACATTTATCACAGCTTTTCCTTCAAGGAACTTCCCAGTTTGTATGGTGTGGGGCAGTTAGAATTTGAGAAGCAAGGTTACAATCTTATTGGTTTGAGGTGTCAGAAGTTTGAGTTTGGAGTTGGCAAAGTAAGTGAAATTGAGGGAGGAAATCTTGGAAAGAATGGACCCACAGAGGGAGGTTACCTATAAATCTGCAAATAAACTCTAAGGAGAGTCTTGGTTGATTTGTAAACTGTGCATGTAGTGGGGAAACTATAAGAACCTGCCGAAAAAGAACAGCTAGAATGCTGAAAGAGCTGAGCAAATATATCTGATGAAGGGAAGACAAAACTAGGAGTTTGAGTTTTACTACGTTAGAAAAAATTGGTAAATATCTAAGGCTTTACTTAAAATCCAGAAGGGCCATGCCTTAGGAATATAGATGATTACCCAGGACTAAGAAATTAGTTCAAGAACAAAGGACAAATTGCAGCATTGCAAGGCTCTAACAAGGCATAAAACTAAGCCACCAGAATGTCAAAGTGGTCAACCAGTAATTTAATTTTTGCTAGAATAAAAATACATTACTTAGGGAAAGATAACAGAACACAGAGTCTCCTACAACATATCATACACAAGACCCAAATGCAACTAAATAATGACTGGACATGGAAACAGGAGAATGTAATCTCTAACTCAAAAATTAAAAAAAAAAAAACAGTTAATAGAAACAAATCCCTAGATTATTCAGATGTTTAATTTAGCAGGCAAAGGCTATAAAGCAAAAGTTATAAATATATTCATGGCTTAAAGGAAAATATGATTTTGAACATGAAGGAACAGATGAGAAAATAAGCAGAGAAATGGAAGTTATTAAAAAGAATCAAAAAGTTAGGGTATAATGTCTGACACAAACAAAATAATTAGAGGAGTTTAGTAACATATTGAAGATGACAGAAGAAAGGTCAATAAATTTGAATACAGATCAATGGAAATTGTTAAAGAACAGAAAGAAAAAAGACTAAAAAAATGTGTTGTCAAAGATCTACAGAATGATATCAAAGAGTCTAATATTCTTGGAATGTTTCAGTAGAATATAAAATGAATGAAATTACTTAAAAAGAACCAAAGGGTTAAAGTACAAGAATTGAAATAAAAATAATTCATTGAAAAGGCTTAATAGCAGATTGGAGATGGCAGAAGAGAGAATGGGACAAAAATGATGTAAAAAATGATAGTTGCAAATGTCTGAAATTTGATGAAAAAGCAAAAATGTGCAAGAAAAATCACATGCAGATATTGTTTTCAGACTTCTATAAGCCAAAGATAAAAAGAAAAATCTTGAAAGGAATATGGGGAACAGATTGCCTATAGAGGAACAATTAAGTAAATGTCGACTGATTCCTCATCATAAATGATGAAGGCTAAAAACAATGGAATGCCATTTTAAAAAATGATTTATATTGTCAACTCAGAATTCTATATATAGCGAAGATATATTCCAATAACAAAAAGGTAAAGTATTTCCATATAAACCAAACTTGGTGTTAGCAGAACTATTATAAGAAATGTGAAAGGAAGTTCTTCAGGCTGAAGGGAAACTGAATCAGATGGGAACAGTTTTTTTTAAAAGAATGAAAAGCACTAAATATTGTCAATCTAGGTACATGTAAAATAACATCCTTTTTTATTCTATTAATTTCTTAAATGACCATTTAATGCATACATTATAACATTTTATCATGGGTCTATAATATCTGTAGATTTAAAATATATAAGAAAATACTACAAAGACAGACTGGTGCTCGTTATACTCTTGTAAGACTCACATGTTTACCAGAAGTGATATGATGATAGTTCTGAGTACACAGTGATAAAGAAGCATATTATAATCCCTCGAACAACTGCTAAAAACTAATACAAAGATCTACAGCTAACAAGCCAATAGTGGATTTTGAACAGAATATTAAATTACCAATTTAACCCATTAAAAAGGGGGGAAAATGAACAAAAAAAGAGAGAGAGAAAGAGAAAGAGAAGAAAAGAAAAGAAGAAAAGAAAAGAAAGAAAAGAAAGGAAAGGGAAAAAGGAAAAGAAAGAAAAAAAGAAAAGAAAGAAAAGAAAAGAAAAGAAAAGAAAAGAAAAGAAAAGAAAAGAAAAGAAAAGAAAAGAAAAGAGGCACCTGGGTGGGTCAGTGTTTGAGGGTCTGCCTTTGGCTCAGGTCCTGATCCCGAGGTCCTGGGATCAAGTCTCACATCGGGCTCCCCACAGAGCCTGCTTCTCCCCCTGCCTATGTCTCTGCCTTTCTGTGTCTCTCATGAATAAATAAAGTCTTTAAAAAAAGAGAGAGAGAGAGAAAGAAAAAGCAAGTGATGAGATGGAAAATCTAAACTCAAACCATAGCAATAATTTCATTCAATGTAAATGCTCTAAACACTAAAATTAAAAGGCAGAGACTGTGATTGAATTTAAAAAGTAAAATTCAACTATATACTGTCCAGAAAGAATGCACTTAATGTGTAAAGATATAAATGTCTTGAGAGTACGAGAATGTGGAGATATATACAATACAAACAGTACACATATGAAAGCTGCAATCGGCTACATTAATATTAGAGTAAACTTCAACACAAGAAGTATTATTCAAGGTAAAGAGAGATACATTGTAATGAAATGTGTTAAATTATCATGAAGACATAATAAGCATATATCAGAAAATGTCAGAAATACAGAAATGGAGTAATAACAATTACTCCAAAATAACAATTGGAGATGTTAACGTTCTTCTCCCAGTACTTGATTAAATAAGTAGATAGAAAATTTAAAAAGATATATAAGATATTAAAAATACCTTAAACACCTTGATATTTACAGAAATTATTCCCACTTGCAAAATATGCATTGTTTTGTACATTTACAAGATACACAAAGATATACATTCCTTATGTGTACATTCTCTACACATGGAACTTTTATTGAGCTAGACAATCTGGGCCATCAAATGACTTTCAATCATTTTTCAAAAGATTGAGATACTACATAATTTGTTCCCTGATCAGAATGCAATTAAGTTACAAATAAAAAACAATAAAGTGTCTAGAAAAGACCATTTGGATATTGAGTAAGTAAGTTCTAAATACTTACATTGATAAAGTCATGAGAGAAATTATAAAACATTTTAAGTTAAGTTATATTGAAAATTTAGTATGGGTTAAAGGAGGGCATAGTAGACATCTAGAGTTTTTATTCTTAAACAGAAGAGAGAAGAAAGGTTTAAAATCAACAACATAGATTTCTACTTTAGTTAAGTAAATATACATATATAATTGCATTAAAGTATATATATATAATATTGCATTAAACTCTAAAGTAGTAGAATAAAATAAATAATAAAGGCAAAAATTCAAGAAATGGACAACAAACAATATATTTACAAAGGCAAAACTTTATTCTTTGAAAAGATAATTAAAACTGGTAAGCATCTAGCAAAAATGATCAAGAAGAAAAGATACAAATTACCAATATCAGTAATGAAAGGGGATAGATAGCATTACATATTACACAGATACTGAAGGAATAGATAACAAGGGAATATTATGAAAACACTATGCCAATAATTTCAGCAACTTCAATGAAATAGGTAGGTTCCTTGAAAAACTTGCCAAAAGTGACACAAGAAACATAAAAAATCTGAATCATACTATATTTATTAAAGAAATTTAATTTGTTACCAAAAAACTCCTAAAAAGACAACCCCAGGCCTAGATAGTTTCAGTGGAGAATTATATGAAACATCAAAGGATGAAATACTAATCCTCACAAATTCTTTAAGAAAATCTAGTAGGAGAAAACACTTTAGATTAAAACAATTTGGGAAGTTTTTTCTTCTACTATATTTTCTTAAAGAATTTGTATAGGATTAATATTATTTCTCCTGGTCATTATAATGGAATAGAGAGGGTTCAGGTATCAGCTCTAAATATGTAATCAATTGATATCAACAAAGGTGACAACATAATTTAATTGAAGGAAAATCTTTTCAACAAATGGTACTTGATTGACCAACTGCATGTATATATAGGAAAAAATTAAACCTTGGCCTCTGTCTCACACTACACACTATAGTTAATTTGATATGTACTAAACCTGCAAGAACTAAGCTTATAATGCTTCTAGAATGATGCATAGAGGCAAAATCTCGTCAACTTGGGGTAGGTAAAAATTGTTTATAGGACACAGTAATCCCTAAACATAAAAGAAAAAAAATAAGTCACGTTTTATCCAAATTAAAAACTCTGGTTATCAAAACACAGTGTTAAGAAAATGAAAAGGTAATCAATAAACTGGGTGAAAATATTTGTAAAATATATCAACAAAAGACTTATGTCTAGATATGTAAGGGATGCCTACACTTCAATAACAAATAGACAAAATTTAAAAATCAGCAAATGACCTAAATGGGCACTTCACAAGAGAAGATCTAAGCATGGCAGTAAACTCATAAATAAAGGTACTTAGTGTCATTAAAAATCAGGGAAATTCAGATCAAAACCACAGCAAGATTATAGTTCATGCTTACCAGAATGACTAAATAAAAAAGACTGACACATTAAAGTGTTGACAAGGATATAGAATACTTGGCATTCTTAGGACATTTGCTAGGGGGGGGGAATATTCCAATATGGAAAACTGGGTTTTCCAATAATCTTATAAAATGTAACACATAAACCTACCCTATGATTTGGATATTGTGTTCCTGATTATGTAACAAAAGGAAATGAAAACTGTGCTTTCAAAAAGACTTATACAAGAATATCTCTAGTAACTTTATTTATAACTGTCTAAAAATTGAAACATCCAAGTGTAGAAAATTGATATAACAAATTGTGGTATATTCATGGAAAAGAATACTAAATAGTCAAACAAAATAGACTATAATACAGACAACAATATGGATGGATTTCAGAAACATGTTGGGCGAAAGAAGCCCAGACCCAAAAAACTACGCATTGTATTATTTTATTTATACGAAGGCAAAATTAATCTATGGTGATAAAAAACAGAATATTGGTTGTTTATGAGAGATGGGAATTGACTGGAGGTGGGCACAAAGAAACTTCCCATATTTCTGTTATGATGGTGATTCTACAGGTGTATACATTTATCAAAATTCTGTGTTGTATACTTTAAACTCTGTGAATTTTGCTTTATATATATTTTACCTCCTTAAAGCAAACCAACAAACAGCGCTTGACCCTAATCAATTTTCTCCTGAAGCATTTCATCCATTTTGCTAACAATTTTCCTGATCCCTGTTTTAACTGACCTGCAAAGCTATGTGAAAACTGTTATTTTCTGCCTACTACCTGGATCCCAAGAGATGTGGATAGAACAGGAATTGTCAAGATATGGAAACCCAGGGAATGTTCAGGGTTAAGGAAAGAGGTATCTAGTAACAAACCCCAAACAGGGCTTTGGATGGGCATTGCCACTACAGGCAAGTTTTCACTGCTCATGTGTAGTTTTTTGTTTTGTTTTGCTTTGTTTTGTTTTACTTTTTGTTTGATCACATACTGCAAAGTCAATAGCAAACTCTAGCTTAAAAACTTCAGAGAATGTCAGGGTTTTCAAATTTTTCCTTCTTTCTACTATCCAGCCATTAGTTTTGTTTATTCCCTGGTTTACTTTAAACTTTAAAATAGTCATAGTCAAAGAAAAGAATAATTGAATATTCAAAACTGACAATAAACAAGATTTCAGGTTTTTTTCCTCCAAATGCAGGCTTACCACTTCCCTGTGTTGAACTGTGAAGCTGGTATTTTGGCAGGATCATCATACTCGAGAATTCTGCTTTACCTAAAACACTTTTTTGTTTTCAGCTTCTATAGGTGTCATCAGGTCTTGTCTGATTTTACTCTTCTCCACCCACCCCAGCAAATCTGTGAATATCTTTAACAAACATTGTCCAAGTCTGACTTGTAATGCAGCCTTTCTTTTGTAGTGAATATTTATTAAAGCACTTAGTACCTGAATTATGAAATGTAGACAAGAGCACGTTAACCTGGCTGAGTTATTTCCTTTCTTGTTTTTTTTAACACATATTCTAGCCCAGTCTATCAACGCCAGATGGCAACTACATTTTGATACACTGAATATTTACCAAGTCATGTGGTATGCTTTTGAAGTATTTTTTTTTACCCTTTCCGTCAAATGAGCTGACTCATACCTCATTCATTTATTCCTGCTTTTAACAAGTTGCATTTTTAGAAACTTGACCTCAGCTTTATCAAAATGATAAATGACGTTCTCAAATGATGCGTCAGAAGTTCTGAAGACCTGACTGTATCTTATGTCCTGTGACTATCTTGTATATTGTTTAATTTTTAAATGTTAATGATGTACCAATTTCCCTCATATATTTTAATGAAACTTAACTTCAACTGCATTACTATGTTAGCACAGAGGAATGTGGTGGGAGTATATTTGTACTTAGACAGCTTTGGGATATTCAGGGAATTAAAGCATTTATGGTTCAAATAACTTAAAATGATCATGAAAATAACAACTGAGCAACTGATGTTTATGTCCAAGTCCTAAATAAAGAGACCTGTATTTTGGGTCTAATGAAAGATGCAGCCTATTAGAAATAGGCAGCAGGCCTCAGAATAGTAAGAAGAAAAAGAAGAAAAACTAAAGGAAGGACATCAGAATACTTTCTCATGCTTTCTTCTTCTTTTCTCGGTTTCATAGGAATATGCATTTGTAGGCACACGCTCCAGATATTTCTGTAAATAAATACTGAATCTAGGGATCAGAAGTTTTTGATGAATCAAAGTACATGACATTAAAAAATGTGGCTGAAGGCCAATGCATATTATAAGAATTCTTCTGGGCCTATTGATCTCTGGAGAATATTTTCAGTTATTATTTAGGTTTTTATGGCTACCTGTCAATGATTTTTCAGAAATAGTAGACAATATTGTGTGTCTTAAAAAGTTAACCATCATTGCTTTTATATGAGTGGCAGTTTTCTTTGTGAACAATTTTTTTCAAGATTATTACAGTTTTTTTTTCTTTTTAAAAGCAGACATAGAGATATTTGGAGGGATTCAAACAGAGAAACATGAAAAGACCTATTCAGTTTTACCAAAAATCCCCTGTGAAACTTTTATCCATTATATTTTATAGCTCTCTTATATAATTAAAAATGCTTCTATCTTTTGTGTGTGTGTGTGTGACATATTTTGTACGGTGCCTAGTCTGGAGTAGGTTCTCAAAAGCATTGATTGATTTATTAATCTATTAATAATGTAAAACTCTCAGCAAAGTACATGATTCCTGGTGTCTAGTCAGTTATTCATTATTACTGTATTAGTATTGTTGTTGTTATTGCTACCTGCAAAAGGAAATCTTCAGGGCAGCCTGGGTGGGTCAGCGGTTTAGCGCCGCTTTAGCCCAGAGCGTGATCCTGGGGTTCCGGGATTGAGTCCCACGTCGGGCTCCCTGCATGGAGCCTGCTTCTCCCTCTCCCTGTGTCTCTGTCTCTCTCTCTCTCTCTCTATGTCTCTCATGAATAAATAAAATCTTAAAAAAAAAAGGAAATCTTCAACTGGCATTTAGACATTATCTCATTTAGCTTATGTGTTTTTATAAAAGATTTGAGAAAAAAATAAAAATTTAAGTTGAAAAAAAGATTTGTGAAATATACAATCTACTTAGTGTAAATTTACTTTTGTTTATCTTTTACCTAGTGTTAATTTAGAGTTAAAAAAATGTAAGTTAAAAAAAAATGTAAGTTATATTCTGGAGACAGAAAAAAAAATAAAAACCACCAACAGTACTGAATTCATTAAGGTTTGAGTTAGAATTCATTCATTTTTTTATATGTATATAGAACTTGAGATCAAATACATTTTATCCCTATGACACATGTGGAATTTCTTTCTCTGTAGACTTTGTCAGCTTACTCACCTATATGAGCCTTTAAAGGAGGAAGTACATCCTGCTGAAGTATACCCATGAATCACAAAGCAGGGGCTCAATTCCATTGTGTACTCTTGTAGATTTTGTAGATCTACAGAGTTGTTAGTGGTTTCTTTAGAAAAGAATCTCATGGAATTGCACATTCGCTTATTAAATGAGCTCAGAAGATTTTCTCCTAACCCTTTCACTTTTTTTAACCCTTTCACTTTTAATAGTCCTTTTGTGTATAATCGGCTACTCAAGAACTAGAAATTGTGTAGTCTATTTATCTTCTTTATTTTATAAATTTCACTTGAACGTTACTAACTTCATGGAGACGCATGTGATTGGATGATAACATTTTTTATTCAGTCAGCAAGAGAGCTACTTGTAAAAGCATTGTGGTGAACACACACAGCCCCTGTTCCCCCACCACATACACACACACATCAGGTTTTCCATAAATTTTATATTGTTTTACTTACCCTAATGTAAAGTAACAATGAAATAATATTTTCTTTGATTCCTCTGCCAGATTAAACTATGAGATAATCAAGTTCTTATATTATCGGAGGGAATAGGCAATGGATCAGTATAGGTTAAATTTTTGAACTGTGAGACACCTCAGATGTAATGAGGATTCTTTTATTTAGTAACATATTGGCCAACTGCTTAAAGTTGTATTATTTTTTAATCTTTAAATATTTAATTTCTGAGCCTGCTGGTTAGTCAAAGGAGTAGGAGCTGGAATAAATCATGATATTTGCTTTACTTTTATTTTAGGAGGCATTACTTTCTATGTCTGCATTACTTCAGCTTGATGCCTTTGGGTTGAAACTTAATGATAATCCCCTGACAATGTCAATGATCTCTGCCTATTATATTTATGAACTCTGAAACAGATTGGGACAAATTCTAGTTAAGCTTAAGTTAAGTGTTTAGTTTTTCTAAATTCTCTCTGTATTTCAGATGGAATTTTGTCCCTCTATTAAGCTGTTATTCTAATGGATTTCTTGTGTACAATTTATCAAATGCTATCTTTTAGGAGCAGCCTTTCAGTGTTGTGTAATGTAAGATTATTACTGCATATAGCACAAGTTAGTAAAGTAGTTAGTAATACATTTTTATGAATGACACTTTCTAAATTTAAGATATAACCATTCTCTTCTATCAGAGCTTGAAACATTAGATATGGTGAGTTTTCCTTTAATAAAAAAAATGATCATTTCTCTTCATTTATATACTGCTCATTAGGTCTTTGAAAGTATTAAGTGAAAATGTATACAAAATGCTTAGTGAAATGTGGCACACAATAAGCATTCAATGAACAATTCCTATTATTATACATAATATATTTATAGCTCTTAATGATATTAAAATATTAATAGTGTAATAAGTACAATATCTAGTACAAAATAAGTAATAAATACTAATTATGTTAATTAATAGGTCCCTTGATAATTTTTTTTATTAACTGGGGTGCTAAGACAATAATGGAAGGAAGGTCAAGGCAAACTCTATAGTATAGTAAAACAACTAGTCAAAACATCACACAAAATTTAGTTAAAATTTACATTTAATAAACTTTTTCTTCTTGTGGTAGACAACCATATCAAAGTAGAGAATATGTTCTATAATGTGAGAACACTAAACACCATATGTTTGTGAAAAATCTCTGAAAGATTAACCTTAAAAATAATCTATTATTGTCTTCTATTTCTTAGTTCTGATCTTTAGTTTTTTACAAGTGATGGAAGTTAGAAATTAATCTTTTTTCTTCCACTCCTAACATTTTATCAATTAGCAAATGAAGAGATGTCAGCAAAGTACCATCTGGTCAATCATCAAATGATTGTTAAAGACAGTAAGCGCTCTCAGGATTAAGTATCTTTCCTTTCTTTCACATAAATGTCCTGTTTACTAGCTCCTTACTCCAAATCCAGTTTAGAGAGCTACTAGAAAAGTCTTGAGTACTGACCAAGTACCTGCATGGTATATGTAACACAGATTCCGTAGGTAATCATCATTTTAGAGATGACTAAACTGAAGTTTAAACAGGTTGGCTAATTTGCTCATGGTCACACTGGTAGTAAGTAGTAGAGTTTGGCTTCGAATTCGTGCCTTTCTGATCCTAAACCCATGCTTTTCCTATCATGTTTCCTTCATTCGCCCAACCTAAATAAGTTGCCAAAAGTGTTTTCTGGAAGCTAAACCTCAACTTTATTTATTTTTTTAAAGATTTTATTTATTTATTCATGAGAGACACACAGAGAGAGAAAGACAGAGACACAGGCAGAGACAGGCAGAGGGAGAAGCAGGCTCCATGCAGGGAGCCTGATGTGGGACTCGATCCCGGGACTCCAGGATCACGCCCTGGGCTGAAGGCAGGAGCTAAACCACTGAGCCACCCAGGCTGCCCAAACCTCAACTTTAGACTTCTGAGACTTCCCAGTTGTCACCTATGTCTTATTGTGAGGTCTTTTATCTTTGAATCACCAAAGGAAAAGCTGTGGAGTTGGAAGGAAGAAGAAAAGGAAGGGTGTGTGGGGATGAGTGGGTTTATGGTGGTAGGGTAGGAGGCAGAGGTGATGAACATTCTTCCCTGGCTTTCTCTCCGTGATAAAACTCTTACCTTTATTCCCAAGAGGAAAAATGTAGAAGTCTTCCCTTCTTGGAAAGTGTAAAACTATCTCAACTCAGTTCCTTTCCATCAGTGATTGACTAGCAACTCCAGCCAAAATTCTAAATATTTTCTTTTCCTTTCCAAAGGTAACTCAAACCTTCCCTCCTACTTAATCTTCATAATGTACCGAGGTAATTTATCTTGCAATATTTTGCAGGTTCCCCTAGGAATGTCCTTAACAACTGACTTCCATACAAACTTTCTGGGAAAGTTTAGGAGATCAAATCCTTATCACTAAATAAAATAGAACATTTGAGTGGAAATTTAATAACAAATTAGATTGGTGTCATTACAGGAGAATAAATGAAACTTTGGGGCTTTTTTTTTTTTTTACATTTGCAGTGGAAAAGTCAACAAACCCCATTATACAAGAGACGAGAAAAAAAAAGATTTTTCTATTTTTTGGCTTATTGTGCAATATCACTTTTTACCACATCGACCTCCAAAGCAAATCTTAAACTTGGTCTCTCTTTCCCATTGCCACTGCCTAGTGCCTTGTGCCTTGATGATTTGCAAGCATTCCCAGTGGAGTGTTCATTAGGAAGAAGTTTTCATTAGAAGGAAGTACATTTTTCCTTTACCAAATACAAACCCTAGTACAAGGAAGAAAAGATACTTCTTTCACTATCTTTAAACCAGGGCTTCCACTTGTTTTCCCATATGAAAAGTTTCCAAATTTCTTCAATCTACCAGAAGACTACTGAGAAAAGGCATCAAGGAACAGCTAGCTGGAGTAGCCCCCTTTTTGGCCCATGGGCTCCTATCATCCTCCCACTCACGTGTTTTTCAAATAATCCATCTTTCTTGTGTAGAGATTTTTAGAAAGCTGAGAAATTTGAGAAAAACGTATTCTTAAAATGTTATGCCCTATGTTTTTTAATAAAGGATCTTAAGGAAATAAAGGTGACTCTCCTCTATCAGCACTTCTGATCACCTTCAGTAATTCTACTAATCCTCTGCATTCTTTTCAATCTTGCTCCATGCTTTGGATTTTATGCCATAGTTTGAAGGTTCTATTTCATCAATTTTTCTCTTCCTTCTATTCCTTAAAGCTATATCTTTGTTTAGTAAAAAACTGAGAATGAAATATCTCTTGCTTTGTAGATACTTTTCACACACATTTTTTGCAATTGTATCAAGTCAGAGAAAAGTGTTTGTGTCTAATGGGTAAAGCCAAATGGCTAAATGGATCCTGATTTAATGGATAAAGTTAATTTGACTACTCTATAACAAAAGTCTACTTGTACTGGAAGTCTGTTTAGCTTAAGGAGACATTAAATCTCCATGAGTCAGTATCCTCCTATGAGACACTGGTTTGGAGGTGATGGTGGGGGAGATGCAAGAGTACTAATAATAATATTAAAATAAAATAATTTTGACATTCAACAATACTATCTATTCTAAACTGATGTCAACCAGAAAGATACCAGAAAATATTTGACTGAAACAAATATAGATGTTTCTGGAATTATCAAAGGAGGCTAGTTTCTGGAGAGTGCTGTCAAGTCATATCTCTCAGGGAATATGCTCTTTGAGTGGGAAGAAGCTAAGAGGTGAGGTTAAGAGACCCTCACCATTTGGACATATAATTAATTAGATTTATCAGTAATACTTTAACTTATATTCATAAATATTTGAGGTAGACATTAAGTAATCATATTTAAAAATTCTTTGATAATGTGTGTTTGAGAACAATAGGTAGTAAAGAAAATTCCTGTACATAAATATTTTTACATACAAATTATTATATGAGGGATCCCTGGGTGGCGCAGCGGTTTGGCGCCTGCCTTTGGCCCAGGGCGCGATCCTGGAGACCCGGGATCGAATCCCACATCAGGCTCCCGGTGCATGGAGCCTGCTCCTCCCTCCGCCTGTGTCTCTGCCTCTCTCTCTCTCTGTGACTATCATAAATAAATAAAAATTAAAAAAAAACAAATTATTATATGAATTATTAAAGAAAAATAGATAATCTTTGGTATTCACTCACCAACATAGTCTCTAGCAATGAGTCCTTCAGAACACTAGCATTTTATTTTTATATAGGCAACCCTTACTATATTTTCATAGGTCTTTGAACCTTATAATACTCATTTCAACAAACATCTGTAGAAGCCATAGTTTGTGTGTGTGTATGATAAACTGTATTATATTTAAAATGAATGTGTATACAGTATTAAAGTATGCTAATATCCATAAGGAAAGAATTTTTTACCTTCTAAATTAATTTTCTGTTTTTTTTTATGTCTAGAGCTGATTAATTTTTATTTATTTTTTTTGATTAATTTTTAAAAATTGTATCCTAAATATGCTTTATCCTGCCAACCCACAACTACATAATTCTGTGATGTAAGGGCTTATTAGTCTTATTTTTCCGTTTTACTGACTACCTTAGCAACATCAATAATTAGACATAAAATGACCTGCAGTTATATGCAACAATGTGGATAAACCTTAACAATATAACATTAGTAAAAATAATTAAATTTCAAAACATTATCTGCAGCATAATAGCATTTTATAAAGTTTAAAGCAATCAAAATGTATACATATTAAATACATACTATATATACATATATGTTTATACACAAACATAAATTTAGGCATACCTATAGATAGATAAAACTATATGAAAAGGAAAACAAATAAATAGTAAACATAAGAATCAGGATAATGGTTATCTTAGGTGGGAGAGGCAAGAATATAAGATAGGGGGATGCCTGGGTGGCTCAGTGGTTGAGCATCTGCCTTTAACTCAGGGTGTGATTCCAGGTCCCGGGATCGAGTCCCACACCAAGCTCTCCACAGGGAGCCTGCTTCTCCCTCTGCCTATGTCTCTGCCTCGCTCTCTGTGTTTCTCATGAATAAATAAATAAAATCTTTAAAAATATATGTATAAGATGGGGTAAACTATATGGATAGATATAGATTATTATAAAGCTTCTAGCTCTTCTTTTAGGGTCTTAGTTTGCTAGTGTTTCTTAATTCATTTAAAAAATAGCCAACTATATGAATTAAAGTAGGCCAAGCATGGACCAGTAATGAGTATGCATCATGTGCCAAGGATTATGATTAATTCAATTCTGTACACCTCAGGGGTGGGAGTGGGGGAAGCCATAATCACTCTATTAGTTGTCTATTGCTACCAAAAAAAAAAAATTATCTCAAAATCTAATGGGTTCAAGCAATAAGCATATATTATCTCTCAGGGATCTCCCAATATCAGGAATTCAGAAACAGCTTAGTGAAGTGGTTCTGGTTTCAAAACTTTCATGATGTTGCAGGCAAGATGTCAACAGGGGTTGCAGTCATCTGAAGACTTGACTGGAGTTAGAGGATCCATGGTGGCTCACTTACAAGGCTCATAAGTCAGTGTTGACTGTTGGACTCAGTCGCTTGCCACATAAACCTTTCTATAGGGCTGCTTGCGTGTCCTCATGACATAGGGGTTGGCCACTCCAGAGTGAGTGATACAAAGGACTAAAAAGGTGCAGTAATGGCTTTTCTGACCCAGCGTTGAGAGTCACATAGCACCACTCTCACCACATTATATTGTTCACACAGGCCCATGTAGGCAGGACTATGAAAGGGTGTGAATGCCAGGAGACAGGGATAATGGGCGGGGCGGGGGGGAGGTGCTCATCTTGGAAGCTGGCTACCACACAAACCAAACTGACTTACCGTGAACATCCAGCATTTTTACCTACTGCTACTCTTAAATTCCAAACATTTCTCCTATTCTGTTCTTTGTGGCTTTGGAGAATTTGTTCTCTCCAGAGTCAGAACAATAAGAAAAAACTTTCTGCTTGGATAGAATAATACCAACTAGCATTCTAATTTCAGTCTTTCCATTTAATGTCTTAATAAACAATATAGTAGCTTTCTTCCGCAAGTGCTTTCAATTGTTTTGAGCTGTATATATTTTTTTCTTTTCCAATTCTGGAATTCCTCATTGTTAACCTTCTAGATTATATCCTTCCTAAATTTCCTTGGAATTATTAATCATTTTGTTATTATCATGGATGTCCCTCCAAACTATAGATTTATTGATTTGCCTAATTAAAAGTTTCCTATTGTTTACTTCATAATATTTACCCAGGTGGTTTTTCATGCATTCAGCACACATGAAACATGTTTATAGATAACACATCATGTGCCCAGACTGGCAGTCTCGGTGTCAAGCAGAATTGGGAAGGTATGGGAGTGAAAATATATAGGGAAAAGAGGAGTGTTATAAGGGAAGGTAAAGGCAAAATGTAAAGTAAAAATCAGATAAAATAGTTGGAAAGATCCTCAATTGTCTTATAATCCTCTTCTATTTGTAAGAACTATACTTCAACTGTACCAATTCCATAGTTGATTGTCATACTTAACGGTCAACTGAGAATCATGTAACAAAACTCCAAGTTCAGGGTGTGTGAAATTTTAATACCTCTGGGACTTTACACTCCTCCTTCTGGCTGAGATACCTTAAAGTGGGGACCCACTTACCTGATGGAACATAAAAGTGTGTCTATATTTATGTTTAATAATAAGACAAATATTTATGTTTAATAATAAGACAAACTTGTCTAGTACTTTATAGGTAACCGAAATTGGCCACACAAAGAGTCTCTCTCCCACTATTGCTTCAGTGCTTTTCAAAATGCATGCAGGCGAATAAACGGCAAAGGGATCAACTAAGAATATGCAACATGTTTGTTGTCCCCCAGTGATACCCTGTACATTTCCCAGCTCACATCTATAAAGAAGGGGATTTTCATTAGAGGGTTTCTTTTTTTTCCTTATTAGAATTCATTTCATTAGCCATAGAATAGATAGAAGATTATTTAGAACAAGAAGCCACCAGCACAACAAAAAAGCACATGGAACAACTAAGAAAATTCGGCAGCCTCAAAAGAGGAATACTCATAAAGGAATAAGCATGTTCCAACCATATGTTTTTATGTAATCATTTACAAATGTATCCAACCACATGAAAACTAAAAATAGCCATTTTGGCGGGAAAGATGACCCCTTTTCTTAACAGTGAAGATTTTAGCATGTTTATTTTTCATACAAATGGAGAGATGATTAATGATGTCATAAAATTTTTTTCCTTGAATTTTTGCTTAGCCAAGGACTTGTAGTTTAAGTCACTTGTAGTCTAATTCGAATTTTGCAGCCTTTTGATAACAAGGCAAGTACCCTTTTACTAAATCAGATCTAGAAATAATATATCTTATATCCTGGAATTGCTTACAGTATGTCTAGGATTGGATACCATAATCTCCAAAGAAGTAAATGACTAGTCAAACAATGAAAAAGGACTGGCCCACATTCACTTATTTTTGGAATTCATTTACCTAGTAAGCTTCAAACCTGGTAGATTGAACCAGAAGAGTCTTAGAATCCAAGGTTGCCAAGTTTGGGAGGTAATGAGAATTAGCTAGAAAGATTTCCAAGAAAGCCTAAACTCAATTAACTTGCTCAGGCTAAGTATTTAAAACCTAAAGTTTGCAGTTTTCCAACCTGTTCTGATCTCAGCCAGACATTGGCAATCAAGAAAAAACGGTCCTTTTGTGGTACTGCAGCTACCACCACTGTCCTAGATGAAAACTACGAAACATCAGGGTGCTCACAAATGAAATCCCACCTCCAGTTCCACTCCACCAAAATGTCCCTTTTCCACTCTGAGCTATTTGTTCATTCCTGGATTGTCAATATCAGTTAAGTGTTGATCATATTCTAGAACATCAAAGTAATTAGCAATAAGGTGTGAAAGAGGTTTACGGGTTCACCAGAGAGATTTGCATTTTAAAAGAGGGTCTTGTTAAACACAAATGAACTTCTAATAGAATGTGTGAGAGATTTTTTTCTCCAAAGGATGGGGGAAGATATCTAGCTCTCTTTTTCAGCCCAGGATACCTTTTCCTCTCTGCAGTCTCTTGCCATTCACTCTTCTTTTTGTTCTACACCTTTTCACGCAGAGCATATTTAAAATTGAGAATGATTGGGTAGAGGGTTAATTGATAGAACCTTGTACAAACCGAAATATCTTGGAGGCCTCAAAATAGGTAAAGAGCTCCAATCTCAGAGGAGTCAATTTAAACATACCAAAACGCCCTGCATTCCAGTATTATCTCTCCTTTTAGGGTATTTACCTGTCTAATTATTGCGATGAAGAATAATTTATCCAAACTCTTCCCACAATTACTAAAAACTCTAAGGAAATGTCTTTTAAACAATGGCAAGGTGGTGGAAACTCAGAGTTTTTGTTTGTTTTGTTTTGCTTTATTTTGTTTTAAATGAAATCATTTGTTACATTCAAGTCGATGAAAAACTAAAAACACTTCCCATATAATTTTTGACATCAGGTAGATTAAAGGAATTAAGTCAGAACACCTGGGTATTTTTCTGAGACAGAGAATCTAGAATTTCAGAGAAGAAAAGGCAGAACATCAAGAAGATAGAAGAGTGTATCTACAGGGATCCAGGAATGTCTTAGAAAAATGTGGTGAGTAAAAAGAATATCTTTCTGCTCCAGGAACTATAGCCCTTCTCATCTAGCTCCTCTTACTGCCATGTTTCCCTTTTCTTTTGAAGCAAGATTATCTCTGTCAGAAACTACGAATAAAATATTTGACCAGAGTCCCGTGCTTTAAAGCTCAGCCTTTCGTTCTCTGGCCTCAATACACAAGGTCCTTAGTCTTTTCTCCTTTGATATTTGTGGGCCATCAATGTCCATGTACAGGGCTTGCCCAGAAATGTGATGAAACTGTCAGCAGAGAGTCTAAAGAGAGACCCCTGCCCTCTCACCTGTGGCTCAGTCTTAGCTGCTTTTAGCAGTTTTTCTTCATTCATACAAGTGTCCTAGAAATTGTCAAAGGGAAAAGCTGTTTTTATTATTTAAAAAAAGAGTAACTATATTGAAAATATGTCCCCCCTTTTTTTTTTACAGTATTTATAGCTCTTTCACTTCTGGTTTCTAAACTGTCCTTAAGGACAGTTTAGAAGGGGTTAATAATAATGATGTTCACAGAGATTATTTGAATTTGCCAATTGAGCAAATAGTTGAATTAGGTTTCACATCCAAGATACAAAGAATTTCATTTCAGATCTTGTGCTTTTTTCATTATAATAAATTTTAAGGGGAAATAAGCTTTCTTGTTTGGAATAGGGCTAACAAAAAAGCCAGTACTACCTAAAATTACGAATCCTAAATAATTCATTGAAATATGATTTTCCAAAATTACTCTCATTTATGTAAACTTTTAGATGGCGAAATCTCTCTAGTTAAATCATTGGGATTAAAGTAATAAGCTTTCAGTTTATTTCTCTCTTTACAGAAGTTAACCAATAGTGATTACTTTAATTTGCCCTACAGAGAGTGATTATCACTGCAAATGGTGCTATAAATAACTTTCCTTAAAGCTTATATGTAGATAGCCCCATAATTTATCATCCAAACTGGGACACTTTTGAGAGTAAAAGTGACCTGTATTAATAATTGTGCTTGGACAGTTGGAACTAGAATTATTCTGAGTAAACTGGGAGATATGGTTACCCAATTTACAAGACATAATCCTGATTCTGAGAGTGATGGGTTTTGAGTGAAAAAAAGCCAGCAAAATGAAAATCCATGTATCCGACCTATGACTTGTCTTGATTTCCAGCTCCCATGAAGTTGGTTGTTTTTTCTTTTTAAAGACTTTATGTATTTGAGAGAGAGAGAGAGAGAGAGCAGGGAAAGGGCCTGAGGGAGCCAAATGTGGGGCTCAATCTCAGGACCCTAGGAATCGTGACCTGAGCCAAAGTCAGACCCTTAACTGACTGAGCCACCCAGGCGCCCCAAAGTGGTTCTTAATAAGCACTATTCAACACTTCAGTCTCATGTTCTGCCCACAAGTGATGGAGTCTTACATCCATTAAGACCAAGTCAGAAGGAAAAGTGTCACCTGCTGAGATTCAAACCCTAATTTTTTATACTACTTGGTAGTTGGAAGTTCCCATCTAAGCTTTAACTATATAGTATATAACCCAGACTTTCAGACCAATAGACATGTTCTATGCAGTATTCCTCAGTAAACTTTAGTCACTTTTATAGGGGTCTAAGAGACAAACATTAAATCAACACTTGAAATTTTAAAAGGGAAAATCTATTCAGCAGCTAAATTGTTTTTACAGCTGACCAAAATAATATTATATAATGGAAAAATCTTAAGTTAGTAATTAATTTTTAAAATCACACTGCTAAAAAATAGATTTTTATATACCAAAGCTAAATACAATAGCATAGGGCTGTGTTTAATCTTAGAACAAACATCCTCATAACAGGCACAAAAAATAAATTTTATTTTGAAAAAAGATACTATTTATGAGAATGTATTGCTATGCATCATCAATGTAACAGTCTTCCAATTTTGCCTATAAAATGCTGTATTGAAAAGTGACACTCTGAGATGGTACAATCAACAGAGTAACACTACCAGAAAATGGTAGATGGAAAAAGAGTTTGACAGTTACTTCCAACTGTTGCTGAATTATTGGGAAATTCTTCAAATGAGATTAATTTTCTCCACCTAGCTTAAGAAGTATTTTCCTAGTCAGTATAAAGTTCAAATTAATTTCATTAGATTCCTGGAAAAAAATGTCAGTTTTTTGCAATTTAAATTTTTATGTGAGGTAGAAAGTTTCCCTTCTGGACAAGTTGCAGCCTGGAAGTGGTCAAATGTCTGGGGTTGGGGAGGGGGGAACTAATGAAACTTTGTTGTGGAATAGTTCACAAAGGAATACAAGATGTGTTACATAATGCAGCCCTTTGTTTGTGGAGGCTCTGACAAAACACTGCAGTTTGAGCTCAAGCTGAAAGCGGCCACCAAAGTCCTCCCTAACTCCAGGCAGCTCTGAGTCTTTTTCCCCACCTCCTGCTATGATTACTCTGGCTTCTGATTAAATCACACCTTATATTTAAGGTCACTAACCTAAAACGACCCAAAGCTACTTATTTCTCTGAATGGTTCCCCATTACTTGTAATATTTGGAAGGCTTGCAAATAGCTCCTGTCCCAGCTTTAGTAGTCTTCTCCAAAAGCAAATGCTCTAACAATTTCCTCATGCATGGGTTAAACCTCAGGTGAAAGATTTTGGAAGCTAATTAGCATGCTAAGGACTTGAGCATTTGGGTGAGTCACAGTCATGCTATCTAAGGGACAGAGAAAGTGTCTTTTTACAAGTGATATTTAACAAGTGCTGGTTCCTCACTGAGTTTTAATATAGCTGAAACGCCATTGCATTGTCTTCTTTGTATTTAATAGAAATCTTGTTTATATGATCTCTTCTTTAAAACATCCATCCCTTTGGGGCATATTCTAATGTTTTATTTCTTACTTAAAATACATTTCTATGAATTTTGGAAAATCTTTAAAAATGTCTTTTATTATATGAATAACTGAACTAGGCTGTAACAAATTCCTCTCATTGAACTTCTTATTTTAGACTCGATTTTTTTTTTCATTCTTGACCTGGTTTGTCTTTTCATATCTTAGTACAATTTTCCCCTTTGCTTTCAGAATGAGAATTTCATTACATGTATTGAATGTCTAGTATATATAATCGAGATGTGAAGCAAATGAGTATTTATTAAATGCCAAGAATGTAACCAATGTTTGTCATCTAGTTAGGAAGAGTAGTTAAGATAATTTAAATTATGAAAGTTATTTCTTGGTTAGAAAAGTGTTCAGTAGCAGAAATCTTGACCTGAGTGGTTTAAACAAATAGGGGTTTGTGTTTCTCACAAAACAGCAAGTCCAGAGGTAGGGAGTTGCTGGTGTGTGATAAAGTCAAGGCCAACATCTCTGAGGTTCTCTTTGCCTTTTGTTCATGCTTGTTGCTTTAGGATCACAAAATAGTTGCTGCAACTCCAAGCATCATGTCTATGTTCAAAGAAGGAAGAGGGGAATATCAGGTGTAAGGAAGTGTTGAATCACTATATTGAACACCTTGAAACTGTGTCAACTAACTGGAATTTAAAATAAAAAAAAAAGAAGAAGAAGAAGAAGGAAGAAAGGAGGTAGCAAAGGATCGCTTTTTACCCCTACCTTTATCAAAAAAGAAAAAGCTTTCTCAGAGGCCGGCAGATTGCCACAGAGATCTTTCTGAGTAGAACCTGGTCCCAAAGCCATCCTTGGTTGCTAGGGAGGCAAGGAAATCAGAGTCAGATTTGTCATAATTTGTTCAGAAGTATCATAATTCATCATGCAGGACTGGGCACGTTCCATTCTGAACAAAATAAGGGTCTGTAAGTAGGAAGAATTGGGGGAATGGATATTGGGTAGGTAACGGTGTCAACTCTAGCTAGATGGTCAAAACAAAAGGAGAGTTAATGTGGACCACAAAAACTACAAAATGATTTATGTGGAGGTAGAACAAGATAAGTAAAGCAATTAGATCAATGAAAGAATAACAATAGGACACTCCAACTAAGGGAAGAACAAAAGCTTAAAAGCAGGAACATATATGCTATATATGGGAAGTAGCCACTTCATTGTGAATTCCTTAGTTCTTTGAAGGCAGGAAGAAAGCCTTATTTCTATTTATTTTCCTAGTATCTCACACACAGTAGATGCTTATTGAATCACAGTAAATGAATGCATATAATATTCCAACCCAGAAGTCCAGACATGACTTCACAAATTATGGAGATAATAGAAGAGAAAATTTAAAATGTAGGACTCCCTTGACAATACCAGGATAAAGGCAAACACTAATACAGTCCAGCGATACTCCTGAGTACTTGTTGGGAAAGAATGGAACCTAGGATGCCTTAGCAAGGTAGAGCAAGGACGTGGAGGCTGAGATACCAAGTTAATAACTTGAGCTTGATCTTTGAAAGCCCGATTATGTTTCTGGAATCCAGTTTTGGTAATACACAAACAACAATGTCCGGCACTGTTCTTCTAACTCGTTAGAAGCACCAAGCCTGCTGCTATTGTTTGCTCCTTTTGCTCCAAGTTCTGTTCTCTTTGACCTTCAGGGATTTCCAGTGTGCTAGGAGCTTTGGAAAAATGCAAAGTAGCTCATTGGAGATTTCCTAGATTACTACTCTCCAACAATTGAAATTTTATTCGGCATCTGTTGTATGCCAGTCACCCTGCTGAAGTTTTTAGGAGATGATTGAAATAACCCTGACTGCAAATTATTTACCTTCTAATTAATAATTTAAATGTTTTGATTGATTTAAGGTAAAAGAAAGGAAAAAAAAATAAAACTGTTCCAAAAAAAAAAGAAAAGAAAGAAATCAAATCAGTCAAAAGGATAGTTTGACTGGCTTTATGGTTGTGGTACTAATTTAACCAGACAACTGATCCAAGAGTCAAACAAACTTGTTTCTGCAAATACTATACAAGTAACTCCCACCAAAGGGAAATTGCCTCTCTCACTATAGGGCTGCTTTTTTTTTTTTAATTTAACAAAGGATAAGGTATCTTGTCCTATTTTATTCCCCAAAATCTAGAATTTAAATTTGGGTTACAGGCTACAATATGGCTTAATAGTAGACCGAAATAATAGATAAAAATAATATCATTTTTGAATTGCACCTTCATGAATCCCACATAACTTCAAAGATTTGACACTAACCTTTTTGTTTGTACAGCCTTGATTTTACCTGAGAAATATGACAACAGATTAGGGGATAGGCACAGTATTAAAACAGGCAACACTAGTTAGTTGGCATTTCTAGCATACTTATGGTCTATGGCCATTTAATGAAGTTTACTTTGTTACTTTGGGTTTCAGCCTCCCTGGTTAAATTAGAAGATTTCAGATTTAGTTGAACTAAGAGTACTTCTTATTTGACAAAGGAACATCCATTTTGTTTTAATTGACTGAGTGATATATTCAGTGGCAGATCTTTAACAACTCCTCCAAAGACATAACATTGAAAATATTGCACTTGGATAAGTTAATTTATCTGGGCATCAGTTTTATCATCTGCCAAATGAGTTTACTGGTCTTATTCGATTTCTAGCTACTTTCAGCTCTCAAATTCTATGATCTTATTTTTCAGTTCAATTCAAGGTATATTAGTGTAATACTTACATAATGCAAACCAATATGGTCGAATCTGGATAGATACAGAGGTGAATAACATAATATTTTTATGTAAGTAGCTTATAATTTGATGCATTCAAGGTTGAGATGTCTATTTCCTAACACATCCTAGCTCCAAATGTTTGGGGTGTCATTTATGAATGAGGGTATATAATTTATTCCCAGATGGGTGCAGATTCATTCATCTGTCAATTTTTCTCATATCTGGATTTGAAGAACCCAAAAAAAGGGTCTGAACTATCATGTTAACAATATTGTGCATTTGTATCCCACCTTCACTGCAAAGAATTTAGAGCATTTTCAGAACCATTCAGAACTATTATCTCATTCATCCCTAAAGAAACCCAGTGCATGTAGAAAAGGATATAGTGCCCTAAAGTGTCCTCCATACTGGATCCTTCCTTGTTCCCTGTTCAAACAGCAGCTTAGCCATTGATGATTTCAGTTGTACCAACTGGGGGGAAAAGCATAAGGGAAGAACGGTGTGTGTGTGTGTGTGTGTGTGTGTGTGTGTGTGCAGCAACACTTGTGATAAGCAAGCTGTGTGTGGTACCATGATATAATGTTTCGGTGTTGGGGGTGCATTAAAATTAGAAGTGAAAAAGGGGCACCTGGGTGGCTCAGTTGGTTAAGCATCTGCTTTTGGCTCAGGTCATGATCTCAGAGTCCTGAGACAGAGCCCTAGTTGGGTTTCTTGCTCAATGGGAGCCTGCTTCTCTCTCCCCCTACCCCTCCACCCCCACTGGTGTGCATGCACTCTCTCCCTCCCTCCTCCTCTCTCCTCCTCTCTCCCTCTTTCTCAAATAAATAAATAAGATCTTTAAAAAAAATAAAATTAGAAGTGAAGAGAAGTTGGGGACTCCTTCATCAATCTAATTCATAAACATTTGACTATAGAGACCCAACAGGCATAAAGAAACCTGTACTTATGCTAGGTGAGAACATTATTCTAAACATGTTACCCTGAAAACTATGCCTACGTCTTGGTGTCACTTGGATTTTCCTAGCCTGCTTTCAAGAGGAGTCGGGAACATAGGAAATTTCCCCCCACCCCCTTTTTTTTAAAAAAACAAATCTTCCAAGTAGCTCCTTGGAAACAAGTGATTATATTTCCTTCTTTCCCTAAATCTTCCTAGGTTGTAAAAAAAAGTCATATCCATGTTTAGTCTCATGGTTTCCTTAGTTAAAAAATTTGCATCTGAGGCCTAGGAAAATGTTTGGCCTTCACAATTGAATGTTTAAACAGGTGCACACCGTACTGGGCTGGCTGAGGAAAGGTAGTCTCCTCCTTCTGGAAACCCTGACGTTAAGAGAATAATCCTTGTGTCGGCTTTCACAAGTGCTTGTGAAGGAAAGTTCAGGTAATTCTTAAATCTTATTACCTGGTTACTAACCAACTTGCCCCCCCCCCCATTCTGTGTTCTCATGAAGAAATTGATTTAATAGATTCAAGATATTATTAAATACATTCTGCATTAATATTATATGTCCTCTTTGAATCCAAGTGGCAATACAATAGAATTTCATTTTATAAATAACACCTTTCAAGCTAACACCACAGGGCACAGTACAAAAGAATCAAAATAGAACACAAATGCTGTAATCAAATGCAGACCCCAGGAAGGCTGATTAAAAAGGCATGTTGCTAGTAAGAGCAGCCGACAGGGTAAGTATAGTGGGTCAGAGCAGAAAAGCCTGCTGAACAGAAGGGCAAACTGAAATAAAACGGACTCGCCTGCCTGACTCACATGGACTTAACGGCTCTCCTTTGTCATCATCCCCCTTTGGACTCAGAAATCACAAGGGAGAGGTGTGTGTATGTGTTTGTTGGGGAGGTGGGGATCAATTGTATGTAGGGTCATTAGGTTTATCCGTATGTAGGTTTACTCCTCACACACAGCACAAAGGAGAGAACATCCTAAAGACAACTGCCTGCAGCTGATAGAGATGCCGCCAATGATTGTGAGACAGCCTGATGAGGCTTGCTTTGCTCGATTGATACCACTGGTTTTCAGAAAACACAACTGTGAGGAAGCAAGTAGGTCCTTCCCATAACATCAAGCACCGACAGTACTACTCCTGGCCAAGCATGGGGGAAAATAGGTAAATGAGTGAGATGCATGCTTTGTGGCCTTAGCCTGGTGATAGTCTCCGCTCCCTAGGACCCTCTTCTCGCAGAACTGCTTTCTATCTTTGGCCTCCCACCAACACAACCGTTCCTGATATCAAGGGTTTGTATTTTAAAACCCTACCTCTAATTAGAGAATAAAAGTTTCAAGCCTCTTTTTCTTTTTCTTTTTCTTTTTTTTAAAGATTTATTTATTTACTTGAGACAGAGAGAGAGAGAGAGCAGCAGCAAGCATGAAAGCAGTGGGAAGGGCAGAGGGAGAGGGAGAAGCAGACTCCTGGCTGAGCAGGGAGCCTAACATGGGGCTCAATCCCAGGACCCTGAGTTCATGACCTGAGGCGAAACCAAGAGTCAGACACTTAGCCAACTGAGTCACCCAGGCACCCCTAGGCCTCTTTTTAAAGGAATTAAGGACTTTGGTGAAACAGGGACAGTATTTCAGCAAGATACTTCCCTATCTATATGTAAAACCAGTTCTAAGAATCATCACTGTATACCTCGAGGAAAGTACCAAATTGATCATTTCCTGATGCTTCTCTATTTGATATTGAGGATTCAACAATATAAGACAGAAACTGTAGAAAAAATTTCCTACTAAATATATGATAATTTTTTTCTGAAAAGAGCAACCTATACTTAACAGCCTCCCCAAAAATGAGTCAACAGCAAATATGGATTCTGGAGTCAACAAAAGGAAAAGGGAGGAAAAAAAAAGGAAAAATGATAATTGAGACAATTTTTACCTCTCTTGAAGCTGTGGGTTTTTTGTAATGCTCTCTGATTATCCATTTAGTTGAAATTCTGGACTGGGATCACTGATATATAAATTTAAGTCAATAGCTTAGCATTTCTGTACATCTTTTTTTTAATATGCAAATTATAAACAATTAAAACATGAGCAGCATTTGAGGGTGAAAGGTTATTATACAAATACTAGTATTGCTATTTTTTTAAAAATATATTTTATTTATTTACTTGAGACAGAGAGAGTATGAGTGGTGGGGGAAGGAGTAGAGGGAGAAGGAGAAGCAGACTCTCCACGGAACAGGGAGCCTGACTACGGCGATCCCAGGTCTCTGATATCATGACCTAAGCCAAAGGCAGATGCTTAACTGATTAAGCCACCCAGACACCCTGAGTATTGATTACTTGTAATCGAATCTTATTTTCCTTAATTCTGACAGTGTTTATTCAGTTAGGCAGTCAATTTATTAGTAAAGATTAACAGGATTAAGTAAATTGAGAACAATGGATTATAATCAGCATATTATTTTTATAAAATATGTGACAAATAATTATAATTGCTAGTTATCAATACATTGCCTCTCAAGTCCAAATTTAGCCTTTCTTACCTTCTCTTAAAAAAAAAATATCTGGGATCCCTGGGTGGCGCAGCGGCTTGGCGCCTGCCTTTGGCCCAGGGCGCAATCCTGGAGACCCAGGATCGAATCCCACATCAGGCTCCTGGTGCATGGAGCCTGCTTCTCCCTCCGCCTGTGTCTCTGCCTCTCTCTCTCTCTCTCTGTGACTATCATAAATAAATAAAAAATTAAAAAAAAATATCTAAGTCCTTTAAATATGTTTCTTTTCCAAGCTGGTGTGAGTGCACTTTTGTCAATAAGGGGTTCGGAGAGACATTACAGGAGGAAAAAGTTTTCCTTGCTGGTTCCTGGGTAATCCTTTTGCAGCTTCCAGCAGTATGCATAGTTTCTCAAAGGCCTGGCTCCTCTAGCACACACATCTGCTTTGGTATCCAGCAGCTGAAGAACATGTAGCTTCTTCAAGGCCCAACGACCAGCAGTTTCCTCCAGCACCCACCACACATGCATGCACGCTCATGCATGCACGCACACGCGCACACACACACACACACACACACACATTAGGTAGTAAGTGTAATAGAGTGCCTGAGATGAGACAACTCCCTGTGAACAGCTTCCTTGCTCCCTAGAATGCAGATTTCCAGCAAGATCTGCTAATGCAACTCTCTAGCAATTTCTCTGCCATTCATTCATCAGTATCTGTACCTGGTCCTCCAAGATCTGGGTGCCATTCCAGGGTTGGAGGGAACTCCTCCTTGGGCACTGTATCTCAGCCCTACAAGTACCAGTTGCCCCTTATATTTGCTATTCTTATATAATTTAGAATTCTCTTTACTTCTTACTAGCTACTCCCTCATTACTGCAGTCTGCTGTTATAGTTAATAATTCTTTATATTAAACTTTTCCTCCTCAAATTGCTGTGTGGTTTCCCTCTCCTAATGGACCCTAATACATACCCAAAGAATATTAGAATAATCTGTATTCTTTGGGAGTATGGAAAAGTAAATATGATAAGCCGTCTCTTTATAGAATGGATTATCATTGATATAAGGCACCTTATCTAGGTAGAGCTAATAGATGAACAAAAATTTTTGAGAATCTGATGCTAGATTGAAGGATGATGTAATAATATGTTATATACTATTTTAACTATGTATCATTTTAAGGACCATTTTAAAATATTTTACTTGATTTCACTAAGAATGTCTTAAATGTGAACTATAATAAAGCAAACAACCAAAGCCTAGACTCAAAAATAATTTGTTGACCTTGAAAAGATGTTGCAAAATAACAGTGTGATGTGAATTGGTAGATTATTAATGCTAGGATAACAACATCCATCACTAACTGAGAACTTAGAAGGTCCTGAGCATTTTACATTAATTTATTGAATCCTCATAACAATAAAGGTGGATACTGTTATTATCCCTGTTTTACCAGTGGGAAAATAGAGGCCTGGAAAGCTTAAAGAATTGGCCTAGCATGATATGTGTGGTAAATTTCAAAGCCAGAATTTGAATCTAGACTTTCCTGTGAGCCCTGGTTTTTAACCACTGCACTTTGCTTCTAGAACACTACCACTGAAGCAGATAGCATGTTACCTGGGAGAAAAAACACAAAAACTTGTTTTTGTTGTGTTCATCAAATATCCAGGAAAAAAAAAAAAAAAAACTTCTCCAAAGTATCCCAGAATGTATACCATACTCTGAGATATATCCGAGACCGGCAATTTCTCACTTGTACCCAACAAGATATGGTCAAAACTAGATGAACACTGGTGATCCAATCCCCAGAACCAAAGTGTTAACAGTGTATCAAAAACCCAGCAGCCGATATTCGGAGCTGAAGTGAAGGCAGATGAAATATTAACAGCAGTTCTAGCAGCACAAAATGAAATATGAGATCCTGTATCAGAAATTATTAGTAACCTGTTAAAAGAAATGCTGAAAAATGGCAGTTACCAAATTAAAACTGGGAAACAGAGCCCAAATGGGAAATTTCGAAAAGTTTGGAGGAAAATAAATGACAGATTGTCCTCTTGGCTCTTATTACTATGCCATCCTAAATCCTACTTGGCAATACATGGTGGAGGTGAAATAAGAACTGCATCACTGCCAGTGCTGGGCCTCAAATTTGTAGTCCTAAGTGTCTGTGATGATGTCTGAGATTGATTGGAAAAGTAGTTGGAATTTGGTAGCATTTAGCTTTATCGAAACTGAAGAGTCTGGAGACTCTTATTATGAAAGGCTTCCTCTCATTTGTGAATTGGCCCCTTTGCTCCACTTTTGGATGGCTGGCTTCCTCCATGCCGAGCTACACTAAATGTTCTACATGGGAAAGTTATTCTCCTTAAACGCCTTCAAATTTAAAGCATCTACCTGGTTATGTTCGTGTTTCTGCCTCCAAATATCTAGCATCAAAAAAAGAGAGAGGTTACAAATACCAAATACCGGGTAGTAAATGAAGGAGATATTTTCCCTTCAGTAACTGAGAGCAGAGAAAGGACTATAAGCAGAGTGGTTGAGCAGTGGATGCCAGAGAGAAAAAGGAAATGAGCTATAGGACCTTAGAATCTTAGTGTTGGCAGAGACTATGGAGTTCATGTGGTCCTACCCTATCATTTTTCAATGAAGAGACTGAGACATGGGGAGTTAAGGGACTTGACTTGCCCTAGACACATAGTTGTTTACTGACAGTCAGGCCAAAAACATTTCCCAGTTCCCAGTCTGGAACTCTGCAGTTCAGCATGCTGTTGCCATCCTCCACTGAAAATTAACACTAACCCAGCCTGGAACATAGAAGAATTCAGCATCTGTGGGGAACAAGAAACATGATGAATTTTGAGATGGAAATCAGTCTGGGACAAGGAGAAGGGAAATGGATGATCCTGCTTGGTTGTGACTCATTGGCCAAGCTTGTGCAAGACATTGTGTGTCAGTTTACACCCCCGTGCTTTCCCACAAAAAATAATAAAACCTTCAGTTGTAATCCCCCAGAGTTTATATTTGATGCATTCAGATTTGATTTGCTTAGCAAACTCTCCTGTGTGCTGGTTATCTGCAGGTATAGATTGGTGGCATTGCTATTGATCCCTGTGATTTACAGGAGCCTAACATTCTTTCTCTAGCAGTAAAATATGTTGGAGTCTTCTCCATAGGACACTCCTCACTGAGGATCAGATGTAGGTTCAAGATACAAGACTTATCTTCTGTTAACCCTTGTATTCTATTAACCTCATGGAGAACTTGGGCAATATATGGGCCTTTTAATTAGGCTTACAAGTTAGGTGAAAGAAAGGAAAGAAGAAAGGAAAGAAAAAGAAAGAAAGAAAGAAAGAAAGAAAGAAAGAAAGAAAGAAAGAAAGAAAGAAGAAAAGAAAGAAAGAAAGAGAAAGGAAGGAAGGAAGGAAGAAGAAAGAAAGAAGGAAGGAAGGAAGGAAGCACACACAAATATTTTTTTTTAATTTGGAAGCACAGATTAATTTAAAGCAAATCAGTAGCAAAGAAGAGACAATAAAAACATCTCAATAGGATTCCCTGTGAAATAGCAATACAGGTATTTTAGACCAAATATTTTTCAGAATAGAGCAACCGGAAATGAGAGAATCAGACAGTATGATGAAAACTGCAGATGGAATGCTTTGCATGAAAAGTGATTATAGACAAGAGAGGGCTCAGGAGTGGGTAGGCGTGGAGTTGGGAAAGAGGGGGTAACTGAAATAAGAGAAGATAATGCTTGACCAGGTCTAGTAAAATATTCCCTGCCACAACCACTGTTCCATGAAGAGATTGAGCCAAGAGGCCTGAATAAACTAACCTTAAGTTCAGAGTTGCCATTATTGTGGGAGGCATCAGGGAGAGCACATCCGGATTTGTGTTACACAGTAATCACTGCTGGGTGTCAGCATTCATCAGCCAGATGGTCAGACCCACAATTAATCAATTAGGCTGGGATGATCAACTGGACTAAGTTTTCCCCTTCGGTAAAAAACCCTCATCATGCGGTCAAGGCCAATAGCACTTTTATCCTGTTGCTTTTGGAGACCCTTCTAAAAAAAAATCCCTCTTTTCTTTTTTAGGCTTCTAGTTAACTAACTAGACACTGTTAGCTTCAAGCTGCTTTGACAATATAGATACCCCAAATTGAGACTTTAACACAATAGCGTCTCAATATCCTCTGTGTTCAAGTATGTTTAACACACCCAGACAGAAATAAGCTTTTTAAAGCAGCATTCTCTGAGGAGCGTTACCCAACTCATTTCACTGGAGCCTTCATATTGGTTCCACTCAATCCAGTGGAACAACACTGGAAATGGCCCTTTCAGTGGGCACTTGGGAAAATACGATGATCAAATAGAAACAATAGCAATTTATTGAGTATTCACCGTGTGACAGACACGGCTATGGTAAGGACTGACAAACACTGATTCAGCCCTTATAAATAATTCACCAAGGGTGATAATACTCCATTTCAAAGACAAGAAAATCGAGGCTAGAAGGTTCATCTGCCCAAGGCTGAGCATTTCGTAAAGATGTGTGGAAATAATTTAGTACGCTCCAGAACGAAAACTAAATAAAATTCACTTTCCATTTACTGACATATGCATGCATCTCTAAGGGATAACAATCAGGAAGATATAGCAGGTCCTTATTATTCCTTGTCAAAGAACTTGGAAGAAGTCTTTTACTAGTGCCTCTCTACTCTGTAGATCTTACTCTCTTTTCATGCCATTCTTGCTGTACACCAGCTGCCTTCAGATTGCTTTCTTCCTTATTAGGAGGCCAGAACTCTTATTTGCTGGTAATTCTCGGTCTCCACCTCAATCTCCTTATCCAGATACGGTTCCTCTAAGGTTGTTTCAGATACTAAGATATTTCCCTATCTGGTGGCTCATAGGGCGGTTTGCCTCCTCCCAATCAAAATGTCTATTACTGACTGATCTATTTTATGTTGTTTTCCCCTCTGATATTTTGTTTTCCCTCTCCCCTTGCTATATTATGGCAATACTGAATGGGGAGAGATGTTGGAAGGTCCTGTTGCTGGGAAGCCTCTATTTCTGATGACCCCATTGAGTAGAAATACAGACACCATGTCATATTCCTTTGTGTTTCATCATTGAGCTTGGTCCCCTCTTTTCTCTGTTCTTCCCTGCCTCCACCCAAGCTCAACTTAAGGAGTACCTCTCTTTAGCCATTTTGTGACCAGTATTTTTTTGCAAGTTATACAAAGACACTGTGGACTCAAATGTACATCTTTGAGATATCAGTTCTTTATTTATAATTACATTCTAGTATTGGAGCGTGAGGCTTCTTGTTATTTAACTGCAGTGCTTTGCTTTTATTTGCTTGTTTTGCTACTTACCAAATTGGGAAAGCAACACCCAAATGCCAGGATAGTATATAGGGTAACCACTATTTCTTAAATCAAGTTCAGGAGCACATGGAAAAAAAAGGTATTCCAAAAATCTTAACGAATCCCTCTTCTCCTCCGGGGCTCTCACGGTGCCCTTTTTTTTTTTTTTCCGCCTGTGGTACTCTGATTTGTTCTTGTTATGTTTGGTAGGCGGCTGTTCGAAGTTTTTCCCTTGCTGCTTCTTTTTCTACAATCCTCCAGTCCATCCCCCCCCCCCCCCCCAGCTGATGAGGCTCTTTCATTTTGACCTGCAGTATCTCCGTGTATTGCAGAGCTTAGCCCTGCCATCTAGACTGCCTTTCTGCTTCATTTTGCTCCTGACCTAAACCCCCCTGCTATTCCAGGCCTGGCCTCTCATGACCAGAGACTGCTGACTCATCCTGGCCTGTGCCAAGCTGTGCAGTCGCTTAGCGATGTGGACAGGAGTCGAAGGACTAGAATGAGATCACTGAACTCATTTCACTTGTTGCTTACGGTACAGTCCAGCATGAGCTGGAAATGTAGGAACCTCAGCCTCCCGAGCAGAAAGAGTAAGTAGATTACACACACTGCATCACCAAGTCCTCAACAAGCAGTGGTCGGGTGGTGGGTGGGGGCTGGCTTTCTCATGGCCGTGGCCAGGGCATTCCGGTTCATCAGGAGTGTTCCTTTGTCCTCTCTTCTTCCTCTCCTCCACAGTCGTACCCTCCCCCGCTTCCCTGAACTTCCCTTCTGAAAATGTCCGGATGGCACAGCAATGATCTGGGCAGAAATGAAATTTTGCTAATAAGCAGCCTGTGCAAGAAATCCTGGAACAGTGACACTGTTGAAACTGCTTCGTTTAGTTTGTCTACTGGGAACTCACATGAACTTCCCAACAGAATTCAAGGGGATGAAAAAATCATTTTGGTGGTTTTTTTTTTTTTTTCTTGATTCTCTTTTTCTTTCTGTTTTGAGGGAGGTAGTTTCAGGAGACATGGCTGCATTCTGGTGTGGTGTAAAGTTTTCCGTCGGGAGACAATAATGTACATTCCTCTGGCAGGACGGGATGGGGTTTTTTTTGTTTCTCTTGCTGTTGTTTATTTATAAGACATTTCCTCTCAGTTAGTGGAAGTTAGATCGTAAGAGGCTCCAGTGATTTTCCTTCCACCTCCCCTCCCTAATTTCTGTGCTTCAGCACTCTGGAACACTGTGAACTCGACAAACTAATCAGAGCAGGGAGCTTAGCAGCCAGGCCTGGACACTCTCAAGAGACTGTGCTGATTCTCAGTCGACACTCCTTGGATCAGGAACCACAGTCCTGGTGAGTGGTGAGGTTCCAGAATTTGATGTGTCAAGGATTCTATTCTTGGTGTCTCTGAGGCAGTCAGGAAATAAAGGGTGTTTAAAAAAAAATACAATTTTTTTTTAAAACGCTACCAAACAATCCAACGGAATGATGAAGATTTTAGTGTGCACAGCTGAGAGCACTCTATGTACAAGGGCAGAGCCTTGAGTCCGTTCTCAGGAGGATCCTGCAGGCATAGGTTTCATGCTGCCACCGATGGATGTCAGCCTTGACATGCCTAGCAAACATGCTTGTGGGAGGAGGAAGGTAGGTGAGTGTGTGAGGGCAGGGAGGTAGCTCTCGGGGTGGTAAGAGGGGGAAATGAAAGTGGGATTCATCGTTCATCTGGAGTTTCTCTCTACCAACTTCACGCATCTCTATTCTGGACATTTACATTCTGCTCAGAATACTTACATACCCAGCTAAGCAGGAAAGAAAAGTGGATGCATAGCCAAGGAATATTGTTAATACTGTTCTTCTAAAGATCATTTTACTAAGAGCTGGTTGCTTTTAAATGTGAGGGAACCTCCCCTCATCCGACCTTTGGAAAATATTATTTGTCACACCCTCTTCTTTATTCTTCTGCATTCAGAATATCGAATAGAAGAATGCAGTGAGAATCCTTATTTGGTTCCAGGGAAATTTATCATCCTGACCTAGGAAAACTAGATGACGGTCCTCGCAGTATTAAACCCAAATATAGTATTGTCCTCAATTATAAGAGACTCTGATTGAGTGTGCTCTGGGAAGTTGTCGAAGGAATGGAATGGGGGTGGTTGCATCCTGTTTGATACCAGACTAGCAGAGGAGTCAACAGATAAGCTTTCAGAGGCAATATGTGCCTTCCGTGTCCTTACTGATAACTCACGCTCTCCCCGGAAGTGTAATTTCAGCTGCAATGTATATTTGCCCTTTGCCATCAGGTACCTACTTAGCTGCTCTTTCAAAGGGATTTCATCTTACCATGTTTTCGTGTCTTCTTTCCAATTTCAGGAATCTGGCATATTCTGAAATATTAAAAGTGGAAAAAAACAAAACAAAAACAAAAAAACATGGTGGCCATAAAAGCATTTGACTGTGTGGCACCATCTGAAGTAAATTGCTCTTTGGAAAGAGGGAGGAGCCTTTGATGTTTCCAATATGGTTCTCATAGGCTAAAACTTTCAAGAACCACAACCCAGCCTAAGGGGCACTTACTCGATGTTCTTAAATATTTGGAAAGAGATGTTATTTTATTGTTTTAGTTGTCCTTGCTATTAACACGTTGCCAGTAGATTCCTCCTAAAAGTTAAAAATGCTTTAGCAATAGTTGATTTTACATTGAACCAGATGTGTATTGTGTGTGCCTGTTGTGTGCTCTCTTGTCCAAGCTGGTGCAATCATCCAACATATTCCATTGGTACTTAGCTTTGGAATTTTGTTTGCTACACTGAACGATTCAGATTCTTACCCGGAGAACTCACACATGCTCATGTATCCCAGGTTCTCTACAGAGACTGACCCCTGCTACAGCCTCATCGAGGTCCATCATGACCTCCAGAACAGAGTCAGGTTCCTAACACAGTACCTATATTTTGTGAGGCACATCAAATTCCTCACCTATCACTGTGACAGGAAGCAGTCTCCACATTTTATTAGGAAGAGGATGATAAACATTTCTGTGGTATGTAATGGTAAAGTTTGACTCTTTCAATTATAGGCATGCTAATTACACCCATACTATTTGTGTGTTGAATGTATCTTAGGGGTTTGTCATTAGGCTCTTATTTTCTAAAGAAAGGAATTGAATAGGCAAGTGGTGTTAAAATTTTTAAAATATGGTATAAAAAATGTAACTAGCTTTTAGCCTATTACCACCAGCCTAAGACCTAAGACCTAAGCCTAAGACCCAGGCAGGAGGCTGTGCTTCCCTCAGTTAACACTCACGCTGCAGACTCCCAGGAGAATTACCTGTAAGTCTCTGGAAGGATGTCTATTAGGACTACACCAAAGGCAGGCTGGATCTCTGACACTTTGAGAACATTTGGATGTTGAAACCTCCTACGTCTGATATATAAAATTTTCTGAGCATCTTTAAGCAGAGAATAGGTAAACATGAATATCTAAGAGTGTATCCCAAGAGATGACATTTTAAAAATATAACCCGCCAGAGAGATTTTCTGTATTATTGGCAAGATCTGGAGGTCCACGTGGCTGAGGAAGAATTCAATGGCTAAATTGGAGCAAATAAGTCAGAATACGATCAGTACATCTCTGAGAGGCAGGATAATGATGTATATCTTTCTGCTTAAGTTCTTGTATTAATACCTCCTCTTTTTCCAGTGCCTGTGTCATAAACCCTGCTAGTGTACTATCAGTAATTCAGTTTTCAGTACTCATCTTGAAAAATTGTAATGACATTTTAGAGGATGCATGCTTTAAAAATGTGTATTTTCTTGCATGCGCATCTTAGCCATAAGCACTTCCTGCATGTTACATTCATTTTAATTAGGCAATCACAATTAGATAAAAATGACATTGCTAAATAACAGAATTATGATGACACCAATAAGAAATTATTCTTGATTATTTATGTAAAAATGCTTTTGATATTTGTGATTCTTTTAAAAAGATCTATATTTTCAGCAGTAAAAAGGAGTCGACTCATTGTATCATGTGACTGTGTATGTATGTTAGCTGTAAGTGCATAGATACTTGCATCATGATGTACCAATACTCAACTATTAAAAATATGACCAACTAGTACCTAGGCTTACTTGCCTTTGAATTCAGTCAGACGTTTTGCAAATTGACCTTATGTGAAATGTGGTTGACATTTTATCACACTGACAAGACAGAAATTTTGTACGAATATTTATGAACAGTATCTGCAAAAAGTGAGACTCAGCCAATAAGATTAGTAATTATCCTTCATCAATATACATGTTAGATTATAAACCTAAATTCTATTTTGTACAATCTCAAAATAATAATTGCTTTATCTATAAAGTAGTTAAAATTAAGTAGAAAGAAATTAAATTGCTATTAATTATCTTAAAATTGAGGATATATTTAATGAATTCGCTTTATTTTATAAGAATGAATTTATATACAAATGTCCCAATTTATTCCAGTTTCTCAGTTACTTAGCTGTACGTTAAATATGTTGATGCTGTATTTACGTATCAGCATCAGCAACTATAACCTTCCAGATACCTTTTCAAGACCCTCAGGCATGTTACATCCTTGTCAAGTCACACTTTTTTCCCTGAAGCTATTTATGATAACCCAAACTAAAAGTTAACTTCCCCTTCTGACATGGGGGATAGCATTTAAAAACTCTCTAGTTTTCAGTTTGCACTTATCATATACTGCCTTGAACTGAAGTTTTTTATAGATATCAAACTACAGGTGATTAGAAGACAGGTAGTACATTTTATGTTTATCTCCCTCCCAACCAATGTCAGATTGCCTCAGTCTAAGTGGAGGATCAATGAATGGGTGATTAGTGAATATCTGTATGTCAGCGCATTGACAGTGTATATGTTTTATTTATCATAACAAAAGAAATAAGTCCAGAAAACAAATCAATAGATTCTTCTCTGTCTGAACCCCTTCAGTTCCCGTATCAGATCTTCCAACTTGCTGACAGCCTCTACAGCCATTTACTAAGATACCTTCTAAAATTTCTACAACGTATAGGGGAATTCTGATGGAACATGGGGTCTTGAGCTTGCAGTAGTTCCATTCATTTTCTAAGACTCTTGAGGATGGCCATATACCCAGCCTGTTGTGCTCATGCAGTCTGAAAGGACCAGACTCACCTAGAACATGACCAAAGGCCTCTCTGGCTTGCCGATTACTCACATGTAGTCAATCAATGGTTCCTCTTTTCCTCAAACCCAGCATCTAAGGAGCGCAGGCTGATGTCAGATGTGGACAGGCATGAAGACTGCCTCTGAATGCCCTGTGAACTAGACAGAGGAGGGGTGGGCAGACAGACAACACAATAAAAACAGAGGCAAGAGGACAGGCAGCCAGATCATTTACCCTGTCTTAACAGGTACTAATTAAATGCCCCTTCTTAGGCAAATAATAGCTGAAAATACTGCAATTGTTTCTCATGGTTGAGTAGAGAAATTGGCGGGCTTTCTTTGTGCTGCTTCAAGCATTAAGCCACAGAACACTAAGGCACCTTTAGTGCCCTGGGAACATCAGAGGAAAGGAGAAATCCCAGCACCTTACATGGCACCCTGACATGAATTACATTCAGGGAGTAACTTTATATACTACAAACCAACCCTCATAAACAATAACTGAAAGAAATCAAAATATTGTATAAAATGTGCTTTAATTAAGGCCGTTGTCAATGGTCAGTCAACTTGGCAGTCCTCAAACTGCATCTAATTCTGCCTCCTACACTGAATTCTTTTCTGGAGCTCCTAATACATATAAACGAAATGTACTAGTTTCATTTTCATCTTTTTATTTTCCCTACTTATCCTTTAGTAAACTGAATTCCTAGATGTAAGCAGCCAGAGGGAGAAAGAGAAGTGATTCACATAATGGATAATTAACCCTTGAACAATGGAAAGTTAACTCTCCACAGACATGCCAAAAACTGAAATGTTTTGTTGTTGAATTTGTTCTCCTTTGGGTGTTAACACATTAAGGACCCCTCCATTAGCACAAACTTGGCATCAAACAACCTGTTCATCCTCAAGATACAAATGCCACACTCACCTTCCAGTTCATCCTGGCAGGATTTGTAGCCTGATGTCCTCTTGGGTAGCCATGTACAAACCACTCCGAGGGGCAAAATTGTATGAGTGCCTAATCCACTTTTGAAAATGAAAGAAAAGGATCTGTCTATGAAAGGCACCTAATATGGAAAGACACAAATTGTAATAAAAGGTATTAGCACCTTGCACCTCCTGTTAATTGCCTTCCTAGTCAAGAGGAACCAAAATAGTGTAATAAATGTTAAAGCTACATCATGAACAGAGTGCAAAGAATTGTCTTTACCTTTTAATACTGAAATGAAAAGAGTAGCAAACCTTAAACTACCCGTGCAGTCTTAATTTAGGCTCCTAACCTTTCAGTTACTCCGTTTGTCTAACGAGGATAATACTACCCACTCAGCTTACTTACTGGTGTTGTTATGAGGATCCGATTACAAAGACTGTTCCTTCAACACATTCATAAAGCAAGCGTGGATTTAACATTAATTCATTCACTCACTCATTTATTTATTAATTCAAGAAACATTTTGAACCCCTACTCTGTGTCAGGTATTATTCTAGAAACTAAAGACTGATGCATCTATTAACAAGTATTTATGGGGGAGCACATACTGCTCGAAAGCACCCAGAGCTTTTGCAAGGGCTGGGGATCCTACAGTAAACAAAACAGACGGAAGTCTCTGTTTCCATAATGGTCACTTTTTAGTCAGGGAAGAAAAATGATAAGTACATATGTCAAATATATTACATTGGATAGTGATAACTGCTTTGGAGAAAAGTGAAGGAGGAAAGAGAGTGAGAATATGTGTGTGTGAGGGGTGAGGGTGCAATTTTAAACTGGAGAGAGAGGGAATGCCTCATTGAGGAGGCAACATTTGAGAAAGAGGAAGAAGCAAATTTCATAGATAGCTAGGCAAGAGCACTTTTGACAGTGGAACCAAGTGCAAAGGTCCTGGACGAGAAAGTACCTGGGAAGTGTGAGTGAGAACCGAGTAGACTTTGTGGCAGGATCAGAGTAGGCAAGGAGAAGCATGGTAGGGAATAATGTAAGGGAGGCAGTGGGGCCTGGGCATGAGCACTTTCATGTGCTCTTGAGAAGGCTTTAACTTTGTTGGCGACAATATAAAGATGAATAAGACATGACCCCAAGTTGCTCCACAGGAAAGACAGATAGGCAGGCAAGTTGGGATGATGCCATATGTGAAGTATCATAATTGAAGGATGTTCAAAGAACCTTGGAGGCACAAAAGAGTGTGTTCAGCTAAATGTACCTTGGGGCAAAGGATCTGGGAAAGCTTCACAGAAGAGCTACTGAATCCATGTTGGGCTTTAAAGGATTTTGCCAGATGGTCCAAGGGAGGAAAGTCACTTCCATAGGAAATAGTGTGGCAGAGTTAGGGATCAGTGTCACTGCTGTTTTAGCAGAGGAGTGGTGAGAAATGAGGCTGTAGATGTAGTCAGGGAACAGTCATGTTGGGCCCTGATCACCATGCAAAGAAGTTTTAACTTCATCTTGAGGCATTTGGGGAGCCATTGAAAGTTTTAAGTAGAGAAGGTTAATGATCAAATTGTGTTATGGAAGATCGCCCTGGCAGTAGGCTGGAGGATGGATTGGAGGAATGGGAGGATGGAGGCAGGAAAATGAGTTAGGAGGCAACTGAAATTGTTCAGACAGGAAACAATGAAGCCCTGAACTAGGACAGTAACTGTGGGAATAGAGAGAAGGAGACACGTTCAAGAGATAAGAGGCAGAATGAGCACAATTTAATAACCTTTGGGCTGGGCATCGAGAGAAGAAGGCATTTTGGATTGCTCCCAGGTTTCCACCTCACACAGCATAGCAAGGGAAGCTCGAGGAGGAGGAGCAGGTTTTGTAGTCTAGGGAAGATGATAAATTTGCTTTTGAATGTGTTTATTTTGAGATGTCAGGGGGGCATCCAGACTTCTGGTAGGCTGTTGGATTTAGTCAGGAAAGCTGAAGATAGGTCAGGGAGAGACATAAGTTGGACAGTCATCTAAATTGTCAGCATCACGGTAGCAGTGAAAATTATTGAGTGGACTTTTCTCAAGGAAAATTTATTGACAGAAAGCAAAAGGGAGCATATCCTCTGAGTATCCCACATTTATGGAACAGCGAGAGGAAGAGGAGCCTCAGAGAAGATGATTATTATGAGCAACTATTAGAAGCCAGTCGTTGTGCCAAATGGTGGGGGAACCCATTGTGTGACTGGCACCCAGATTCTGCCCCGGAAATACCTGCAGTTTGTACAAATGTAAGAGGCTATCGTTACCGTCACCAGCAGCCATGGGACGGTGCTAACAGAGGAAATGCCCATCATAACAGGGAAAGTCGTGTGGAATACTCAATTAGCATCAGGGGAGATCATCATAAAGGCAGAATCATAGAACGCTTGCTGCATGCATTTTCGCTATACAGTTCATTTCTGATTTCTCTAATACTTGTATGTGTATGTTCCACTGTTAGCATGGGTTCAAGCTATTGGCAAAACAAGCCAGGTGTAAATTATGGTAGAATTGAAATCGATAGCGCTGTGAAGCACTGGAGTGCCCAGTTCACATCAGGGCGTGCGTCTGTGTTCACTGAAACATGGCTATCAAGTGCACCCCGAGTCATTAGATGTGTTATCCAGTGAATAACAGCATAATGATATTTTAGCAGAGCAGCCTTATGATAAATTCTGCTTTAGTGAAACTCCATATACAGAGCAATTTCTCCTGGCCGTGTACATTGCATGGCAAAGAAAGGATATCCTGCTGCGTATCAGAAGGCTGTAATTTCATTTAGGGGTTCTATTGACATCGTAAACTGCAAGAGCAGAGCTCAAGTGGCTATTTAAGTCATAGGAACTTCAAGCTAAAATTACTGCCTGGTCCTAATCGCCACCTCCAGGGGACTCCTGCCTATACATATGTGCTTTATATTTCTACCTTTGTGTCTATAAATACTCAATCACTCCACGGGCTGAGGTGATAAGCTGTCCTAAAATATGACAGGTATGATTCACCTTTGTGGCTAGTGCAGGCAAAGGGGGGAAAAGCAGCTATATTATTCATTGAAGGTCAAGTGCTAAAAGGGGCCAGAATCTCCTGACAAGTTCAGAGGTCCAGTGTTCCTATTTATCTGCTTCAAGATATTCTCTACCAAATTTAGGGTCCTGGTCTTCTAGCATGTTGAGGCTAGAAAGTAGGGATTTTTGGACTCACCTGTACAGCAGGGTTTGCAGCTTATAAGTCCTTGTCCTACTCTTTCCTCTCTTTGTTTTGATGCAGATCACTTACAGAAATAATGGTACTGAATAGTCCTGGCATCCAGGAAGATATGGGTTAATAGTGCCCAATGAAAGTGATTCCCTAGATGTCTAAAGGGGACATTCTATCTTGAAATCTATCTTCTTTCAGTCAAGCTGAAAATTGGAAGCCATATAATTGACTTGAATGTCTATGATGCTTTGCAATTGATTCCAAGGAGACCCAAAAAGAAAGAGTCAAGGCTACTTATGGGGGGGGGGGTATGTTTGTTTATTTTTTAATGAAAATTTCATGTTGATAGCCCTATGTTAACAATCAACTTTGTCAAGCATAGACACCACAAAATTGGACACTGGAGTCCAAACTACTTCAGCCATTATGGTACTGATGTGTTTGTTGTTGTTGTTGTTGTTGTTGTTGTTGTTGTTGTTTGGTCATTCTCATTCCTGAGCTTGGGATTCACTGTGCTGTCTTAATAAGAAATTTCAACAGAATTATTATGGTTAAGAAAATCACAGTAAGAAAAGAACTTATGATTCCTCATAAGGTAAATGTGTCCCACAGTCATCTTATTAACCCTCATGTCACCCTGTAGAGAAATGGATGTTGAAGTGGTAGAGAGCTGGACCCACACATGCGGGGTTGACTGAAATTAAAATTTTCACTTTCCATATTGACCTGCCTATTGTTCTACATCTTCACACAGTATTTCTTTATTGCTTAAATTGTATAATAAAAATTAAAGTCCACAAGAGCCAAATCTCTCTCATCTGTTGCCACTATACTTTCATTATATTCTTGAACAACATAATATGCCATTGTTAAATATTTCTGAGAAGGATTACTGCTCTAGTAAGAGTATCCTCGAATCATTTATATTTATGGGAATGTAAAAATATATTATGTAGGCATAGGCAAGCTCTGACCTGAGATAGTACAATTCTTCTATTGTTCCTCTGGATTTAGGCAGCAGAGCAGAGTGATTAAGAGGGCCGACTGTTTGGGTTCTAGAACTCACTAGCTGTGTGAACTTGGAAAAAACTAATTCTCAGTGCCTCAGTTTCCTGATCTGTAAAATGGAGATGATGATACCATCATCAGAAAATTATTGTGGGGAGAAATGGTCTAATGAACGTAAAATATTTCAACCAAGACCTGGGACACAGAAAGCAGTCAGTAAACATTAGCTGCTGTTATAATCACAGTTATCATCCTCCTCATCATTTAGTCCTTTCCTATAAAGTCATGGTTAATACCTGTTAGGAGAAAACCTACACAAGTATGTGCATGCCCACATACACAAACACGCATCCATCCCATCCACCTAGGAAGCTGCTTACCCTCAGCTGTGAGATAAAGCTTCACCTTCATGTTCAGTGTCTTCTTAGGCAGAGAATATATGAGGAATTCATACTTCAGATGCAATGGGTTTGGTTCTAAGTTTAGCATTAATACTGGTTTCAAGTACTTGATGCAGAATTACTGAGATTCTGGGCTCAGTCATATTACCTACTCACTCTGGTTGTCCTCATTCTATCATTTAAGTCCTTACTAAACTATAGATTCTGCTAAGCACAGTCTAGTCCAGACCTATTGATCAGTTCACCATTACAGCTCAATAAATTATTATATCAGCTTAATAAATAAATGTAGGATAAATGAATGAATGAACAAATGTACTACTTCCAGCCTCTCCACTTGGGTCCTGATGTTCTAACTGCTGACCTCATTATCTACCTAAGTCACTGTATTTGCTATCCCTGACTATTATTCTCAGTCTTCCAGTCCAAACTCTCCCCAGTTATTTTTGCTTTCTTGTCTGATTTAAAACTCCCAATACTGACATGCGACAAATATAATAGGCCTACCCCTCTATCTGCTTCATTTTTTCCTTCATGGAACCATGAACACCATTTTTAGAATTATGTTCTTTATGCCTCTACCTATGCCTTTTTCCCATTTGAAATTTGAATTTTAATCTTACAAGTGGTTCATTATCCATTCACATTTTAATCTGATGTCCTTGGTTCTAACCTTGATTTTGATCTTTATATGATGTTGTCAACATACCCCTTTCTTTATTTATTATATTTTGAGAAAAATATGCTTGTATCAATAAGAAGTAAGTAAAAGCTGATATCAAGACCTATCTGTAAGAAATAGTATTCAACAAACATGGCAGACTTTGCCTTGTATCATTTGCTACACTTCCCACAGTGGTCCTTATCTTAGCTCCTTGATGAATATTCAGAAGTCTTATATCCTGAACTTGGTCTCAATTGCCCTATAGCTGCTCTACCTCTAGGTTGGTTCTAACCACGTCCAAATCTTAATTAATGTAAAATGTAATTGGGCAATGTTGGATTTTGTGTAGAGTGTGTTCAAATAGTAAGTATCACATGTGAGAGGGAGAGGAACTAACAGCAAAATGCAACATTATTGTAGCCAATAAAGACCATTAACCATTATATGTTTATATATTTATTATGTTTCCATTATTGTCACTACTTTTTTGAAAGGGGAAGAAGTACAATTTAAATTTAGAAACAAGTATGATGATAATATTAATTAGCATCTGTCACAATAGTTAACAGTGTTACCAATTATCAAAGGTACAATACCTGCTTACAAGGAGCTTATAGTTTGTATAGTCTTACTGCAGAGATTAGTAATTAGATCTAGAACTAATTAAGTGGAAATTACTAGTCTGTTATTGTGCACCAAAATAAGCAATAAAGAAAGTAGTCAATGCTACAAGAATTCACTTTGAGGTGGCCCTACTAGTATGTGGAAGGCTTCATAGTAGAGGGAGAGCTTTAGCTGTATAAGTATATTTGTAAAAGCTTAACATTGAAGAATGAAGGGAAAAGGATCTTTTGGGGAAGAAGGAAAGATAGACTGCCATACTATGATGTCAGAAACCAGAGGAGTAGTGAGAATGAAGAAAACATTCAAACAAACAAGGTATGGCTGTGGGAATGAAGTTGGTGTGTACAGGAAGTGAAATTAGAGATGAGGTCGATGTTGGCGAAAATTAAGATATGAATTTGGAAAGGCAGATGAAATCCAGAATTTATTCTTTGTGGGTGATGAGAACATACAGTAGTACAATTAAAACTCAATAAGGGTTTGCTGAATACTTGAGCAAGCAAAAATAATGAAAGCAGTGTTTTAGGAGTTGACCTGGCTATAATATACAGAATGGTTTGAGGATGATGAGTCTAGTCTGAGATGCCAGCTGGGAGAAAATTGCAGCCATTCAGATGTAGAACAATCAAAACTCAAATATAGTCATGACTGTGGAGATTTTTTTAAGGGGGGGGCATATTTCAAAAACACATCAACAGCACTCTCCTTAGTCTTTTCCCTACCAGCCCTAACCCTAGTCCATCACTTTTACTGGAAAATATCTCCTGACTATAGGATCCTCCTTCCCTTTTGGGTATATTTTAGTGAAGTTGGTTACTACTTATAAGGCAGAACCATATTGGAGAATGGGCTCTCAGGGTCACTCCAGCTTCGGACCAGTGAGGCTTTATTATATGCCTGAACAACATAATCTCTTGAAGTTTGGTTGCTCAGGGAATAAGCTCAGGGAATGCACAGCCTCCTCTGGGTGCCCATTTATGAGTCCCAGATATGCACAACTTTGCAGGAAATCTCAAATATCATAAAGTTCTGATCTGCTCAGGGGGGATTCAGAAGGAAGTTTCTTTTGTTTTGTTTTGTTGGGTTGGGTTGTGTTCCATTCATCTCCATGTGCTTTTCTTCAGGAGAAAGTTTCTATAGAGTTTCAATGCCTGACTCATAAGTAACAATAGAACCTTTTCCCCCCATTTTCTCCCTTCCTTCTTCAGTTCAACCAGATCAACACCAAAAGACTATATCCTAGCAGAAATCTCAAGACCATCCCAAGCTTTGTCTTCACCCCAGAAACAGTCTCAGAGGTCCCAATGGTATTCTCATACTTCGTTGTGAGAAACAATGCTCATTCATTTGTCCTCCTTCACCCATCATCAGTCATGCTCCCAATTGTCCTTTCTTTGGATAATTGACACTTCTTGAAAAGCAATAATTTGGCCAGTATATTACATCTATATTCAACTTTCTTTGGCCAAAAATTGTATGTATGCATTGCTATGTTCCATTCTTGAAGTAAGTGCCCCATTGTATACTATGGTTATTTGAGCATTTTCTTGCCTACTTAGAGCTCCTTTTAGATAAGACCATGCCTTGCTTTCCTATCTCCTGGGTTCAGCATAACGTATGCCCCACCATAGACCACCATTATACATTTTTGGACACTCTGGATTTCATGCATTTTTTTAAAGTAGACTCTACACTTAACATGAGGCTTCTAAACTCAGAACCCTGATATCAAGAGTCACATGTTCTGGCTGAGCCAGCTAGGCACCCCTGACTTCATATATTTTGAACAGGAACACCCTTCCATGAAGTTTTGAGTCTCTAGTGTAGAAAATACCTCCTAGGTATCAAACTCTCTTGCCTCCCCAGCCAGCAATACCAGATACATACTAGGCCTAATTTTTCCCAGCAGTTGGCATAGGGAATGTGAAATTGATGGCTCTGCTTGTCAAACCTGTCTGTCTGCACAGTGTAGAGTAGCACCATTTAGAGGAAGGGTGTTTAGAAAATTAAACAAGGACTGTCTGAATAGGAGACCTATCGGCCTGCAATGGAATGACAGGTTTCTGCCCACAAACTGGGGTTAAGACCTGAATATTGATGCTTCTTTTCACCCATTTGTGAGTAATGGGTCTCACCCCATTAGTGGGTGAATGTGTTACACCACTGGAAGTTGTTATGCATTCTCTGTAGGTCTGTATGAAGGAGCCGTAGATATACATAAATATGTACTTGCGACAGATCTCTGTATTTATCTGCCTGTCAGTGGGAGCAGACAGGGCAAGCTCTTTGATGGGCAAGAACTGCAGGTCAAAGCTGTGCTCTTACGATTGCTGCTGTTGCTGCTGTTGCTGCTGCTGCTGCTGCTGCTGCTGCTGTGACTGCTGTGGCTTTATCATTTGAGTCTCAGAGGGGGCTAGGGGCAGCTTGTCAGTTGTCGTTCTAGCCTAATCCAGGAGACTAGCTCTGGTCACTGACATAATTAAAGAGACCTTGCAGATGTTGACTGCCAATGTTGTTGTGGCCAGTGGAGATGGAGTCTTGAAGCCATGGTCACCTACCACCTGTAATCTTGCTGTTGTGCCTCAAGAGGCCCTACCTCTCCGTTACCTCCAGGCACTGTCTCTAATGCAGTTCCAATGCTGTCTGATCCTCCTGGATTCTGACTGCCAGGTGCATTTCCTGCTGCAGGCTGTACCACCCTCTGTCTCTTAGCCTGTACCCCACTCAAAGACACACCCTCTCACAGTTGGAAAAAATTATTGTGCTTCAAGTTTCTGAGGGAAATAGTCTACTAAACTAGGTGCTTATTTTAGCAGCAGCCACACCCCTACAAATACATACATCACTGAGCTTCGTCTGGATCATCCCAATATGCAATATGCCTTACAAAGAAAAATACTTTTTCTCCTCTGAAGTAACAATATAATGGTGATGGCAAACCGAATTTATTATTACTTTGTATATAACTGAGGAAAATAAGCAGAGCAAACTTGTGTTTTTAATCTAGGCCCGTTTACCAGCTTAATTTGATAGTGGGAATTAATTGTGCAATTCTTAATATAACTACAGTACAACCACAATTAAAAGACATTCTTTACAGTCACTGCCCCTCCCTCCTATGCTTATAAGAGGGTACAGGCCATTCTTTTCCCCAAAATTCAATTTTCCTCAAGATTGTGGAATTATTGCAAAAGAAGTGACAGGAGTATTTTTGTTTTTTGGTTGGTTTGCTTGGTGTCCATTTAATAAGAGTCTGAAAGACACAAGGAAGGGAGTTCTCTTAAAGACAGTGTTTCCTGACTGGTGCCTTTTTCTAAAAGGTAGTTGGAAGAGCAGAAGAATTTTATCTCATCCAGAATTTGGAAGGAAAGACAATAACTCATCAGAGAGAGGTGAGATGATGTGAAAGGGCTTATTTCTGAGTGTCAAAAAGGTGAAAGACAGATGTTTCACTGAGTAGGAGGGGTTCTGGAATCAAATGTAGAGATTTCTATTCTGAGTTATTTTTGTTTGGTATGTTTTCTTCTCATTACTATTGTTAATATGTCTGGGATGCAACAAAAGCAGACTGATTTTTCTGTAGATCACCTCTAAAAGGATAGAAATTAGTAATTTGATCCACCAAAATGACAGACAATTAAATAAAGACAAAAAAAAAGGAAGAAACTCTGTTTATAATTAAGGATGTTTCCTGAGCACAGGATTTTTTAAAAAATTAATTAGAGATTGATATTTGGGAGTTAGAAGTTGATGCTTCTGTGGGAGTGAGCTAGTTAAGAACCCCTTTTGGGTTGTTGCTATGCTAAAAGGCCGACAACTCAGTAAATATATGAAGTTATTTTAAAGGAACATACGAGTTTGTAGTTTTGCTCTAAGAGTCTGCACCTGCTTAAAATGTAGAAATGCAATGATTCATTAGGAATGAAGAACTTTTTAGCTGCTTTTGCAAAGGTTTCTCTAGGACAGTGTTTCCCAAATGTGTCCTTGATCCTAAGAATCATCAGAGTTACCTGTGAAGTATGCACATTTCTGGGTTCCACCCCAGACAGAGAATCAGAGACTTATGTGAGTATCTGACGTAAGAAACCTAGTTGATCAGTATGTTCAGGGAAGTTTGGGAGACAATACTCTAAGTATTTTTTTTAGAACACATGAAAAGAGGGAATGATGTGTCCATTTATTTCATATAAAAGTGATCCCGTACACGCATTTCTCCTGTATTCTTATCAGGAATTCAGAGGTACTTCGAGTGAGTAAAGGAACTGTTTCTCTAGACCAGGGTTTATTTTGTTATAGCATCTCATATCTCTCCTTATCCCTTCATATCGATGACCCTAAGACTTTGTATTTCCCTCCTTCCTACTCCTTATCCCTACCTAATAAATAGTCACCGCATAAAATAGAAGTTCCTAGATTTGGAATTTGGAGCTTGAATTCTGGTTCTGGCTGGAACTCTGGGCTATGTGACCTTATACCTCCTCATAACTTAAGTGTTCACATTAGAACAATGATGAGATTGCACAAAATATTATTTGTGAACCATTGCCAGCTCAACCTCCTTACAAATATTAAATAACAACAAAGTCAGAACTTTGTTTAGGAACCATAACTACATATGATGATTTTTGTGCTTGATGGGAATGTGGGTGCAGGTTTAGACATGTGCCTGGGCATTATTTCCAGACTTTTACCTATTTCTGAAACGAAGTTATAGTTTAAGATAATAAACTCTTTGGAAAACTTATGTTCTGCTTCTAACTGTTAGAAGCATCTTCCAGGGGGAATTATTGACAAGGACTTGTCATATTGAAGCCACATAATGGATAGTGTGTGTTAAAAGAGTCAGGGAATGAATGAATGAATCAATCAATCAATCAATGAACAAAACAAACGAACAAGCTAGTGTAGGTGCCTGTTCCAGGTGCTACCACTTTCAAGTCTATAAGAGGCTAGGAGAATTATAACCTTCAGCTAAATGTTGGAAGACTGCCAGTGAAAATAACTTTTAAATACATATAAATGGTCCTGGCTTGGGATTGTTACAAAGCTATATGAAAACTACTTGGCTGGGGGCAACAGTAAAAATAGGAAAGGGAGAAAATGCCACTCTGGAGTTTTGAATGTGGAAACAGAGAAGTATAGTGCTAGAGGTTTACGTTTCTTAAACTCCCTTGTCAGCTCAGCATGTCCTCAGTGTAAATACACATGTGACAGTGGCCTATGCACTCATTCACACTTCAGAGAAGCCCTTGGTTTCCTTTTCTCCCTCCATTTTAGCAGTGGGCAGCCTGCAGCCTTTTGATGCAGCTGACTTTGTACATTACATGACTGAACTCAGCTATGCCAAACATCCTCGAGGAAGTTGACATTTGTGTACTTTGAAAGAAAAAAAAAGAAAAGTGAATCCCAACTGCTTCCTCCTGCCCTTTTGATTAAGAGAACGGTAAGTCAGCAGGAGAGGTGCTGCTTTTAACAAGCAGGGGTGTGCAGAACTGATTGGTATCTTTCTTTGAAAAAAAGTAGAAAAGATTGATGTTAAACAACACTAATCAGAGTTGATTACAGGGACTGAATGAATTCATTGATGGGAAAGAGCCATGGTTCCAGAGACAACAAAAGAGATTAGATAATAGTCAGGGGAATAGTATTTGGAATTGTTCTGCTCATCTCTGACACCCAGGAATCAGTGCCCCTAGCTCTTTAACCACTCCTTGGAATAGACTTACCTGTACACCTAGTGCTCTTCTCTGCTGGGAATGCTCTTCTCCCCAAGCTTTGCATGGCTGACTATTTCTCTTCATGGAGGTCTCAGCCCTCCCTGACCACCTTATCTAAAGTTGTGCTTCCATCACAACTTGGGTGGGCCCTACCCACCTCTGAAAGTTCATTTCCTGCTATTCCCAAACATCACCTAAGTACTCTGTCTGGAATTACCTGTGGTTTCCTGAATGGATTATACTCTACCTTTCTCTGTAATTAAATTTTTTTAAATTTTATTTTGTATTTTTTCTTTTACGATTACCTGGTGTATCTTTCCATTCTCTTCAGTCTTTGCCTGATCAACTCCTCCCATTATATAAGCTTCAGCTCCAGGCATCATCTCCTCTAAACTTATTATTGAACCTTGTATTAAAAGTTAGGGTCCCATGCCTTAATTCAAGTACAGCAGCTATCACCCTATGTCATGACTAATTGGATTTTGCTTTCCTTTCTCCCCTAAAGACTAAAATATTTGAGGGCAGGGATTATGTTTTTTTTTTTTAATCTCTGTATCTCTAATGCTAGCAAAAGAACCTGAACATATTGAGTGTTTAATTAATAAAGTATCAATCAATCAATACTTCCTTCCTACATTCCTCCATGTTTTATTTTTTTCCTACGTGTCTTAAAATAATTGCCTGATGTAAATAACAACCCAGAAGAAGAAATTCTTACACAAAATGGATAGCTCATCAGTTATCTGTTCATCAAAATAAAATAAAATAAAATAAAAGGACAAAAGAAATAGAGAATCAAATTTGGGAACTTTTATAGATTGTTCCAGATAGCACTCTAACTGTAAATGAGGAAACCTTTGGGGAAACAGCTTGGTGGATTAATGCTTTAATTTCTGACCAGTGAATGAATGTGTTGCTTATTTTACAAAACTTAGGCTGCTGTTATTAAACTTATAATTAATTATAATGTATTGTTGACATAGGTTTCTCCTTTATGAACCCCCAACATAGATCATCAGCCTAATGTTAATAATCTGCCTCATGTTAATAATCTTACGCATCCTGAATATACCACCTGAGTACCTTAGAATCTCGACAAATATTATCTAGCAAATGAATATATTATACTCATTATTTTTAATAGTCTCCTACATCTAAAGTCCTACAGAAATGTGTTTTCTTCTGATATAGCAACAGGTGGATAGTCATATCTCCACTCAACACAGGAAAGCAGAACATATGGAGAATCACCCCAGGCTTTTTTTTTTTTTTTAAGATTTGTTTATTTGTTTGATACAGACAGAGAGAGCGAGAGCGAGAGAGAGAGAGCAAGCAGTAGGGAAGGGCAAAGGAAGAGAATCTTAAGCAGACTCCCCACTGAGCACAGAGCCTGACACAGAGCTCAATCTCATGACCCATGAGATCATGACCTGAGCTGAAACCACGGGTCAGCCCCTTAACCAACTGTGCCACCCAGGCACCCCTCACCCAAGGCTTTTAAATGGAATTTGTCCCAACTAATTCATGATTGCAACATTTGATTTATTTTTTTTAATTCTAGTTAGTAAACACATACTGTAATTTTGGTTTCAAGAATAAAATTTAGTGATTCATCACTTACGCACAACATCCAGTGCTCATCACAGATGCCCTCCTTAATCCCCAGCACCCATTTAGCCCATCCCCTGTCTACCTCCCCTCCAGAAACCCTCAATTTGTTCTCTATAGTTAAAAGTCTCTTAAGATTTGCCTCCCTCTCTTTTTTCCCTTCCCCTATGTTCATCTCTTTGTTTCTTAAATTCCACATATGAGTGAAATCATCTGATATTTGTCTTTCTCTGACTGACTTATTTCACCTAATACATTCTAACTCCATCCATGTCATTGCAAATGGCAAGATTTCATTCTTTTTGATGGCTAAGTAATATTCCTCTGTGTATGTGTGTGTGTGTGTGTGTGTGTGTGTGTGTGTGTGTGATCTTCTTTATCCATTCATCAGTTGATGGACATTTGAGTTATTTCCTTAATTTGGCTATTGTTAATAATGCCATGATTGCAACATTTTAATATTACTTTAGATTTGACTAGTAATTCCATTGGGCCCAGAAAAGAGCAGTCATTTAATAACAACATAAGAATGCTGTGGAACTAAGGAAATAAAAACCTGAAGCATTTTATGATTCAGGGTAATAGAGTCCCAAGGAAGCCAAATACTGGTTTACCACATTTGCTGAAATGTTGGTTGCACCACTGGCTACAAGATGGGGGAGCTCTGGACCACTGTATTATTGCCACGAAACTCTCATTTTCACTTTCATATGAGATTATTCTTGAATTGGTCAATCTCATATTTTTCAATGTTGTTCTCAGTCTTACTTTCCCCAATGTATCTTGGAGACCTTTCCATATCAAAACAGGCAGAGCTACCTTAACTTTTTATTCAGCTGCACAGTATCCCATTACATAAATGTGTCATAGCTTTATCCTACCAGTCTCTATTTGTAAACAATTTTTGTGATTTCAAACAATTTTCTAATGAAAAACTTTGTACATCAATCATTTTGTAGGTGTGCTGGTTTTCAGCAGGATAAATCCTAAGAAGTAAAATCGCTTGTTCAAAGGGTTATATTCATCTTAAATTTCAAGAAGTTTTGGGCATCTAGGTGGCTCAGTCAGTTAAGCATCTGCCTCCAGCTTAGGTCATGATCCCAGGGTCCTGGATTAAACCCCATGTCTGGCTCCCTGCTCATCAGGGATTCTGATTTTCCCTCTCTTTCTGTCCCTCCCCCTGTTCTTGCTCACCCTCTCTTGTTCACTCTCTCACACATAAATAAATAAAATCTTTTTTAAAATTTCAAGAAATTTTGCCAAATTCATTTCCAGAAGGGTAGTATTAATGAGCAGCCCCATTGGTAATGTTTGAAAGTATCCCTTTACCTCTAACCTCTAACTTCTGAAACAGTATCTTTTTAGACTTTGGATTTTTGCCAAATGTATAGGTAAAAGATGATATCTCATTATATTTTTAATTTGCATTTTCCTTACTATGAGTGATTCTGAGCATCTTTTCATGTGTTCGATAATTTGGGTGTTTATTTTTCTAAATTGTGTCTATGGTGTCTCCTTTACTTTCTGTTGAATTCTTGGTCTTTTTTTATTGATTTATTGCTATTTATACATTAAGCAAGAGAATCTCCTCATCTATATGAATATTGAAAATTATTTTATCTACATGAAAATATGTAAAATCTTTCCCATTTACTTTTTTAAAAATTATTGTTTATGGTGCATATATTTTTTGCCATATGGAAGATTTTTTTATTTAATGCAGTCTTTTCTATTATGGCTTCTAGATATTGAGGCATAGGTAGAAAGTCGAACTTCCCATACCAAGATTTTGAAAGGATTTACCAATGTTTTCTTTTAGTACTTTGATAGTTTGGATTTTTATTTTGAAAATTTTGATTTATTGAATGAGATTTTTAATCCAGAAGATATTTTCAGGATAAAGGAGGCTCTGGGGAAAATGAAGCCATAATGTGCCCAGAGCTTACTGAGTTGTAGCTGACTTACTATCGTTTGCATAGTATACTAAATCTCATTCCTTTCTGCCAATAAGAAACAATACAATTATGATGAAAAAGAATAATCTGGATTTTAAGTTAAACTTAAAAATGACCATGTTTAGGGCAGCCCCAATGGCTCAGCGGTTTAGCGCCGCCTGCAGCCCGGAGCCTGTTCCTGGAGACCCAGGATCGAGTCCCACATCAGGCTCCCTGCATGGAGCCTGCTTCTCCCTCTGCCTGTGTCTCTGCCTCTCTCTCTCTGTGTCTCTATAAATAAATAAAATATTTTTAAAAAATGACCATGTTTAGCCTTTTGAGGTGTTCACCTTTCTTCTATGTTGCTCTTTGTTTTATTTTTTTGTTGGTTTCATCATTTCTGTGAGAAGGCTGTCCACTAACAGAGAGGCTGTAAGCTAATGGCATTATTTATTGGTTCAAATTCTAGCATCCTATGCAATTCAGCACTAAACACTTATTGCTTGTAAAATATAAACTGGTATAAAATATGCACAGAACTTAGCTCTTGGTGTCAGAGACCCTGAATTCATTTACTGTACCCCAGAGCTTCTCTCTTTGCCATGATTTCCATCTATATAAAATGGAAAGAATGAAGTCATTATTTCAATAATGGTAGAAAGCAAATAGGTGCATTTAAAAAGTGCTTTGAGTACTATGGAAAATTAGTTCATGAAGTTATTAGTTGATATTTTCAAATTATAAGATACATGAATTTTTGGAGGGAGGCTTTACTTAGAAAGCTTTTTTCTCCCATACTCCAGTTAATATTTGCTTATCATCTTCCATATTTTGCTTTCATTTTCAAAAGTGGTTTTCCAACAACTATCTGTTCTAGATTCTGGGGTAAGAAAAATAGGCCTATACAAAAAGTTGTTATCTTCAAAGAGCTAATATTTGGAGGGTAAGGGCAGAAAGTAAACACATGTAAAATAGAAAGCATATTAGAAGTCAGCAAGTGCAATAGTGAGCAATAAAGAGAGAAAGAGAGGGGAAGTGTTGTGAAAGGGCTATTTCTATGATGTCTAAAACCAGAGAATTCTACACAATTTATCAGTGAACCTTAAAGGGTATCTCAGAGTTCTAAATACACTGAAATGACAATTTGTATCATAGGGAGAACCAGAACTAAATATAGGTAAATAACCAATTCTTAGTGAACATATTAGCTCTATTCAAGGTCAAATGATAGCTTATGTCAAAGTTCTCTACAGATATTATACATGTGCACTGATACTCATCTCTATCATCTGAGCCAGACTCACCATCAGCCTTTAAGCAATTCTGTAGAATTTGTTATTGAGAATGAAGGACCAATGTTGATGTGATGAGGATGTGATTAGGAGCTGGTGAGATTCTTAAGTCATGTGATGTGATTAACCTCAATAGATGGAGTATGATAATCTTAGCTGGAGTAAGACTCATTAGAAATGAAGACCTTTTCTCTACCACTAATGTATCATCTCCCTGTGGAGTCTAAAGCCTCAGACGTTGTGACAGGTTGTAATTCTCTACTGAAATTATGACACTAGTGGGTTGTTTACTGAACTTTCTTTAAATTTATATTCTTGACAGAGTAATGTTCTTTGGTTGGCACTTAAGGGGCACTTAAGGTCCCCTGTTAACTAGTCTTAATTTATCTAAAAATTATCAATTTTATTTCTTGCTACTCCCTTTCACAAATTAAATTATTTGCTTTACCCAATGCATGATGAACTTTTTGTTCATGTGTTTTATTCTGCTTGAAATGCTCTCTTTCCTTCCTATATTTTGAAATCCCATTTATCCTTTAATACTTCTGCATCTAGAATCTCCTTCCTTAGCTATTTCTTAAGATTATGACTCATGCATATTTAATCTAGCTAGCTATTATTTATCTATCTACCTATGTATCGATCTATCAGTCATCTATCATATGGCTATCTACTCATTCTCCTAAGGTACTTGGTATTTATTGTATAATGAATAAACGGATGAGTGGTGAAATGGGAATAGAAGATAACTATGGAAATATGAATGAGTAGTAAAATAAATTGTTCTTAAGTAGATCCTATAGTCTGCTTATGACAAAACATTAAATGAAATGTAGGTGTAACCTTGTATGAATTGGTCTAGAACCAGGGAGGCTGTCTGGTAGTTTCCCAAGCTGCTGTCATGTATAAGATAATCTGGAACAAGGTCTCCTCTTAGAATTTATAAAAGATACTTCTAGCTGATGTGTCCAAGCTACCTTATAAGAATATAGACTCTGCTAACCTCTCTCACTTGATACCTGTTGTCATGCTAAGGTTGGATCTTGTTTCCTACTTGAGCTCTAAACATAAGAAAGCTAACACATTTAATAAGGCTTTTGTGCCCCTAATTAGTTGAATCTAGCATTTTCAAACATCACTGCTTTTCTCAGGATCTGAGCAACAGATGGTTTATTTTTAAAATTTCATTCTTTCTGAATATTTTCCACAAATAAAGGATGTCCTGAGAGAAGAAGAATTGAGGCATTAATTTAAGAATAAGTCTTAGTTCCTCAAGAAAAGGCAAGCACCAAGATGCAGCTAGTTGTTAGAAAGAAGTGAATTGTGGGAGCATATAGGTTGGCCTCAGTCAATAACATAACACAATCATGTCTGATGAGACTAGAGAGTGAAAATAGCACTTCAAGCCCAGAGTCAGGTTTAGTTATGAGTTAGAGGTGAAGTCAGTACTATTTAAAGTTTCATTTTATTTATAGGACTCATTAGTAAGTATAGAGTTTCCAAGAAAGTAGAAGATGTGGTTCCTGACCCAGAAGGCTTTCAATATAATGAATATGATTAATCTAATACAAGTATTATTAATACATATTACTGAAACCTATAACCAAACATACAGAATAAGTAGGGTACCAATGGATTTATCTAATTGGAAATCTCAAATTAGAGGAATTTTCTATTTTCTATCATGTATAGGAGAGAACTGTCAGGTAAAGTATTATTATTTCATACAAATTCCAATGGAGTTCATAACTAGCAAAAATAAAACAATGAAATCACTTCTAGAAACTGATGGAATAGAATCAGGAATTACCAAACCAAGGAGACTAAATAGAAGGGAGACAAGAGGTCCTAGAAAGCCATGCCAACACACAGACTGCTTCCCGTATAATACTCATAGGCACAACCTCCACCTGAACCCCTGCCTTACATCAAGTCTTCATCACAATCTGTTAAGAATCTTTTTTTCTATGATTTTATAATGTAATTGCTCTGTGATTTGATAATAGAAGTTAAACCTATACATTTCCATAATCACCTTCTCCAGAACACATCCATTATGCAAAGGAGGGAAACATGTATAGCAATAATGATAATGTTTTATTTTAGGTGTACTAAGTACTTTCACGTATATTTTCCCATTTGATCCTCATAATAAATCTCTGAGATAGATGCTATCCATTTTAGAGGTGAGGAAAATGGAGTCCTAGAGAAAGAAAATTTATAACATTTTATTTGAGTTCTCTCGCTCACACAGTCACACAGTAATAGAAAGATAAGAAAGTAAAAAAGAAATCTCTAAGCATGGTTTGCACTCTTGAGTAAGGAGTCATGTAAATCTACTCTGAAAAATTATCTTAAGGGAGGTTTCAATCAGCCCAAGGTAGATGTGAGTCGTATCTGCCTATTAATGAATTTGTGATACTTGACAAGTTTTTCAACATTTCTAAGTCTGGGTTTTTTAATCTATAAAATAATAACAACAACAATAGTGGTATTTTGAGAACTAAATAAAAATAGTGTAAGTAAACTGCCCAACCCATAAAATCAATCAATGAAAGTTAGCCATAATAAAAATGATGATTATCATTATTATCTTATTTTCAAGAACAGCAATAACAAAGGTAGAAAAATTCTTAAATGTGTTGAAAAGAGGATAAAGTACTTAAAAGATGAGTGGTAACACCCAGGTGTTTGCATGGAAGAGAGAGTTACCTCAGAAAATAATCCTCAACAAATAAAGTAATGAAAAGTATTGTAATCTATAAGTCAGTTACCCAAGAAATAATAGCAAGTATATCACCTCTCTATGTGCTTTCAACTTCCTTAGTTTTGAATAAATTCTAAGGCACCAGTACCTTGCAGGGAAGCATCTCTATATGTTCAGAAAAACAGAGCATTTCTGAGCCCTCCAGAAACTATTTTGGTGCAAACACTATAATAATTGTGGAGCATGATGAAGTCGCTTTGGCTTCCAACTCCACGGAGATCACAAGATCTCTATAATGAGATTCCAGATACTATTATAAAGTGGTAGAAGGATCATGCATTTTAGGGAGCAATATCAGGAAGGAAGACCTGTGCACTTATAAGAAATGTCACATATAGCTTAGGCTGCTCCAGCAGCATCCTAGCAATCAAAAAGAGTGTGTTGATGAAGGGTATCCGGAAAGATATACAGCAGAACAGTTCATAAGGCTCTTTTGGGTCCCTCCACCTAAAAGAATCTAAAGAATCTTTCTACTTCCCCCAAAACTGAGGGGAGAAAAGACTTCACAAACTGGACACAATCCACCAAAAATTCAAAAGTGGTTATTGTTGAGCCAAAGAATTACAAGGTTTTTTAATGCTTTTTTAAGTACTTTCAAATTTCTTATGATTACTTTTATATAACCTATTTTAAAGATGATTCACTTTAAAATATCATATAAGTTTTTTTAATACAGATGAAAAATTTAAAAATTCCTCATACCTTTCCTAACCAAGAATTTTGTCACTCAAAATTCTTACTGGCATATTTTTTAAGCATATAATTAGATATTAAAACAGAATAGAAAAAATATATATAATCAAAAGTAAACTTTCCTGGTCCCTCTAATCAATAGTGTTTTGTATGCTCTCCCAGAAAAAATGTGTATTTATATACCAGTAATATGCACATATGTCTTCATTTTATTCATGCAAAAAGAATTATCATACATGTAGTATAGCTTATCATATAACATATAAAACTACCTTATTCTTTTTTGGCAACTTCATAGTATTCCTGTAGTATTCCTTGTAGGGATGTACTACAGTTGTTTAACCAGTCATTGAATATTTAGTGGACACAATTACGTTTATAATCAGAACAATTTTCATATACTTTATGTGTTTGTTAGACCTAACCCTAGTGTAAACTAAAACCTTCTTGTTTATTATATGGTCATAGGAGAAAAATCACTATATCCGTATGTATGTGTTTGTGTATATTTGTGCGTAACATATTAGAGAGTACTGCCTTGTTCTATAATTTTACAATCTAATATGTCAGAATGGCCACAGGAAAAGTGGACAATGTTTCTTTATAATTCTGGTTGACTTGTGGCCTCATGTGGAAGTTGACATACTTCTAGGGAGTTTTAGTGCAGTCACTGATTAACAGGTTCTGAGATTTTACACTATTTCCATTGAGTTAAACCTCATTTTGTCTTTAAAACAAGTCTTTGGACTTCTGCAAGATGGCAGGAAGATCCTGACCTCACTTCCTCCCATGGAGACACCAAATCTACAACTTTATATGAATCATTTCCCTCTGAGAAAGATTGGAAAGTTATATTAACTATTCTCTACAACACAGGATAAAAGTACCACATCGAGATGGATCAGAGAGGCAAAGACACAGTCTTACCAAAAACTCCACTGCTGGTGTAGCAACCCTGAAAGGGAGGGATCTCACAGTCTGGCACTTCCCCTAGAGGAATAAGGCATTGATACCCTACATGAGATGCTCCAGCCCCTGGAATCTGCACCAGAGGTACAAGCCCTCAAATTTTCTGGTTTAGAAATCCCAACAGGGCTGACTCTTTTAAGGGTTCATATGCTATGTCACTTGGCCTGAGATCCTGAGGAAAATCAGCAATATGAAAAGCACTTAGACTATAAGGAAAGGAGAATTATTTGCTAATATTTAAAATCTTATGCTAGGTGGGCAAGGATCAGATGAAACATGGCCTGGGGATGGAGACCCTAGTAGATACTATTTTTTACACTCTCCACGTACCCTGTGGCACAGGCAGGTGAGTTCAGACATGGCAACCTCCAACCATCTTAGTAATACAGGCAGGGTAGTGGTCACAGCACTATTCTGCTGTATACTGAAGCAGGATAGTGCAGGTCATTGAAGTACTACCTCACTCCCAGCACAGTTGCAATATGCTCCCAGCCTAAAGTTGGCATCTGCAGACGGATAAGACACTGTTCCACTACATTCTTGAATTTTGTGGGTGCACCCAGTCAAGACATTTACCTGCTGCCTTTCTGAAGCTGGCAAGTATTTCCTGGCCTTACACTCTCCAGCTACCTAAGTAAAGCCAGTAGGTATGCCAATCCACACAAGGGATACCCCTTGATGGCCTGGCCCTAAAAAACAAGGGCTCTGGCATTCATGAGCTCCATGGATTCAGAAAAACAGTTCTTGGCAGTCCACTATCCCCAGGGCACTGAACAGACAACTGACTGAAACACAACCCAAGTCTTCCTGTGTAAATGGCCTATACACTTAGCTTGGAGCTTCAGCCTAAGTGATAGGCTTTAGTTTTCCCCCAATCTAGAAATGAATACAGTGTTCTCAGGGAATGTAAGCAGAGAAACACCATCCTTGTACACCCCCTTGGCCTCACTACAGATTGACAAAACTCCAGAAAGGAGCTTATATATTCATTTGGGGTCCCAATTTTTGCAGTTGTTGCCCAGGGGACACCTCCAGAACTCCTGATCTGCAGGCCAGCAGGGATTATGATTACAGACTCACAGGACTATATATGTTTATATACTTTAAAAGCTACTGCCTGAGGATCTGGCTTTCAATTATCCAGAAACTAGATGCTCAATTAAATTCCTTCCCTTGGAACACTGCCAGGTCTTGACATTCCTTCAACAATGGGGATATATCAAGAAAATCAAGTGGTTTAGATAATCACAAATGTCTGAGGGGCAACCAAAAACTAGGGCAAAGTTGAACAATAAAGTTAATTACCCACACAGGCCACTCCTTCAAGACTGAAGGAGATAGTTATTTTGTCTCAGACATAAAAACAAGCAGATAGTCAAGAAAAAATGAGGTAACAGAGTAAATGTTTCAAATGAATAAACAAGACAAAACCCCAGAAAAAGACCTTAAAGATAGGTAGATCACTTATCTACCTCATAAAGAATTCAAAGTAATGGTCTTAAAGATGCTCACCAAACAGGGGGAAAGAATAGATGAGCACACTGAGAACTTCAACAAAGATATAAAAATATATAAGAAAGTACCAAACAGAAATTATATCACAGAGATTCAACAGCAGACTGGATGAAGCAGAAGAATGGGTCAGCAAGCTGGAAGACAAAGCAATGAAATCACCCAAAAAGAGCAGAAAAAGAAAAACAAAATAAACAAAGACAACTAAAGGATCTACAGGACAGCATCAAGCAGAATAACATTTGCATTATAGGAGTCATAGAAAGAGGGGAGAGAGAAAGGAGCAGAAAACCTATTTGAAGAAATAGTAGTTGAAAATCTCCCTAATCTAGGGAAGAAACAGACACCCAGATCCAGGAAGCCCAGGAAGTTCAAAATAAGATGAACCCAAAAAGATCCACACCAACACATTATAATTAAAATGTCAGAAGTTAATGATAAAGAGAGAATCTTAAAAGCAGCAAGAGAAAAATAGTAACATACAAGGAAAACCCCAGTAGGCTATCACAGATTTCTCAGTAGAAATCTTGCACACCAGAGGAGGATGGAATGACATATTCTCAAAGTGCTGAAAGGAAAACATGTCCAACCAAGAATAATCTACCCAGTATGGCTATCATTCAGATGCAAAAGAGAAATAAAGAGTTGTTCAGACAAGCAAAAGCTAAAGGAGTCTGTCACTGCTAAACTAGTTTTACTAGCAAGTTAAAGAGACTTTAAGAAATGACCCTAATTAATAGTAAGAAACCTATGAAAGTAAAAATCTCAATGGGAAAGATAAATATATAGTAATGTAGTAGATTAATCACTTAGAAAGATACTATGAAAGTTAAAAGAAAAAATAGTAAATATTAAAACTATAATAATTTGTTAGAGGAGACATAAATAAAAAGATGTAAAATGTAACATCAAAAATATGTAATGGTGGGGAGTAAAATATAGAGCTTTAGAATGTGTTTCAACTTAAGTTATTATCAATTTTAAATCGACTATTGCACATATGTTTTTTTTGTCACCACAAAGCAAAGACTTATAGTAGATACACAAAGATTAAGAGAAAAGAATCTAAGTATACCAGTAAGACAGTAAGACAGTCATCAAAACACAAAGTAAAGGAGCAAGAGAAGAAGAAAGGAACAGAAAAACTTTAAAATAACCAGAAAACAATTAACAAAATGGCAATAAGTACATACCTATCAGTAATTTACATTTACTTTAAATGTAAATGGATTAAATTCTCCAATCAGAAGAGAAAGAGTGGATGAATGAATCTTAAAAAAAAAAAAAAAAAGGATAAGACCTATCTATGTGCTGCTTACAAGAGACTCATTTCAGTATAAGGACACATACAGACTAAAAGTGAAAGGGCGGAAAAAGGTATTCCATGAAAATAAATATAAAAAGAGAGCTAGTATATCTATACTCATATCAAACAGGGTGGACTTTAAAAAGACTAATCAAAGACAAAGCGGGGCAGGGTGGTACATAATGATAAATGAAAGGTCAACCCAGCTTATAATGCAAATGGGTTTATAAGCTGGGTTAATATATATGAACCCAACATAGGAGCACAAAAATATATAAATCAAATGTTAACAGACCTAAAGAGAGAATTTTTCAGTAGTACAATAATAGTAGGGTGCTTTAACACCCCCATCTACATCAATGAATAGATTATCCTGGCAGAAAATCAATAAGGAAACATTAGCCTTAAATAATACATTAGACCAGATTAACTTAATAGGTATATACAGAAAATTCTATCCAAAAGCAACAGAATATACATTCTTCTCAATTGCACATAGAACATTCTCCAGGATAGATCATATATTAGTCCACAAAAGAAATATCATTAAATTAAAGATGATTGAAATCATATCAGAAATATTTTGGGGACACAAAAAATTGGGGGCACAATGGTATCAACTACAAGAAACCTAGAGAACCTACAAATAATTGTAGACTAAACGACATATTACTGAACTATCGGGTCATAGAAGAAATCAAAAGAGAAATCAAAAAATACCAAAAGACAAATGAAAACAGAAATATGTATACTAAGATCTATGGGATGTAGCAAAAGTGGTTCTAGGAGGGGACAACACAATCCTACTTCCAGAAATAAGAAAATTTTTAAAAATTTTTTTTCACATAATTGTGTGAAAGAACCAATGAAGTCCAGAGCCAATAGAAGAAAGGAAAAGAACCAATGAAGTCCAGAGCCAGTAGAGGGAAGGAAATAATTGATTGGAGCATAAATAATGAAATAAAAACTAAAAAGACAATAGAAAAGATTAACAAAACTAAGAGCTAGTTCTCTGAAAAGATAAAATTTTGTCACTTTGGTTTGATTAGACTCACCAAGAAAAAGAGAGAGGGTGCAAATAAATAAAATCAGAAGTTAAAAAGGAAACATCCCAACTGATACCACAGAAATACAGAAGATCATAAGACTACTGTGAAAAATTATAAGCCAACAATTTGGATGACCTAGGGGAAATGGATAAATACCTAGAAACAGTCTTCCCAGACTGAATCATGAAGAAGTAGAAAATCCGAATATACTAATTGTTAGTAAAGAGATTGAATTGGTAATAAAAAGCCTCCCCTGCAAAAAAAAGTTCAAGACCAGACAACTTCACTGGTAAATTCTACAAAACATTCAAAGAATTAATACTGATTTTTCTCAAACTCTCCCCCTTGCAAAAGAGAGTAAGAGTGAACATTTCCAAACTCATTTTTTGAGGTCAGCTTTACCCTGAAACCAAAAGCAGACAGGGATATAAAAGAGAGAGAGAGAGAGAGACGGAGAGAGGGAGAGGAAGAAGACGGAGGAGGAGGAGGAAGAGGAAGAGAGAAGGGAAGGGAAAGGAAGGGAAGGGGAGGGAAGGGAAGGGAAGGGAAGGGAAGGGAAGGGAAGGGAAGGGAAGGGAAGGGAAGGGAAGGGAAGGGAAGGGAAGGAAGAGGAGAGGAGAGGAGAGGAGAGGAGAGGAGAGGAGAGGAGAGGAGAGGAGAGGAGAGGAGAGGAGAAGAGAGAAGAGAAGAGAAGGAAAACTAAAGGTCAATATCCCTGATCAAAAATAGATACAGAAATCCTCAATAAAATATTAGCAAACCAAATTCAATAGTGCATTAAAAGTATCATACATCATGATCAAATGGGGTTTATTCCAAGGATGCAAGGATGGTTCAACACACACAAATCAATCAACATGTCACACACATTAACAAAATGAAGGATAAAAATCATATTATCATCTCAATGCATGCAGAGATTGCATTTAACAAAATTCAGCATTCATTTGTGATAAAAACTCTCTACAAAGTGGTTATAGGCAGGACATACCTCAACAGAATAAAAACTTTATATGACAAGCCCACAACTAACATTATACTCAATGGTATAAAATGTGAAAAAGACAAAAATGTTTCCTCTAAGAACAGGAACAAGACAAAGATGCCTATTCACCTTATTTTTATTTTTTTAATATTATTTATTTATTCATGGGAGACACAGAGAGAGAGAGAGAGGCAGAGACACAGGCAGAGGGAGAAGCAGGCTCCATGAAGGGAGCCCGATGTGGGACTTGATCCCGGGTCTCCAGGACCACGCCCTGGGCCAAAGGCAGGCACTAAACCGCTGAGCCATCCAGGGATCCCCACCTTATTTTTATTGAATGTACTATGGCAAGTCCCAGGCAGAGGAGTTAGGCAAGAATATACTATGGCATACAAGGATATAATATGTATACAAGAATATACTATGACAAGTCCCAGCCAGAGAAATTAGGCAATAAAAAGAAATAAAAGGTATTCAATTTGGAAAGAAAGAAGTAAAATTGTCACTATACGCAATTTCTATGCTATATATGGAAAACCCTAAAGACTCCACCAAAAGACAAGAATAAAAACAGCTATGGCTCAGGCTGCTTGGAATTCTTTCCCTCTCCTTTTCCCTCCCCCTCTGTTCCTCCCCCTGCTCACACTGTCTTTCTCTAAAACAAATAAATAAAATATATTAAAAAAAACTATTAAATGAATGAATTCAGTAAGTTTGAAGGGTACAAAATCAATATACAAAATTGTAGCATTTCTATACTCTAATCATGAACTACCATAAACTGAAATCAAGAGAACAATACTACTCAAAATCTCATCAAAAAGAATAAAATACCTCGAAATAAATTTAACCAAGGAGATGAAAGACTTATACATTAAAACTGTAAAACACTGATAAAAGAAATTGAAGGAAACACAAATATATGGGAAGATATTCTGTGCTTGTGGATTGAGAAAATTGATGTCATTAAAATGTACCTACTCCCCAAAACAATCTATAGATTCAGTGCAATGCCTACTAAAATTTCCATGACATTTTTTCACAGAATTAGAACAAATAATTCAAAAATTCATATGGAACCACCAAAGACCCTGAATAACCAAAAAAATCTTGAAAAAGAACAAAGCTAGAGGTATCATGCTTCCTGTTTTCAGACTATACTACAAAGCTATATGATATTGGCATAAAAACAGACACATAGATCAATGAAATAGAATAGAGAGCTCAGAAATAAACACACATGTATATGGTTAATTAATTTACAATAAAGGAGGCAAGAATAATGCCTCTTTTATAATGGCGAGGGGGTATAATGTAAAGCATAGAGAATATTGTCAATGAGGAAAGGATAGTCTATTCAATAAATGGTGTTGGGGAAACTGGACAGCTACATGCAAACAAATGGAACTGGACCATTACCTTACATTATAAACAAAAGTCAAAATGGATTAAAAACTTTAATTTTTTTTAAACTTTAATTTTTTAAAAAACTTTAAGACCTGAAAACAAAAATTCTAGAAGAAAACATAGGCAGTAAGTTACTTGATATTGGTCCCTAGTGATAGTTTTTTGGATCCAACTCCAAAAGCAAAGAAATAAAATTGAACTATATCAAACTAAAAAGCTTCTGCACAGTGAAAGAAACCATCAACAAATAAAAGGCAACTTACTGAATGGGAGAAGATGTTTATAAATCATATATCCAGGGCAACCCAGGTGGCTCAGTGGTTTAGTGCCACCTTCAGCCCGGGGCCTGATCCTGGACACCCGGGATCGAATCCCACATCAGGCTCCCTGCATGGAGCCTGCTTCTCCCTCTGCCTGTGTCTCTGCCTCTCTCTCTCTCTCTCTCTCTCTCTCTCTCTCTTTCTGTGTGTGTCTCTCATGAATAAATAAATAAAGTCTTTAAAAAAATCATATATCCAATAAGGGATTAGTATCCAAAATAATATAAAGAATGCATACATCTCAACAACAGTAAGATAAACAATACAATTTAAAAATAGGCAGAGGACCTAAATAGATGTTTTCTAAAGAATATATTCAGATGGACAACAGGTGTGTGAAAAGATACTCAACATCATTAATCATCAAAGAGATGCAAATCAAAACAAGATACCATCTTACATCTGTTAGAATTATAAAAAAGATAAGAAATAACAAGTGTTGGCTAGGACATAGATAAAAGGGAACCTTCATGCAATGTTAGTGGGAATGTAAATTGGTGTAGCCACTGTGGAATACAGTATGAAGGTTTTTCAAAAAATTAAAAATAGAACTACCATATGATCCAGCAGTTTCACTACTCTCTATCTGCTGTATCTATCTGAAGAAAACAAAAACATTAGCAAAAAGATATACGCACCATTTTGTTTCTTGCAGCATTATTTACAATAGCCAAATATGGAAGCAACCTGTGTCCATCCATAGATGAATGGATAAAAAGGATATGGTGTGTATACATGAAAGAATACTACTCACCGTAAGAAAATAAAATCTAACCATTTGCAACAATATGGATGGACCTTGAGGGTATTATGCCAAGTGAAATAAGTCAGAGAAAAACAAATATCACGTGATTTTTCCTTGTATGTAGAATCTAAAACGCAAAACTAAACAAAACTCAGATTCATAGTTACAGAACACAGATTGGTGGTTGCCAGAGGAGAGGGGTTGAGGGTATAAAATGAGTGAAGATCAAGTACAAACTTCTAGTTATAAATTAAATGGCATATAGAGAATATAGTCAATAACATTGTATTACTTTTGTACAGTAGCAGATGGTAACTAGACTTACTGTGGTAAAGATTTCACAATGTATACAAATGTCAAATCACTAACTTGCACACCTAAAACTAATATAATAAGTATGTCAATTATGCCTCAAGAAAAATAAAAAACAGAAAATAATTTTATTCCCATGGCAGAAAGGCTAATTCCTTTCGTATTATCTCCAACATAAACAAAGAAAGCTACTAAGAAATCATTAAAAAGTTGATGTAAAAACAAAACTCCTTAGAATATATGAGCTACATTACTTTATTCTCCAAGTACTTGCTAAGGTCCCAGCTACCCAAGACAGAGCCAGATGCAGGAAAATAATTTAAACCAAGACTTACTGTAATGCTAGTAGAAAGGCAGTTGATGCTTTTTGAAACCATATTGCAGCAGGTTGAAAAAAATAACCTGTGTGCTTTTGAATAGAAGGAAGAATTTTGTTTATGGGTATTGGCATGATTGCTCTATGTAAAATGTGGAGATTGCACAACTCTAACACGGAAAAGAAAGTGTGCAAGCAAGCCATATTCTAACCTTGAATATGTGGTTGCTTTTAATGACACAGTGCATCAAGGTCAAGAGAAGGTGCCCTTGGCAGATGGAAGACTTTCAAAATGAAAATGCTTCATTAACATTTAAAATATATTGTGTTTCGCGTGATTTCTGAGGAACACTTGGTTGTTCTAGTTATAACCATGGCTCATTTCTATAATCATGTGTCAAGTAACTGACTTACCTCATATGCTTCCCTAACAAGTGTTTTTCTTTTTTTTTTTTTTTTTAAAACCTTGCACCAGTTTCTTTTTTTTTTTTTAATTTTTATTTATTTATTTGTGATAGTCACACAGTGAGAGAGAGAGAGGCAGAGACATAGGCAGAGGGAGAAGCAGGCTCCATGCACCAGGAGCCCGACGTGGGATTCGATCCTGGGTCTCCAGGATCGCGCCCTGGGCCAAAGGCAGGCGCTAAACCGCTGTGCCACCCGGGGATTCCCCCTGACAAGTGTTTTTCTATGGAGAGGCAGGGAGAAAGAGGTGGAGGAAGGTGCTCCTTAATAACTTGTTATAAACCCACTAGGTGTCACTGCTTTCAGTGGGACTCTGGAAAGGAGGCTCAGAGGGACACGTCTGTGTCTTGGCAAAAAATAGATTTCATGGCACCTTGACTTTTAACCTCTAAAATACATGGAGAACTGCTTAGGAGACTTTCTCATGTTCATTTGTGCCTGTGGTTCCTTTATTTTGAATTTTTTTCTAAGATTCAGTTTTGCAGTATTTGTATTTGAATCCTATTTTGTTCAGAAATAGTTTGTTGAAGCTATTCTAAAACAAGTATCCACCTTAACTTTTTAAATATACAATGGAATTATTAAAGGCGTTTGAGTGCTTTGGTAACACAGAATGCATTCAGAAGATTTGATCTCCCATCGTTTACAAGGCACTTTAGAGATGAGATGCCGCATGCTTTCCTGCCCGAAAAGCACAAGGATTTTCTTCTTTCTCTTTTCTTATCCTGCCTCTCATTCTGTGTTCTTTTTCTCTTCTTGCTCTTCCTTTCTCTCTCCCAGTTTCATGAAAATTCATTTATCTGTGACATTTAAAGACTCTGTCTGAGAGGTGTCTGGAGCTGTGGCTGGCTGTGTACATCAATAGTTTCTTGGAATCTGGCACTCTGTCAATATTTGGGGGCCTCAGTAACCGCACTTAAATGCACTGCCTGCCAGCCATCACTCTCTTGGTGTCTCAGTAACGAGTCCGAATGAATGGATATTAGCATGTCAACTTCTTTTACAACTGGCAAGACTTTGTTGACAGTATACGGGCAACTTGCATTTGCCTGCTGCACCTTTCTGTTTGTGTGCTTCATTTATATGATGTCATTTTCCCCTCTGTGTACAAAAACAGGAATCTCTAAAACATACTATTATGAAACCAAAATAAATGGCATCATTGTACAATCTTGATTTGGTGAGTTTTATAGGATATAGCTATATGCTATAGCTTTAGGTATTTCTTTCTTGCTTAGGTTGTATTTGGACCAAAATTGTTGTTGTTAATTCATGGTAGAAATATATATGTTGAGACTTTATAGGTGAAGTCTCCATAGTTTATATATGAGCCTCATATAATAGAGATTTAGCTACATAAAGAAGAAATATTAGTAGGTAAGAGAGAGATTATTCTCTGAAACAAAAACAATTTACATTTTCAAACATATCTCAGTTATTCTTTCTACTCATCAGTGAAATGGCTCATTTATAAATTAAATCATTAAAGAATTATTATGTCAGCTTTCCCATGAACTGCTCTAGATAACAGCATATGGGCCTTTCAAGGTTTGCATAAGAGACCACTATTATGGCAACATTTTAGTTACTAAAATGTTGTGTGCTCTCAGCCTGTGTACCATCTTGACCATATCCTATAATGAGAATATGTCAGGAATCTGGACTTTAACATGGAAGATGAGGGTTGACCAGTGACCAGTCTTACCTTGGAAATCTGCACCCAATCTAGGATAAACAGAAGGATTTTCCAAGCTGTAGGTCATGTTCAGATTAAATAATCCAGGTCTCTTATAAACAAGAGTCTATCTTAGAACTTATTCCCCTGGATATAATTATTAACTTCTGCTCCCTTGGACTCATGGGACCAGTAGTAACTCTTAAGTTGAATGAATTCACCCAATCTTCTTTGTATTCATGAATCTTTCCCATTCTGGATTTTCAATTCGGGTCCTAACATATGAGTACCTGCTTTCATATAGCATCTGCTATATACCATGGCAAATGCTCTTCTTAGGACTGAGAAAAAAAGTACCTAATGAACAGTGTTAATGCAGTTTCAGTACAACTGAACACAAACTCAGGACTTCTAGGGCCTTTAGTTATTCTTCAGAAAGGGAAATACACCTATTTATTTGCCTCATAATTATGAGTCATATGTAAGGCTAAAAGTTCACTTGATCAGCCATAAATGCTGCCTCCAGATTTTAGGTCATAATATGTAATTCATCGTTTAAGTCCAATCAGTCATCATCTTTGGTAGGATGAAGGCATCTTGGGAGTGTTGTATTAAACTAGACAGCATGGATGGACAAAGAAATGTCACAAGGACTCCAGCCACTAAAAATCATCTGGCAGTATAAGAGCAGGTCTTGAATTCAAAAAAGAAAAAAATAAGCACAAGGATTGAAAGAACAGGAAAAACGAAAGCATAGGTATCCATGGAATTGTAACATGGTCGGCACCAAGGAATTTGGTGTTTTTCTTCATAATTCATTTACAAAAGAATATAGTAACATGTAGGGATTCTAATGAAGAAATAAATAAACATGCTCCTGTGTATACTTATATTGTTTTTGTGGTCCCACAGAGGAGGGGGAATATCCACTATATGGCATTAATCGTAAGATTTTTATACTATCGAAACTTCATTTCAGGATTCAATAGAGAACATTTTCAGCACCTTCTATGAATTAATTACAAATATCTCTATTAACATCAGCAGGACTCATCTGCTGGGCTAAGGACTTAACCTCCTTTTGCTCTGGATTCAGAATTTTATGAAAATACATTATATCTGTTCTTTATTATATACTGTTTGTTTAATGTTAGACACTAATCCTTTCTGGGGCAGAGGAAGAAACCAGAATAAGATGAGAACATAGAATCATCCTGCAGAATTTATAGCTAAGGACAGAAGGAATTTTGTTTTCTTTTGGATCACTTTAGACACACTTTGGAACTGTAGTTGAAATTTGATGGGCTGCAATTTAACCATCTCTTTTTATTAATACTAAAATGTTCTCTTGCCTGAAGCAGGAAAGATTTGGGTTCTTCTTCCTTAGAAATCTTAGCAACTTCTACAGCTTTTTCTTTGCTGGTGTACCTTTTGTCTACTGATCAGAGTGAAATGACAGAAATGAGGGCAGTGGGACAGAAGTGCTGAGGAAATACCTCTGATCCCACCCCAGCAGGCACAGATATTGACTCTTTAGCCTTGACTGCCCCGGCAGAAAACAAATAGTTGCCTGACTAGATGGCTAATAAGCAACAGAACACTTGAAGGAGTTGTTTACAAGGTCTATTTTAATACGAAGTGAAACCTACTATTGTTATGGAGATGAACTGTGTTGGTGATAGACATCACTCAAAGAGAGACCCTCCACCCCGACCCCAAATGGCACAGGAGGTAAATGGCCTATCTAGTTCTAGTTATGTCCCCATTGGGACATCTTTACTCAGAAATCTGTCTCCCTCTATTTTTAGCCAATAAATTGTCATTCTTATTTTTAGTTTATGAAGGATTGAATGATTTATATAATGATTACAGCCTCAATTTTCCTAAAAAGTCTACTTGGCAACTTTTCACTGAAAAGGACCCCAACTAAGAAGCATTATTACTACTAAAGGAGTGCTTTTAAGGACTCACCTTCAGATCCAGTGTAATGAAAAAGTGAGTACTGAATTCTTGATGTACATTCACCAGAATGGGGGCCATTGCCTTTGTTCTTTTTGAAAAAAATGAGCTTTTGAAATAACAATAGTCTTCTCTATAGTCACATCCCTCTATTCCCCAATAATTACAAAGTATATATACTTTTCAAGTTTCTACTCATGTAATAGTGACTTGGAAGCTACCTGTTTAACTAGCTGTCATGGATCCAATGACCATCTATATGTCCAGCAGTAATGAATGTTTGGTGTTCGGTTTTGTGGGTGAATCTCTTAGAATTGTATGCTGGGAATAGACTAGATTAGGGCTTAGATTAATAGATTATATTATAATAGGCATAAGAATAGATTATGCTGTTAGAAAATACACAGTATAGACTTGTGGCTAGTCAAAAATTGAGAACAGGTTGGATAAAAGGATAGAACTAAGTATTGTAGAGGAAGGTTCTCTAGAAATTTAATAAATGAGCTGCTTATTAAAAACATTGTTATATTTATATTTAATGTCATTTAAAAATAAGATCAGTATAGAAATTCAAACTCTTGGCCATAAATGGTGCTCTGTGGCTGATCACCCAGGAAGGAAGGCTGCAGTTATTCTCTATTTCAACTTGTGGGTGATGATACTTTCACATCTACATTCATTGCCTCTTCTCTGCCAAGATGAAACTATTTGGAAAACTGTACCTGAAAATAACCATTTTAATACATCTATCTGCAAATTATTGACGTAGAATCTAACCTTCATGCAAGGAAATATGCCAGGAAAACCCTGCTAAACTGATTTTCCAGTCCTCTGACAATATGAGGACACTAGGTAATAACCAACACGATGTTATGATGATATGTTTTCTTTCTTGGTCCAAAGAGAGTCCTGCTGAACTCAGGCAAAGCTAGAGTTATGATCTCACTCCACTTAACTAGCAGACCTTTAAATTTTGTCTCAAATGACAGTCAATCAATCAAATTTCTAATCTATTTCTTTGGTGTCAAGCACTTCAGAATTCTCAGAGAATGTTTATTAGGAGACCAGTCAATATGGAGAAATGGAGAAATGGTATGTCATTGATGTCCATCCTGGATTCTGGTCTTTGATCGCCTTGATTATCTAGACACATGGTTTCCAATATGACCAAACTCAGTGTGGTCTAAATTATCGGTAGCAACATTTTGATATGTCAAAACAAAATTCATTTTAATTTAAAATTATATTTTAAGAAGGAGTAAGCAGGGAAAAGTGATGCAAAATCACATTAACAACAGGACACCAGAGATTTTAAATGGTTGTAAATCATTATTTTAGATCTTGAGGATAAGGAATGCATGCTTTCAAAGTGCAGTGCTTTTATGCACAGTGCCCAAAGAGCAATAATTTGAGACTTCAGAGAGAGGATAATCATTTGAAATAAACAGTAAAACAGAAAATAAATAGAATGTCGCTAAATAACAGTTGACTTTAGCATTCTTCACAGGAGGGAAAGCAAACCTCCCAAGTGGCAGTTCATTCCACTACTCCCTCATCACACATATATATAGAATTTCGTGGGATCCCTGGGTGGCGCAGCGGTTTAGCACCTGCCTTTGGCCCAGGGCGCGATCCTGGAGACCCAGGATCAAATCCCACGTCGGGCTCCCGGTGCATGGAGCCTGCTTCTCCCTCTGCCTGTGTCTCTGCCTCTCTCTCTCTCTCTCTCTCTCTCTCTCTCTCTGTGACTATCATAAATAAATTAATTAATTAAAAAAAAGAATTTCGTAATAACTGTACTAGCTTTCATATGTTAATAACTGCTAAACCAACACCACATACCTGAAGATACATATCCATGTTGCTTTCTTTATTCAGGACTGTCGTCTTTTTCTACAAATTAAAGAGTTTGCAAGGGAAGGCATACAACTTTGCTTCTTCTGAATCTTCTTTTTTTTTTTTCTTCTGAATCTTCTTGTGAGTCTTGTATTTTCCGTTACCCATGATGGTTTGGTAAATGTCACTGATGGACTGAAAATAAAGAATCACTAGCTCTGTGGGCAAAATAGCATCTAGAAGTAGAGCATAGAAAGTTAATCAAGAGTGTGAAAGGTAAAACAGAAATTTAAAAATAGCTATAATAGTGAAATGTGTAAGAAGCATGCAGAATATAGATATTTCTGCTATTTCCTCTGAGCATAGATCAGATACTTAATCATGCTTGTTCTGAATTCACTAAAATTTGAATGAGCATCCGAGAGAGAAAGAGTTATAAAACCCCTCCCAATGAAATTTAAATTTAACATTTTGAGAAAAAAAAAGTTCTTTAAGGAAAAGTCAAAGACATTGAGACTTTCTTACTCATTTTAGAAAAAGGAAGGTTGAGATACTGATACCAGTTTTTAAGCAAATTAAGGGAAATAAGAAATGAGACTTTCTTTTTTTTTGCTGACAACTCATAGTAATAAAATACACTTACCCTGCAACAGAAAATCTTTAGGTTTGATAATGAGGTAAGTTCTTGATAGTGAGGCTTCTGACTACTGCAAAGGAAGCTGTGGGATAGTCTTCTGTGAAGGTCTTTAACTTAAATCAGATAGACTCACAATCTTTCTATCAGGGAAGAATGATTTCTCTAGGTGGTTCATATTTTTCAGGAATTTCTCTCTCTCTCTCTCTCTCTCTCTCTCTCTCTCTCTCTCTCTCTCCTCTCTCGCTCTCTTTCTCTCTCAGAAAAAAAAGAGTCTTAAGCAGGCTCCAGTATGGACATCCAGTGTGGAGCCTGAGGCAGGACTTGATCTCATGACCCTAAGATTATGACCTGAGCCAAAATCAAGAATCTGAAGCTTAACCAACTGAGGCATCCAGGCACTCCAACTTCTCTCTCTTTTTTAAAGTCACTCTTAGTGCCTGGGTGGCTCAATCGGTTAAGCATCTGCCTTTAGCTCAGGTCCTGATCCCAGGGTCCTGGAATCAAGTCCCACATCTGGCGTCCTGCTCAGCCGGAAGTGTGCTTTTCCCTCTGCCCCTCCCCCTACTTGTGCTCTCTCATGCTCTTTCTCTCAAATAAATAAATAAAATCTTAAAAAAAAAAAATGAAGTCACTGTTATTTAGAGGAAAAAACTGCTGGAAGCTACAGGAACTTCTAAATGTGCTTGGCAAATGTGAAAGCAATAGCAGTGCCAACCAAAGTTTTAGTGGACAATTCTTAGGGATCACAAAATGCTATCCTTTGTTACATATGGTCACATATGCAGCCATCACACGATGTTCCAGTTATTTTCTATAACAACTGATTTACTACAAACTTGGAACCGTGGGTACGGCTGCTGAAAAAAAAACGTGCTTGTGAACAAGGGGATCAGAGCATATTGTTCAGTGTTTTGTAAAAAGTTAGAAACTTTTAGTGGAAAAGTTACCACACTTCACCCTCTGCTTGTTGCTTTCAGTACTCAAAGTCAAACCCATTACCATTTTACTTGCACCATTCCCTTCCTACTGTACTAATTTTTTTATTCATCCCCAAAAACATGAAGCCAGTAAATGTTGGTGGTATTTATAAGGGCAGAGGCCCACCGAATGCAATTAGGAAAAAGACATCCTCTATTAGGAAAAAAAAAAAATCTTTAAGCTCTTCCTACTTGCCTAGCACTCATCTAGGAACTGGAAGTACTTAGGTAAATAAGTTTCCATCAGTAAAGAGTGCTCACAGACTAGTGAGAGAAACAGACGGGTAAATAGGCAACTCTGGTGCAAAGAGATATGTATTGGAGTGAAGGTATGTGCAAGGTACTGTATGGATTTGCCTGGGACAATTCTGGCTTAGCCTATGGTCTTGGTATAATTATTCACAGGGCCTCTCACAAAATATGTCCTGGTTTGGACAATACATTATATGGTTACCCTATAAATAGCTATAACCATCAAATCTGCCTGAGGTTGTCTAGCAAGATTTTCCACAGATTAGGACAGAGAATCAAAGAGATTAAGAATGCTTTGCCACACATGTTGTCTACATCCAAATGGAAATGAAAAACTTAGTAGAATGACTGACTCTCATTTCTTCCAGCATTGTCAGAGGAATAGAGTGGGAATTTAACTCTCGTGGGGTGAGGAAGATAGGCAGGACTATCTAAACACACGTATTGGTATATGATATGCACAAGGGGTATCTTTAAGTGAGCCATTAGATTATGGATCCTCTAAAGCTCTCAGCCTTGAAAGGTGGTGTGAGTAAAAGACTAGAAGTCATGGAGGGAATTTTATTTTTTTTTAATTAATTTTTATTGGTGTTCAATTTACCAACATACAGAAAAACACCCAGTGCTCATCCCGTCACCCATTCCCCTCCAACACCCGCCCTCATGGAGGGAATTTTAGAAAGACAACTTTAAGGTTCAACGTAAGGAACCTTATTTGGTGTCAGATTTTGTACAGAAGCATTCCAAGCAGGATTGGTTTGCCAGTGAGGCCAAGAGCCCTATGCCCCTGGTAGTAGCAGCAAAGGCTGAATGAACACTTGTGAGCAAACCCAGGCACTAGGTCAAAACTCAGGCCACTGGTTATTTAGGCTTCTGAACATATTGCTGATCCTATGATTTTACATTATGCATGGGGTCTTTTTGAGTAGCTTTTAAGTAAGAATCCTATGCTTGGGGAAATCCCTATAAGCCAAAAAAAAAAAAAAAAAAGTAGAAATAACATGAAAAACAAACAAACAAAACACAGTTTGTGTGAGCTAAATGCTCGTGACCCCCTCTGAACACACACTAATAGAGAACAGGGAGTGTCAATACAGATCTCACTGAGCTTATTATTTGCCACTCTTACAAGGAAAGCAGCTATTAGACACAAAATATTCAGAAGACACGCCGCCCTCAGAGGCCCCTACCTCTTGGACACATACTCATTTGAAGACCCAGTTGCCACCAAGTCTTGCTTCCCGGTTTGATTTGCATAGCTCTGAGTTACGGACGATTGGGACCTGTGGCAAAGCTATCATTAAAGAGAAACAAAGCAGAAGACTGAACAAAGGATACATTCTGTGCAAAGTTTGAGGTTCACACTGTTTCAGTGATCCTTGTCCTGGTAAGAAAGATGTCCGTCCCTCCCCCACCTAAAAAGAAGAGCGGAGACTGACAAAAGGAGGCTCCCTGGAGGTACCAGGGGAGCAAAGAGTAGGGGAACTAAAGACCGTACACATGAAGAGAGAGAAAGGGGTTGGCATGGACACAGGAGATGCGGCCAAACACCCTGCATTCACAGCAGAGATACGTGATTTCGGTTGGAATCACTTTTCACCTCTTCTCCAGGGTATGCGAGTAGGAGAGGCTGGGGCAAAAGGAATGACATCTTGACGAGGCTCGGCTTTCCCAGGGGCCTAAGAAAGGCAGCAATATAGGTAGAGCCAGAATATTCTCACTGGCCCTTTTATATAAAATCTTGAATATCTGCATTTACAGATTAAAATGTTTTCCAGCACACCAGAGAGAGAAAAGCCTTCTGAAGGTAGTGGAAATGACTTTAGTTCTCCCATCGTTAAGGGTATAAGGGCTCAAGAGTGAGGAAAGCTAGTTTCAAATCTCTGCTACTTTAACAGATTTATGGTAAAGTATTTAAATTTCTCTAAGTTTTAACTTCCACATGTTAAAAAAAAATGGTAATGCATACACCACTGAGCTCACGTAAAGACTGTATTACACATGTAAATTGTGTAACATATGTAGTGTCTGGCAAATAATTATCGACAATAAAATTTTTATTCAGTGAGGACTGTTATCCATTTCCGTAACATTCTCTGGTTACCCATACTAAGCTCTGCCTCATTTTACGTCATTGCTTTCTGTCTAGTCCTTGACATTCCACGCTGTTTCAGCTTTGACCTACTTCCCCAGATACTGTGGTATCTCTCTGCTTCAAAACTTCATGCTTCTGTGTTCTTTAAAAGGTATACCTGCAGTGATATGTAAATTCAGTGCTAACAATGTGCAAATATTTTAAATCATAAAAAAAGAAACATGGCTTCCAGGAAATGCAGTTCTTGTTCTTGAACTCTGAAGGCATTCTTCATCTCTGATAATATTGACCCTGAGCCCAATTCACGTCCAGTGAACAAGGTATTATTATTTTATACCCTCTTCCAAGGGGGTTAAAATGACTCACCAAAACCCACTCCGTGATCTCAGGTGAGGAATCCAATGAATCAATCTCGAAATCTTGATCTAAAATCTGCCAGGGTCTCCATTTAGTGAGAAAAAGTCAGCCTAGGGAGGATGATCCCCAGTAAATTTTATATCATGATATTACTTTTAACCACATGCTTAAACTGTTTTCTGGATTTGAACTGGCCCTCCGATTACCCACAGAATACAGGGAGAAAGCTGCGTAAGTTCCCTTCTTCCACAGTTAAAACAGTCCTTGTCACCAAAACTATCATATGTTAGATCACATGTCAGTGTCTGTGACATCGTCAGGCCTTGGCTTCTCAGGATCCACTCATTACAAGTGAGTTTATGTGCCTTGAAGCATATGGCCTTGATATATGATCCCAGAGCAAAAGAGCAAGGTATTTCAAGCTGGCCACAATTTTATTGACTCTCACAGGCTTGCTTTGTAGTCATTCCAATAAACTAGACGAGAAATTTCTGATGCTCCAAGCTATCCAGTCTGCAGGACTCCATTTCATGATTCAGAGTCCAACTAAACAACTCAAGAGTGCTTTTGTGTGACACTCTGACCACAGGAATAAATAATTGCTTAGTAATTCTCTTTGAGGCAGAAAATTCTAAACATGGAGGAACCATTTCCCCTTAATGGGAGCCAGAAATCCTGTAAGTGCTTGAAATGGCATTCACAAGTCTGAATGGTAAACAGATAAAAACAGGAGCGCACCAGTTGCACAAATGACTTGCTTGTCACAAACTTGTCATTGCAGTAATCTAACATTTCTTTCACAGAGCCCGATGGAAAGGATGGAACAAACAGGCCCTGCTGACGTTTTGGCTCTGCTAAGCCTTCCTCGGAGCTAAAGCATCTGCAGCATCTTCCCATTCTAGATCCTTTATCTGCTGAAGTTAGCTGATACTGTACATGTCAAAGAAATGTTTGACTATTGCATTAACAAGTTGATGACAAGCAAGTTATCCCTGCAAATGAAATACTGCTGCTTTTAGCAGGCTGCCATCTTGACCTTCATCTCCTCCTACAGAAGAACCCCTAACAGAGCAGAGTACTAGGGAGAGGCCAGTATTGTCACCCTAGGCTGTACAGATAAACGAGGACCACTTGGTGGTCCTTAGGTGTAGCGGTGTCAGGGACACACCAGGCAATTCCATTCGGGTTGTGGATAGGATTTCTCTGTAAAATATAAACGTTGCAAACACAGTGCACTGTCCCAAGGATGCTCTTGCTGGGATAAAGGGAGCTGCACAAAAATTCATTTCCTACTGCACCTTCTCCGTTCCCCATACATGGGGGTGGGGGGCACCTGTATAAACTTTGTAAAGTGTTAATAGCTGGGAAAGTTATTGAAAAGTGTATTCCAGCTTCAAGCATGGTTTTTGCCAATTCTTGGAGTTCCTCCCATCAGAAGCCTCTCTCCTAGCCTCCTACTTCTTCAGGATAGCAACTGGAATTATCTAGACCTAGTCAGAACCAGGCTCTTGTCCCTGAAGTCAGGTATGTCCTTCAGCCTCCTCCCGGAAACCTTGGGCAGCCCTAAGACACCACCAGTTCACCTCCAACCTCGGCTGCCAGCAGGGAGTGCTCAGACACTGCACAACTTCCAATTCTTGCCTTGCCGTTGCAGTAGCCCTCCTGCCCTGGGGGACCCCCCTCGGTGTTCTTGAGTGTGCAGAGCGGTGGGCCCCGGCTTAGCAGCTTACAGAGCTGAGCTAGAGCCTGTAACAGGAGCCTGGCCCGTCGTGCCTGGGTACTCGGCTTCTTCTGGGGCTTTGGGCCTATCAGCACTGGAAACAATGGAGTTTTGCCCTCAGACTTTGGCCTTTTCATAAAGCTGAGCTTCTCTTATTCATCAGGGTGTCAGGTGCCCTGTATTTTTTTCTTTTTAGACCCTTGGTTAAAGGTGCATCAATACTGTCTTGTCTGCTTTAAATATTGACGGGAAAAACTTGCATTCTCAGACTTATTTTCTGCTGTTGCCTCAGGTGCTTTCATTTTTAAAAGTCTTGTGTAAAAACGGTTATCATCATTCAGCCATGAGAACCCATATTTCTTGCCAAAGTAGCGACGGGGCTTCCCTTTCTCTGAGATCTGGCAAACGGACCATAGTACTGTCTCCCAGGTGAAATGTTCTACTCCCATCCCAAATATCTCATGCTGCAATCTATACCTCAGCTTTGTTACCTCAGAAGACAGGTGGGAAGGGTATAAGAGAGGGTCCTGTGTTTTCCACAGTTAAGGATATTACCCCTGGAAAAGGAGGTGAAGGTAGTTTGAGGCGGGACACTTGTATTTTCTGTAAAAGAATACATGCAAAGGAACTATTTGAATTTTAAATGGAGTTTTAGTGACTTTTTCTTTCTTTTTAAAGTTCCTAATAGGATTTCTGCAATGATTTTGTGTTTTATTTTTTAATAGAACTTAAATGGCAAAGAAATAATATGCTATTTTTGATTCGGGAAAAAAATAAAACCCTTTTTTTTATGGGAACTCTCTTTTTAAATACACATTAGGGAATAGATAATGGCACCAACGATAAAAAATGTTCTCTTCCTATTCAGAGGGATAGCTGATTAGAGTATGTGTATGTGTTTTTAATATGTATTTACTTACTTATTTGATTGTTTGTCTATTTATTTTAAGAAAGAAAGGAAGAGAGAAAAGACAAATTCTTATGCTAGAGTAATCTCATTAGATTCATAGGATTTTAGGGCTGGAAAAGAACTCAATGATAGGCTATGACTTTGTATCACACTCATGCCTAAGCGATGTGGATACTGAGACCAAAGATGTTGAATACCATAACAAAGTACACAACAAGATTGTGACAGAGCTAGGCCTAAAATTTTCTTTTAAATGAACAGTCTCATTTGAATAATTAGCATTGATATACTTAAGTCTAATAAGGCATTTGTTTTTGGAATAATTGGGGTTGTGTCCTGGCTAAGCCAATTTAGGGATACACATTTGAATAGTTTGGAGATATTTCTTTCTAAGTTGTATTTTATTTGAGTCACGAAAGGAACCATTACAATTTCCACTAATTTTTTTCTCTTATAAGATTTCAAAGAAACACTTTGTCCATTCCCATTTTGGCACCTGAAAACACATATTTTTAAATGGGTCTGTTCCTTTAATAGGTATTCATTTAAGTAGATCATAATCTAACATTCTTGGAGATAAAAAATCTTTTATCAGATTAAAAGAAATCTGGTTTTTATTCCCACTTTTAGCCATGTTTGAGTTGGTCCTTGTTAATTGTCAGTTTCAACAAAACACTGATTAAAGTTAAAAACATCAATGTTTTTGTTTGTTTTGGTTAGTTTAGTTTAGCACAATGGGGAAAATAAAAAATGCATTTACCTTTTTTGCAGCCATGATAATTATATACTCTATTTTTGATTTATGCAAAACTTTATTTTTGAGGGTTTTCTTTTTGTTTCATTTCTCCGTTTTTGCATTTTCCAAACATCTGTACCGTGGCTGGTGGCGAGAGTAGCAGTGGCTGGCACTTTTCCTCCACGCTTTGAGAGAAAGAGAATTGGCTGGAATAAAACCTTGCTTTCCATATGGTCGACTTGAAATACAGCATTGAAAAGGTATCGTCTCTTTTTTCTTTTCTGAAACCAGAGGTTCAATGCACCAGCAAATAGCAATGTTGATGCCAAACCACCTGTTGATTCATATCAGAAAAGTCCTTGGCAAGGCACCCTCCCACACTTCGTCCGTTGAAAACCCGACTAGATGATCTTTGTGCCTTGGTAGCATCATATCAACAACATACGCTGCTGGTCATTCACTTAAGAAAGCCTAGATTCTACACATAGTCGGGAGATTAATTGAAAATTTTGCTTTTGCTTGGACACTTTTTAAGTATGTTTGGCTATGATGTGCTTGCTGATTCCTTGCTGGATCTATTGTCAGAAACAGTGAAAAGGTGACACTAGTGCTTTCTTTCACCTTGATTAATTCTAATTAGGAAAAGCAGAGGTCTTTGTCTTATCAATTATTTTAAAGTCAAATACTTCAAGCACATCAAAATATCAAGAATAATGTGAACACACAAGAACCCACACCCAAATTAAACAAATACTTGGCACACTTATTCCTAAACCTGTTTTTTTGTCTTTTATTATTCTAATCTATGTACAGTGATGTACACAAATTAAGTGTCTATAGCTTGATGAGCTTTTATGTAAGTATATATATCCATGTGACAATGCACAATCCAAAATACAAAACATTTACAGTACCTAAAAAAAGTCCCTTGTGCCCTCTTGTGTGTGATACTCTCCAAAGCTTTAACAAAAAATAAAAACGAGCAAAACTATTCTGACTTCCACCATTATGAATTAGTTTTACATAAGCCATAAGCCATAGTATAGGTTTATATAAAATATATATTATACTGTAGGTATCACTAAAATTTATTTGTTGAGTCTTTCATTGTTAGATGTTATTTCTAGTATTTCCCAATCACAACTAATACTACAGTTAACATCTTTATACATATTTTTACAGAGAGGAGGAATTGCCTAACTATAAGAAACATGAATTTTCAATTTCACTAGGAATGTAAAATTTCTCTCCAAAGTGGTAGTAGTAATTTATATTCTCATTAGCCATCTGTGAAAACTTCTCCGTGTACTTCACAACATTTGAGATGGCTAGACTTTTAAATTTTTTGCCAATTTGATAGTTATTAAATAATATCTCATTTAAGAATTGCTTTACTTATAAGCCATTGGGATTTCCTTGTGTGTGTTGTCTGTTTGCATCTTTACCCATCTTTCTGTTAGGTTATTTGTTTGGGTATTGTTATTTGGACCAGGTTAGGTTTTGGTTTTGGTTTTGGTTATTGTTGTAGGATTTTGGATTCTCGTCCTTTGAGCAATAGAAATTACAAGCTTATTTTCCTCATCTGTGTCTGTAATAGCTTATTTTTTAAACTTTCTAATTTTAATGCAGTTATTAATATTTTAACCTTTATAGTTTATGCTAGGACTCCTGACTGGCTTAGTCAGTGAAGCATGCAACTCTTTTGATCTCAGGGTAGTGAGTTCAAACCCCATGATGTGTATGTCACTTAAGAAATCCTTCCATATGACAACCTTCCTTTATTTTTTTCCTAACAGTTTAAAAGTTTGGCCTTTTATGTTTCGATCTCTAAGTTTCTTAGCATTTACTTTTGTATGTGATATCTTACATGTACCCTATTTTATTCTTTTTCCATGGATAACCCAATTATCCCAGCACCATTTAATAAGTTAGCCATCCTTAGCCACTAATTTATAATGTCATCTCTTGCCTACATTAAATCTCTTTTTAGAATCCTTGTGTCAACCAGTAAACTATTTCTCTATTCTTGTGCTAACATGACAGTGCCTTAATTATCATAGGTTTTTTTTTTTAATTTTTTTTTAGTTTTTATTTATTTATGATAGTCACACAGAGAGAGAGAGAGGCAGAGACACAGGCAGAGGGAGAAGCAGGCTCCATGCACCGGGAGCCTGACATGGGATTCGATCCCGGGTCTCCAGGATCGCGCCCTGGGCCAAAGGCAGGCGCCAAACCGCTGCGCCACCCAGGGATCCCTAATTATCATAGTTTTATAATATTCTTGCTATCTGGTAAGGCAAATCTCTCTACATTGTTCTTTAAAATTCTCTTGGCTCCTCTTGGCCTTTTGCTATTCAATATAAATTTTAGGATTAGTTGGTCAAGTTTTGCAAAACCTTGGCTGAATTTTATTTGTAACACTAACTTTAGAGAACAACCTGGGGGAGAATTAACATTTTTATAATATTGTGTCTTTCTACCTATTAACAGACCATATTCCTCTACTAAGTCAGATCTTCCTTCATGTTCTTTAATAATATTTTATAAGTTTTACTGTAAAGGTCTTGCTAGAACCAATTACGTCAGATTTCTTCTCATATTACTTAGATTTTTCTTCTATTATGTATAGTCTGTTTTCCATTTCATTGTTTATTGGTCATTATTGGCATATATTCAGCAACTTTGCTGAACTCTCTTATTAGTTCTAATAACTAAACTTAAAATTCTCTTAGATTTTTTACATAGGCATCTATATCATCAGTAAATAATGACAGCTTTTCTCTTAAATTCTAATTCTTAAGTGTTCAATTTCTTTTTCCTGTCTTATTATGTGACTAAGACCTCAATATAGTGTTGAATAAAAGCAATGATATTATGAATATGTGTTCTGTTTCTTACTTTAATGGTAATTTGGGGAATGTGATATTTGCTTAGGATTTTGATAAATCAAAATTATTGTGTTAAGGAAGTTTCCACCATCTATTTACAGTTCGCCATGCATTTTTTTTTTAAATTTTTTTATTTATTTACTTATGATAGTCATAGAGAGAGAGATAGAGAGGCAGAGACACAGGCAGAGGGAGAAGCAGGCTCCATGCACCGGGAGCCCGACGTGGGATTCGATCCTGGGTCTCCAGGATCGCGCCCTGGGCCAAAGGCAGGCGCTAAACCGCTGCGCCACCCAGGGATCCCCTCGCCATGCATTTTTAATCAGGAATACTAGTCAAATTTTATCTAATGCCTTTTCTGCATCAATACTATGATAAAATTACCCCTTCACATGTTGATATTTTATATGCTATTAATACATTTCCTGATATTAAACATTTCTTATATTCCTGGAAAAAAACTCAACTGGTCCTGGTGTATTTTTTTAATCCACTGTTGAGTTTAATTTGCTGATATTTTATGTAATATGTTTGTACAGGGAGATCAGTCTTTAATTTACCTTTCTTAAACTGTTATTGTAGAGTTTTGGTGTCATGGTGATATTAGCCTCATAAAATAAGTTGAGCAACATTCATTTCTTTCTTTCTTTTTTTCCTATTTCTGAAATAGTAGTCATATTAATAGGGATTACCTATTCTGAAAATTTTCTTAAACTTGCCTGAAAAATCATCTGGACCTAGTATTTTCTGTCCAAAGTGGGTAGGTAGAGTAGGGTGGACTTCTGATTATCAGTTCAATTTCTACCATGGTTATTGGTTTATTCTAGTGTTCTATTTCATCTTAAGTGAATTTTTTTTAAAGATTGTATTTATTCATGAGAGACACAGAGAGAGAGGCAGAGACGTAGGCAAAGGGAGAAACAAGTGCCACCCAGGTGCCCCCTTAAGTCAATTTTAGTAAGTTTTTTTAGAAAAATATGCAATTAACAGTTAATCTACAATTTCAAACTTATTTGCATAAAATTATTCAGAATGGTCTTATGATTTTTAACTTTATCTTTAATGTCCCCCTCTTATTCCTAATATGATTTATCTGAGCCTTTTTATTGCTCATGTTAGAAATTTTTCTGTTTAATTTACTTTTTTTAAACCTGTCTTTTGATTTAATCTACTTTATTGTGTCTTTGTATTCTATATCATTATTTTGTGCTTTTATCAACATTATTTTCTTCAGTCTACTTTCTTATAGTTTAGACCATTTTCTTTTAGATTCCTGAGTTCAAATATTACTCATTTAATTTCACTGCTTTTTCTTATTTTAAAAGATAAACTTTAGTCTCTAAATTTTCTTCCAAGTTTTTCATTAGCTGCATAACTTGGTTTTGATATGTAGTTTGTTCAATTTTAAATATTTTGTAATGTCTGCTTGATTTATTTTTAGCCCTTGAGTTACTTAAAAGTGTAGTTTTTACTTTCTATACATAAAGTTACTCTACTGATTCAGAATTTAATTGCATTAGAATGAGAGGATATATTTTATATGGATTCAATTAAAAGTTGTTTTTAATTTTTTTTGTGACCTGGGACATGGATTTTACTGCTGACTTGAAAACTCTAGGTGGCTTATCTATTTATTCAGTGCTCATATTAAAATTTTTATATGTATGCCGAACTATATATTTTTCTAATAAAAAATAAAATCCACTTTTTAGTATTTCTGACTTTCTCCTTAATGTAAAAAACGCTGCCTTGCATGTTTTATCTACTTACTGATTATCAACCTGTTATAGTTATTAAATGGAATTTGTTTTACCTATTTGTTTTAAGCATATGCAAAAGTGGTTATCATTGATTTTTATAGTTAATACCTAATTATATTTACTCATATATTTTAGCTATTGCTGTGTCCACCATTATTATTGGATGATACGGCTTCCTTTCTGGGTTCATTTTTCTTCTTGTTGAATTACATCTTTCAGTAATTCTTTTGAGAGAGCCCTGGGGAGTATACTCTTTTTATATATCTAAAAATGTTTTTATTTTATCTTTTGTATTAAATAGCAGCTTATCTATTTTTGTTCAGCAGTTGAGGATATTACTCAATTAATCTTACACAATTATTTTTCGACTATCATTACTTAAGAGAAATCTGCTATCAGTCTAGTTTTCATCTCTTTGTAGGTGGACTGCTTTTTCCCTCTGGTGACTTTTAAAAAGTTTTTCTATATTCTTGATGTCTTATAGTTTCTCTAAAATGTAGCTAGATATGGATTTATTTTGAGTTATCAGTCATGAACTCAGGGTATACTTTCTAATCTCGGGACTCTAGTGTTAGAAAATTCTCAGTTATTATCTTTTCCTTTATTGTTTCTTTGTTATTACATCCATTTTCTATAGGGATTCTTATAAGATATATCCTGGTGTTTCCTAGTCAATTTACATATCTCAATTGCTCTTTCATTTTCTAAAACTATATTTTACTTTCCGTGATTTTTTTTTCTGAATGCGTTTCTTATTACCTACCAACTCACTAATGCTCTTCTTGAAATTGCCAAATCTTATTCTTTGCCCAATCTTAAATTATCCCATCTATTGCATTTTTAATATCAATGAACATATTTTTCATTTTTAAGATCTCTGATTGGTTCTTTATTCACCTATCTTTATCTCACCACTCTGATTTTATTTAATAATTTATTACTCTCTTATAAGTATGATTTTTTTTTGTCTCCGAGCGTTATAAACATATTCATGTTGAGGTCATTGTCAGACAATTCTATAATATCAAATTCACTTGTAGTGAATGTTCTAATTATTAATGCTGTTTGTTTTTCTTATCATTAGATTTCTTGCTATGTTTTAGATTTTTTTTTTTTTTTTGCAGGTTAATGTGGATTATAAGTCTTTTTTTTTTTGTTTGTTTGTTTGTTTTACTTGTATCTTGGTTCTTTTTTCCTCTTTTTTTTCTTTGTTCATATATCCCTGACTAGTGATTTTGCAATTGCCTCTGTCGGGATTCCTGGGTACCTAGTCCCAATCCAAATGTTGTAGCTTTCAGCTTTTTCTCTTTAAGGATATTTGATGATGTGTCTCTATCTTTCCACCTCTTAGTGCCTGCAGCTCTGTATAAGCTATTGCCCTGGAAAGCAGTTGGCCAAATTTTTTGCAGCCTTTTGCTGAACTAGTGAGCTAGTCTCAGGCCCACCATTTCATATGGAGCCTTTTGGCCTCATTACTCCAAGAGTTAGACTCCCAGATACCTCTGTGTGCTTCTGGATCCAGATCTGAGCAGGCTTATGGCTTTAGCCCCCTTTGCTGCCTTTAGTTTCTTTATAAAAATGATCACTTTATTTTTAAATTTTATTCTCTTAAGAGAAATCTGCTAGTAAATATGTGTTGAGTATGAAATGAATGTACCTGTTTTGTGTATACACACATGCATACAGAGAAAGAAAATGTAGCTGAAATGTCATTAGAGTCTCCCTCTACTGCTAGATAACCCACCTATTCATTTAAACTTTGGATTTTATAAACTGTTGGGCCAACATATAATTTAATAAGGACTCTTTCATTCAATTCTTTTGTGAGGCAAACATACTTTGTGAACCAACCCTTTGCAATTAGTGTGCCTCTGTCCCACTCATAGCTAGTTCCACCTTAGCCACTTCTATCCTATCTTCCCCTTACAAATAATAAAATATATCTGGCCACTCCATTCTCATATCAGCAACTACCATTAAGTCTTCATTTGCCAAATACTGTGTGATTCTTGAATATGAAATCGTGATGAAATATCAATAATTGTATCATATTCAATTGCTAATAGCTTGTGTTCTTCCAGAATTCTTCATGTTGTTTACTCTTTAAATAGAAGCATTTTGAAGTACTTCTTATTGCTTTATTTTTTAAAGATGATCCTTAAAATCCCCAATTATAGTCAAAGAATTCTTTATAGAAGTTGCTAGGAAAATTGAATTTTCCTTTGAATACCATTAGATATTAACAAGAAACTTAATGATGATCTGTAACATGCTAAAAAAAATATGATGCTTCTATTGTAGATTAAATAAAACAATGTAGATTAACAAGAAAAAAGCAAACTAGTATAAAGTGGGTCATTGCTGATGTGCAAATTTTATGGAAATTTTAATGGCACATTTGATCAATTTATAAGAAGTGCATATTTGTGTTTATAAGAACACTCCTATATGGCATGATTTTAACAATCTTTCAGATGTAATAACGGATTGAAATTAAACTGTCTTCCTAGCTGTTTCTATTCTTTAAATTGTAAAAATGACTTTTATTATTCTCTATTTAAAAGTCACTGAACTGGAAATCAAGAGACTTGGTTTCTGGTCCCAGTTATGTCATTTTACTAGCTCTATTCTCTTGAGTAAGTTATTGAACTCTTTGAGTCAGTTTTTTTTAATTTATTTATAAATATAAAGAGTTGGGCTTAATACTCTGTAAAGCCCCTTCCAATTTTTGTATATAGCATTCAGCATTGTATCTGTCTGTATCTGTTTTATATAAATACCCACATACAAAAACTTCACTGTGTATAGGTTCCATACATCGTGTATAGGTTCCATACATCAATAGCCTGTGTTATTCTAGAGAATTCATAAGGAAGTATCCAAGAATAAGATTAATTATCGCCTGAATAAGGCATTGAATTTATCTGATAGATAAATAACTGGGAGCTACAATAGGTTCTTGATCAAGATAAAAGCAGTATGATATTTTCAAAAGTAATATTAGGCTGCAGTATATCAAATGGATCAGAATGGAAGAAATCTGGGATACAAACAGACCGAATAAGGCCATGGTTCAGGATGAGATAAAGGGGTCCCAGAATGTAGTGATAACATCAGATAGAGTGGAAGCAAAAGATATGAAGTTACTGAGATAAATATTTGTTTAAAAAAATCTAAGAAGATTATGAAAAGAAAAATCATAAAAGAAGAAATACAAATACCTAATGAACATATGAAAGAGTATTATAACTTGCTAGCACTTCAAGGCATTGTTTATAAAATAATAATTCTCAAAGCTAGTAAGTGTGCAGTTAAACTGGCACACATACAGTGATGGTGGAGCTATGTATTGACATAAAAGTCTACAAAGTAAAATGGCTTTATATTATCAAGAACCTTTCTTTAAAAATATATCTTTTGGGGGCACCTGGGTGGCTCAGTGGTTGAGCATCTGCTTTTGGCTCAGGTTGTGATCCTGGGGTCCTGGGATTGAGTCCTGCATTGGGCTCCCCATGAGGAGTCTGCTTCTCCCTCTGCTTATGTCTCTGCCTCTCTCTCTGTATCTCACAAATAAACAAATTATATGCATATATACACACACACCTTTATATGTATATATATCACTTATATATATCTTTTGACTTAGTTTTACTTCTAGGAATCTGTTGGGAATAGAAACTCTACACCAAGATATATGTATAAAGATGTTCATCACAAAAGTGGAAGAAGAGAAAAACAATCCTAAATATTTAATTGAAATTATTACACAAATTATGGGACATTCATAGATATCATTGCATATATAGCTATTGAAGATATTTTTAAAAATTCTTTTACTAGAATTTTTAAGTGAAGCAATGTGACAGAAATACCTGATCCAGAAGAAACTTGTACACCTAACATGATCCTAAATTTTAAAAAGTACATGGAAGTATATGGTTATAATCGAAGGAAATACATTAAAATGTGAACATCTATATGGTAGATTTTTTTTTAAGATTTTATTTATTTATTCATGAGATACACAGAGAGAGAGGCAGAGACAGAGGCAGAGAGAGAAGCAGGCTCCATGCAGGGAGCCTGATGTGGGACTCAGTCCTGGATCTCCAGGATCACGCCCTGGGCTGAAGGCAGACGCTCAACCTCTGAGCCACCTAGGCATCCCTCTATATGGTAGCATTAAGTGATATTTTATTTCTTCTTTTCTTCAACTTTCTAAATGTTCAACAAATACTATACTAATTAGAAAAATTAAAAATTTAAGCAAACAGCAAATAATTTAAATAAAATTCACTCCAAATTTGATGATAATTCAAGAGATGAATACATGTTTACTATTTATCACCCCTTAATGGAGTTAAAATGTTTTGCTTTTCCAATTTATTAAGCTTTTGAAATATCTGTGATACAGATTTTTGGAATCATATCATACTGAATATAATATGGCTTGTATTTTCTGAATCTGATCACGTTGTTTCTATTCTATTGCCCAGTACTTCTCAGAGTCAGGTTTTTTTTGTTTTGTTTTTTGGTTTTTTTTTTTATTCTTGTGCATTTGTCTCAGTTATCAGCTTGTGCTCTGACATTCTAGAACCTCATTTTCTTTAGTCCATCAGTCAGTTATGACATTAATACACTCAAAGCACATGTACATGTATATGAGATTATCATAAGGGAAGAAATCTAGATCACTCTTTATATTTTCAATTGTTTTTAACTTCCAAATTTCTCATCCTGTAAAAATTTCATAATCTAATCATAATAGCATTTTGAGTAATTGAAACACGAAAATGAAGTAATGGGCACAGCCAATATGTCAGTATAAAGTCATTTTTATTGGTAGAATAAACTACTACTGATAAAATTTATCAGGCACCCATCTCAGGAATAGAATTTTGGCTACTCTGTGTAAAGAATGAATAAACATAACAACCTACTTGGCCCTATACACAGGACTTAGCCAAAAAAGATACCCAGTTAGATGCCAGAAAGAATGAACCAGACAAAGTTTTATTGGCTCAAAATATACAAGTAACTTAGTCCACCCCTTTTCTAACAAAACTGTATAAGTAAAAATGTAATCTTTAAAATCTAAATTCCTTACACTAGCCAATGGCAAAGTACAGGAGTAACTAAATGTTCTCAGACCTCACCCTCTTTCTTTCTGCCAAGAGAATGAACCACTCTCTCTCCAGCTCAGGCCTCCACTAACTACAGGTTAACCCCGAACTACTTATACACAGCTCATCTTTTTTTCAGAAGTGTAATTCCAGTGAAGGTAGAAGTTAGGTACTATTTATCTTTGTCACCTCAGATTCTGGCAAAGCAATGATTGTTGTATGAACTAATGAAAGATACCAGCTACTCTTTAGATGATTTTAGTATCTACAAAGATAAATGAAGGAAAAGTTAACTTGGCTTCAAATGTTTGCATCCTATGTATTCTTCTGTAACCAGTCTCACTAGCATTTAGGCAAGCTCCTTCACAATGATACTATCACCAAATTATGAACATCCTTGAGAGTAAACATCTTTCAAGAGCATATTTGTCACGGAGCCTGGTTAAGCGATCAGTAAAGGGACTAACTTGATTTCGGCTCAGGTCATGATCTCAGGGTCCTGGGATCCAGCCCCATGTCAGGCCCCAAGCTCAGCGGGGAGTCTCCTTAAGGATTTCTCTCCCTCTACTTCTGCCCCTATTCCCTTTCTCTCTCTCTCTCTCCCTCCCTCTCTCTCTCTCTCCCTCCCTCTCTCTCTCTCTCTCTCTCTCTCTCTCTCTCAAACTCTCTCTCTCTCTTTCTAATAAAATAAGCAAATCTTGCCTGGCTAAGACTTTGGACTATTATTACTAGAATTAATTCCTCACAGGACAGCTGGTTGTACTTGCACAAGTTTCTTGACACCTGGGACAGAGGGTAGGTATACCAGCTTGGCTCACATTGGATATAGAATCAGAGAGCTGAAGCACATATGCCAGTGCTTTTCAGGCTTTAATAGCATAAGAATTACTTGGGAAGCTCATTTAAAAGGTAGATCTTTGAGTTTCACCTCAAGACATACTAATTTAGTTGATTTGCTCTGTGATGTGACCCTAATATATGGTTTTTTACGTTCTTCTCAGGTGATTCTGGTGTAGCTGGTCCCAGACCAAACTCTAGGTAACCCTGGCACCATGACTCTATCCCAGCCTCAGTTGCGTATCACCTCCAGCCCCATGGCATCATTCCCCAGGACTTACCCTGCTGAATACTTCTGTGGTTTTGCTGCCCCCACTCCTTCATCCTACCCCATTAAAAGCAGAGAGGAGAATAGGGAAGACGTCAATAAGGAAAACTTGAGTAGCTGCAGTAAATTGTTATTTTGTATTAGTTGGACTAATGGTCTTTTGCATTAGTCCAAAAGTGAGCTGACTTGACAGGTAAGCTTGAACAATAGTTTTCCTCCAATAATTGTAGAATGATTGGCTATGAAGTTTACCTCCTGAGGTTTTTTTTTTTTTTTTTTTTTTTTTTTGGAACTGCTATCTATAGAACTTAGATGAATAAGCACAATTGAAGTGCAAAGTGTTAAATGCATGCTTCGATTTAGTCAATGCATTTGCACATTGAAGTAATTAAGATGTATTTAAAAGCATTCTGCCTGCAATACTTTGTTCTCCATTTCCTACAAATCAAATTAGTGAGGGTAGATTTGATTTTGACATCATTTTGAAAATATTTTCTTTTTCTTTTTAAAATTTTCTCAGTATTACATTTTTACAAAGTTCAAAACACAACCAACTGTGACTAAATTCATAAAAACAAAACAAAAAGTCCAAAGTGCAAGAAAATGAAAAACAGCACAGAGTAATATGCAGTAGAACAACATAAATCGTACCTCACAAATATAGTTGTAATAATACACCTTATCCATGTCTGATCAATTAATAACAAATACATATTCAAAGAGCAAATAGCTCATTCTTCTCCTTTGATAGAGAGCCCCAAATTTAATTATTCATCTCAGTCCAAATAAATATGAAAAGGTAGCCAGACCTTCTTACAAAAAACCATCTTCTATTTTCATTGTAGTATATGTAATGCAATGAATGAATATGAAGAAAGAATATAAAGGGTGTTTTCCTTGTTTGCTAACAAAGCATTCAAGCAAGATTATTTGTTTTTTAAATAAAGTTAGACTTGGTAGAACCAAGAAATGTTTATGGCGGTATTTGCACAAAGACAGACTGGAGTTTAAATCCCAACTCTGCATACTGTCTGTATGGTCTTTGACAAGTTATTTCACCTCCCATGAGCCTCAGTTTTCACATCTGTAAAGTGAGAGTAATAATGTCTACATTACATAATTGCTTTCTTAACATTAAATGATGTATTGGAAGTGCCTGGAATTTAATATGTACCCAACAAATGGCAGTTATTATTGTTAATTCAGGAAAGAAAATTTGAAGGGATAAGATCCCTACATCCGCTGAGGAAAAAAGACTAAACAAAAATATTCTGTGGTCTCACTTTCTCAGGGGTTATTTACAGGATTCTCAGATTTTATCCCAGAATTTTACCTACAGAAGAGATAGTTTTACCTTTATAATTTTCTTGCCACCCAAATTGTTGTCCTTAATGTAAATCAGTGACCTCAAAACACATGTTGAGAAATACCATTTATACTATTGAAGTGCATCTTTGAATGACTATAATTTTCTAATGCAAATTATTATCATATTCTTGTGTTGAAGATAAACAGTACTTTGGACTGGGTACAGATTAGATAAATCTAATTCCTCTTATTTTTTTCTATACTAATTTTGTAGTTTTAGAAGTATATGTGTTTAAGCATGGAAGTGAAGGGGAGAGAGAGAGAGAGAGATAATAGACAAGAACAGTAGATTCATTTGTGTTTCTTAGGAAGTAGAGACTACTTTGTTCAATCCTGTTGTCAGTGATTAGCTCTGTGTTTCATATATAGAAAGTGCTCGATAAATGATTTTTTAATTAATACGTGGGGAGAAAGAAAATGCTAAGAAAATATCTGTATAGCAGAAAGAAGCCAGCTCAAAAGTAGTGTGTGCAGATAGTAAGCAGAGAGCTTAAAACTTACTTATGGTTGTCAACACTCCTTTAGTTAGGAGGGCTCCACGTGGAATTACTGGTAGCCATTTTTATTCAGAACTTCTAATTTTAGCTGGAGAAAGCAGCAAAATCAGAAGAGCCAACTGATCCTCAGTCAGAGAGCCATGACATGACCTTCATGTTAGAGCTGCAAGGAACCATAGAGATGTGCTAGTACAGGGTCCTCACTTTTCAGCTGAAGGAAACGAATGATTTCCCCAAGCACTTGGTAACAAAGTTTACTGATACTCAAACTTGTATTTCCTAATTCTGGTCCAATTCATTTTATATTTTACCGTGTTGTCTCTGTCTTGGCACACTCTCCCCTGAGGGTTTTCATATATCTACAGTGGTTTCTCATCTTTTGACCAAGACAGTGCAATGGAACATCTACCAATGCCTCTGATTAGAATCTTCTCACCTTGTCTGGCATTTTCCTTAGAGCCTAAGAGGCCTCAATAAAGAGATTCTTCCTTTGACTCTTAAATTCACTTTTTTAGAATCAAGAAATAATCTATATTAAATGATTATTAACCATTAAAAGCTCATCCAAACTACTTTAGCTCCTTTCAAATGATTATCAGTTGGAGCTAAAAGGAATGAAGAATAAAGAACCATTATAATTTGATTGGAGGAAGAAAAGGAAGAACTCTGTCTTGAGGTGTTATGGGCAAGGCAAGGTCAAATGGGCTGTGATGGGCAGAGAGCAGGGGGATCTAGATTACCCAGTAGGTCACTGAAAGATATGAGTATCAGAGAAGAGGGAAGGGAAGAAGAGGTGAGGGGATAGAAAGAAGAGGTAAAAGGAGGAGGGTGCTGCAGGTAGACTTCATCATTTGTTTTTTGGCTCATTATTTACTGTATTTGTAACCCTTGGGCTCAATGGAGAAGGAAACCTCGGATTCAGGTCATTCGTGTCCTTGTGATAATTTATATTACTATACTGTCAAGCAATAGCTAGGATTCCTTGAATCAAGTGTTAACGACATCCATGAAAGAAGAAATAAAGCATTTAATAGGTAAATATCTTTCCTTTCCGGCCTAAAGAATGGAGGAAGTGTTGATGGGCTGTTGATGGTGAGCTAAACTGGCATACCAGGAATTTTTATAAATGGTTTTCCCATGCTCCATTGAATCTGTGGCTGAGACTTTAGTTGTATACCAGCTGTGCGTGCAAAATCTCATAATTATTCTTACTGTATTAAGCATTTTATAGCAATTTTAGCTCTAAAATGCTATGCAATAGTTTTTATGCAAGTGTACCAGACATGTAAGCTGTTCCAATGAAAACATTTCCTTTCATTTAGACACGTGGTTTTAGGTTTCCAAACTTAGCTCTTTGCATTGATGGAAGAATCTTTAGGCCAGACATCAGGGTTTTTGGTGGGTAGTTGGATTTTCTTGCATATACTTTATTTCTTCAAGCAGCCTCATCAGAAAAGGGGCATTTCAGTGAGTATACAATTGTGATTTTAGTGAATACTGCTGCTGAGTAGTAGCTCCTCCACAGCCTGTCCTGTTGAGAAAGGCACTGGAGAGGAAGTTAGGGTTATCTCGGCATCCCTCTGGGGTGTAATGACAAGCAGGCAGAAGGACTTGGACTTAACCTCTCTGCAGAAGGCTGACACCTTTAACACCGCCGCACATGCTGCTGCGCCCTGCAGTGGCAAGTCTTGGGCCTGAGCCCAAAGCTGGTGTGGAGTTTGAACCCTTGGCATTCTGGCCCAGGGCCAAGTGCTATCAATGGAACCCCACTGACACCTTTAGTTATTCTTCCTAGATTAGGATAGTAATTTACTTGTCTCTTTGATTTCAAGTGTCTGGTTTTGTTTCCAGATGCCTCCCAGCTCATCTGTATTCCAGGGGTTTCAAAAGACTTTAACCTCATTGGTTCTTTCCTTTGTCAGTTCCATTTGGTGAACACAGGAGGGATACAGAGACTATAGAGAGGCGAGGGAGGGGGCTGTGTGCGCGTGATGTAGGGGGCATGTGGGGAGGGCTTGGTGAGACTGCAGGAATAAATGAAAGGCATATTCAGTTTCAGAACATCAGCTATTGTACCAGAGCAAGTCAGGGTGGAGTATAAGAGGTGATGTGTAGGACAATGTAGTGAAAAGTGTCATTAGATGGATTCATGTGTAAAAGCCCTCCAAACAGCAGTAATCTCAAACTCCCGCAAACGACTGCAATATATGAAAGAGATGGAGAGACCATAGAAATTTTATCCCAATGCCAATAAGGTAACAGCACTTGGATTTTAACATGCTATCGTAGGAAAAGGCATTTATGCAGGGGTGTCATTTCATGTTTACAAGGGCCTGTCTAGCACTGTTTATTGATTTTACTGCAATTCTTTCCCCAGGACCCTGTAGATAGATAATTGCTAGAAATGTCCATCATTAGCAGAGCAACGAGTACAACCATCACACCAGGAAAAAGATACACATAGGACCCTGCAAGCAGGCATCAAATGGGGGTAAGAGTCACACAATAACACGTGCAGCTATAACTCCAGGCAAACACACACACACAACACCCTGTGTAGCCGTTGCACTGAGAAAATACACACAGCCCCCTGTGCAGCCATCACACATCAGGAAAATACACACATGACACCCCTATGCAACCATCACACCAGGCAAAAGCACAGACATAAAATGCTAAGTCAATAGGAATGAACAGCTCATAAAAGCCTACTGGAATAGATCACATCACAGCCAGGTACATCTGTTCTCAGCACTAACCATTATCGTTAGCTTAAAATGCTTAAAATCACTGCGCATCCTCAGGTCTAGGGACAGATTATTCCAAGAAGATTCTGCTAAATAGATTTGGCAATGCAGTGAAGGGGACCTCTACTACATTAAAGTGATGCATTTTGCATCTCAAAGGCTGTCAACTGTATTTAGAGGAACTATGTGATTGAAAAACAATGCTCTAGGATGGAATAGCAATTTTTTCCAGCCCTTCTAAATCTGAGGGTGATTTTTACCCCAACTTGAGTTAAGTGTACAATTGAATGGGCAGCTATCGGTTTGGGAAGTGACTAATAAAAGCAGAATTGGAAACAGCTTTCATCTGTGCTGCAAAGTAAGCTTCTCCAACCTGTTTTAAACTGGAACTCTCAGGTGGGATATGATATCCAGAGGTCTTGGTGAGGTCAGACTTCAAGCCATCAACTTGAGATAAATAAGTAGGAGCTACAGTCCTTGCTTCAGAGGGTTGCCTGCCCAACTGGGGGGAATAAAGGAACCACCCACCTCTTCTTTTGCCAGAGCCTTCTCTTTATCCATTTGCCTTGGTCTGTGATGTTATCCTAACTGTGTGACACAGGGGTTACAGCACTGCAAGGGAAGCTCTGTGTGTCCTTCTGAAGAGTGGCCCAAAAAAATAGTTAGAAAGAGTTTCAAGCGTGCAGTTCCATGTTTCAATTACAGTGGCGTTATATGTTTCTACTGAGTGAGACAAGTTTCAAGCTAGCTTGTTAAGAATGATTTACACCATAATTCCAGGAAAAAACAAATGTGAGTGACTGAGATTTGAAAGGGAAGAGTAGGGGGGAAGTGCCAGACTAAACGAATCCTAAGTAAATAGGGTGGGGTGGAGTGGTGGGGTGTTTTTTGTTTTTTTGGGTTTTTGGTGGGGTTGGTTTTTTTTTTTTTTTTTTTAGTATTTTTCTGTTTGCTACTTTGCTTTTTTAGAAAAAAAAAAAGAAAGAAAATGTATGTATTGTTGGTAATTACTTCCTCACCTGGGTGGAATGAAGCAAAAGAAAACAGAATTGCTCCATTTGCTCCTTAACCAAAATTTTAAGAGAGGACAGGTGTTTCTCTTAATTCATATGACATCTTACTGGGAATGAGCAGTACTAGAAATGAGAACTAAGAATCCCACTTTTTTTTTTTTTTTTCAAATGTAGTGGAAAGGTTTTGCTAGGGAGAGATAAGCATTTTCCATAAAACAATGCAGTAGTGACATGAGGTAATTACATGGTGACTGGGACACACCGCATGGCATACTGGAGAAATTGCATGATACCTACGTGATAACTATAGTAAGTCTAGTTATCGCTACCGTATTATCTCCTGATAACTATATAATTAGTTTGTGTCACAAAAGCACCCTAAACGTATGCCTGTTCCAGCTACTCTGGTAGGAAAAAAAAATAAACTTTTTTGCAAGGGGGAAAAAAAGCTAATGAAGAAAGTTGCCAAGAACAGATATTTTGTAATCTGTGCTAAATCTCTGCTGGAAAACATGAACAGTAACGAAGCTGAGAAGACAGTAAAAGAAATTCGGGGCAAGGTGCCAGACGCCCAGACGGAAGGAGAATGTGGACCAAAAGATTGCGACAATCGGGTAATTATGGTTTATGAATTTCAGCTTTAATCTGTAGTTCAGTGAGTCCTGATTAAATATCTGTTAAACACAATTAAAGTTTGTTTTTGTATTTCACCGTCTTGATCAGAATAATTAGAGACTGCGTGTTTCATGTCAAAAGTAGCAAGAGGAATTTTAGTGAATGAACATCGTTTTTAAAAGCCATTTGTAGCACCAGCTGTTGGCATTATTTTATATTTTAGTGTTATCAGCATAAAGATGGTCCTCTGGATGCTGAATAGTTTCCAGCAGGACAAGGATGTTAGGCTGTCACGATGGGCCTGTGCTGCCGAGGCATCAGTGTTGGAGGGCTTGTGTTCACAGGAGGTAGTGGACAGGGGAGATGTAGGTCAGGGAAGCAGATATTTGAGGTGAGGGAGGAAGAAAGACATTTGAGTTACATTTATCCAAACAAGGAGCTGAAAGAGGGGATTTCTCATGGTGTAGTCATTTGTGTTAACACCTGAAAATGCTGGTTAGCCTAGAGACAGGTTGTCTATATGTAGTGCCCGAGGGAAGGGCACAAGAAAGGTGTGATGAGCTATGCTGGAACTCTGTCCTCATTGGCTCTTGGCTAAAAACCTGGATCTTTTATTCCTGGAGTTGGTAGAAGGTAGTGCTGAGAGAATTTACCATCCTAATCATTCTTTGGCTAGGGATAGCAGTATGAATTCTGCAAAAAGGACAAGTTGGAATCTAAGAAGGATTAACTAAAACTGGGTAAAGGAGCAAAATAAGACTCTGCAAACCAAAACTAAGACTATGATTTCCACACGCATGTGCCAAAAGGGAAGCTGGGGAGTTGTAAATTACTATCTCTTAAAACTTATGCAAGGGTATATGTGAACACTTCTATGCAGCTTACCATGATATGAGCTTTAAAGAAATAAAATAGTATCTTGCTTGCTATGTGAAATGTTGATCCTTGTGATTGACAGAATGATAACCACACCCCCCCCCCATACTAATCCTCAGAACCTGTAAATGGATACATTGCCTTTCATGGCAAAAGGGACTTTGCAGGTGTTAGTTATGGATCTTCAGATGGGAAGATGACTGCAGATTATCTGGGCTCCTAATATAGTCCCAACAGCCCTTATAAGAAGAAGGAAGCTGTAGGGTCAGAGTCAGAGAAGATGTGACGATGAATCAGAAACTGAGATGGAAGATGTGGCACTGCTGCCTCTGAGGAGGAGGAAGGGCCATGAGCCAAGGCATGTGCAGGCTGTGTCTAGAAGCTGGAGAAGACCGGAAATGGGGACTCTCCTCTGGAGTCTCCAAAAAGAGTGCAGTCTAGCACCTTGATTTAAGGACTTCTGACTTCCAGAACTGTAATCATTCCTGTTTTGTAAGCCATAAGCAGCAATAGGAAACCAATATAAAACCCATGAATCTGCTCCATGGATTTGATCTCCATGTAAAAGTTGTCCAGTTAAAAGCGAATCCAGGGATGCAAAAAAACAACCAGCCTCTATGAATCTCATCTTCTAAGCCCATTCTCCAGGCTGTCTCTGTGGTGTCACTTGGAGGTAGCTGCCTAGGTATTATCAATTAAATTCTTGGGCAAATTCAACCCTATCCCCTAACACCACTTACCAATAATACATTCCTCATGAGTAGAAGTATTTACAGGAAGGGAAGACTATAAAGTGAAAATAACTTCTCCAACAGCAATAGCAGTTGACATTTGAACACTTAGCCACAGGTTGAACTATTTCACCTTGTCAATTTCCACCTCCAGAAACAGCAATTTCATATGGTTCATCATACCCCGTGTTACCTCATTTAAACCTCTAGGACTAAATAAATAAATAAATAAACCTCTAGGACTAAAATTAAAAATCTCTCCCAAGATTGTAAAATTAATAAATGTCAGATTTATGTAGAGGTTAGGCTAATAAAATGCTTATGTCCAACATATTCAGGTAAAAATGAGATTAAATCCCAACTGGCCAAAGGTGTTTCACAGAGTTGAGGATGCGAACATGTATCTCCTGTGCTATTCCAAAAAGTAACAGCTTGAGTCATGAGAAAGCTGTAGGGTAAAGTGAACGTAACCCAAATAGACGAAGACGATTGAAATTTGCCACCTAACATCTTTGTATTCTAAAGAGCATATACTACCACAGAGGAAGGTGGCATAGCAAGTGCTTTTGAATGGTATTGCTTAAAAGGCTTTCTAGCTTCTTTTGGTTTAAGGATTCCACTAATAATCTCATGAAAGCTGTGAACCCTCTGCCCACAAAAGGACAGCATCTTGTCAAAAGATTCACAGGCCCCCTCAAGCCTATTGACGGACCTCAGATTAATTATGCTTGGTTTACAATTGTGTTCCAAGAAAAACACTGTGGGACTGTCTGGTCTGACATGATGTAAGACATAATTATGTGATACTTAATTTGCCACATGATTTTGGACCAGTCATCAATGTACACTAAGGTCCAGGCTTTTAATTTAGTAAAATTAGTACTTTTGATGCTAAACTGATAGGCAAGTACATTTTTGTTTTTGAAACATTGGAGGTGTATTGAAAGACCGGCTGAAAAACACTGGTATTGTTCTTGCTTGCTGTCCATTCTTTTATCATTTAGTCATTTATTCATTCATTCAGCAAATATTTGTTGAGCACTTACTGCTATATGCACTAAGAATATAATAGTGAACAGGACTTACAAGGTCTTCTTTCCTCATGGAACATTCTAGTTAGAGGAAGTAGTTAATAAATAGGTAAGCATAAGATGCCCGAAACTGAAGATAGCAAGCAAGTAGTCTCATGGCCACGTAATATATTGTCTCATAGAAGATTTGAGATTATGTTGAGCAACCAAGAGAGCAGAAATATTATAGCATCTTTTATGTTTTTGGTTGACTAAAGGATTGTTTTGGCCTAAAAATGTTCTTCCTGAGAGGAAGAGGAAAAGGAAAAAGAAATCTGAGCACAGTCTAATATTGGCAAATGAAGCAGTTATGTGGTAGGGAGAGGATTGTTAAGGTAACTAAGAAAGTCACCAGCAATGAGGAACCTCAATAGATAAGGGTGTTTTTGAGAGTTTGGGCCCATTTCACTAAGGTTCGTTACAAGTCTGCTTTGCCTTCACCTAAGGCAAGCTTAAGATCACAAGTTTCATGAACTCTTTTCGCCCCTTTTAAATGTGGGCTTAGGGGCACCTGGGTGACTGAGTCATTTAAGCATCCAATTCTTGATTTCAGCTCAGGTCCTAAAATCGAGGCCCATGTCTAGCTCCACCCACATCACAGAATTTGCTTGAGATTCTCTCTCCCTCTCCTTCTGCTCCTCCCCCTGCCTGTGCTCTCTAAATAAATAAAATAAAATCTTTTTAAAAACAAAATAAATGTGGATTTAAATGTCCTTCTTCTTACCACCATCTCCCCCTCAAAGTAGTCCATAGAGAAGGTCACTACAGGGATTAGGAGCAAATGTAATGTAACTTGAAAAAACATTAGGAAAGGAAGAAATCCTGTTGTTTATAGGTGCTTCCCAATAGAATTAAGAGATTAAGTCCAGGAGTAGAAATTTGTGCAATGTATTGGGGCTTCAGTGAGTCACCAATATTACTTGAAAGAAGTTTAGTTCAATTATACTTTGCCAACCAGCTGAAATCCTTTAATAAATGGTGAACTGTAATAAATACACCCAAAAATAAAAATAGTGATGTAGTGTTAGTTTATGAACAACTTATTTTCACTAATAAGCTGGAAAATTATATTAATCATTGCTCAATGACATTCATAAATAATGCAAATTGGTAAAATATGCAAGTATATATAAAAATGTATCTGAAAATCATTCAAAAGGCAAGGGGCAGGAGACTTTTCCAACTGGCATTCCTATGAGACTATAAGTTACAGCTTCAGGGTTAAATGTGATGAGGTGAAAAAACTGCCCTAGAGTGAAGGGTAACCAACCGAAAGTGATGCTGAATTTCATAATCAGAGTTCCTAGAATGAATATAATGCAAATTACATTTCCGGGGGAACAGGAGTGTAATAGCTGTATATGGAGTAGCTGTATTCCATGGACCAGAAACAATTAGGTATTATATTTGAAAGACCTGTTGCAAAAATACAACATACAAGGAGCTTATGTTAAGTGGAGGCTTAACAAATGTTTATTGCTGTTGCTGTTTGCTGTTGTTGTTGTTTTAATTAAAGTTGAAATCCTGTAATAGAATTTCCTGCCCTTTTGCCATCTCAGGTCTTTATGCTATTTTAAACCCTTCCCTCCCTCCAGTTCCCAAACTGCCCTTTCTCTGGGGAACAGAATATAAATTATCCTATCTAAATTTCAAGAATGACTATTCCCACGTGAGAGAATATCAAAGCTGAGAAGAGAATACAGAACTCTTAACAACCAGTACTATTCACGCCAGCTCATCTGCTGCCTCCTAATAAAACTGGTTGTTAATCTTCCCTGATTTGTCTACATCTTTCAGGTAATAAAAGTGTCTAAACCATAATGCATTCTTCCAGAGAAGATAATCAGGTAACTTAATACCTCTCTGCTCAGCAACACAATGTCCCTTTGTATCCAGTCCTGAATTGGATTGACATTTCTAGCTGACGCTTTACATCAAAGGTCATTTTGCTCAGTTCACTATCTGATCTTTTTTATTGTCTTCTAGCATATTCCTAATTCTCAAAAAAATTTCTCCATCTCTGGCAGTATAACTGAGAGCTCCCAATTTCATTATCTCATTGGTATATTTCATTAATTATTAAGATCTCTCTAATTGGGAGTTTCTCTTCCCAAGAAAGTGTCTAAGTCTCATCATTAGAGATATTAATAAGCAGAATTTTGTGAACACCCAAAGTATAGTTAAGTTGGGCATAACCCTGAACTGCCAAGGGAACAGAGATCTCCCAAGTACGAAAGCTCCCCAAACTGTAAGGATTTTGTAAGAGTGATTCATTACTTGGTAAATTTTCTTAAAAATTGAATGAGTCAATGTGAGAAAAAGATTTAGTTCCCTTCATTTATTTATCTTGAGCCATTCCACTCATACAGATTGGAAAAAAATTCCCCAGGCAAGACCAACCAATGTTTTGTGAGTTAATATAGATGCTACATCCTGAAGGGTACCATTTATTTTCTCTTCGGTTTTGGCTGTCTCTGTTTTGCACCCTAAAAAAGGAAAAGCATAAAAATATTATGATCTAATAAAATAGCAGGACTTTCAAAACTTATTTACTAAAAATTAAACTGTAGTGATTAAGTGTTTAATACTATTAAGGTTGTCAACAAAAAAAGATAGAACAGAAATTAGAAGTCAAAAATGTATTAGGAAATCACAGCACAGAAATATGAAAAATATGGTGCCCTTTCTAGAATCTAAAAGCCCTGAAGAGGTAGTACTACTACTAGAATGAGGGAGATAGGATCAAGAGAGATCACAAGAGAATATCTAGCTTTCAAAAGAATAAGAGCTGAGGAAGAGAGATATTTTGGATGTAGCTTTCATAGTGATAGAGCATTTACCAAGGTACGAATAGTCTATAGAGTGCAAGATAGCCTATCTCGCAACAAGATTTGATAGTAAATGCAGTTGAGATTGAGAGGGTAGGGAGGATTGAAAGAAAAAGGCCAACATAGGTTAGTGAGGAGACAAGACTTGTGGGAGATAGTTTGAAAATAATGAGTTCATATTACGTAACTGTTCATCTTTATCCTACTTTGTAGAAGCAATGTGTGAACAAATCAGAGGTAGAGGGAAGCCCATAGGAAGGAAACAGTTAACTTCTCACTGGCATGCTTATTCTGTTTTTTTTTTTTTAAATTGTGTTTATATTGGATGGTGGGGTGTTGTTACCTTCCATTGAGAGAGGATAAAAAAAGGAAAAGCAGAGGAGTGGAAAGCAACAATACCTGTGTTATCTTCCAACATATTTTTGAATGACTCTGATCTAACTTCAGTTTCAAGCTGTTTAAATCTATCTCACTGACGGGTCCAAATCTAGTGCTCACATGTTTGGGACAATTAAAATCAGCAGGGTCTGTGGCTCCCTAACCCAGGCTTTATTGTATAAGGGGTAAACAGCCACTTGTAATTTAGTGAGTAAGTGCAGGTCTTTCACGATGCACATACCAGCCCCACTGAAAACCGATCAATTTCTGTGCTTGGCAGTGGCATTCATAAGGCCCCTATGGAGCATTATCCCATGCCTGAGGGTCATTACTCTTCCACAGAAGCACTGACAGTTGTGATGAATGGCAGTACCTGGGAAGAGGAGTGTTTGGATGTTTAAACAGATTACATTTTCCTTTTAGAGCAGTAGACATTAGATCACATCTTAGACTGTCTACTCATGTGGACAGTGAGGATGAAATCAGAGCAACTTGTATGTGACCCAGTGAGATTCAGGTGTACCAATCATCTTTTCTATTGGGGGAAATGGACTTGACTTTGCATCCTGTCACGATATTGTATGTGCTGCCAAGCAATGGGTGATAGCCATATACAGCTGCTGAGATGCTAGGCTGTCAACAGGCATGAGATTCCGTCCATCACTATTATCTACAACAAGACTCATTACCTGCCAGCCAGTAAACATCCCATTTACACCATCTGCAATGAATTAAAAAGTGACGAAAAGAATCAGTATCTGTTTGAGTTGCAACATGATTGTCAAGTTCATTTTCATCTCTGGAAGCCCTTCAGTTCTACGAGAGACTTTGGGGAAAAATATATGATGAAGAAACCCAGGAATAGCCTGGCAGTGACAGTTGTCACTGACAATTGTCAGGCTTTTAACTAGGCATTTACAAATACAATTAGCTCCTTAAAGTGTAAGAAAAGTCCAGGCCTTTGTCAATTCCCTTTTTTCAGTTGTTCCCCTCTGGTTTTCTGGTGTGCTAGAACTGGGATTCAGTGTTTGATACTCCTAAATTGATGCTGACTACAGTGAGAAATATTTCATAAAAATGTATATTTCAACATAAACTCTGAGGCAAAGCTGCCACTGTATCCAGAGAGGAAGTGATGATTAGTTTCTAATTTACACGTGCAGTGATTTCTTTGGCAAGTGCGAATTCCATGTCCTACAGTAAGGTTCTCTGTAACTGTTCCTACTTGAAGCAGTTATTGGGGTATTAAAAAGATGCAGAGGTCTACTGGCACTTGAGGCTATTTAATTTATATATAAGCAATCTAGCTGTCTGTCCAGATTACATGTGTAGGTGGTCAGGTGGTGGGAACTGCAGAGCAAAAGATCAAATAGAGGTGTCACACACAAACCACGTGAGAAATAGCAGAAAGATTTGACATTTATTCTTATGCATCACCTTTTATTAGCAGAATCTCTTGTGTTTTTTTTTTTTTATCTTCCTTTTTCTTCATCAGATATTTCAACAGCAAGGAATCGACTCTCATTCTTACCTTGAGGATAGGGGTTTCTCAGTGCTGCTCCAGGTACTGCTCTGAGCAAAGAGACCAATTCTGAAATGAGGGTATTGAAGATAAGCCCTTCTGAAAATAGCCCTGGCTATGCTGTAGGGTTTCACTCCCAGAAATCCATCTCTTCCTCCCACAAATTGCCCTTGTGGTAGTAATATAGGAAGGAGATTATATATTACCTCATCTCCTTACAGAGAAAAGGACAAGTGCTATGGGAAAGCTTTGTTTCTTTTAATCATTCCAGGCATCCCCTGCCTTCAATATTTCACTAAAGAGGTCCTCGGTTGCCTCTAGAAAGACACTCTAGTGAGAGAGAAAGAAACAGAGTAATGAAAATGATGACCTCATCTGGAAAGGCTTTCTAACCCAAAGGGATAAGCTAGCTGTGACCCCCCCATCCTCAAACCTGTGAAGCAGACAGGGATAGAAAGGTAGTATGAAGTTATGACTACCTCCTCAAAATTGTGCTTGGTAACTGTTCAATCTGATACTACAGTTTAGCAGGAAACATCTTTTTCTAGCAAGCTCATCTTTATGTTTTTATAAAGACGGGAAGACACAAACCTCTCTGTAGAAGATTTTTAAGGCTAGTGACTTTGTGCTAGAAATAAGGAAGAGAAATGTCACATTATGGGAATAAGGAAGCTATTTTGCAGAACCTAGCAAAGGAGTGAATAAGTTTCATTCTCCCTTCCTCTTCTCATCTACCCATTCCTGAACTTGTACACTGTATTAATTCCATTAGGGCAAAGTTAATTGATGATGGACTCTGTGCTTCTCTTGAAATAAAATCTTTTTATATTTGAGTCCTTTCAGTGCTGAACAGCACATTTTCAAACTATAGGAAGAAGGAATGTACCAAACAAGTTATACTGTGAATTTATGGTATTTAAATAAATTTGACCAGCCTCACAGTAAGGTTGGTTTAGGAAAGCTAGAATCCATTTCTAATAGCATAAGAAAAAAGGAAGCCCAGTATATTTGTAGTAAATGTACACATAATCAAACACAAAATTCTGTTTTCACTGATCTGCCAAATATCAAAGAAACTTTAAGAAGGATGGTAAGAAGAGATTACATGTTTGGAAAAAGTAAAGTTAAATTATGCTTTAATCTGTTATATTTTTCCTACAAAATAACTTAATGTACCTGCCAGAAATTGATAAAAGTTGAGCTACTGTGTTCATAAAGTGTTAATACTTTGCACACCACATCATACATCTATATAGAATACAATACAGTAGAGCTCTTAAAGTCTTTTACGTGTCACTAAGAGCCAGTTGTTTTGGCAGTCCTATGGTAAAGTCGTCACTGGATTGCTTCTCGAGTCTAAATGCCCAACTGAACATGAGGCATTGCTCCCAGTTGTTTTATTGACAAGATACCATATAACTGTCCCATGAAATAATTTGGAACAAAGTAGGTAAATTTTTGAAGCTATCTTGAGAACACATCTTGAGGTGACCCAATAACAGTTGTCCAACTTGGACTTATTTTCTGTTTATATTAAACAGTGTTATTGAAAACAGTCATTCTGAGGGCAAAAAGCTAATACAAAGCAATAGCACCATCTTCACATGTATTAAACTCCTAAGCTTCTGTCTTGAGGGCAAATAGAGAAAGACCATATTGAAATACTTGGCATTTGTGCCTAGCTTTGTCTTACTCTACCAAACCCAAGGAGATTGTATGTAAATGTGTGTGTGTGTGTGTGTGTGTGTGTGTGTGTGTGTGTGTTTTGAAACAACTACAAACATGGATCAAATGGTCTGGTAGTGCAGCCAGTGGCCACATCTGCAGCAAAGACTTTTTTGTGGGAGCTCCTAAAGCTCATAACCATGGAGTGAACCATAATTATATTGTTTAGAAATCAATGTCAGAGAAAAAACTCTTTTGACTTTAACCATTTCCTCCATTAATTTCGGGCTATTTGGAAACTGGCCATAGGACTATTTACTTGAGTCTCTGTAACTTTTCTATTATTTCAATGGTTGTAGTGTAGAGTTCATTAGTGAATAACTAAAAGAAATTAAAAAACAGAAGGAGTCAAGTAAAACTTCAAAAAGGCACCACTGTCCTTAAACTTCATGATCTTTTTGGATGAGATTTGATAATCCTTGATGTCTAGTCCCAGAGAACTTTAGCTAGAGACAAAATAATAAGGAGATATGGTTAAGCTATAATAGTAAATAGATACCCAGGTATCTAGAATGTCCATGTTTTTAGCTGCAGATGAGTTTCCATTTTTTTATAGAATGAAAAGTGTTCTAAAATAATAAAAGTTCTGTGAACTGTAGTTCTTGAAGACCATATTGAAAAGTTTACAAAAACATCTGGGCACAACGAAGGCTTGTCTAGTCACATTGTTACATCTATTTACAACCTTTCTGACTTCAAAAGTAGCATACCTTAGGGGCTGGAAAAACATTGTCCGCTGAAAACCATGAGATAAGTGGCAACTTTGCTTAGAATAGTCTTTAAGAATAAAATCCAAAATATTATCTGTGGTTTCCATAGAAGAGCATTTTCTTTTTCTGAATAGCCCACTTTTGGTCTCACACTCTTTACTTGATTGTTGGTATACACCCCATCTTCATTCCTCTGTGTCAAATGTTATCTATCCTTCAGACCCATCTCAAACGCCACTACCTTTATGAAGTTTTTGGCCTACATCTCTTCAGCTCTCTCTGTAGCAAAAGTCATTCTTCCTACAAAGACCCCTTAACAAAATTTTGGTGCTTCTTTTATGAAACTTAGTACTTAATTTGCATCATTTTCTGTAATTTCTCTACTCCCTCTGCAAGGTATGATTCTTCAGGTGAAATAACTACTTTGTATAAAGTCTTAGAGGAGATTCTCAATAAATATTATTTTATTTAAAAATTGTATTATAAATATTATAACAAATTGAATCTCTTTCATTAGAAGCAGAAATTTTTCTTGAGAATTTCCCATACTACTTATAAGATAGACTGATAAATAAGAACGTCTTTAAACTCAAAATTAGACAATAAAAATAATTTTTAATCCTTGTGAGTCTACAAGCTCTCTTTGTTTCAGATGCTCAGGCATCTTTTACTCCAGATCCTCTTTTAAAAAATCATCTTAAGACTCCATATGTTCAAAAGATAACTCATAAATTATGTCTCTTAAAAAGGAGAACAAATATATGAACTGGAAGGGAATTAAGAGATTAAGAATGGGACCAAAAAAATTTAAAAATTATCATTTTCTTCCTAAAGAATGAATGAAAGCCTTTAAAGACAACGAAAAAACAAAACAAAACAAAAAACTAGAAAGCTAAAACAACATACTTGTCTTCAAGATTTCCTCCATAAATGAAGAGGAAATAGAATTGAAGAATGTCAGACTTGTCTGATATGATGCTTACACAAAGCTTTAAACAAATCGACTTGCAATTTGGATTTCAATCCATTTGCGGTGAATGTGAAACAGTTTGATAAATGTATATGCTCTATGCAAGTCATCAACCAAACTATGGAATAATGATGTAAATACAACTAACCACTGAACCAAAATGTACTCAGGAAATATTTTAATTGCATAAGAAAAATAAGATTGAATGTGATAAGTGAGGGAAAAATAATTAAAGAAGATATATAGAAGTAGAAAGAACATTCTATGTTGGGAAAATGGTGGAAGCACAGTGATTAAAGCAAAAATAATAGAAATGGAATAGTTAGGATCCATCACTCAAACAATAAAAATGGCAAGTTAGAAGTTATTGCTTAACTTACAGGTTCACCAAAGTCTAATATCAGCATCAATGAAAAAAATAAAAATTAAAAATAATCAAGTTGTAACTCGTTATGGAATCAACCCTGCCCACAGCTTTCTAGGAAAGAATATTCTTAGTATGATGATTAGAGAAATGAAAAAAGAGAAGGCTCAAAGGAGGACAGCAGTAAATTGTTTATGTCCTAAATCGGGCATCATTAGCACTTTTATAGTTTGGTGGAAATTGCTGTGTGAAAGCCAAATTTCTGTTTACAAAAAGGAAACGATGCTGTAGAAGAGAATGGATTATACTGCATGGATTTAAGATATGAGGAGCCATGGTGGTACTAGTAGTAGTACCATGGTGGAAAAATTTAGCAGTGAAGATACACGTTGAATATTTAGCAGGATTTTGCCATTATTTCGGTAATACTCTAGTAAAGTAGGTAGAAATATAGGACTGATAGAAGAATTTTTGTATATAATTGTCCCACACGATGAGATCATACCCTACAAAATTAGCTGTGACTCCTTCTTAAAGAAAACATTTAACACACTAACACACAGGTGGCATGCTTAAGAAAAGGTATTATTTGTACCTTCGTTATAAGCACTGGGGAACTAGACTATCTAAAATCAATGCAAAATTCTCTTTGGCTGGATAGATATTTAGTGAAATTTCTTTTTTGTTTCCTTGAATAAGAGGAACCTCTGTCATTATATAGAATATTATAGAATCATAATTCATCATATTTTCTCAGTAGCCAAAGGTCAGAAATAAATATAGTAGTGCCTTGGTATATTAAGAGGTTTTCATATGTTCATTTATTTCTTTGGGTACTTTTCCCTTTAACCTCTGTGAAGAAGTGATTCTCTTGTCCATGACTGATTTTCTTCAAAGTAGGTTTCAGATCTTAATAATTATGAAGTGTGATTCCTGCAAACATTTTCTGTGCTTTTTTTTTTTTTGCTTTATATTATTGTTGAAAGACTTTAAAGACAACGAAAAATCTAGCCATTTTTTAAAACTTGGTTTCCTCTTGGTGCACTTGTAGATGAACTCTATTTTGAGATTAACTGATCTCCTGGAACTTTCTACTTCCTTAGGTATCAGCTGCGTAAGAAAAGCGAGTTGATATAAGAGATCAGTACTGTAGGTAGACTTTCCATAAGTTTTCATCATACCAAGTAAAGGATAAACAGAAGCAAAGCCATTGGATTCCTGCACAGTGCTCTGTGCAAAATAAGCATGAATTTTCCTTTCTCCTCTCACCCCCAAACAAGCAGGAATCCACAATATAAGTGACAGCAGTTCTGATTCCATGGCAATAAGCCCAAAATCTGAGTGAGGCATAGAACATGCACATACACATATATCCCTTCCAGGGAACCACATGGTTTTTGATCAGGACTGGTCTGCATATAAATTTAAACCTGCTGTAAAGGCACCTTATTCACTGGTTTCATGTAAATGCATAAAAGATATTTGAAAAAAAAAAAAGATAGCCAAGTACCCTAAGAAAAATTACTTGCTTATAAACTGTCCTGAGATGGCACATCTGTCATCAATTAAAGCACTACTATGTCTTTGGCTTAAGAATTACAAACAATAGAAAATAATATAAAAAATGAAAATGCTCCCTTTAAATAATGTTGTAATTAGGCTTAAACCATTTTCCATAATGGTGGGACTTTTGAATCTCTTTACTGTAAACCTTAAGTATCATCATCTTGTAAACCTTACATATACTCCTTACATATAGTATAGGCACTTAATAAATACTTATTTAGTAAATAATCAGGTAATTTAATGAAAATTGTAAGTTGTTACATAAAATTAGGGAAAAGGAGGCATTACTCCTAACTCTGACCTGCGTGTCTGTAGTTTACACACATACCATGTGAATATCCGGTCACTGCCCAAAGCATCTTCCACTCCAGCCATCCATTTTCTTTCCCAGTTACTGTCCTTAGGCCCTAGCACTAGGATCACTCCAAAAGTCTCTTTTCTTGCCCCTCCCTTCCCATTCAGTGAATCCCAAAATTCAATTTCCCCCTCAACAATATCTCTTCAATCGGCCTCTTTCTTTTCATTGCCAAGACTTCACAGTGGGTCTTGGGAAGGATGGCCCTTATCTCCTTTCTGAATTTAGAAATAGGTCATCCTTCCTTCATGATGTTTTCATAAAACCTTTAAGCACCTAAAATAATTGTTCCCACCATCATTTTCCTCATCTCGTTTCTTGACCCAGGAACCTACACTGTTTCACTCTACCCCTAAATTAAAACCCAAATTCCTCATCTGGTTCTACAGTTCCTCTCTTACGAGTTATTCACCTTGTCCTCTTTTTCTTCCCAAACTCCAAGGTCCCCATCACCTTCTGTTTCCTCTAATGTAGAATGACCAAGGGCTCCAGTTGGACCTCCAGAGGGACATGAGTCAGTCCCTTATCTATCTCCATGCACCTGCAGTGACGCTTTTGTTCATTACCCTGCTTTAGCATGTTGGGGGATTCACTCTTTCCCACTTCCCCATCTTTGTTTATGCTCTTTGCACTATATGATGCTCTTCTCTCTCACTTTAGTAAACATATCCACCACTCCCTTCCACATTTTTTTATCGATTGATTACCCTAAGGACTTTATATATTTTGTGCACACTCACTTTTATGTTAATCTGGAAGCCGTTTTTCCTGTATACGTTATGTCATTTCCTCATTCTCAGCAAGACTATAGGCCTCTTACGGAAGTAGAGAACATTTTCTTAAGTATGATACAGAACTCTGCATAAAAAAAACTTCTACGGCAGCAAACAAATGTTTGCTGCTGGCTTCTTAATGAAATATGTGACCATTAGATCTCAATAAGACATTTGGATTCTTCAGTTATGATTAAAAATAGTTGTATGTTGTAGAAAGACTCGCTGCACATCCATAACCTCCTGGTCCAGACCAGGAGCTTAAAAATGTTGGAGGAACAGGTAAAGCACTCAGGACTGTTAGGCAGGGTGTTGAGTTGGGAGGCCTTGATTGTGTTCTACTCTGTGAAAAACGTCAAAGGTCCTAGGTTTCCCAGACAAGCAATAGTTCTCAGAGGCAGTAGGGGGCAGGTTCACAATTTGGTAGAGGAAGCTTGCCAGACGTTGTTATCATATTCAGATGGGTTTGTCCTTAAATGAGCACATCTGACGAGCATCCCCACCCAAGCTGCTCTCTGAAGATGTAAGTGGGCAACAAAGCACAAGTGTGACTCAGTCAGCTGCCAGAGACTGACTGGCTCCCAAAACATCCACACCCACCACTTTACACTGTGCAAAATGTACTATTTTGCTCTGGTTTGTGCCAGCCCAGTGTTTGAGATTTATCAATGAATCAGGAAAGGAGAGAAGCCATCAATATTACAGATTTCAAACATTCTTCATTAGAAAATTTAACAGACTCTCTAGAGGTCCCATGGGGTCAACTGATATGTAAGGAAGTCTTCTTCTGATTATTTTAGCCCACCTAATAAAATCTGATGGCCATGCATGGGTTGCTTCAGGGAATATAATTTTATATTAGGGTTAAAAAAGAACGAGAATTAAATTTTATATCTTGGTCCCAAAGAAAGACTGTCTTTCTGAGGGTATATGGAAAGGCCTTTTTGGCCACGAGTTAACCATTTTATGACACTATCTGTGAGAGCGGAAACCTGGACTCTCTTATTCACTGCCTTACCCGGTGCCAGACATAGTAGGTGCTCAATAAATAGCTGCTGAATTAATGAATGAATTGCATCTAATTCATTTGTCATTTAGTTTTGTAAGGTTTCCTGGAGTAAGAAGGAAGTATTTAAATTAACAATATTTATCTATTTTCTGAGACTTGTCATGCTTACTCTTAAAGGTAAATTTTGCATGAAAATCTCTAAAGAAAAAAAAGAAAGAAAGAAAATCTCTAAAGAAAAAGACCTCAAAAGACTTTTGAGTTAAGCTATTATAAACAGAGAACTGTTTTCTTTCTTGGAAAATAGTTATTACTTTCATTTCTGTTTTTATGACCATTGAAACCTTACCTTTAGTCTTGGTCTTAAAAGTATAAAGTGTATTATTATAAATATATGCTGATGTTGTTAAAAAGCTTGGGAAATATGTCTTTGGGTATAGATAGCCATAGTCCTTGGGTTATTCTGGAAACAGCCCATTTTCTAATAGGATTTATATCACCTAAAGGTTTTATAGTGAATTTACTACATGTTGTCTAGAAAATGAAGTGCCAAGAAGAATGGCAACTTGGACCATAGGTAGTCAGAGATGATACATGATGCTGACCTCACCGATCCAATTCTTCACCCTATTCTTCCATTCAAAAATCTCATCTACACCATTTATTTACATTGGAAAAGCCAATAGGACTCGGAAATTATTGGTTATTTATGTTTTTCTGGGTACTGTATGTATGTGAGATTTTTTGGTTTCAATCATTGTTATCAAGTTGTGATTCACAGTTTCAGTATAGCTATCTCTGCCTTTCATTTAAACCACTCCCCCCCCCCCTTTTTTTTTTGCATTGTAGTACTCCCAGGAGCAAATCCTGGCTGTGAATGTACCAGGAACTATGCAATAAGTTATCTGTCTGTTGAATAAAGCTATTGAAGAATCAGTATTTATACCTTTGGAAGGGAATTTGGCTATGTTATTCTGAGTGGGTCTGATTCGCCCGAACCCTGCCTGTGTACCTCACTGCCAAAGGAGAGAAACCAAGTAGGTGGAACACATGTATCTTTTGTGTACCAGTCTGCTAGACCTCAAACAAGATTACTGTTGACAGGGAAAAACAAATTTCCTTTTCATTCCACAGGATAACTTAGCTGCTTTCAGATGCAAAAGCCCTTCCCCCCAACCTCCATTCTCCCTCCTGAACCCTCTCCCCTTTAATTCCTGTCTGGAATGGATTCCTCCCAAATGAGGATAATCCTGCCTTAGCTGTTTACTCACTTGGTTACCTTCCTGGGCTCTGCACCGTCCACAACAGGCTTTGCTGCTTGTATTTATTCCTGCCAGAATGCACTTAGGAGTTTTTATTATTGTTTTGGTTGAGGTGGCACTTTAGCTTTAAGCCCTTATATTTATGATTTATAACTTTCTGTCGAAATTGCATGTTGGACTAGAATTTCCCCGGCATATTCTCTATTTAAACACAAATGTTTCATAAAATTTGAAGAAAATGTTGGGCATGGCAGCCCAGTATTCAAGAATTCATTTCACTCACCTGCCTTCAGAAGTAGCTGACATACCTCGATCCATTATGTACTGAACATATCTGGACACTCAATAATAAGCCGTAGACACATACTTAACCTTAGGAAACTATTATGAAAAAGAATTCTATGAACCTTTTAATAAAATGAATTTTCGATGATCATTGTTTTGTGTTTCAAAAGTACCTATGGATAGCTACATGATAGTTAAATTATGGTTATTCATTCTTTAATGGTAATAGTTGCTATGGTGCTATAAACTCCAAGAGAGCTTTGCAAAGCCCGTCTCACATATATTACTTCATTTCATCTTCATAATCACCCTACAAAGTGGGTATGATTACTCTTGTAACTTGCTCAAAGTCACCTTGGCTGGTAAGTAGCATTAAAGGATTTGAATCCCTATCTACCCATCTCTAGAGCCTTTGTTTATTCTATTAGATGTACCCATAAACCTGAGTAGTCTGAGTTACTTATTCTTCTTAAGTAATAGTCCCACATGAATACCTTTTGTCATGTGTTGAAAGAATTGGCACATGTATACTATCACAACCCACAGGTTGTTTTGTTTGTTTTTTAAATATAAATTCTCTTTCCTTCACCAGGGAATAGCTAGTTTGTAATCAGAAGTGAAGGTTAAAGGATTTATAAGGGAAATGGGTAAATTCCTAAACAGGAGTATGATAATCACTCAAATGGGGCATCATAATTTTAAAATAATTGCACTTTCCCATTGTTGTTGGTTACATAAAACTCTAAGCAGACATCTACAAGTTCAATTCTAATCTATTGTGTTTTATATTCTTTCCAAGGAACTCCATCACTGACACATTTAAGTTAAACATATATTGTAAAAAATCATGTGAGGAATGTTGTAGAACTGACAGAGAGTGGCACTAGACACCTTAAATTTAAATTTCATGACTTTTGTGCAATTAGAAGCTCAACCTTAACATTGCATTAACTTAGCTTTTTTGCATTTAATTATAGATATTGGGTTAAAGCTATGGAAGTTAATATTTTAAGCCTCCATTAATGGTTGTAATCGATTTTTTTGTATTATTTTTTGTTATAATAATCAAAAGAGCACTTAACCTGGACAGGAAATAAATCTGGGATTCTGGAGATTAATGTTAAATCTGCTAATGTATTGTCCTACCATTCCCTGGAAGCCTAGGTTATCTGATGCTATATGCAAGTGCTTACAGGTGACAAGAGTCTCTTCTAGGTTTCAGTATTTCTCTTTGAATTGTCATAACAGCATTGTTTTGTTTTTTTTTTTTTCAGTTTCACAGTAGGATGCATTTTAAGCAAATGGAGGGTGGGGATTCCAAGATGAAAGGAATTGACATAAAAAAACTAAAGGAATTGCTTAATTTGTAAATTTAATCCTGTATCATGATTCCTCATTAGGGATATTTGCTGTTCTGATTCTGTACCAAGCACAGGGGGCAAATGGGACAGAAAGGGCACTAACTGTATTGAAGATGGCACTAGAAATTTGGAGGGCTCTTAATAATTAGGTACTTAAGCTCACCTAGAGAAGTGATTAGTGTTTAGAAGTGGAGACATGGCTACAGGAACACAGATAAATTAGAAAGGAACAAAATGTCCAGTTTACCACAGTTCTTTTAAATAATCGTAGCCTGTACAAGGGATGTGGCAACACTGTCCATGCTGCTCACACAGCCTTCCCAGTCTTCTGAGTCCCAGTGCCTTTGACTGTGTGGCACAGAGACAGCCTGAGCATGACGATCCCTGGCTTCGTTTTTGCCTTTCTGTAGGTCTCTGTCACAAACTCACTGGATACTCTCAAATAAGCTATTCACTCCCTGATTTTCCATTCTTCTCCTCAAGACATGGATGAAATGCCTCCCTCTCAAATAGTGTGAACGTTTACAGCATTTTCTTAAAAAGCATGGGCTGAAAACAGTTTAGGACCAAGAGAAGATGAACACTTATAGCTCAGAGCCACTCAGCAAACACGTAGTAGGATCTCACCAGAGGTTTCGAGGTACAGGCGTGGATGCAACATTGTCCTCGAGTAGCTCTAAGTGAGGACTGTGTGAACCAGAAGGGTGGATACAGTCTAGAAAGAGATCAAATAAATATGACAGGAGTGATACTAGTGCAGGGCAGAGAGCATGATGGTTGGATATTTGAAAAGCAAGAATAAGTAAATAATGAACATATGATGTAGAGGAAAGAACACTGGAATGGGAGTTTGTTCTGGCCTTGGTTGCTTACCGTGCATGCTCCAGAATAATATTCTTTGTTCCTGTGTTTCTTTATCTATAAAATGGTTGTGCTGTCTGATTGCTTAGCCACAATGTATGCTGGGAGTCAAATAAGAACTTTGCAGCAGCACTTTGAACACTTTACCGTGCTATGCAAATGTCTAGCAACATAACTAGCATATCATCACAAATGGTGGAGAATCAACATAAATCAGTAGGTGATTCGACCAAAACTTATTTTGCCAAAAATGCCAAACAGTAGCACCAGAAGTAAACATTGATGCTTACATCATATGAATGATGCCTCTGACTGAAATTTTGTTGTATGGAATTGAAACGTTCTGGCCACAGACTAACAAAGTAATTCTGACTTTCCAAAATTATAATCTCTTGAAGCTAGGAAAGAGAAACTTGAAATTGGAAAAAGGCTGGACACTTATACATTAAAAATGACAGGATGAAAAAGAAGGAGGATTGTGCTTTTCCAAATGTCAAAATTTGAAATGCTAATAAAATCCAATAAATAGGATATTTACCATGGCTACAACAACTAGCAAAGGTTAGCATGGACAAGGACTAGAAACCATTAAAGGCACTGAAGGACAACAATCAATGATAGTGCCAACCCTGGAAGAGTTTTAATTTCACTGGCATGTGCTCAAGTCATGGAGCATCTTTCATAGACTGAAACCAACTGTAATCATTATTTAGAAGAGATTTTTTTAATACACATATTATTTCTTTACTGTGCTTTTTTTTTTTTTTTTGCATAGCTGAAGTTACTTTTGAATCAAAGTAAAAAAAAAAAAAAACTGTTTTTACATGATTTAACTCCAACAGTTTGAGTCAGAAGACAGAATGCTCAGACACAAACAGGACCTGTCTCTACACATCTTAGACAGAGAGCAGAATATTCAAACATGTGTATCTTGCACTTAATTTAAACTGCGTGCTTGGTTACCTATCTCTTTGGCAATTCAGTATAAAGTTTTATTACTGTGAAATAGAATAGGGTAGGGATTTATGTCACACAAAAATGAATTTCCATGGATGGGAACACACATGAAATAATTTAGGTAAGCAGTATGTCAAATGAAAATTTAAGATGTTAGAGCTGGTGGTGCAAAGGGAGGAAGCAAAGAGGAGGTTTGTGTAATAGATGATAAATACACCAGGGAAAGAAAAAGGACCGCAGTTGCTATAGGAAGTTATTACTGATGTTGAAGAATTGTGGAAAACATTGAAGAATGAATTTTAGGACCAAGAAATCAAAGCAACTGATTAGATGAAGGGAAATCTCATTTGAATGTCAATGGAAATCCTAACACTTAAAATAATTGCGAGCTTTTATTATAGTTAGATACAGGAATGAATGAAAATCTTAAGCCTAGAGGTTGTGTAGGTTTAGCCCTCAGGGACATTCTTCAAACTCTTTTTTGCCAAGGTCACTGAAAGAATGGTGATGAGCAAAAAGCTACTGTCACTTCTGCAAAAATCCTTCCTTTCGTTGATTCAGTTTCATTTCAAAGCAGTCCCAATTTTGACAAATGGAACGTGATAATGTTTACTCTCGTGCTTCTCTGCTAGTTTCTAGTATACCTCAGGTATAATGGAAGGGTCTGAAAATCTTCTTTTTGTCTTTCCATACTTCTGGGTTTTTCTGTGTGTTTATGTGAAGAAATTTATAGTAGCAAGTCTCTGACATTGAGGTAAAAGAAGTCCAATTTTTAATTGGCCTTCAACTCTCTCCAGTCCTCAAACCTAGGCTAAAAGTCTCAAAAGAACCATAAAGTCACTATTAGGATTTAGAACTTAAGTAGCTAATTTAGATAAGGGGCAGAAGAGAAGGATGAGGAAAGTTTAAAGTGTCTAACTTGATGTCATCTGCCAAGAGAGATAGCATGGGAGGAAAAAGAAGAGATTTGCCAAGAAAGGCAAGTAATGCTTTTGATTTGGGACTTGTATTTAAGATGGCTGCAAGATGTTTAGATTTTCTCAAAATATCCAGGGACCATAGACAACACGTCTGGAGCTCCAGAGAAAGTGCTGCACTGGAGGCAGAAATTTGGGAGTTACTTGTCAGGAAGTAGTAGGTGAAGCCATAAAAGACTAGATGACATGATTCTAGAAGTTGTGAGGAGAAAACTCATTGCAGAATAGAAAAAAATTCTAGTATTCAACGAATGGACAAGAAAGTGGAGCCAAAGAAAAGACGAGAGAGGACTGTCAGTGACAGAGAGTGGGAAAACGAGGCCAATATTGAGGAAACCAAGGGTGAGGTGCTGCAGAGAGGGCCTGTAGTGAAACCAACTAAAAATAAAACAGAAAATGTCTAAGGAATTTGGCTCAAAAGAGGTTAATACTGACACTGAGAGTAAGGTACCAAACATACTGTGCTTTTTTTGAGGTAATAGTTTAGGGCAGTAATTTCATTAGTGGTAGTGGTAGTAGAAGCCCCATAGAACTTATGGCATTTTTTTAAAGCCCTTAGTTCTCATATTTCTCAATTTATCTCTTCACTTATCCCTCCCTTTGGTGTTGTTTTAACTTTTCAAAATATTTAATGTGCACTTAATTTTGGGAGCACAGTTCGTAGGAAGGTAGTCCACAAGATGCATTAAAAGGTTGTGGATATCATAGTAACATTTCAATGCCAGAAAAACCCACCATCCCTACCTGCTACCTAAATAGGACAAGACAAAAAGCTAGAATTTTTTTTTAACCACCTTATATAATTTCCAAACCAGTTATGTTGTATTCAACATTTTTTCAACTACAGTTCTGTGGAGGATGAGAAAGTAAATAAAACATGTACTGTCCTTGAAGATCTTACACACCAGTGAGGAATTCATTACATCGTGAAAATTCGTTTCTTGGTCAAAGAAACAAATAAAGTATCTTGGAGAGAAAGCCAATCTCTGGTTTAGGGGAGTTCTTAGTAAAGGTGATATTGGTTTTTATAACACATAAACCTCCAAATCTTCATGGCTTAACCTAATAGAAGTTTATCTTTTGCTCATGTAGAAACTGGCCAAGGAACCACGTTGACAGAAGTTCTGTCATCTTCACTCAGTTTCCAAGGTCACCTTGGGTGTGACTTCCAGTCAGAACACTCATAAGAGAAAGAGCAATCATGGCAAAGGAATGTTTTGGGGCCAGGGCAGGAGCAGCTCATGTCATGTCTACTGACATCCCACTGGCCAGAATTTGGTCACAAGGCTATAGCCATCTGCAGAGAGGGCTGGGAAATGGAGTTGAGCTATATGCCAAGATGAAAAGCAAAGGGCTTTTTTCATGTTAGCCAGTGTTAGCTGCCTGAGCTCAGGGAGGTTCCCAAGGTTGGGATTTAGACTTAACAGGCAATGGGGGAATCCACGGAAGAGTGATACAGAAGGGGAAAAGGGAGGGTTGAAGGAAGGAGCTGTTCTAACCTCACCTCCATGGGTAGGGTCCTCAATGGTGGTAGGGACATGTTAGCTTTCAATATAAGCTCCTTGATGACACTGTTCTCTCATCTAAGAGAATTCATCTATTTCAGAGGGAAAAAATCTCCAGTGCATACTAATTTACCTCACTGGATAGTAAACGTTAAAACAGAGAGGAATCACAGGCTTTCTCCTTAATTCCCTTAATTCCCTACCTCATTTTAGAGGTAAGAAAGAAGATCCCAGGGAGCTCATGCCTTCCGGGCCTCACCCTGGGAGGCATTGTCGAAACCAGGGTAGAATCCAGGCCTCAGCTGACCTTCCAGAGCTCTTTCTCTGAGGAAGGTACAAGTTGTAGCATTTTTGTAGGAGAGGAACAAGGGTTAAATTCCAGTCACCACAATTATGTAGAAATAACCATGGAGCCTCATCATAATTTTTTTTCTGTCATCGTATTTTAAATTCTACTGCCAAGCTCAAGGAAGTCAGCTAGTGCTGACGTAAAATCTCTTCTATGATAATCAGGATAGTCCATATTTACTTCTTATGAAAAAAAATCTTTTTTTTTTAAATTCTGAAGGCCAGTGTATATGTCCTATTCTTCTCATGTCTCGTGTAGGTATTTAACAGTCCAAATATAAGAGCAAGTGTAGATGCAATCAGCATGCTTAATGTTAGTCTTTCACCTAAATTTTAAAAGAAAGAGGAAACCAGAGGTTAGTGGTTAGTTAGTCAGATGGCTATAATTGAGTTTGTGTTGTTTTCATTGTTATAAAATTTTAATTGGCATCAGTGCTTAAATGTATATCAGAATGCATGTCACAGCTTTTGTACAAAAATACAATTGACTTTAGAACATATTTTCTTAAAAGAGAGTGATAAATTATCTCAGATTTGTGATTCTTTACTTTTAAAAATCATAAGGTCAGTTCTTTAATTAAAAGATAAAGAAAAGTGCTCAGTGTCCATGTAGTAAAATCATTTATATCAGGACAATCTGCTAACAAAAAAAAAAAAAAAAGATAAAACTATGGAGGGAGGGATTCAAACTATCTGCATAATAATTCGCCTCAGACTGACTTCTTTTATGGTCTCATAAGATCCACTTCTTGAAGCCCCCCTCTTTCAGTGCAAAAATATGGAAATGATACAAAGTACAACAAAGAATTTGTCCTAAATATATTCATGTCAGTTTCAATCATGAGTCTTAATTATTTTTCTATTAAATAATACGTCTCTTATATATAAACATTCTTTTTTTTTTAAACAACATGAATATATTGTAAGCCTCTGTTATAGAAAACATAGATATAGGGGCTCCTGGGTGGCTCAGTCAGTTAAACGTCCAATTGTCGATTTTAACTCGGGTCGCGATCTCGAGGTTATGGGATAGATCCCCAAGTCAGGCTCCATGCTCAGCAGAGAGTCTGCTTAAGATTCTCTCTCGCTCCCCCTACCACTCATTTTCTCTTTCTTGAATAAATAAATAAATAAAATATTTAAAGAAAAAAGAAGCTATAGATACAGGTACAGATGCAGATAGGTATACACAGAGATACAAAACACTCAATTGGATCTACTGGTAAATAGATATTAAATATGGTACAGAGTACAAATGTGTGTTTTGCCCACCCAGCCTATTTGATGGTCTTCTCCATGTGTCTCTACAGAGGCAGGTTAGTTAGACACTTACTCAAAGGTATAAATACCTTTGAGATTATGGCAAGGTATTACAAAGACCATTAGATAATGAAATACAGCGGAACATTTATAAACACCAGATCTGAGAATGTTTGTTGATGGAAGGCTCAAGATCCAGCTGTATCTGTGTTGGAAAATGTGAACACTAATGTGTTCCTCCTCCAATAAGGAATCACGTGGCACGGTCAGGATTAATGACGAGGGTTTGTGAGTATTGTGATGACAGACCTTGCTGTTAAAAGGCTTCCCTGTGAAGTAATGTGGATATTGTCTTATCCACCCAATGTTTGGCAAAGAGTAGAGGCTCTTTGATAAGCCAATACCAGACTATATGCCAGAAACATTCTATTTCCTATGTAAGATTTGCCCTTTTGTGAGGCTCCAGTCAGATTTTTGGACCTGCCATCTAGTGGCCACTGCAGTAACAAGGCAATCGGCACATTTTGGTTTTCACTTGAAGACTGAGCTCATCCACAGGTACATAGGGAGGTGCTCCAGCCATTAGGCACAGTCCTCTCTTTTTTCCTTAGACATACTGCCATTTTCATAGAGCAGCTTCAAGCAGAACATTTGTTATATCCACAGGAAAACAGATTTTTCACATGAAGTTATATACTTTCCACCTGAAATTTAAGAAAGAAGAGATTGAGAGAGAGAAAGACAAGAGAGAGCAGAGGAGGAAGGGGAGGGAAGGGGAGGAGAAAGAAGGGGAGGGAAAGGAAGAGAAGGGAAAGAGGAGAGAGGGAAGGAAAGAGGGAGGGAGGAAAGGAGGAAGGAAGGAAAGAAGGAAGGAAGGAAGGAAGGAAGGAAGGAAGGAAGGAAGGAAGGAAGGAAGTCTTCCATTATTGAAAAAAGCTGTGGAGTGCTGAAGGGAGAGGGGAGGGGAGAGGGAAGCTGGAGAGCAGGCACATTTTCTGTCAAGTAGTTCTACTTGTGAGACTAATTCTGACAAACTGTGCACCCAGCAGAGTAAACCTCTTATTTTGCTGCTTTTGCTCCGATCCCCCACATAGCTGTAATGTTCTACTTGTTTTTCCCTGTCCTATAAACCACATAGGCATTTGATATGATACATAATGTTGGCAAAGGAACAATTTACAAATGACTTAAGTAGGTAATTATTTATTAGAATATCGGTCTATAGAAGTCTATGTTACTGTAGCAAAACCTGGTAAGAGGTTAGTTTTGTCTCAGTGTTTCTATTATAATCCCTGTTTATTAGTTTTCCTTTTTCCAGGGACTTATGAGTGGAATGTAAAAATGCACAGTGGGCTATTATTATTATTTATTATTTGTCAAAAAAGCATGAATATATAGAGCAAAGGCCAGTTTGTGAACTATGCCAGACAGGCTCTAGCCTCAAAGACCTCACAATACAACTCTTAAGCAGGTCCTGAAAAATGCAAGACAGAATGAAAACAGATGGATGAATGATACTTATTCAATATCTTAAATATAGAACTCAGTGGTGCAGGTGCATCTTCAGATGTTATTTGAAAGAAGAGACAGCATATCTTGGCATTGTGTCATTTATTCATAAATATTATAAATTTTATATTATTTGAGAAACTATTCTAAATATACAGGGTGGTTTGAAAGAAGGTGTGAAAGCTGATCCCTCAAATGAGACAAAGGGCAAATCAAATGAAAAGCAGGGACCCAACATAGTAAAAAAAAAAAAAAAAAAGTGGAGGAGAACCAGTCCAAGGATGGAGCCAAGGAAAAATAAACCCCAAGGGGATACATAAAATTTGATGAAAAAGAATTGCAAGGATTTAAAAAAAAAAAAAGAATCAAATCAACCAAGAAGAAAGATGATCTTGGCAGCTATGTCCTGAATATACTAAAATTGCCAAGAGACTCCATGAACAATAATGGCAAAGACAATGATTTAGTTATGGAAATTGCAGCGCAAGGCTGTAGAATTCTCTGTGGTGGACAGAGGGCCTGGTCTCGAACACAATATCTATATAGCAGGAAGAATAGTCAGATTTAGGTAAAAGCAGAATAAAAGATGGGACAGGAGTCAGGTTTGTCAGTTGAGGAAGAAAGAAGCCAGTGAAACTATCCAATGCAACCATGGTATTTTTTTTGAACATCCATTATCTGTCCTACATTATGTTAGTCATTAGGGAGTGTACTATAGATATAAGTCAGGACCCTGAGCCAAAAACAAACCTCTGTTCAAAGTGAAAAGATAAAACTGACACACCTGCAACAATTAGAAAAGATAAGGCAGCTGATGTTATTAGGCATAGCAGAATTTTCTGGAAGAGAGAAATCAGCCGGCCTTAGAGTAATTGTGGAAAAGCCATCCAGGAGATGAGCCCCAAGCTGAGACTTGAATCGGTGTGTGGAGAACTGACATTAAAAACAGGGAGAAATGTGATGCAATTGTCAGGACGGAAATCAACAGAGTGTTTGAGGGAAGCTATAAAACGCCCCTGCTGAGTGGAGATGGATGGTTTGAGCAGGAGCGTGAGGAGAAACAGGTAGGATGGTAAAGTGAGGCCAGCGTCTGTGTTTAAATACATAATCCTCCCAATACCTTGCATTTCAATTCCTTGATTGTCTCATCATCTGCCCTCCACCCTACTGTAGCTTTTCACTTCTGTGGTTACATTTTTGACCTTTTCATTAGTGATAATCACAACTTTTCCACGATCTCAATTTCAAGCATCCCACTCTTCAACCACCACCTAATATTTTCACAGCTCCCCTTACTGCAACAACTCCAGAACACACAGGGACCTTTCATTCATCAGTTCTACCCTTAACCCCTCGTATTCTCACTTCCTTGTATAGTTTAGATTCTTTGGACAATGACTGTAATCCTTTTCTTGCACACGCCTTAACTTCCTTGATCTTCTTTTGCTTCGCTGTCCTCTCCTGGCAAATCCTAATCATAGAGATCGTATGCAACTCCATGCCTGTTGTAGGCCTGCATGCCAGCTGACTGTGGCTGGGGAAAAGCATACAAGTAAACTGATGACTCTCCCTGTAAGCTCTCGATCACTCCAAGAGGTTCTTAGTGCTGCCCTGCACTAATTTTGTCCTTCTCCATATCCTACAAGAGCATTTCATCTCTTTTCCTCTCTCAGACTTCCAACAATTCCTTCCCTATTCTCACTGTCAACTTATGACCCTCCTTCCTACTTCATGGAGAAAATAGAAACAGTCAAAAAAGAACTTGTATGAACGCTGGCTCTCCAGCACACCTACCCTCCCATCTGCATGCATGCCCACACACTGCCTTCTCCCCTATAACTATGGACAAACCTTGTGCGCTCCTGTCTCAGCACACCCCTCGCTGTGCCTTCAGTCCCCACCCCGCTCACATATTCATAAACAGTGCTCCCGAAAAACCTCCCCTCTCTCATTTTACCAATTTCCCCCTATCTTCCAAATCCTCCCTATAGCATATGAACATGTTGTAAGTTCTCTCATTCTAAAAAAGACCCTTTTTTAAGCCCCCACTCCCTGCCAGCTGCCACCTCATATCTTTGATTCCCGCTATAAGCCAAGGTTCTTGAGAAATGCTTATCATCACTACTGACATTCTCCACTTCTACTCTGATTCTCTCTTGACTCTAATTAGCACCTGCACCCACCATTAAGATTCACCAGCAACTTCCATGTTGCCAAATCCATGAAATAATTCAGTCTTTGTTTTTACCCATCTGCCAGCATTGTTTTCCATGGTTCCTTCTTCTTTCACCATTAAAACACTTTCTTCACTTGGCTGGCTTTCAGTCCCCCACACTCATTTGACTTTTTCCCCATCTTACAGGCCATTCTTTCTCAGTCTCCTTTGCTAGTATATTCTCATCTCTGCAGCATGTAAACACCGAGGGTCCTAGAGCTCAATCCTTGAACCTCCTCTCTTCTTTATCTCCATTCACTTCCTTCAGAGTCACACCCCAGGTTATAGTTCAAGCTCATACCTCTGGTCCAGGCCTTTACCCTGAATTCTAGGGTCACATATTTAACAGTCTACTCAACATCTCCACTGTGAGCCTAATGGACATCGGGGACCCAATATTCCCCCAGTGGAATTACTCATTGTATTCAGCAAATATGGTTTTCCCCATCTTAGTAAATAGCACCTCGATCCTCCATCCTCCAAGTCAAAGTTTTTATTTCTCTCCTAGCTTTTTATTTCTGGCACAAATTCAACTTGTCAATTAATTCTGCAGTTCTACCTCCAAAACACATTCAGAATCTTACCACTTCTTATCCTCACCACCACTACTACCTTGATTCAAGCTACCGCCATCTCTTGCCTGGATTATTGGATAGCCTCCTAATTATCTTCCCTGCTTCTGGCCTTGCCACTTATAGTCTACTCACAAAACAGTAGCCAGAGTGCTTCTTTGTAATGATGTAATGTAACTCAGACCACCATGTCACTCCTCTGCTCAGAAGTCTCCAATGGCCCCTGTCTATTCAAAGGAAAAGCTAAAGCCTTTATGGTAGTCCAAAAAGCCATACACATTGTTTACCATATTAACTTGTGTCCTTCAGCACTTGATCTCTCATTCACTCCTCTCAAGCTTCCTTGACCTTTTTGCTTTCCATACCTATCATATATGATTTCACCTCAGGGCCTTTGCACGAGCTTTCTTCTCTGCCTGTAATGCTTTTCCCAGATAAGTCTTATTTACTCACCACCCTCAGGTCTTTGCTCAATTTTCATTTCTAAGAATGTCTTTCATAACCACCATATTTACAATTGTACTCCCTGCCCCCCACTTTGCTTCATTTCTTTTCACAGCATTTACTCCCTTTAGATATATGTTTTATTCGCTTATTTACTTCCCCCTGCCATGGAATGTAAGCCCAATGATTGCTGGGTTTTGTTGTTTGGTTTTTGAGGTTTTTGTCTGTTTTATACTTTAAGAAATCCCCAGTGTCTAGAACAGTACCTGGTGTATAAAGGTGTTCAGTAAATATTTGCTGGAAGAATGAAAAAAGAATGAGTGCTTCTTTCCCTGACTTTGCAGGTGTTTTTATTAAATGCAAAACTTAATATCGTGGCATGGGCCCCTTGATTCTCCGTGGCAAAATTTTTAGATTCTTCAAAATTAATTTTGAAAGTAAGTGCACTTTTTTCAGGTTTATCCAGAATATTAGATAAGCCACTATTTCTGTTCAGCACCCAAAGCAGCAACATCTAAAGTACTTATTATTTTTTTTCATTTGGTAAATGTTTATCAGGGAATATGAGCATTCTAGACACAGGTAGCGAGTTGTGCAAAGGCTCCGTAATATAAGAGAACACAGTACAGTGGACTGTTACAATATCACAAGTGACAGATAACAGAGGCCTGAGTTAATGTGGTACAATGGGAACAGGAGACCTAGAAAAGTGAGAAACATCCATAAGTAAAAGGTCACTAGAATGAAGAAGCCTGGTTGATGGGGAAAACAAAATACTGCCTATCTTTATCAGGCTATAAAGTGGAAAGTGATTGTGAAAGAAGTGGGTAAGTGTGAAACAACTTGAACTTAGAAGACGTGAGTTGCGAAAGTCCCTTTGTAGGACATAGACGGAGAATCCCTCATTGTTAGAGTCACTGTGAAGACATTCAGTGTGTCCACTGGTGACCTTGTTAGAATCATTCCAGAAGGTATTCCCAGATCAGGCCCTAACTCTCATTCTTCCAATTGCCTGACTGACAGTTGAAATAGTTTGAAGTTCCAAATTTTCTACCTAGTGACCTCATCCTTCCTGAAAGTTTTTTTTTTCTTCTTATTTTATACTGAAATTACTAGACCAAGAGAGTAATGTATACATGTACAGAGAGGTATACACACACACATAATAGTTTTAAACCCAATTAACTGTAAATATCGCTTTCTATGCACAAAAGCCTCCCTCAGTTATTAAAAGAAATTACATTAGAATTACAAATCTGGTGATTATTTGAGGGGTGATGAAAAAGCAACAGATGGTTCTCAGGTATGGGGCTTGGGCAGATGGGTGATTGGTAATGCTATTTGCTCACATAAGGAACATAAGAAGAGAAACTTTGAAGAAGAGGATGATTCAACTTTGGCCATGTTGAGATATCCGATTAGAATTGTCCAGTAGGTCTTTTGTTGTAGAGAGCTAGAGGCCAGGAGAGAACTAATGGCTCAAGCTCCTGATTTGAGAGATATTAACATATTGATGATCATTAAAACTGGGAATCATAGGTATCCAGTGGGCAGTGGACATAGCAGTGTGAAGTATGTGTGATAAAACATTGCCAGATGTGACCTGGACATCAAGGAACTTCTAATCACTTATCTGACATTTTCCTAGACTAATTTCCTCTTATATGCATTCTCATACATCCCCTACACCAGCCCACATCCTATCCCCAGCCTTCTATTTATTTAAAAACATCTCTAATTAAACACTTGAACCCTTTACATTGATATTTGCGTGATCTCTGTAACAACAAAATACCTCAAAATTGAATGCAGAGAGAAAGCTCAGACATAAGATCCCACCATTAGTGAACTCTAAGCTCTCATTATTTTAAGAAACTATAGAATAAGCCTATTTACATCATGAACAATGTCCCCTAATTTACCCTGTCTCTAAGAGTTTTTGTCAGATTTTCTTTGACTGGCATGTGTCATATTCATGTGTCATAACATAAACCATTGGGATATTTAAGGAGATCTCTGTGAACAAATGAGAGGGAGGTCATCTTTATTTTTTGTCTTTCCATTTGCAGTAAAGGAACCAGAGGCACTCAGAACTTAAGTTACTCCCTGAGGGCCAGCCTCTCTGTAAGTCAGCCATCCTACAGAAATTTAACTTCCAATTTTATTGAGCTTAGATTACTTATTTTTTTCTTGACTTGAATTATTTAAATAAGTTTTCTGGCCATACCACTTTTGTCACCTCTATACTTCGGTAGGTTCATTTATTTACCTTTTAATTTTAAAATATTTTGTATGTGTTCTCTCGCCTCATACTTGGAATTTTCCCGATAGAGGCAGCCTTTGAATGGAAAATGTATGTTGGTTCTATAGTAGTAGTTGTCATCTCTGTTGTCCTGAATTTCTAGAATCTATGATTGTCAGGGACTTCTCTTTGCTGTGCCTCTTTATTGGCAGTCTCACTTTCTTTCTTGTGTCTTATCTTTATCCCTCCAAAAAAGCTTCTGTGAAATGTGTCTTCCCCACCAATCTTAATGCTACACTGTTAGTGTATGCAGTCTCTATGGTAACTGGGACACATGCCACAATACCAAGATTACTGGAGCAACCATCAGAGTGGGGAAATCGGCACATGCACTCCTTTGGCACCATGGAAGTTTCCCCATTGAAACTGGAATCAGATAGTAATATTTTAATATGCAGGGCAAGGAAGGGAGCAGAGGAAATACTATAAACCCAGTCTTTCTACAGGCACATTATTGGGTTTTGTTGGAATTTGTGAAGTTGAACTAATTGATCATGAGTAAAGCTAGACTGATGCATAGCTTCTGACCGGACGTGGATAAACTGGTTGAATTAGGAGAGGGTGACATTTCTTATTCTTGGAGATATATGACTAATCTGTAAACAAGCTAATTTTACTGAAGTTAGGATATAATCTTAGGTAGACTCAGGAAAAATTACCAATAAACTATAAAATTATTCACTACTGTTATAGGGACAGACTTTTTCAGGTGGTTTCCCTAGCAATTGCTATTGACCCGGTGGGGGGCAAAAGGCAAAATGACTATCTCCCAGTGTGCCTTAGGTAGGGTGGAGGCAGTTCTGTTGGGAAGAAGGAAGGAGAATGAAGCAAGAAAGCTCTTTTGGTTGCTTCCTCTAGCACTCAACTTCCTCTCAAATATATGGAAGATTGTACTCCCAAGTTCACCCAATAGAAACAAAGGGCCTACAGCAGCATTTTGTAACCTTGGCCCTGTTGACATTTGGGGGTTAGATAAATCCTTGTTTTGTAGGATGGTCCTATACATTGTAAGTTTTATAGCATCATCTCTGACCTCTACCTACTAGATGCCAGTGGCAACTTCTTCAGTCTTGACAACCCACAATGTCTCTAGACACTGCCAGATGTCTCCTGGGGGGGCAAAAACCGCCCCAGGGTAAGAACCACCTGCCTAAAGCAAGATCTGACTTGGGTGAGAAAAGAAAGTTGGAGAATTCCTTTAAAGGCCCAGAATATTCATTCAGTGGATACTTCAGCACATATTTGATGAATCTCGACTACCTTCCAGGCACTCTTCTGTGTTTCAGGGATGAAATGATGAACAAAGAAAGCCCTGGTCTCCAGGAGCTTACATTCTGGTGAATGTGTACCAAATGTTCCTAACCAGCTGGAACCCTTTCCCTCAACACAGCCTAACAGCAGATACTTCAAGCCAGCTGAGGGCCAAGAAAAGAAAAACCAAGTTCATATTTGAAGACTCTTTCTCAGTTTATGAACCTCAAAAACGGCACTGATTTAAAAATGAAACTTGGCAAGTGATTAGTTCATATGTTTTAGTTTATAATATGTTTTAATCATTTGGGGTGTTTTCAAAACAAATGGTGAGATTAGGGGTTTTTTTTCCCTTCTATTTTTGGCCTCTTTCCTTTGGAGAGTCCTTCTCTTGTGTTTAGTTTTGGTGTTCTTAGTATATTTGAAGAATGCTTTTAAGTGTTTGAAATGTGTGCACGTGGATGAAAGGAGATGAGGAAGAAGAAACATAAGACTTTGTGATCCCTGATCAAACAAATACCCTTACCGTAGCCCCAAAGCAGTGTTCAGGCATCACTTCCTCAAGAAAGCCTTGTCACACAACCCTCGTGGCAAAGTCCCCTACCCATCCCAGGTGTTCTTCTAACGTTCTTCATATATCCTTATATCCTTATATCCATATATCCTTATATCCTATTTCGCATAAGCGAAATTAAGAATTGGACTGTGAAATTAGTTGTTCAGGTGTTTCCTTGTAGATTATAAGCTCAGTGTGGCTCAGCATCATGCCTGTTCTCCCCAGAGTTCTATTATCTTCAGCACAGGGGCTGGCACACAGCAAGTGCTTAAGAAATATGTGTTAACTGACTGAGAAACCCAGTTTTTGAGGTGTGCTGTCCACACACTTTTAACCCATGCACTGCCTGTGGATTACCCTACCCCACTATCAGACTTAATTGTCTTGATCATTATTTTGTAGGCCATAACGTAACATGTAAATTCCTAAAATCATGCTTAAATCAGAAAGTGTAGAGAACAGCTTAAGTTCATTAATCTTAGGGATATTTCAGGCTTATTTAGAGATTGCAGGAATGTAAGGGAAAGAACAGGGCATGGTATTTAGGAATATTTTAAAGTATTACTGATGCCCTGAGCATTGTTCAAGAATTACAGGGTTTATAGGATAAGCGTGTATAATTGTCAGTATGGGACACAGAGAGAAATTATGTGATTTATTTATAAGTTTTCTTGGTTGATGTCTGTTTCTCCCACTAGATTTTAAGCTCCATGAAGGTGGAGAACTTGTTCTATCCATACTTTATTCTCTGCACCCAGAATGATATTTGACACATAGTAAGTATTCAGTAAATATTTGTTGAATGAATAAGTATAAGCATCCGTTAAACCAATCCTATGTTGATTGATAGATTAATTGCTTATTACTGCATCAAAAATGCAGGAACACGATCAAGTTCTTATTCATTCATTCAACAAATGTATTTTGACGCCTTGCATCCTAACATCCTAGAACAGTGTCTAGCACATAGTAGGCACGCAGTATTTGGTAAGTGAATGAGATAATGAGTATTCACATATACTCAGAGTGTTCATTCACTAAGTGTATCCATTTACTAGGGCTGCCATAAAAATGTGCCATAAACTGGAGACTTAAGATAAATTTATGTCTTACGGTTCTAGAGGCTAGACACCCAAGATCAAAGTGTTCACAGAGTTGGTCCCTTCTGAGGGCTCTAAGATGAATCTGCCCCATGCTTCTCTCCTAATTTCTTGTGGCAATCCTTGGTGTTTTTTGGCTTATGGAAGCATCACCCTGATCTCTCTGCCTTCATCTTTGCATGGTGTTCACCATGTGTTCATGTCCAAGTCCAAACTTCCCCTTTTAGAAGGACCCTAATCACACTAGATTAGGAGCCCACCCCACTCCAATGTTACTTGATCTTAACTTTATTAGTCACATCTGCAATGACCCTATTCCCAAATATAGGCATGTTCTGTGGTACTAGGATTAGAACTTCAACATATGAATTTGGAGAGGAGACAGTTCAGCTCAGTAACACTAAAATAACAAATCTTCAGGTAACACTATTTTGATGGTTAATTTCTATTTTGGAAACATAAACTTCTCAAAATAACATCTAGTTTCATGAGTCTATATGGAAATTGATATGATGATATTAATAGCATTTACTATATTACACAAAAACTTGTATGTTTATAATATAGAAAGGGAGGGATCCCTGGGTGGCGCAGCGGTTTGGCGCCTGCCTTTGGCCCAGGGCGCGATCCTGGAGACCCGGGATCGAATCCCACATCGGGCTCCCAGTGCATGGAGCCTGCTTCTCCCTCTGCCTGTGTCTCTGCCTCTCTCTCTCTCTCTCTGTGACTATCATAAATAAATAAAAAATTAAAAAATATATATATAGAAAGGGAACATGAACAAAGTCCAAGAGGCATGAGTGTACATAGCACATTGTGTCGAATAATGTGTGACCAACAATGGGTTTTGTGAAGAAGGCTGCTAAAGATTCTGAAGGAAATTGTATATGATTCAAAGGCATTTGGTCTTTATTTTACAGACATCAAGGAACCAGCTCAGAATTCAAAACTTATTGAACTATAGAAGGGTATAAAAAAGGTGAATCATATTAAATTATTCATCAAGGAACCTGACTTTAAAAAGAAAGGAATAAAATGATGAGGTTGAAGAATGGACCTTGGGAACTAGCAATTCAGAGGTTTTTAGTGACCTTGGCAGTTTAATTAGAAACAGCTAGGAAACCAGATTTTAATGCGTTGAGGAATAAATTTGGGCTTTAGGAAGCTTGGAGGTGGTACAAAGGAGGGAAAGATCAGGTCCACGGAAGATGGTTTGTTATTTGTTAATTTGTTATGGTTGCTATTATTTGTCTTAAATGAGGGCAGCTGAAGCATGTTGACAGGCAGTAAAAAAAAAAAAAAAAAAAAAAAAGGAAAAGACAGAAGAAAAGAGTAATTGACATAATAAGATCCTGGAACATGTCATCAGTACTAGAGAGAAAGGTCTCTGAGATGTGATAGGTAGATTCTTGACAGAGGTGGAGGGAGGAGATGCTATTTGATGACCTCTGTTTCTCTGTGAGAAAAGAGACAAGGTCAGTTGAGAGTGAAGAGTAGGAAGATAGAAGGAGTTAATTAGAGTGATAAATGGAAGATGGGGAGTCAAAAAGGAAAAAGACTGGGAACAATGAAAGAACTATAAAGCACTTCTGAAACACCAGCTGGAAACCAGGACTCTGGAGAGGCCCCAGCCTCTTCCAGTTTGGGAAGACCAGCATTGTTCAGCCTGGGAGCTGAGGACAACACACATGAGTGGGTTCATCTGGGCTCAAGAACTAGCTAGGTTCACTTGAGAACCAGAGAAGAGGGAATTAATGGAGCTGGTATGTCTTTTAAAGTTAAAAGCTTTGAAATCCTGGATGGTAGAGAAGAAACTGGAGATGAGTAGTCTGGAAAAAAAAAAAAAAATGAAGGAAAAAGTGAAAGTTGAAAAGCCTTTGGTAACAAGGTAGAGTACTTGCTTTCTGGAGGCATGTATATACCAATAAGGACGACTGCCCCTACCACACGTGTCTTTGGGTCCGAAAGAAATCACAGAAAGCAGCCTGAACACTTTGGAGGACATAGACTAGGCCCAGAAAAAGCCTGCAGGTTAGGATTTCATTCCCAGCTCTGCCAACAACTTAACTTCGTGTGACTTAAGGACTTTGTCATCATTACCACCGTTGTTGCAGTTTGCAGATTCTGAGGGAAAGAGTGTTACTTGTCTATATAAAAGTAGAATAAATGGGGCAATGGTGGTAATTGACAAGAGCCAAGTATTTTTACTTTTTGCCTCATATTCCAAAAGCATACTGATGTTTCCCTCAAAGCATGCTTATTTATTTCTCTTATTCTAAGATTCTCTATTTATTCTGTTAGTGAGTCTCCAGAACTGGCACTGACTTCTTTGGCACTCACTCTCCCTTTCTGTGTCTCTTTCCTTGTTTCCTCCTGCCTTTAGGCGTTGAATGTGGTGGTTTGTCTCAGCAACCTTCCCCCACCCAGTGACCAAATAAAGTATTCTCCTAAGCTTTGTGTTGGAATTATTTTCCAAGAAGACAGAGCTAAAAAGTTGGTGCTTGGTTAGAGAATACTTTTAGGGACCTCCCAGATGACCCTGTACAGCTAACCCCTCTTGTCCTGTGCATTCAGATGAACCTGAGTGTCTCTCCATGGTATTCATAAGGAGAGCCCTGTTCCTGTGGGCCCAGTCTCCATATGTCAGACCGGCGAAGTAGCCAACCATGTTATTCACTGTGAGATACCATGCTCTACTTATCCTCTACTTGCTTAAATGACTGTGATGGACATAATATACAGGATTTGGTACTTTCCTAAACCCTGTGAGAATTTTTAGACTCCTTCTCTTGATATTGTCTATGTATAAGTTCAAAACATAATTTGGGGGCAATTTCAATAGACAACTCTAAAGAAGTTCCTTTTTTCCTCGCAAACATAAATCCTTACAAGATTCCATTTTTCCCCCTACTCATGACTCTATTAAAGCTCTTTCTAGCACTGCTAAAAACCAGCTGGTCTAGAGATTAATATGACTAGACATACCATGAATTTTTTAAATCTCAAGAGTCCCAGTTTCTAGTTCTTGGTCAATCCAATGTAGGTTGTATTTTCTTGTATATGTGATGTAAAGTATATTGTCACAAGTCTTCTCTAATGTCTTTTTTGGTTTCACTGTCCCCTAAAATTGTCCCCACATGCTTCTGTTACGGAGAAGCAAAGGAGGGAACCTGAAGAATGCAAGGGAGAGAGTATGTAGTGATGGAAAGAGAAAGCACACTAGGGAAGAAGGAAAACCAATGAGGAGATGGAACAAGTAGTGATTTCCCTTTTCCCTAGACTCCTGAAGGTGCTTTTATGTTTGGTTTTGATATTTCTCTCACCTAAGGCCCCAAATGACCTCCTCCTAGCCAGTTGTTCTACAAAAATAACCTTTTTCACTGCCATCAAATATTTCCTACCTACCCAACAGGTCAGAATCTCCTGCTCTAGCACCTTAACATCCTCTCCAGCCCCTCAACCTCCTTACCCATAGACTCTGGGGACTGGGACCCACTGCCATTAGTTCCTCCCTCCCCCTATCCTTTGCTGGCATGGAGAGTGTTAATGGCTGGTGTAAATCCGAAAAGAACTCTAACAATAATTTGGTTTTACTTTATTAACATTCAAAATATAAACAGGTAAACCACAAGTTGAATTCATTAATTCTTCCTTTACGATTTAGAAATATGAATACTGCATTTTTAAAGAAGGGATTGATTGGTGTCATGTACGTATTTATTCACTTCTGTTTATGCAAGATAATAATAGTATTAACATGGAGGTAAAACAATGGTATTTATAATTCCATCACCACTGTTTATAATAGAAAGTATCTGAAAAGAAATGGGGAAAGAACATTTGCTGCTCTGTACATATATTAAATTCTTCCATTTTTGTTTAAAAGGCACATGAGGAAGAAAAAGTTAAGTAAATTGAGGAGGAGTTAGTGTTCTGTATATCATGTTCACTGACACTGACCTAAGGTTGCTAAGTTTAGAAAAGACTAAAATATAATGGAGGGATACTTCCTTATAAGGAGCATAGAGACCAAAGACATGTGCTCCATTAAATCCTCTCTGAGATTGAGATTAGTTGAATAAGACTAGGATCCCCTTTTGGGTGCTAAAATGTCCTAACCTGGAGAGTAGTGAGTGCTGTGTCTGGCACACTTGACTTGTAATTTGCCTATAAATCAAGATATGCTTCCTAGGGGCTGATGAAGCCCCATTAATTGTTCCAAAAAAGAAAAAAAAAATGATGTTTCAAATAAGTTTGTTAGGACCCATTTCTAACACTTAAATAGTTCTGGGCAGACTTTTATAATATTTTCTTGGCTGTTTGAGAAAGAAAATATAATTGGTGGTAGGGAAAGGGTATCTTACCTAAGTAGGAATTGGCAGATTTGATAATATCGACTATAAAGAGGTCATTCACGAGGGCTTAGTGGGTGTCACAGGGCAAATGGAAAGAATGAATGAGGAACAAGAGGAGAGGTTTTTAAGTTTATGCTATCTTACCTAAGTGGGCTAATAACCTGTCATTGACAATGGAGGCATAACTTTCTAAAGCATACATTAGAGTGAAAGGTCCTTGAGAGCAGGTTTGGAATCCAATTAGCAGAGTGATTAATAATAGACTCTGAAAAAACATCTGTTAAATTAATGAATTAACATATGCCTCCACCTGGGCAATTCTTTGCAAAGTCTCCTTTATCTAACCAGTTCTCAAGGAAAGTTCAGACACTTTGTTAGGTTCCCCAGTGAGATAGTTGAATTTAACAAGGGCATAAAGTGACTAATTTTTGTTGATTTATTCATTTTAAGCCCATTCACATTCCTGTTCTTGTTCATCCACCTAGGTAATCACATCCTATTGGTAGTTGGACCAATTTTACGTGAGTTCAGAGAAGTAGTGAGAGATTGGGCTTCATAGGTCATGGTAAGGGCTTCAGAATCCCAAGCATCAGTGAAGCTGAAAAACATCTGATGGGCAAGTCTTTGAAATCATAACCCAACTGTAGGATTACCAGATGCAGCAGTTTCAGCCGAAGGCTGGAGGCACACATGTAAGAGCTTGATTTAGGCTCTATCTCAAATATAAAATTTCTGACCACTGTAAATTTAAAAAAAAAAAAAAAACTACCTCATTGGACTCTCTTCTTTGCCTATTGAATCAGTTATACCCACCTAACACTCCCAGTTGGCAGCCATACCCATGAAAAACTTAGGGAGCAATAGTGAATATGTTTTAGAATTTTCATAAGGTCTTTGGTTCCAAAGCATAGTATTTAAGACACTTGAAAGAAGAATTTTAAATATTAGATAGGTTTCCCCTTGTACTGACTGTCTGATGTGCTAAGAATTATGGAATTCTCGGGCATTTACTAGTGTGTGCATAAATCACTTTGCAGAGGAAAGAAAGGTTGAAAGTTCACACAAGACGTGCACCCTCTATGACCAATTCATACCAGAATGAGCCAATTTGGCACACGTGCTTTTGAGAATGAAAGAGAGCTGATAGTTTGCCCAATATGGGACATTCAGGGGAGGTCATTTTCTTGTCCATCTATGTATAAATCTTTAAAATTCTGAAGCCATAGACTAGTATAACTGAAGGAAATAGCCCAGAATTTTTCTTATCATGTAGCAGAGATGACAGACTTAAAATCTGATGGCTCTTTCGATAGCTTCTAAGAGAACTAGAACTTGTCTGGCTCCATTTATCTGACCAAGAAGTATTTCTGTGATTTATCCATGAGGATTTCTAGCAGAACCTTATACTTACTGTCTAAATTAATGACGCTCCTTTCTTTTGCCATGACAAAAACCACTCTATGCTATATACATTATGTTAAAACTTTTTTATTTTAGCATGTGGACATATTCTATAAAAACATTTTCAGTTTCATCACATTGACAAGCTGATTCCATTAAATCACCCACCATCATCATGTTCACTTTTTTTCCTTTTTGAAAAGTTAGAAAACAGTGATCATCTCGCAGTTTTCAAGGCATTCACTTCGGCAAAAATAAATCTAGAAAAACCTGAGCCTATTCCTTGAAGTGAAAAAAAAAAAAAAAAAGATGGGTTATATCATTCTGTATCTCATTGGCCCTTCTCTTAAAGACAAGGAAGGAGGCTGGGTCTTTTTTATCTTTCCTGGTAAAATGAGATGTTAAAAAAAAATTCTGGATCTAGATCAAACTTTTCTGCCTCAGTATTTATTATGTATTATTTGTTATTGAAAATAGAGACCTCAGCAAGTCGAATGAATAACATGAAAGGGTTTAATTCAAGCATTTTTGAGCATTTCTGCACCCTCTGATAAAATGTCATTTGGTAATATTTTCGAGTTACACTGCTGTTTTGAATTAGAGCAAATATATCCTAGCTCTCCCATCACTGTGCTTTCCTCACTGAGAAGGGGAAAAAAAAAATTATCTGATCATGCCACTGCTGGGTCATTTAAAGCATTGAGTGGATGTGTGAAATGAGGGGAAAAAAACCGCTCGGTATGGGGTTAATTAGCTCTGTGGCGTTGTGGGTGGGTCACTTCCTCAGGACCAAATCATGCAGGAGGAACCATGCATGTGCCGACTTGTAAAATTAAAAGAAAGCTATGAACCCTCAGACTCTGGGGACCCAAACTGATTGCCTTTGGAGACAAGAAGGGAACCCTTCTGCACGACGAGTCCTTTGGGCTTCACTGGTCAGGGACAAACGGACTTCCCTCCAAGGGTCTGGCGTAGACCACTGTCAGGCCCTGAAAATGAAGCTGCCAGTGGAGGGAGGCCTGCCCAATCCGCACTTTTGAAATTTACCTCTGCTGGACTCCTTTTAAAATCCTATCATCTCGCTCGCTTTCTTTATGGGGCCTTCTTTTCTGGGTCTCCTCTTGGAAACAACATACTCTCTTGCTGAAAGTATGAGTGAATCTTTTCTATTTTCCTAATTGTGTTGTGCAGACCGCCACAGGTTCCCTGCCTGCTGGGAGCTCGGAGGGTCCCCGCCAGCCTGTTTACCGTCTAGGCCCTTCTCGAAGTCGGGGGTGAAAGAGCAGGCAAGAAACATCCTCCAGGCCTCGATCGTTAATAGGTGAATCTGAGAATTCGGGTATTTACAGGGAAATGTCACAGGCAGGGATTTCTAGGGAAGGAAGATCTCGTGAAAAAAAGACTCCCAGAGCATATGCTAACCAAGAGACGGAACCGGTGGAGATGAATGTGAGGAAATCACTACCGGAGAATATGCTAGTCAAGTGTCAGCGCAAAACATTCATGTTTTCTTCCGCTTCTGCCTCAGTCACTCTGACATGAGTAGAAACAATTCATGGAGTGTATGGACAGAAAAATCCCAAAATGGGTGTTAGAACTTTTGAGAGGGAAAAAAAAAAATATGTGGCGCAGGCACATATATGTATATATCTTTATTTGCATTTAAACTATAAGCGACATCTGCTTCTTGAGTTGGGGAAGCAGTGAAAATGCAAAATTTGAAAAGTCCAAAGCAGAATCCGCCACCGCCATCACCACCACATACAAAAACATAATTGCCATACTTCCTCTATCCTGTGGAAAAACCTGAACCTAGATCTTGTAAAGGCCATTAAGTAAACGCAGATTCCACTGAGAGGAAGGTACTGAATTGAACTCACAGATTTTCGGATGACTGAGAGCAAGTTGGATTTGAGGAGGACAGAGAGCTGACTGAGCGTGTCCCCATAGTGACAGTCCCAGTCACACGTGTTCCTTTTTCTTCAACTGCCTGGTATAATGGGCGTGTGGATGTGGAAATATGGCTGTGGGGATAAGAAGACTTGGAGGGAGACAAGCCATGAGTAAGCCCTATAAATTCTGTTTTGTTGTTGTTGACGTATACTGGACATACCTTATATTACAATAATATATTGGTTTCAGGCATACAACATCGTGAGTCAATATTTATATATATTCCAAAATGGCCCCCACAAGATTGGTTAATGCCTGTCACCATATATAGTTACAGAATTTTTTTATTGTGATGAGAACTTTTACGATTTCCTTTCTTAACAACTTTCAAATACTCAGTACAGTATGATTAACTATAGTCACCATGCTATTATATCCCCATCACTTATTTATTTTATAAATGGAGGATGGTACCTTTTGAGTACTTGCACCCATTTTGTCTACCCCCCTACCTCCCACCTCTGGCAACCACCAGTCTGTTCTCTGTACTTATGAGCTTCGCTTTTGTTTTGGTTTTGGTTTTTTGGTTTTTTGAATACCACATATAAATGAGATCACGTGGTATTTGTCTTTTTTCTTCACTTAGCATCATGCCCTTAAGTTTCATCCATGTTGACACAAATGTCATTTTTTGATATGACTGAATAATATTCCATTATGTATGTATACCGCATCCTCTTTGTTCATTCATCCACTGATGAACACTCAGGTTGTTTTCATATTCGGGCTGTTAATTAAAAAAAAATACCACATTGAACAAGGGAATGCATATATATTTTTGATTAGTATGTTCATTTTCTTCGGATAAATACCCAGAGTAGAATTGCTAGGTCATATAATAGTCCTATTTTAATTTTTTGAGGAAGTTTCATGCTATTTTTCATATGACTACACTTATTTACATTCCCACCAACAGTGCACAATGGTTCCCTTTTTTTCCACATCCATACCATCACTTATTTCTTATCATTTTGATAAATAACCACTCTAACAGATGTGAGGTGAATTTCATTGTGGTTTTGATTTGCATTTTCTTGATGATTAGTAACATTGAGCATTTTTTCATTGTACATATTGGCCATCTGCATGTCTTCTTTAGAAAAATGTCTATTTGGGGCACCTGAGTGGCTCAGTCAGTTAAGTGTCTTACTCTTAGTCTTAGCTCAGGTCATGGTCTCAGAGTCATGAGACGGAGCCCCAAGTTGAGCTCTGTGATCAGTGTGAAGTCTGCTTCAGATTCTTTTCCCTCCGCCTCCACCCATCCCCCTGCTCACACACATGCATGTGCTCTCTCTCTCTCTTGCTCTCTCTCTCAAATAAATAAAATCTTTTTTTAAAAAGGGGGAAAATGTCTATTCAAATCCCCTGCCCACTTCTTTAATCAGATTTTTTGATATTAAACTGTATTAGTTCTTTATATTTTTAGATATTAATCCCTTATCAGATATATAATTAGCAAATATTTTCTCCCATTCAGTAAGCTGTCTTCTCATTGTGTTGATGGTTTTCTTTACTATGCAGAATATTTTTAGTGTGACATAGCCCCACTTGTTTATTTTAGCTTCTGTTGCCTTTATTGCTTTTGGTATCAAATTCAAAAAGTCATTGCCAAGACCAATGTCAAGAAGCTTACCACCTATGTTTTCTTCTAGGAGTTTCTTCTATATTCAGGTCTTTAATCAATTTTGAATTAGTTTTTGTATATGGTATAAGGTAGTGGTCTAGTTTCATTCTTTTATGTATGGCTATCGAGTTTTCCCAACATCATCTACTGAAGCTACTGTCCTTCCCCCCATTGCATATTCTTGGCCTCTTTGTCATAAATTAATTGACCATATATGAGTGAGTTTATTTCTGGGATCTCTGTCTATTTCTGTTCTGTTAATTTATGTGTCTGTCTTAATGCCGATACCATACTGTTTTGATTACTATAGCTTTGTAATAGAGTTTGAAATCAGGGAGCGTGAAGAACAAAACTTCCTGCTTTGTCCTTCTTTCTCCAGATTTCTTTGGTTATTCGGGGTCTTCATATTTCCATACAAATTTTAGAATTCTTTGTTCTATTTCTGTGAAAAATGCAATTGTAATTTTGATGAGATTGCATTGAACCTATATATTGATTTGGGTGGTGTGAACATTTTAACAATATTAATTATTATAACTCACAAACACAGAATATCTTACCATTTATTTGTGTTTTCATTTCTTTCCTCAACATCTTATAGTTTTCAGGGTACAGGTCTTCCACTTCCTTGGTTAAATTTATTCCTGGGTGTTTTATTCTTTTTGATGTAACTATAAATGGAATTGTTTCCTTACTTTATCTGATAGTTTGTTGTTAGTGTATAGAAACACACCTGATTTCTGTGTATTGATTTTCCATCCTACAACTTTACTGAATTCATTATTCTAACAGGTTTTTTGTTTGTTTTATTTTGTTTTGTTTTCTCGTGGAGTCTTTGGTCTTTTCTGTATATAGTATCATGTCATCTGCAAATAGTGACAGTTTTACTTCTTCCTCTCCAATACCATTGCCTTTTATTTCTTTTTTTTTGACTGATTGCTCTGGCTAGGATTTCCAATACTATGTTGAATAAAAATGGCACAAGTGGGCATCCTTGTTTTGTTCCCAATCCTAGCTTTTTTTCAGCTGCATTAATTGAGATGGTCATACCATTTTTATCCTTTATTTTGTTAATGTGGTGTATCACACTGGTTGATTTGCAGATATCCTTGCATCCCTGAAATAAATCCTACCTGATTGTGGTGTATGTACCTTTTAATGTACTGTTGAATTGGGTTTGCTAATGTTTTGTGGAGGAATTTTGCATCTATATTCATTGGGGATATTGGCCTGTAATTTTCTTTTCTTGTGGTTTCTTTGTCTTGTTTTGGTATCAGGTTAATGTTGGCCTCAAAATGAGTTTGGAAATGTTCCCTCCTCTTTTCTTTCTATGAGTTTGCGAATAATCAGTATTAATTTTTCTTTGTTACTATCTGGTCCTGGACTTTTATTTGTGGAGAGTTTTTAAATTACTGACTTAATCTCTTTACTAGTAATTAGTCTGTTTGGATTTTCTATTTCTTCATGATTCAGGTTGCATGCTTCCAGAAATCTATCCATTTTTTCTAAGTTGTGCAACTTATTGGCATATAATTGTTCATAGTAGTCACCTAGATCTTTTGTATTTATGTGGTATCAGTTTTAATGTCTCCTCTTTCCTTTCTGATTTTATTTCTTTGAGGCTTCTCTCTTTTTTTCTTGGTGAGTTTAGTTAAAAATTGTCAATTTTGTTTCTCTTTTTGAAGAACCGGCTCTTGGTTTTATTGATTTTTTTTTGTCTTTATTTCAATTATTTCTGCTTTGTTCTTTGCCTTTTCCTTTCTTTTGCTAGCCTGGGCTCTGTTTGTTCTTTTTCTAGTTCCTTAAAGTATAAAGTTAGGTCATTTATTTGAGATTTTTCTTGTTTGTTTGAGATTTTTCTTATTTCTTGAGGTAGGCATTTATCACTATGAACTTTTCTCAAAGAACTGCTTTTGCTGCATCCATAAATTCTGGTGTAAGTTTTATGAATTCTAACAACTGACATTACCACCCATTGTACCAGAACTTTTCAAAATTCAAGTTCATGGTTAGCTTGATGCCTTTGCTGTTTAGTTCATTCCTGTCACTTGAAACAGTATAAGCAATGGCTACATGCAGCAACCATTATCCTAGTTAGATTGTCAAAGTCAGCTTAATGCTCCTTTTTCTGTAGTGATACTGAACTATAACAAAAATGTTTCTTTTGAAAGGTCTTAGACTTCTATCCTTCCAAATCCTAATCACAGCATAACCACCCTCAATAAGTCATTAGTGAAGACTAGGACAGTATCTCACAACAAGTCAGCTATGAAGAAATTGGCATAGTTTATGTTTTTGATTCATGTTCTTATGACAATAATGTGTTGCAAAATAAAACTATATTTCTTTCTCCCAATCGTTTTTCACCAGATTATTACAAGTTACATTGGGATTGATTTTTTTCCTAACAAAGGTTGAATAATACTCAAAGGCTTTAATTGCCAAAGTCCATCTTCAGAAATAGCTTTCTTCTATAATGTACTGCCAATTTCTTATGTGTGTGTATTTTGACCTTCCTGATGCCTCTGCTATGGGCTGCCTGTTGATTGGTACATGTTAGTGCTTTGCTTATAAGAGTTGGGCAATAGTTCAGTGATCCAGTCCAAATGTGGGCCATAGATAGAATAGGCTCATCTTCTATTTAAGAAATGTAGCAAACTGCTTTAAATGAAGTTGGTTCAGACAAGGTCATTGGAACTGTTCATCTAACCCTGTGTGCAGTATGTAATGGACACTTCTGCTGAGCTCCAAAGCTGCAAGGTAAATAGACAAGAAAGCCAGTAACTTGCCACCCCTGTGGGAGCTTTCTCTAAGTCTGTTATTAGATTTACATTCTTAATCATATGGGGCCCATTTTGGTCATTTAGAAGGACTTGTTCACTGGTTCTCCTGATGTCTTTGAAGATAGTCCTGGGAATAATAATAGTGAGTTCCTATATTATTTTCTGGTCTTTTCTAACTTTTTTTTAATTGGAGATTGATGCATATTCATACCAGGTTTATGAAATATTCAGCTAAATTTCTTAGACATGAAAGAATTAATTGTTAGAATGTTTTACTCTGGCTAATCATTATGTTTAAACTATAGTAGGTTCAAGTACATTTTTCCTCAGTTCTATTTGTGACATATACACTTGGCAAATTAAATTGAGACGTAAGCATTACAGATACTATTTTGAATTTAGTAACTTACAGATTTTTGTATTGCCTAATCCTCTCCAAACTGTAGAATGTATTTTGCTCAACTGTGTTGTGATTCTGTATAGTTTTTAGGATCAACATGTTTCAGGATTTTGTAGTCATAAAGAGCAAATCACGATGAGAGAAGGTATTGAATCCATCTCCTGACTGGAGGCAGAGCTGCATTTTTTTCCATCCAAAATAGATGAAGATCTTTCCTATTTTTAAATAGCCATGTTGATAGAAATTTCATAACTGCTCTTAGCAATCTATTTGATTATTTACCACTTGCATTTAGGATGTTCATCTTTAAGTCTTAACTTAAATTCTTCAGTGGACAGTTTAATATCATTATGCCCTAGGACAAAAATGTTGATCATTATCTTCTTTATAACAACTCTCATAGTCAGAAAACCATGAAGATATACCTTAGCTTTTTCTTTCCAAAACAAAATTATCCCACTGTTTTTTTTTAAATATTTATTTTTGTTTTTATAGCTCTTTCTGTATGTGAGTGGCACAGGGGACTATTTTAAAAAGTTCTGTCATATATGATGCCTCTGAGAAAGACACTGCATATTTTAATTTCACTGTGCTGATGTGGAAATAGCCACAGCTTTTTCATTATATGCTGATGGACAGAGCATTTGTGTTCATTTAACCTTGAGGTTGAAACTTGTTCCCAAAAAAGTAACTGACTCATAGCATTGGCTAGACCCAAGAATAAAGAGCATCAGTTTTCCTAATCTTAAAGCTCATCTTGCCCCCACTCCTAAAACGCACTAAAATTAACTTTTCCTTGACCTCTCTCTTGTGCTATTTATTTACTGATTTAACAACTTTTTTCTATCATCTTTGTCTCCTAAAATAGACAGACAGCATTTATTCAACAAATGTTGGAGTGTCATGCTGTGTTTAGGACACTATGCTAGGCTTGGGAGATTCAAGTGTGAACTGTTAGCAAAGGCTCAAAGACAAAGATGTCCTAGGCATGTTCAGGGAGGAGCCAATAGTCTGTCACAGTATATAAGGAAGCAGCGGTGGGAGGAAAAAAGCCAGAAACAAACAAACAAACAAAAAACAAGAGGGGTGGATTGGGGCCAGATTGTGAAAGATCTTGGATTCTCTTAAGCAAATAGTTGATGGTGACAAGGACGAAAGTAACATTTTTTCAATCTATATTGTGGAAGTTCTTTCCAAGTCTTTAAAACACATACTGTGCCCATGCTGTCTTCTTGGTTTAGTATCTAACAGATCATTAGGTATAAGTACCTGCTTAATTTATATCTTTTGGTATAAATTTTATGTCATGATTTTTCCCTTTGAGTTAAAAAAAAATTGAGGGAACCATTTGAGTAAAGACAGCCTTCTGTTCACACTGATCTGGATGTTTCTTTCTCCTGCTGTGCCCGTATTTATTCCAAAGCCCTCTGTACCACTAACATGTTACTTTCTGTGTTTATACACTGAGGGATCTCAGGATGAGTTTCCCTTGTAATAGACACAACCTTTTTGTGCCAAAAGGCATTCATGGCGGTCTCTGAGCAGCATTATGACCAGGTAGTTCTAATTGACTCGACCATGTGATAACAATGCCAGACCTATTTAGCATTCCCTAAGGGATATCAATGTACTATAGTAAAAGGTCCTGGTATACCAATCTGTCTTAAGGCCGTGAAACTACAACTTCAGGAGTTCAAGATACAGAATGAAAAGTTGTTTGGGTTCAGGTCATAGAGAGCTCTTGACTGTCTTCATAACAGAGTTAGAACTTTTGAGGAACTGTAAGAAATCATCCTGAATGTATTAAACAAGTTCAGTCCCTGACATTACCTCCTGCCCTGCCCTGCCACCCCCCTCAGCTCTCCAGCATTTGTTTCATTCTTATCTTTCAGGTCCTATACCTGTAAGACTCAGGAAAACTAGGGAGGATTTATATGGGGTGGGGTGAAGTGTCAAGTTCTATCTCAGCAATATCTCAGACCTAGAAACAGGCCTAGGCCTAAATGCTAAACTTTAGTTTTTGAATTATTTCTTTCTGTTGATCATTATTTCATCATCTAAGGTTTTTTAAGGTAGATGTTTTTCATAGCATCTAACATAGCATATTAAGGAGAGCAAGGCCTCATTTTTATTTCCTTATCATCCTTCTCAAGATGGATCCAAAAAAATGGCTGGTCTTGAAAAGCAGACCCTAAGATATGAAAGGCCATTGTGGCATTTATAGTCTTCATAAGACGGACCAAAAGGAATGAAAATATTTCAAGAGACTTGTCTTCAGGAGACCCCAAAATCTAGCTAGTGGGAGATTGCACATGCTCTATACACACATCCGAATAACCCTTCCATCTGACTTTAACTTGTAAACCTTTTGCCAGATAGAAAATAGAGAATTAAAAACCTCCAAATTCAGGGAGCATGAAATGTCATTAAATCTAGTATAAAATTTCTTGAATCTGTCAGATAAAGGAAATCATGTATCCATAGAGAAGATGGAATATCAATTGACAGGAACCTATGAAGCTGGCACTTATTCTGAGAGACATATGAATCTAAAAATCCAATAGTGCCTCAGCCTTTGAAAACACAGAAGCCAGAAAGGTATTAGGGAAATCAATAAGGTAAAAATCTTCATCCTACTATTTGGAATGACTCCCACATAAGAATTAATTAATATAATACTTCTAGAACATTAAAAGGATGTTAAAATGTTATCTCTACCCATAGAAAACAAAGATATAAACCCACATGACTTCTAGAGAGAAGGTTGAAGAAAAAAGATTGGAAAGATTAAAGGCACATGGGAGAGGTCATTTCTGCCCTGTTGTCACACCATTTACCCTCTTCAGATAGAAGGATAAGTGTTGAACTTCAGTTCATCTGAATTCCTCAGCTCTATCATCAATGCTGTGACACATTCTAATTTTCTGATTCATTTGTGATGAATAAGCTCTCTCTTTTCTATTCACAGTGCTAAAAGTAACCAATTTTTGTGAGTGAGTTATGATTACTTATTTTCCATTTTCGTATTGCACGATTATTTTCCCCTTGCAAAGTTTCTCTCAGTCTTTCTCCACCAGTGTGAATCCCGTGTACAAAAAAGCCCTTGGACAGTACTGCTGCCTAGGCTTCAGTCAGTCAAGAGGAATGAAAGACTGACAACCCGATTCCGTTTTTAACCCAGCCAGATACCTCAGCTGGCAAGTGGCTCAGCTTCCGCACCATAAAATGGGTATAATAATAGCTTTCCCTTACCACTGTGAAATATTTAGAATACAAATCAAGCCAAACCTGTCTCCTTCCAAAGGAGAAGCTTAAACTAGCCTACAAAATCCTGAATGAGCCCAGATTTCAAGGGGAAACATAAAATGGGAAATACCTAGATGTAGTATAATTTAGTGGTGAAAAATATGTAGACTTTGGAATGGTACAAAACTATTCAGATCCCAGCAGCTGTGGGATTTGGGGTAAGTTTCCTAATTTCTCAAATCTCCCTTGTTCTATAGTAAATTGGAAGTTAACAGTATTTACTCTTCTAGTCAGGATGAAATGATCTACGGCTAATGCTGCTTTTCAAACTCTTCCACAGAGGTGATCCTCTGGTTACAGAGAGTGATCCAGCACTCAGGGTGCAAGCCATTGCCTGAAGCAGTCTGCCACAGATGAGACTTTTCAGTGAGCTCTCAGGGTTCATCCTACAAATGACACATTCTGCATTTCTGTTCCTCACTACGTTCTTACTTGTTTCATTGAACTAGAAGTTCCACAAGGACAAGAACAGTGGCTGTTTTCTCTTCTCTAATATCCAAGTTATCGGATTAATAAACATATGTACAAATAACAGTTTAAATGACTTAGCCACAGGGACAACTGACCCTCCAAAAAGACAGTCATGTCTTTATTATTTATTCCATGACTTGGTGCGCTCCTGTTACATTGCTCCACATCCCTGGACATGCCCACATTCAAATTTGAGAAGCATTTACTTAACAGGATGCCTGCAACTGCAGAAGGTGCTGAGTAAATAGTAACTGTTCTCATTTCTCTGCTCACTATTCCTTTATCTCACTGTTCCTAAGCTTCTGTGGACTCATTTAAAAAGGAATTGTAAAGAACTAAGTAAGTCAGAGTCTGGTAGTCTGTGTGTCCCTAGCCACACACACACACCCATGTAGTGCTCTATTTTCTATACCTTTTGTTTTCTTCTGGCTTCAGCTTATAGCAATTTGCTCATCTCCCTAGAGGTGATAGCAGTGAGATTTCACAGGTGTTCTCTCACCTCTCCCCTAGGCCAAGGGTGGCTTTAACTGGACTTCATGGATAACCTTTCTGGAGTCTGGAAGTTTCTTGAAACTTGGTGTTGGTAAGGAGTTTCTTTAGGGAGGGATTTTCATAGGGATCCATATCACCTCAAAATGTTGGAAACCATTGCCCTTGAACATTACATAAACTGAAATCAGAGTTGACTAATCTCTATTAATAATACATTTAATTAATAATACATTTAGTTCCTTAGAGATTGACACTATACAATAATTTCTACAGAGAAATCACAGGATGCAATTAGACTTCACCATAAACCAACCCCTTACCCCACTCTACTCTTACCTCCCCCACCATGTTTTAGGGTCCTGGTTCATTTGGACTTTATAGTTATATATTCTTTGCTAGGTAGCCTAGCATGCTTAATGCAAATGTTTTTCATCATATGCAAAATTACCATGGATAATTCTTTGCATTTCAGATGAAAACAACTTACAGACATAGAAGGTGAATATTATTTAGGCAGAAAGGGTGCATATCAATAAAATAACAATTTGAACCGAACAGGAATAAACCTATGTAGATTAATACATATTCTCAAAATTGCAGATTGTAATTCAATCAAGAAGTAGGGGCCTTTTGACGTTTATGAACATTTATAAATTGTATAAGAACTCTGAGATTAAATTTTTAGCCTTAATATTAAATTTGGAATAGGTATTACTGTTTTTCATTAATATATAAAGACAACAATTATATCCAATAACATCTTCAATTTAATTTGGCTTTAATTTGTCTTAGACTGTGACATACACACTGTGATTTTTCTCTCCATCTTGGATTCCTGTCACTGACAGCCTGTGTGTCACTTGACATCCAGAAAAGATATTTCTTCTTCATTCCAGACCTTGGATGTAATAGTCAATCTGAGTACAATTTACATTGATCTCTTTTGATCACATCAAAAATTTAATTTTGACTGATTAACTTTTATGAATAAATGCTTCTTGAAATTTGAAAAGGAAAGTTATGTGCTTAGATATAAGAATATAAATGCTAAGTATAGTTTTTAAAAAGCATAATGTATTATTGAGAGCTATTGGGCTTATAACATGCAACAGAGAAATAAGTGGGCATATTTCATAAAAAAAACATGAATCATATTTTTCTCCTTTTTCCCAAAGGTTGGGGGGAAAGAGCAAGCTCAAAAAAGTTGGGAGAAAAGGAAAAAAGGGAAAAGGAGGGAGGAAGGAAGGAAGGAGATTTAAAAAATAGACTGGTGCAACAGTCTAGGATCCTGGCTTATAAAACGGACTAGAATGTAGCAAAACCTAGAATTTTAAAGTCTCTGAAGACTAATCAATCTTTATATATATTTTAAGTTTGTGTGTACTTCCAATGAATCATATATAATCTAATTATCTTGCTTAAAGTTTTCATTAAACTCATCAATTTTGTAAAATAATTTGAAAGCAGTGGAGACTCCCAGCCTCTCTTGTGTTAGCATACATTATTATCCAGGCTGCAGATTTTCATCTTAACTCTTCTTGTTCAAGGACGGGAATACCATCCTTAACACTTACATGTGCATGGCCAGGGTCTCACATTAGCCATAAAGAGGAAACTTTTCCTTTGGAGGAAAGTCTGTGATAGTGCACTAGTCTAGAAAACTTGTTGAGAAGTGAAATCTCTCTGACTGGTTTGTTTGTTTCTTTGTGTTTGCTTTAGCCTTATTCTAGGCTAAGTTATATAATCAGATCCCTCTACTTGATCTTAGTATGATTTGTTTTGCATACTTCTGGAGCCTTCTATGAAGTGGTTAAAATCATGGTGTCAGAGAGGCAAGAATCCAATCAGCATATATTAAGTCCTAGATATATTTGAGTGGGGTATGGGTAGAGAGACCTGCTTTTTTAGTATCCCTGCTTGGTTTATTAATTTCTCATGGATCTTCAGTTTTATTTTACTCTAAGAGAAGTTGTCAAAACAGTGGTGAGCCGGCCAATCCCATTATAGCTCATTTGGCTTGTAAGTTGAAGATTACAACGGAGAATTATCTGATTTGAAATACAGAAGGAGAAACTATTAAGATCTACTCCCCGCAAACCTGAGGCTTTCATCATTAGTGATGCGTTTGGGGAGACAGATGCTTTCATTTAAAATCATTTTGTCAGAGGGGACACTCCTAGGCTGGAGAGAAGAGGCAGAGGAGGTGGTGTATGGTTCTCAGTCAAGCCAACATGAGGCTGCATCACATCAAGTCTTCAGCTGAGGGGCGACGATGCATGTAGGTGTTAAATGTGTCCATAGGATCTTTGGGACATTAAACATACTGAATTTACCCTTAAAAGAGCCAAAGCTTATCGGAGTTTTATCCATCTTTGTTGAAATTCATTTAAAGTTTTCCCTGTACTATACGGTAAAGCCTTTACCTATTCTAGTCAGTGCTGCCCAAATAGACATTTATGCAGTGATAGAAATGTTCTACCTATAAGGCAACCACCAGCCACAGGTGGCTACTGAGCACTTGAAATGTGGCTAATGTGACTAGGAACTAAATATTTATGGGTTTTTTTAAATTAAAATTTAACTAATTTATTTATTTTTTAAAGATTTTATTTATTCATGAGAGACACAGAGAGAGAGGTAGAGACACAGGCAGAGGGAGAAACAGGCTCCATGCAGGGAGCCCCATGTGAGACTCGATCCTGGGACTCCAGGATCATGCCCTGGGCCAAAGGCAGGTGCTGAACTGCTGAGCCACCCAGGGATCCCCAAAATTTAACTAATTTAAATAGATAAGTATAGATGGGGGCTACTGTATTGAAAAGCATAACTCTAGAAAATACTCGTACCATACAGATCAGAATGAAGTCAACAAAGAAAAAGGTTGTCTCTCAGTGTACTGGGAAGTACTGTGTTGGTCATATAGCAGAACATCACACCTTTGGAAAATTTTATGGAGCTGGATCTTTTCTCTTGGGCTACATGTAATAAAACACGCTCCTACTACTCATCCTTAGGAGCAACTGGTTATCTATTACTTAGATTTCCTTGTAGTATCATTGGATTTATTTTTAATTCCTTGTTTTTGTTTTTGTTTTTCCAGTTCCTTGACCAGCAGTCTGTGGCCTGCCCTTTCTCTTTATGTAAGTAAAATTGGTTTCTTTACTTTTCAAGAAAGTGTCATATTTGGGAAATTTGGATCTTTATTGGCATGTTTTCTAGTTGACTTTGTTGTGGTTTCCAGCACTTCTTTACTATGCGTTAGCTTCATTTGGGTTTGGAATTGGTGCTGTTGGTGGTGGTAGTAGTTGCCATCCATGAGGGGGCTGAAAAGACCAGGGCCTCAGGCATTGGACTTATATAAAGACTGCCTTTTACTAAGCCGCAGCTGCTGTTTGCAGAAGTCACTGCTTCTCTAAACTAGAGCTTACATTCTTCAGCCAGATATCAGCAACAGTTGGGCTTTTGCTCCACTGTCAATCAATGGGCAATTATTTATTCTTCAGTTATACACCCATCTCTAGGTCCAATAGTTAATTTCAACTTCTCGGTCAGAGCTTTCATTTATGGCCAAAATTTCCAATACTCTTTTACTTAAGAAGTACAAGCGTGATCTATAAAGCTTGATCCATTTGGGCTAAAATAGTGTCTGAAATCACAAGTCCAGGAAAAAAAAAAGAGAGAAATCTGGGATTACATGTGCCAAGAGGTTTGTAGAAGGTACCATCCTTTTTGAGAAAAGATGGGAAGTCATTTGAAAAGGGAGGGGAAAAAAAAGAGAGAGGGGAAAAACTTGATTTCTTGATTTCAGATGAAAAGAGGGAACATTTGTTCTTTAAAGCCCAAACCAGGCTGTACTGAATGGGTAGGATAAGCTTTACCTCGGGCTGCTTGTAAGAGATTCTGCAGCAATGAACCCAAATAATCCTAGTCACTCACTACATGAGACACTGCCCGAGACATGCTACAGGTAGGGGCAATCACCTTATGTGATAAATAATCATCAGCATCTTCCCAGCTGCTTCTAGCTCTCTGGTGAGTGCTATCCCTTATTCACAACATCTGTCTTATTTCACTGACTTCTCACTCGGAGGTATTTCTTGTGTGGTAATCATTTGCTCAGAAAGGGGGTTCCCATGGCTCGCTTGTATGTGTGTGTGGCTTCCACGAACATTCCTGGAAGCTAGTTGCAAATATATTCCGGGGAGCACAATCCCCCAAAGGACGGACAGTAAGGCTAAAGTCCAAAGTGACAGCCATTTGACAGAGAAAGGAGATTGGTTAAACTCCCCAAAGACGACGGGTACTGTGTGTAATGCATTTATACAGCAGGGGTGGATCCTCCCTGCCCCTGACAAGTCGTGTTATTCCTTATCCTCTGTGTTGATAGAGCGGGTCTGTCAATGCTTGGGAGGGTGTCAACGTGCACACATGTGGTTACCACTTTATGTCTCTGCATCGCTACTTCAGTTACCTAGCACTGCATATTTCTAGTCCTCTGACTGGCAAATCATTTTTGTTACAGTTCTTTTGTGTAAAAACAGTTCACATAATAGCTCCGTGTTAGACAAGGCATTAATCCTCACATCACCGGGGATGAGTCAGCACAGTGCACTCCTGCCCGCACGGCTCAGCTATTATGACGTCAGCACTGTAGGGCAAGCCTCAGACACAAGCGGTACAGGGGACTGGGGACCTGTGTCACAGATTAGAAATCGAGGGGGAGACCTTTGAGATAAAAACGTAATTGAAAGGCTGTTTCTGGCTCATAGGAAAATGTGAAACTGATTCTATGCTACATCAACCATCAATCAGGCAGCTTCTAGAGAGATCCTAGTTTTTAACCAGAGATGGGGCTGAGAGGATGACCTGTAATGGGCTGACAGCCCGTGCCTATACCCACAATCCTTGTCCCAGCCTCCCCTCCCCGGGCCGGCTTCATGCTTGCTTGGGTTGTTCCAAATCCTGAGGCTGCTTTTGTTTCGAGGGTGACGGGGCCTGTGACAGTCCTGCTGTCCTCAAGTGCCCCACAGACACAGCTGATGGCTTCAGGGGTGGTGCCCCAGATACCTATCAAAGGGAAAAGAAAAGCTCCTTGGGAACAGATCAGAACATTATCCCCCTGGTGTCTCTAGCTCCCAGGGCCTCTTCCATGGCCTTCTCCAGACAGGTGCGAATTCCACCCTCCCTCCCTGGCCCTGCATTTGGTCCAAAGTCCCAATCTGGATTTGACACAGATTTCAATGGGAACGGAATAGCTTCCAGATGTTCCCCCCAAGAGTTTTCCATTCCATGACTCTTCAGCAGAAACAAAGAGGAGCCCTCCATAGCCTGCCACGCTGCCTTGTAGCAGGTAGCACAGACTTAGCTTATTTGAGAAACCAGGTTATTATAAATTAGACCTCTCCACAGTTCAGACTCAGATTCATTCTCAGAACAATACCTTTCAGTACTGAAAAGGCTAAAAATTCACTGCCTCCGTGACATTCTCTGCTAACAAGACATTCCTCCATCACACCCTCTATTCCTCACTCTTCCTTTCACCCCATGATAACCGTCAGAGAGAGCCTTACTGCTGCGATCTTCTGCCTTCATTAGATTGCTAATAGGCTCCATGCTTAGCTTATAGAAGCTAATGCTACTGCTTGGCTTAGTTTTGATTAATTATCATGCACAGCTCTTTATTCAGTTTTCAGTCAACAAACATTTATAGAAAGCTAGTCACTATGCTTGGTTCCTGGAACTCCAAGATAAATAAGAAATGCTCCCTGTTGCTAAGAACCTCACAGTCTGGTGGGGGTGATAAAGAGTAAATAAAGGCTGTAGCATGTGATGGACACTGGAGTGGAGGTATAAACAAGATGTAGCAAGAGGAACAAGAAAGGAGTGCCACCTGCAAGCTGGGTCTAAAAGTCTACAAAATGAATTGCAGTTTGGGGAGTCAATGTTGGGGAAGGGGAAGAAAAAGGGATCCAAATCCCAAAAAAAAAAAAAAGCAAGAGTATTTTCAAAATCAAAAGGGGTTGAGCAGCAGCCAACTCTGGAAGACATTAGTTCAGTATGGCTGGGGCATGGCGGCCATCCTGGGAGGTGGGGCTGGAAAGTGGGTAGGAGGCAGATTGCAAAGGGTCTTGGAAGTCACGTGGGGGAATTTGGATGTGATGTGTGGCTTGTGGAAGCTTTGAAAAATTTTAAGCAAATGTATGTTCTAGAAAAAGAGCACTCTAGCTACATAGACATGGATGGTTGAGAAAAGGGAGACCAGGTCAAAGGTAAAAACCAAAGGCCTGGACTGTGCAGTGGGGGAGTGAGTGGAGAGGAGAGGCCCTCTGGTAGTGTCGACATAGACACTGACATCTGCGTAATGCCAGCATATCTTGGCCTAGTACACAACCCCTGCCTTCTAGGAGAAAGGTTGATGAGTTGTGATTTCAGACCAAAGCACTCTTTACAGGAGCTTTACAGGAGACCTGAATTTGAATCTGAAGTCACTCTGAGCTGCTGCCTGCTGGTCACAGAGATGTGTGACTCCTCCTCCCACAGTAGATTTGGGGGAGCATCAGGCAGATAAGGAAGAAGCCATTTCCAGTGTCTTGCTTTTCCCTTCTTTCACCTGAAATTGAAACATTTCTTAATAGCATCCACTTAAAGTCAAGCAATACCCAATTTCCTATCAGTTTCCTATGCTGTCTTTTTCTAAGGGGTTCTAAGCCATTGAGCTGAAAGGCAATGTATATACTGCCGGTCTTTAAACAGTTCAGTATGTCTCTTAGCTCTTTCTGAATTAGAGTTCACCATAAATGTGCTTTTCTCTTGTTCACTTTGGGCTGCCAGGACAATTTAAAGGAAATTTTCAACAGCTTATGTTTCATGGACCATGTTCTCTTTTGCAAATGGGAGGGTATGTGTGGGTGTGTTTAAGTCTTCTCTATATTGCTTTCTGAAGAAAGGTTTGAGAAGATGAACAAGATGAGGAGTAGGGACCTATTGAAAGCCCAGGTCCCCCCAGTGACCTGAATGCAGACTGTAGGCTGGTGATCAGATGGTCAATTATGTGTTTGTCAAAACATAGTGGGCTGCATTCCAGACTGCCAGCTTTGGAAGCCCAGCTTCTGCCAACCAAATGTCATCTGGGAACATGCAACACTGGGCACTGTGAAGGAGTTTGAAATAGACCATGCCACAGCCAACCTACTGCCAGTCTTATAGCACCAATATGGCATGCACAGCCGGGCCCCATGTTTCAGAGCTCAGGAATTCACTGTACTAAATTCAAGAGGTCAGATGGGTTCATGTTTTCAAAGCCCCTGTTCTCCGCTTTGAACATTGTGACTTGCTCCTCAGTGATTTCCAAGTGATTTTTCTAGTCATATCTCTGTGGAAACCACCCTTTTTATGATGGTTATGAGAGCCTTGTAGAAGTCCCAGAGGAAAGAAAAAAAAATAAACTCGCTCTGACAATGACTGTGATTCCAACAGAGGGATTCCAACTCTTAGGAAATTACATTAAAGGTGCATAGCTTTTAAAATATCAGGAACCACCTTGGCAACTTATAAAAAGCAGAAGGGCTTTGCCTATTTTATAAAGTGATTTGCATATACCTGCATAAATAATGTCCCCACCTGTACTTTTATGCATTTAGGTTGAATAAATTAAATTCAGTGATCTTTAAAATATTCACTGTCTTTCATTGCTCAGATACCATTTTCAGGACCTTTCCTTCTAATTTATTTCCTGTGGTAGTAGTGGCTATTTTTTTCATCTTTCGACTAATTCAGAGAATCAAAACACTCTGCACACCAGCCTACCACACCTAAGAGCATTACCTCCCTCTGCTTGCATTTCTCTTAGCCTTTCTGCCTATCAGACCATGCATTCCATATGCCTTTCATAAAGGAAAATGGAGGAGTATATTACCAGGATGAAAACTCAGCACATAATAGGATTAAGCTTCACTACCTGTATATATCTAAACGGTGCTCATAACACAGTTCAGGGACATACTCATAGTAGCATCTTTTTTTCCCTTTGGCCACTGCCACCACCCCTTCTGAAACCATCCAGCCACTAAACCATATTAATTGTAACTTGATCCTTCAGATCACAGCCTGGTCAGTAGGCCAGCCTCAAGCACAATCATCCCATAAGATATTATTAAGAACTTACTACATAAAAAGAAATCGTGTTAAAAAAAAAAAAAAAAAAAGAAATCGTGTTTAGTGGAGAGCTAGAACATAAATCTAGGACACTGCCCTTGCTTGCTCTTAAGGAACTCAAAATTGGATTAGGAAAAGAAGTTATACTGTTGAGTATGCCATATGTATATGAGACAATAAGTGACAATTCCAAAAGAAATGATACAGTCCAGTAAGTACTATAAGATTTCATTCATGAAAGAGAACCTTGAGGGCTGGAAAGTGTCATGTAAAATGTGATTTAGCTGGGTCTTGAAAAATGGCTAGAATATATATATATAAAGATGAGAGCAAACAAATGATATCCCAAACAAAAGCATAAACCTCAGTGTTAGAATCTTTGATGGGGTCCAATAAATGTCACTACTCTTTCCCACTAAAGTTGTAAACCCATTAAAAAATGAGACAAAATAACTGATAGCTAAGGAACAAAAATTTTTCACTAGGCTTGGTTGAAGGATGTATGAAAGGTAAGATGGGCTCATTGATTCCCTTCCCTTCTATCTAAATTTTAGAAAAGCCCTCCCAAGGGAAAAATTTGGATCTGCATAAGAGCAATGCTCTTCCAGGCCACTAACTCCCATTCACCTCTATGGGGAAGTATAAGGAATGAGACAGAGAAAAGTTGTGTTTAGAAAACGTCTTTCTGAAAAAACAAAACAAAACAAACAAACAAAAAAAAACTTCTTTCTGGAAACTAGGAATCGGAAAGAAGCATTCCTACCAGTCTTCTGATCCACAGGCTGGAAAACAAGAGGAGGAAGTACTGAGTGAGATGAAAATGAGAACCACAGCCAAGAGACCAAACAAGGTATTCACCTAAGGAGACATACCTTGGCTTGGAACCTGTAGTCATAGAATTATCAGAGATCTAAACTAAGGGTTCTTTTTCAGACTCTCAGAGTTCCCTGAATCATAACCCCAGGAACAGGCAAGGAATTAAGATAATGGGCTAAAACCTCACTGGGGAAAAAAATACAAAAACTTTCATCTTTAGTTAAACTAATAATCACAATAAGAAATAGCATGTGTCGAGTGCTTGCCTTGCTTTAGGCACTGGACAAAATACTTTTAACAGCTATGTGATTTAACCTTTAAAATTATTCTTGTTAATTAGATGCTGTTGTAATCGTAATTTTGAAGATGAAACAGAGATTGTGCATGTTTGAGTAATTTTTTCAAGAATGCCTAGTAAGTAAATAGAACTTGAATCCAAAACTATCTGTCTTAAAAACTTTGGCTAAATTTCATTAAGCACAGAGTGACTGTCTACTAAATGCTGAAGATATAATGGCAAGCAAAATAGACATGGTCTCTGCTCTACTCAGTTTACAGTCTCAGGGATGGAAGCCATATTAATCAAATGACCATACAAAATAACTTATAATTACAAACTGTGCTTTCTGCTGTGAAATAAAAGTTCCAGGAGCTCTAGGAGCAATTATAAGAGGGGGTTCTAAGTTAGTCTACAAGTTCACAAGGAGCTCCCCTGGGAAGTGATATTTGAGCTAACATCTGAAGATGAAAGACAAGAAGTGAGATTAGGTGGTGGTAGGGGTTTCTAAGCAGAGAGTTCAGCATAGGTGAAGGCATGAAATATAGCTGGATGGAGAGATTTTGGTGATGAGCAGCCCAGATTGAGGTTGAAAAGATACATGATGATGTCATGATCTTTGTAGGCCATGTTAAAGACCTTCTTCAGGGCAATGGGAAAGCAAACTTAAGAAGGAATGTGATATGATCAATTTTGTATTCTAAAAAGATCATGTGACCCTTATATATTTATCACAGACAGATGGAAACATATCCACACACAAACCTATACACCAGTGTTTATAACATCTTTTTTCATAATAATCCCACACTGGAGACAACCCAAATTACCATCAATGAGTGAGTGGTTACACAAACTGTGGTATATCCATGCCATGGAATACTTCTCAACATTAAAGAGTAACCCTCGATACATACAACAATTTGTGTTAATCACAAAGGTATTATGCTGAGTGAAAAAAAGCCAACCTCAAGATTACATACTTTATAATTCTATTTATATGGCATTCTTGAAATAACAAAATTATAAGGATGAAGGAAAGATTAGTGATTGACAAAGGTTAAGGAGGGGCGGAGAGATGGAGCTCCCTACGGCTATCAAGGGTAGCGCAAAAGAGCCTTATGATGGCACTATTATGTATCTTGACTGTGGTGGTGATCGTGCATATGTATATAGGTAATACAGTTCCGTAGAACTAAATACACGCATGTACATACACACACAAAGTGCATATAAAACTGGCAAGATCTAAATAAGGTAGATGGATTGTACCACTGTAAAACCAAGGTCAATTTCCTGATTGTGATATCCTACTATAGTTATATAAAATATTACTATTGGGTGAAACTGGGTAAAGGGTATACCAAATCTCTCTGTATTATCTCTTACAACTGCATGCTAATCTGCAGTCATCTTAAAATTAAAAGTTAAAAACAAAAAAGATCAAGTTAGTGCATTGTGGTGAATGGTTTAACAGGAGCAAAAGAAAGGAAGCTATTGTAGCATAGATAAGAGATCAACTAGGATAATGACTGGGAATGGAAGAAAAATAAATGGAACTGAAAGATAATACAGAAGCAAGATATACAGGATGTTCTCAAGGACTGGTTGTAGGAGATGGAGGAGAGAAAAACAGCAATTGTGACTACTGGTTTTATGCTCATAAAATTGTATGGAGGTTGGTACCATTCACGGTTACATGAAATAACAAAGAAAAACAGGAATTGAGGGAAGATTGAAAGATCTGTTTTTGAGATGTCTGGAGTGAGGTGTTTTTGATAAAGATAACTGAGCATATTGACTAGGCAGGAAATCAGAAGTTAAGTCAAGGCAAATGAGACTTCAGGCATGGATGATACTGCCTAGGACCAGGGGTAAGATTGAGGAGAAAGCCCAAACTGAGACTTTAGGAACTCTTACTATTTAATCACCTGGGAACAAAAAAAAAAACAAAAAAAAAAAATGAGCCATGAAATAGCCTCAGAAGGAACAGCTAAGGGAGTACGAGGAAAACCAGAAAACAGTGGCATAGAGGCCAAAAGAAGAGAGTGTTCCAAGAGGGTGGTCAGTAGTGAGATGTACTGCTGAGAAGTCAAGTCAGTCAGGAACTGAAAAATGCATTTATATATTAAGGTGGAGGTTGTGGACCTCGGCAAAAGCCATTTTGTTGGGACTCCTGGGTGGCTCAGTGGTTGAGCATCTGCCTTTAGTTCAGGGCATGATCCAGGGGTCCTGGGATTGAGTCCCACATCAGGTTCCTTGCAGGGAGCTACGTCTCTGCCTCTCTCTCTGTGTGTCTTACATGAATAAATGAATAAAATCTTAAAAAAAAAAAAAAGCTGTATCGTTGAAGTGGTAGAAGCGATAACCTGTTTTTAATGGTACGGGGAAAGAATGAGAGGTGAAGAAATAGAGAACACAAATATGGATAACTCTTAGAAGTTTTCCTGTAAAGAAAAGGAGAATGAACTACTGTAATGACTTGGGAATGAGGGAGTGAGGTCAAAGAAAGGTTTGAGAAAAATAGAAATACTGGTGTGTCTGTATGCATTTGGGAAGCATACAGTAGAGAGGGGAGATTCAGTTTATGGAAGAAAGAGAAGAGGTCGGGATGATTAGTAGTGTAAGATTCCTGGTAAGGCTAGGGACGTGGAATCCTAAGCATATATGGGAGTATTGGAGGAGGGACATCTCCTATTGTTGTTACAAGAAAGAGGAAGAGCACATGCAGATGTTGCCCGTGTCCTGAGAGGTTGAGTGGTTTCCAAAATGATAGCTACTAGGGGGCAGAGTCCTGCGAAGAATAAGTGAGGTGGAGATTTGAGGAAAGAGAAAGTTTAAAATAGTTCTTGGGGGCAGCCCTGGTGGCTCAGCGGTCTAGTGCCGCCTTCAGCCCAGGGCCTGATCCTGGAGACCCAGGATTGAGTCCCACGTCAGGCTACCTGCATGGAGCCTGCTTCTCCCTCTGTCTGTGTCTCTGCCTCTGTCTTTCTCTGTGCCTCTCATCAATAAATAAATAAAATCTTATAAAATAAAATAAAATAAAATAAAATAAAATAAAATAAAATAAATAAAATAAAATATAAATAAAATAATAAAATAAAATAAAATAAAATAAAATAAAATAAAATAAAATAAAATAAAATAAATAAAAAAATAAAATAAATAAAATAAAATAGTTCTTGGGACCAATGGGACAACAAGTTGACCAGAAAAACCTAGTAGGATTCTCCTTGGCAGTGTGGAAGGCCTAGGTGAATTTGGTGGGTTAATGTTGATACCCACCTGCCTTGGGTACTTTTTTTTTTCCAGCAGTTCAGTGACCAAGGTGGAAGCTCAGAAAAGATATATATTTGAGTACAAATTAAATTGGAGTTTTACCCAGTATGTGTGAAAAGACATTAGGGGTTTTAGTTTATTTGTTTGTTTGTTTGTTTGTTTGTTTCTTTCTTTCTTTCTTTCTTCTTTCTTTCTTTCTCTCTTTCTTCTTTCCTAGCTGAGGTTAATAAAAGGCAGTAAAAAGGCTCAGTTAAATTTTCCAAGTAGCTAGTGAGCATGTATATGACACCAGGCACTGTGTTGCATACAGGAAAAAAAAAACAGAGATAAATAAGGTACCATCCCTGCTGTCAAATAGCTCCTAGTAATGGAAGATTGAAAGTTGCCATTTGGTCCAAAAGGCCAGGAACACGTGGTTAGACAACTTTAGTCAAAGGACACAGAAACCCACATCGATCCTTCTTTCTTGAGCCTGCTCCTTCCCCCCATCCTGGCATTACCTACTTACTTTCTTGCTTTCTCAAAAATATCTACTGCCTGCCTTATTGCCAAGCCCCTAACATGCATTGTATACATATGAATGACAATTCTGACTTCTCCCATCATCATTTTGCCAAAATATGATTATTTTGGAACAATCAGATGATCTACTTGAAATGTGGCATTGGTACTATGTGAATTTTCTCTAAATTTTAAGAGCTGGCATCCAACTGTACAGAAGGCTATTTATTTAAAAGAGGGAGGGAGACAGGAAAAGTGGGTAGGTAAGTGGAGGAAGGAAAGAAAGAGGGAAAGAAGGAAGAGGGAAGGCAATGAAGGAAAGAAAACTAATTAACTACAGAAGATCTTATGTAGTGACCTATCCTTATATTTCAAAGAACTCCGATTTGAAATAAATAACTGAGCCTCCGTTTCTAGTGGTGACCTCTACCATCAGCCCCCAAAACAACTTCCAGACCTGGACACATACCAGAGTACTACAGTGTACTTAAATCCCAGCATCTGGCAACATTAGGCAAGATAAGAAGAGGATCTGAAGAACATGGAAATTCCTAATTTCCAGGAGAAGCAGGATTCCTTACTCAGATTTATTCTAAGCATTAAGAAATGGTGACAGAAAGAGGTGGTGGCAATGGTAGCTTTCCTTTATTTGAACACATTCCATCCTGCTAGATTCCTCTAGGAAATGACATTAGGGCCATTTGACTCAAAACTACATTGCAGATACATCTGGGGTAAGGATTTGGCAGCTGTTGAGCAAAGCAGCTGTATTTTTTTTAATATTTACTGCTTTCATGGCTCTATAATTCACACATACTGTAAAATATTAAGAAAGTATAGAGTACAGAGAAAACATCTATAATGCCACTATACAGAAACAACTATTATTAACAATTTTTTTTAGATTCCCTTCTAGTCTCTTCCCTGGATTTTAACCTAATTGGGCATACATTGTATATATAGAGTTATATCCTATTTTCTAACTAAATATTACATTAAGTGCTTCCTTTTTTACATAAGTGCTCTTTTTTTTAAATGCCACTGTTATTGTCTGCATGATTATTTATCAATCATATAACCCTCTAGAATTTACCGAACTGTGCCCTATATATAAATATTTAGATTATTTCCAGTATCTCAGTTTCAAAGTCCTATAAGGCGAGAACTACAATGTATCACCTGCAATTGCCTGACCTGGAGGGAAGTTGAGGTAGGCAGTGATGTCATCCTATTAAGAGAGTTACTAATTGCTAATGACCGAGAAACTCATATTTGAACTTTCAAGTAGCTGTTGCGGGGTGTGTCTAAGCTCTTTTTCCCCCAAAGTAAAAGTTCTGATTTTTATTTCTAAAGAGTATACATTTAGTTTTGTTTGAATTTGTAACAATGATAATATAAAAAGAAGAATATAAAATCCATTCAAAATTTCACTGCCCAGGGAGTGAAATTTACTATTAATACTTCGGGAAATATATTTCCATATTTATCTATTCATCTGTCTCTTTTTCTTTCTCTTTGTCTTTCGAAAATGAAAGGAAGAGTTGTTTGCTGTCCGGTAATCTACCTTTTGACTAAACATTATAATAGGCATTTCCATTTCATAAGTACAGATCTACATTACCTTTTTGATAGCTACACTGTACTCCAGTTTATGGATAATTTATTGAGTCAGTCACTTTTTGATGGACATTTAGGATACTGGGACTTTTTTTCTAACTAAATAATGCTACAATATCTATCTTTATACACATATACATTTTCAAAAATGCACTTTCCTAATTTATCTCCTTAGGATAAATTTCTAGTAGTGAAACGGTGGAAGTAAAATTTATCTATTGCTAAACTGTCCTCCAGTAAACACGTATCAAATTATACCTCCACCGATGAAAAAAGAGATTGCCCATTTCCTTGCATCTTCGCTAATTTCGTAAATGCCAATTTTGGTAATTTGTGCATGTGAGTATTTCATATTGGGAGTATGGGATGCTTTCTCCAAGCATAAAACCAAAGCCTGAAATATTTTATTTAATGTAATCTTTTTTTTTTAAGTGAGGGAAGGGGGAGAGGCAGAGAGAGAGGAGAGATGCAGGGCTCAGTCTCACAACCCTGAAATCATGAGCTGCACCGAAATCAGAGTCAGATGCTTAACCAGTTGAGCTACCCAGGTGCCCCAAAGTCTAAAATCTTCAAGAAAATAAATTAAATTTTATTACCTGAAAATAAAAATCACTGTGATAGAAAAAAAAATTTTTTTAACTGGGAAAAAAATTGTGACATGTCCTAATATTTTAAGAGTGGTTATAAATCAACAATGAAAAGGTGAGTGACACAGTAGAAATTTGAAAGGGCAAACGAGCAGCCTCACACATGTTTAGCTGCTTCCTCTCATTCTTCCTGCACAGGCAGTGCTCCCTGAAGTCCTATGAGGGCAGCTCCAGTGCGGTTTCCTATGCCCCTGTGCCCCGGTGGCATCACCCACCCTCACTGGCCCCCTGGGAAATATGATGAGGACCCAACAACAGTCAAGGGACCTGAGGAGTGTCTGGGTGGGGGACAACAGTTAGTACTTCCCTTGATTACATATATTTATATTTATTTGGCATGACCATCCCCCAAAGAGACAAGCTAATTGTTCACTCACATGAGTGTAGAAGTGATCATCTGAGCTCTGCCATCAGACCAAAATCAGTAAATTATTGGGAAGGGAAAAATACACACTGGCAACATTGCCTGATCCATGTCTCCAGGGCAGAATTGACACTATTCTTCTACCAGATGTAGATAGAGATTTCTGGATGTTCTCATAAATAAAGTGCTAGAGGCCATGTCATCAAATGTCCTCCACCTTTCCCTCTCTCTTTCTAACTCCCATGTGTATTACTACATACTTAATGACATGGAATATTTTTCAGCCACTTCAGGGAGAGTGAAAGACGCTGGAGAGACAGAAATGCCACAGTGACAGCATCAGCCCCTGCCTCCACAGTACAAACTGTGACAGGGCGTCTTCCCTGTGTTTTGGGCTAGGGAGCGTCTGGGTTCTTGGAGTGAGTTCCCTGAGTCTTTTAGAGGAGCAGGAGTTGTGCAAAGCTGTTCTGAGTGGTAACTGGAGCTTTCTTTCAGCACAAGAAGTTTATTTGCAGATGATAAGGGATGGCATGTGCTCCGGGGCATTCTTTCTCTGTCTTCAGAAAAAAAAAAAAAAAAAAAAAAAGTGTGTACAAGAAAGTTGTGTGTGTCTAAATCCTTAGCATCCAGAAAGAAAGACAAAAGGCAAAACTTGTCAAAGATTATATGGAAACCCCTTCAGGCCAAGCACAAGCTAAGGTGAGTGGTGGGTACCAGGCCTAGTCAACAGCTCGTTCTCCACCTGAACAAACTCCCCGGGAAGGGTGAAGATGTGATTAAGAGGTGCCGGATGCTGCTAGAGGCCACACAGCTGGCTCAGGGTACCCAGGGCTCAGACTACTGAATGTCTGGCTTTCTTATGCTCTTAGAAAACTTCACGTATTATATACACCTGCCTCTATAACATAGCTTCTACTTGGAGACCAAATGGGGACACAGTAATGATGATTAATGTGGAGTGCTATTAATTAGCATTATAAGTATTCCTCTTGTTGTTTATCACCCTTCCTTATCACCCTTCTCTTTTCTTCCCCAAAATGATGATTGCCTGCTCAAAGCCGGGGAGGGATATATATGGTACCTACACAATCTACTTATTCAAAGAAGCTTTCTACTAGGGCACTTGCAGGGGCATCTTGTACCAGAGATCTCTGTGGCGATAAAATTAAGATTTTGTTTCTTTCATGAGGTTCTTCTTTTACACATTCTTTCTCTAGTCTTTTTGTAATTCCTCGTTTCTCCTAATTTGAAGATACTCAAGACAAATCAAGCGTAACTTCCTTATCCCAGAGAATCATTTCCAGGTATTTATTTAGAATGGGCCGCCTTAACCCCCCACAATGTGGTAGGCTAAAGTGAATTCCACCTTTAGTTCCTCCTTGTAGATTTCTGGTCTTTTCGGTATGTGGAAAATAATTATCACCTCTAATTTAAAATTAACCCTGTATTTTGGGTAAGAGAAGTGTGTGTCTCATGACAGAATTTGAGTAAAAGGTACACCTAAATCCTTTAATAATATCCTTTGATCTGGTCCTCACAAGCAAGTCTAGCATGCATAAGAGAAGTAATAGGAAATCTCCAGTGAAAATCCTCTTCTGGGGGGTACCTGGGTGCGGGGGGCACAGTCGGTTAGGCGTCTGACTTTTGAGTTTTGGCTCAGGTTGTGATCTGAGGGTCATGGGATCAAGCCCCACGTCAGGCTCCGTGCTTAGCTCAGAGTATGTTTAAGATTCTCTCTCTCCCTCTCCCTCTGCCCCTCCCCCTCTCAAATAAATAAATGAATCTTTAAAAAATAAAATAAAATAAAACAAAATCCTCTCCTGCGGTTTGTTTCCCCTTCTTGCTTCCATCATCACAAGGCTTGAATAATGTCCACTATATTGGTTCTTCACTAATAGCTTCCACATATTCCTCTAACCAGTTTTATAACCGTACATTTCAGTAAACATTAGAAAGAATCTTAATACTGTTTACTTTTCCCAAAACGCATGAAGTATCTGTTAACAGAATGTCTGCATATGATCTATCCCACTATGTATAAAGAATCATCTTATTACCGCCAGTCATTAACATCACTCATCTAGAATAGGTTCAGAGGCCTGCCACCCCATAGCAGGCAGTGTGTCTACCACTCTGCCCTAGCTCTGTAATATACCTAGGGAAAGAGTTTCAGAAATGTGTACTAACATCCAGAAAACTACTTCAGAGATCTGAATCTTGGTGCAGAAATCCAAGAGAAATCTTCTTGGCCACTATTATTTGGAATTTTTCCCTTTTACCCAAACAACAAAGAACTACAGCCAAAATACTTAGAAGAATTCCTTTTGAGCCATTTCGGTGTTGGATTCTGGTTTATTCCTTCTTAGAACATGGGGGATTACATTCAAATTCCAGATAAATGTTTTTACCTAATAAGAAACGAATGTGTCATTTTTGACTGTTGTAATAAAATGATCTTTCATGAAGTGCAGCATCTAATACTCATCTCTACTCTTGGATGACCAAGAGATGAAGGTCTTCTTTAGAGAGGAGACAGAGAGGCTAGTCCCCCAAATGAATTTGAACCTTAAAATAGGATGCAACTAGAAATGAGAAAAACAACAGAGCACAGTGTGCACATTAACGGCACCAGCAACCCTAAAATGAATTAGGCTTTAGTTAAGGTGGAATAAAAAACATGCACTCTAGATATTCATCCATTTCGAGGCTTGTGCAGAGTTTCATTTCTTCTCAACTCTTAGCAAAATTCTTTTTGTAAAAATAACTCGATCTCAGAAGAAAGATTTCCCCACACCCCAGTCAGATTATTTCATGGGAACACTACACCCATTGGCAGACCACACTGACTTGTGGACCAGCCTGAGGATCCAGGGAAAATAGACTGAGTGACCCAGAGGGACAGAGTCAGGGCCAGCTGTGGACAGGAGTCTTCACCATCTTCCAAAAGCTACCCAAAATCAGCCATTTATTTCCTTTCTCGACAATAGGCATTGGAAATCTTAAAGATCAAGGTTCCTTTTAAGGCCTGAGCTATTGATGTATTTATATAGAGATTATTTCTAGGTCAGCTGCAACTACCTCTGTCTGTGGCTCAGGACCTCAAAGCAGTCCCATTCAGGAACACATGCACACCACATACACACGTGCACCCCCAGTCTACCCATACGAGCTTTTTCTCCTGCCTATTAGATGCATTAAAAATTTACTTTTAATGGGGCCTCTCTGCATTCCAACAGAAATATTTCTGGATCTCTCCTGGCTCCCACCACATTTGCGGGGTGCACATTTAATATGTTTTAGCTTTACTGCCTGAAGATGGAATCAGGGACATCTACCTGCACATGACAGTGCTTTGGCTCTTGCAGTTGCAGAACTTAATGTATGTATCAGTAATGAAAATCTTAATTAAGAAAGCTGCATCATTGTCCATGAACACTCATTTTTCTCCCCCTGCAAAGCCCTTTGTGTAGTGCAGTATATACCTGGTCCAGACAGACAGAGCCCTCGAAGAGCTTGTCTGGCAGATCTTCTCTTGATTATTAACAGCCAGCAAATGACAAAGTCTCACTCTCCTTTTGTCTTGAAGCTGAGGCTTGGAACAGCAGAGCACACAATGTACTGTAGGGTTTGTTTGTGTTTTTTTAAACTTGCTTTTATTACGTTGGTGGGTTTAAAAATCCGACAGTGTTGATCAAAACTAATTTAGGTAACTTAGAGTTGCCAAAACACTAGCAGATGCATATTTACACATATACTCTCAGAGAAATGTAATTTTCCATATAGAAACAATGCACAAACATAAGAAAGGACAATTTTAAGCTGTCTGCCCATGTTTCTGGTGCCTTTGGCCTCCAGTGCTCAAAGCCTGCCATATCCCTACTAGGGGCCCTTAGCAGATACTTCCTCCCCCACGCCAACGTGCATGTGCCAATTTGTCACTTGTGCAGACAGTAAGAAGCTTTGGAAAATGGAATAACTTTAGGGAGGCAACTAACTATACCCATCAAAAATTGAAAGAATTATTAAGAAGGTCCTTTGGAAAGGTGGCCTGTAATTATGTTTATGAACCCATGTCCAATTATAATACTTTAATAATGCCCAAATGATAATTCCCAAAACATAAAGTTAATTTATTTAAAATTCCCTTAAAAGGGGTGGCGCAGTCAGTTGAGCATCCAACTCTTGGTTTCAGCTCAGGTCATGATCTCAGGGTCGTGGGATCCAGCCCCACGTCGGGCTCTGCAGTCAGTGAGGAGTCTAAGATTCTCTTTCTCACTTTTCCTCTGTCCTTCCCGTATGGTCTCTCCCTAAAATAAATAAATAAGTCTTTAAAAATAAATACATAAAAATAAATTCCCTTAAAAGCCTCAAAGCATTTCACTCTTCAAAAGTAGCAACTCCTAATTCCATGACCTTGAACCATGACCTACACAATGAGGAGAGAGACTAATGTCTCATCCACTTGCGTATTGTTCAGTCTTCTGCATTTTCTAAGTCTCTAGTCTATAGCATGAACCATTTTCTGGAAAGGCCATGTTAATAATTGAATTGGGCTCTACTCATATATTTATATATCACTTCTACTGGCATGGGAGGGTATGGCCACCTAAATGAGTCTAAGTAATAAATATTTAGGACCTGTCTTCTTATCGTATATATACTGCTCTCATCAAGAGGGAGCAGACACACTGTCTGATGGCACTAGTGTGATCTATTTATTTACTCTACTTCTTAGAACTTAACATGCTTTAGCTCATTTATTTTCAGAATCACTGTAAAGTAGGTAATGGTCAATTTTCTGCATTTCTGTAGCATAAAAAAAATTGTATGAATTTTCTCTATGGATCATATGTGAGGAAGCCCTTATGGGAAAGTTGTTTTTGAATATTCTGATATTAAAAGCTCATGATTGCACTGAGTATTTTTAATTAAGCTTAAATATGAAAAGTAAATATAACTAGACTTCTGATTTTATACTAGAACCATAATAAGAGGTTAGAAGAGATGCTACCAGGACTCTTGGTTGCTAGATAGGAAACACTGAACAGGTTGTTTTACTCTGGAAGATTTTCCTTTTCAAGAACCATCTGGCCAACTCTGACATAAATCCTAAAGCAACTGTTAAAGTAATTGGGCTAGAAATACATTGCAGGTATGTATTGTAAGGCGTATAGTTGGCTATCAGTAAATGTTTGGAAAATGACTACATTAATAACTTATGAATGAGTAAGGGAAAAATGAATTTTTGGCATTTCAAAGATTAAACCAGAAGATCTGGTACTTTCCCTACTTTTGGAAAGTCCTTGATTAGAAGATTGATGTGTACTGAATTCTAGACTTTGATATTTAACTCTCCAAACAATAAAACACTCAGTAGGATTAAGAGGAATCTTTTAAGATTTGAAGTTTGGGTAGATCAGTTACTTTCTGCCTCTGAACCACATACACGCACATACATACATATATATGCCCTTATTTCAATGAGATAGATCTAGATGAGTGGATAGATCGATAGGTATCAATTTATGTGTGTAAACAAACAATCACTGGATCACAGTGTAAAACCTACAATAAAAATGCAGAAAAATTGGGCAGACAAGATAGTATCTTTTCTCATTCAGCAATCTACAATTTGCTTAAAATTGAAGAGCGACTAGGCCCATTAAAAATGGCAGGTGGCAGGCCTCCTGATAATTTACCCTCATCTCTGCCTTGCTGCTGTACCTCAATGTGTTTCTCCATCGTTTTTGTGCTTGAAATACCATATGTTGTATCAACTTTGGCCCAGTCAAGAAGCTGAGGAATCAAGCAGGTCTAGGGCCAAGAAGCCTCATGCAACTGAAGTAAAAGGTCTTTCAAAAGCATATTGACTCTAGAAATGCTCTTCAGTTCAAACCTGGCCGCCCTTTGCTCTCACGCAGAAATACATTCACTAGCAGTGTTATAAGTGATCCTGTCAGCAAACGTGTATCAGCGGTCCACCAAAACATCGTATTTATGTTAGCGCCCAATGAGATGTTGGTGATGCAACATACAGTTTATTATATTTAAGTGCCTAAGACTTCTTTATTTCAAAAGCAAGTACCTTTAAACATAGTAATGGCATTTCTCTATATGCAAACCTCTGTACATAAAAAAGGTTTACATTTTAAAACAAACATGTTTTTGAGTTTTATCCAAATTCAAAAAAAGCATCTGAAAAATTTAACAGCTGAAAAACACTTTCTCCTTGCTGGGAAAACTTAAACCTTGCTAGGCTTTATGCAACTTAAAAAAAAAAAAATCACTTCTGTGCTGAGAACTAGCATGAGAAATCTCAGCATGAAAGGTTGTTGGAATTTTTTTTTCTTCATAGAGCTAAAACCAATCGTTGGTTTTAGAGTGATACCACAATATGCATATGCTTTGTCAGGAATAAGTATGATCTAATTTCAAGGGCATCCTCACCAAAAATGAGGTGGTGGGGGCGGGAGGATGATATAGGCTACTTTGGCAGGAATCCAGTCTCTGGAAGCAAAGGTTGAGAATATCATTGACCATCAAGGTCTAGAAAGGCTGCTAACCCTGAGCTGGTTGTTACCCCTTAAAAAGCCTATAAGTATCAGTTTCATTATTGTCTCCCTTGATCCCTCCTTAGCCAAGAGGATCTCACAAGGAAGCGCTGCTCTGTGATGCTGTCCAGGACTTCGTTTTCTATTTGTTTCAGCCCCACAATAAATGGTCTAGTACCTGCGGTGGTGACCGGTATGCAGTTTCTGAGCAGTGTTTCAAGTCAGAACAAATTATATGGCTGCATTTCTAAAAAGTTGAACCACCTTCGAGATAGTATGGAATTGGAAACACACATAGCCATGTCCACGCAATTGTATGTTTATACTGGACACATATGTTCAGGCATATTCAGAAAAACAGGAAAAAAAGAAAACAGAGTGGACAGTGCCGACGTGGGAAGTACAGCTTGTTCAAACACATGCAGCCCATGTTCCTGAGGGTGTACATGTGGAGAAGTGACTTTCTAAAGCAGGCCCACACTCAAGCTTAGTCCTCTTAATCCTCGCCCTGGAAATAAAAAACAAGATGTGATTTTGTTCACAGCATATTGGCTACCTTTCGATTGTGATCCTTCTGGTAGTGACCTAGGGGACCAGGGATGAAGAGGAGACAAATGCATACCTCTATTATTTACAGGGTGATTTTTGAGAGAAATAAGTCCTTCCTTGAAGACAGGCTTCGATATTTCAAGACCTCCTCAGAAAAATTTTTCAGCACCTTCTGTGCTCCAAACTGAGGCAGTTTGTATCATGTTTCAATATAACTGAGTAACAGGCTGGCAAATTCCCTGCTTTCTTATTCACCAAAATCCAAAATAGAACTCACAAAAACTCCCTCTTTCAAACCCCCACCCCACAAAAAACACCCCCACTGTGGCCCCCCAGGGAGGAACAGACCAGTAAAAAACAAGCAGTAAATAGAGCCAGCCCTGAAAGACAAATCCCCAGCTGTAACTGTAGCACTTTGCTCAGTACTGTGAGCTTGCTAGAGCTGGCACATTTTTTAGAATACAGATGCATAAATGCGCTGTCTGAGGCAGAGGGGTGGCTGCAGCCCCTTTGATGTTTCTGGTTTAGAGTCTATTGCAGAGGAGTAGCCTCCCTCCACCCAGAATAAAAGACCTAATTTGCCATTTGGCTGGTTTTGTTGTTTGTTTGTTTGTTTGTTTTTTAATTATGACCTGTGACTTACTTTTCATGATCTTTGTAGGAAACCACCTTTTTCAGACTTTCACAGTATTTGCAAAATTCAGACTTCCTCTCTCTCTGTCTTACACATACGTACATATGCACGCACATTTACAGATTACAAATTTAAGGTGAAGTGTCAATATGGACAACTTGATAGTCTTTCTAAAGAGCATGTGTATGTGTGTGTTGGGTAATGAATTATTTTACAGTGAACGTAAGATAATCAGACCAATGGGAAATCATTGTTCAAAACCAAGATGGGGGGAACCCTGGGTGGTGCAGCGGTTTGGCGCCTGCCTTTGGCCCGGGGCGCGATCCTGGAGACCCAGGATCGAATCCCACGTCGGGCTCCCGGTGCATGGAGCCTGCTTATCCCTCTGCCTGTGTCTCTGCCTCTCTCTCTCTGTGACTATCATAAATAAATAAAAATAAATCTTTAAAAAAAAAAAAAACCAAGATGGGTATTAATCTCTCCAGACCATGAGATTCACATTCTTGAAAGGGCAGCATATGTTACGGAGTACCCCTTTGTCGTCTTTAAAATTATTTTCTTTTTTTTTTAAGATTTTATTTATTTATTCACAAGAGACACACACACACACACAGAGAGAGAGAGAGAGAGGCAGAGACACAGGCAGAGGGAGAAGCAGGCTCCATGCATGAGGCCCGACATGGGACTCAATCCCAGGACTCCAGGATCATGCCCTGGGCCGAAGGCAGGCACTAAACCTCTGAGCCACCCAGGGATCCCCCTAAAATTATTTTCTAGAGTAAAATGTTTTGAACAAATAATGCTGATTAAAGTACAAGGAAGAAAAAAATATGCTCCGGCCACAGATACAGTTAAACTTCCAAAATAGGGCCGAAATGTCCCAAATTCAAATCTGCCCTCTAAAGGATACAGATTAGAAATGCTGAGGTCTGTGCAAAAGAATCCAAGATCCAAAGGCCATTTTCAATAACTCAGGGACAAATTCCAGGGGCTCTGAGTTGTGTTTGACGATAGTCCCTGCCTGTCCCTGTGTCCTTTGGGACAAATTGATTAATCTTTAAACCTCAATTCCCTGAGCTATAAAATGAGAATAATAATAGTAATTCCTTCACAGAATTCTTGTGAAGATGAAATGAGATGATCCTTGTGAAGCATTTAGCCCAGGATCAGCCACATGCTCCATAAGGGTAATTATTCATCCAGATTATTTTAGCCTTGGCAGCATCTTTGAAGTAAGTGCCTCACCTGGACATGGAGGTGATGCACACTTTAGTTATCACTGCCATATTTCTCAGTTTATACATGATGATTTTTTTTAATAAACGCAATACATACAATGACATAACCAGCATTTTGTCTCTTCAAGGTGGTATTAATTACCCACTAACAAAGTGCCAGGCACTGTGAAAGGCATTTGATGCCCACCATCTCATATAATGCTTACAGTGGTCTTCTAAGTTACCATTATCATACCCATTTTGCAGATGAGGGAGCCGAAGCTGAGAAGGCATTAGCCGCTTGCCACAGTTTCATAACTACATAATGGTGGAGTCAGACTTTGAACCAGCCAGTTAGTACAAAATTCTAAGAAAATGATCACAAATAAATAGGAACCATTGTAAACAAGATACTTATCATAGATAAATATATTTTTATCTTTTTATTATAGACATTTCACATTTGCAAAGTAGGAAGAACATCATAGAGAACCCTCATAAATAAGTCCCTCACTCCACTTCAACAATTTATCAGCACACAGCAAATCTTGTTAGCTACATCTATATTATAAAACTATATTATAAAATAATAATATATATTATTTATATAAAAATAAACTATATAGTCAACTCTAGGGGCATGGTTAAGTGTATTATGACATATATACTAGATAGATTTTTTTTTAAAGATTTTATTTATTTATTCATGAGAGACACAGAGAGAGGGGCAGAGACACAGGCAGAGGGAGAAGCAGGCTCCACACAGGGAGCCCGATATGAGACTCGATCCCAGGACTCCAGGATCAGGCCCTGAGCCAAAGTCAGACGCTTAATGGCTGAGCCACCCAGGCGTCCCTAGATAGAATTTTTTGAATCATTAAAATGTTGATAAAAAGCTTGTAGTAACCTGGACTTTTATGCTAATTTTAAATTAAAAGGTGACATACATAATTTACATATTGTATAATCACAACTACTTATTTTAAATAATAGATTGTGGACCTTGGAAATCTAAGATGTTTTAAATTGTTTTGTCTTGATTACTTTCTGACATTTCCTAAATTATATATCATAGGCATATTTCATTATTAATGATACAGGAATTATTTCTCCAATATTTAGGAAAATATATAGATGTACTCAAGTGTAAAGACAGAGATTACTTATCGGACATCACTATGGAAATCAGTTTATGTAACAGAATATTCCATATAGCCAATAAACAGAAGTTTATCTCCTCTTAATTATCAAAAGATTTTTTAAACTTCATTAATGTGAAATTTTGATGACTAGTGTCTAAATTTACGTGCATACCCAGCTTTCTGATAATATGTGTACCATAATGCAAACATTTCTTAATGACTCAGGGTCATCATTTTATTTATTTATTATCTATCTTTAGGGTCATCATTTTAAACAACAATTGTGTTGCGCATCTACTGGTGCTAATGGGGATGTGGAAGTACAAAAATAATGCTGTATATTTGAATATTGTTTTGTGGTTTCCAAGCAGTTCCATGTGGCATTAACCATTTGTCCTTAGTCTATAAGATTATTTACTTCTCTGCTTATTCACCCCCGGATAGCTATAATATTTTTAGTCTTCATCTCTTCTTTTTATAGTTTTTATTTCTCCTCTTTAGCTATCAAGTTACTTCTTGTGAAAGCCTGTAAGATCCTCATTCCTTCTCAAACGCACTACTTCTAATCTGGTTTGGGATAGGAAAACAAACATCCGATGTTGTTTAGGTTGCATATAAAGCCCATGCATTCACTCCTTCACTCAACAAATATTTGTGAGCAGCATACTATGTATTGAGCAATGGGAAGGATACACAGGTAAACAAGGCACCAATCCTGCCCTCAGAAAATTTTAATCTAGCAGCATTGAGAGGCATGGGCCTCCTTTGCTAGTGTCCAGAGTAGGTGCTGTGCTCTATGAAAGTAGTACAGATAAACTATTACTGGAATCCCAGAGCAGGGCTAACTGGGAGATTTACCAGAAGAGCGGATGCTGGATTGGGGTCTTGAAAGGCAAAGAGAACTCAAGCACTCACATATAGAAAGAAGAACATTTCTGAAACCATGAGCAATGCCTAGAAGAATCAGAGGGGAAAGATTCTGCAGAGAAGTAGTTGAGTTTAACTAGAGCATGTCGTGTATAGAGGCGAGTAGTGGGAAATAAAGCAGTGAAAGCAGATCGGGACCAGTAAGTGAGAGGGCTTGATTAGCAGGCCAAGGAATTTGGACTTTATTCAGTAGACAATGGGGAGCTATTGAAAGTTTTTAGTAGGAGAGTTAAATAATCAGAGCTGTGCCTCCGAAAGATTAATCTGGCAAGAGTGAATAAAGTGGATCCGAGTGGGGAATGACCAGGGGACACAGGTCAGGTAGGAGACAATCACAGCAGTCCAGAAAGAAGCAGTGAGGGCCCTAACTAGGGCAGAGGCAGAGGGAGCAGGCCGAGCTGGTGAGCTGATTTATGAGACATGGCAGAAAGGGGATTAATCCATCATATTTGGGGAGCAAGGGGGAGGAAACCACCGAAGACATCACTACGATTTGGAGCCAGAGTGGGACCATAAACAGAAGCAGAGGGCTGCAGAGCAGGAGCAGGTAGGGGAGGGGAAGACGCTAGTTTAATTCTGAACACACTGAGTGAAGGTACTGATTGGGTATCCGTGAGAGGTCCTCTGGGCTTTTGGAGGCGTGAGACTATAGCACAGCACAAAGTCAGGCTTGGAGATGGAGCAGTTGAGCCATCTCGGTCTCCAAGACCAAGAGGCAGAGCCCATCACAGAAACTTGAGGGATTTCTGTGTGATTTACCTGATGGGCTGCTCTGCAGATCTTTTTCACATCCTTCCTCTTCTTAACCAGATTAGGAATGCTGCATAAGTGGCTTGCAGATGAAGGAATTATTGCATTATACAGACAAACATACAAATACTTTCTAAAGCAGTAACTTGGACTACAGCTAATGGGGTCCCTTACATGTTATTCACAGTCTTTATCTTCATACGTGGTATATTCCTGTGTGACCTTAGAGAAGTCACTTTCTCTCTGAGTCTCAGATCCCTTGTCAGCTAAATGAAAAGGTCGATGAAGATCCTTGGTCCCCATAACTGGCTGCAAGCCGCCAACACTGACATTTTATCAGAATCACTTGGAGAAGACAAGCAAGGGGGCCAAGGCTCAGGACTTTAATTTTTTAAACCTCCCTGGGTGATTCTAATACACAGCCTGGGTTGGTAACCACTGGGTTAGGCTTTCCAGCTCTTGCATCTAAACCGTTAGCAATATTTAGACCAAATGCGCTTTTTTAGCCACGACTCACAAATAAGAATCCAAAATAACAAATTTACTGTCAAATTCGGTTCATCTATAACAAAATACTCCCCCTCTCCCCTTTGAGTTAGGAGTGAAATACAAAGTGTGTTTGAGAAGCGCTGAATTTAGAAGTCTCCTGTGATGTTATAAAATGTGAAAGATGTGTGTATGGAGAAGATGGAAGGGGAGGAAACCAAGGAGGATATGACTATGCACACGTGCAGCGTGCTGTCCTCCGGCCACATCCGGGGATCATCCACGTACCCATCATTCAAGCCTGCCTGGGCTCCAGAGTTGTTTTTAATGCTCCAGCGGTGCTTGTTGAAGCGCGTGGTCCTCGTGCTGCCTCTGATTGTACCTGTCAGGTTGTATATAAGCATTTCTGAAGTACCTGTGCAGACTGTCTTAGTCGTCCAGGCTGCTGTAACAAAATACCACAGACTTGGTAGCTTATTTAAAAAAAAAAAAAAAAAAAAAACAGAGATGTATTTCTCACAGTTATGGAGGCTGAAAGTCTGAGATCAGGGAGCCAGCAAGGTCGGGTGATGGTCCTCTTCTGAGTAGAAGCCTTCTGTTTGCATCCTCACGTGGCAGAAGGAGCTAGGGAGCTCTGTGGGGCCTCTTTTATAAGAACACTGATCCCATTCAGGAGAGCTCTGCCCTCATGACCTGAGCACCTCCCAAAGGCGTCACTTCCTAACAGCATCACATTGGGGATCAGGACTCCATTGTGTGAATCTGGGGAGTCTCCTCAAACCTTCACACCACAGCACAGACCCAGCACAGGTCCAGAATGGGATAAAGGACCATAATGAGATTCTAGTGGGGGCAGATGAGCTTTCTCATTAATGAGCTCGTCCTTACCATATCTCTTTGTTTTTCATCATACACCTCACAATTTAACTTTAATGTAGCTCCTTTGTCGCCTCAGCATTCACAGGAGCTACATTCTGAAGTCCTCACAAAATCTAGAGCAAGCTGTACTAGGCCACACAGGCAGAAGGAAGGAAGGAGGAAGGTATCAGTCCTTTTCCCCCTCTCGATATTCTTTCTCCCTTCCTTCCACTGAGGAAACTGTGCGGAACCTGACAGGTTGGGCTGAATTAACCTAGACTGGAGAAGAGACAGGTTGGAATTCAGGAAATCTGAGAGTTTCCAACTTCCAAACTAATTTTGACATCCCAGTCATTCAACAATTATTTGTGGAGGAACTGCTATGAGTACGGCATTCTGCTCACTATTTACGTGAGAAATTAACAACCAGTTGTGATTTGGGTTTCGCACTGGGCGCTACCAAGATTCTGAACATAAGTACAGAGTAGAATTGATGATAATAACTCTAGTCGTTTCTACCTACAGAGATCTTAACAGTATTTGTGCAGAATTATATATGGTGCCCTCCCACTCCCCTAGGGAAATCCTTCTCTTTTGTATCACCTCCCACCACCCTTCTTCCACGCTCCAGCTCCAGTTAGCTGTTACCTTTCCCCAAACTGTGACTTCGAGACTTTAATTACACTCAGGTGGTTTTGTAACCTTAAAGCAGTTTCCTCCAAGGCCTAAATGATGCTTAACCCTCTTGGAGAAATTTGTATTTTTTTTAAGATTTTATGTTATTTATTCATGAGAGACACAGGGAGAGAGGCAGAGACACAGGCAGAGGGAGAAGCAGGCTCCCTGTAGGGAGCCCGATGTGGGACTGTATCCTGGAACCCCAGGATCACACCCTGAGCCAAAGACAAAAGCTCCACCACTGAGGCACCCAGGTGTCCCGAAATTTGTATTTTAAAAAAAGAAGTTTGTTAGACTGCTGGGTTTCTTCCCCGCCTCCAGTTAGTGACATGTGAGAAGAGATGCTTCTGAGTAGGTCTTTCAGACACATCCTCTCTGCCCTCTTGTCCTTGCAACACACAAAACTTTACTTACGTTTGTAAAAGAGAACAACATAGGCAACAGCCACACATCCTAATTTATCTTAGCTCCCACCTATTCTCTCTTTCTGTCACTCAGCTCTACATGCCGCTATACTTTTAATGTCACATGACCCTCCTACATCAGACACCTGCTGACCTCCACCATGCTGGACTCCCTACCTTCGTTCCTACTATGTCCCCACTCAAAATCCTGAGTCATACTCCATCTCCTATTTATAATCTTATAACTGCTCTTTAAATTTACCTTTTTAAATCTTGTTCCCCACTTTGGGAAATAGTTTAGTAAAGTAAGTGACGCTTAAACACTGGAGACAGATGCTACTCACTAGGCACGTGAACATATGCAAGTAAATTATCATCTCTAAGCCTCTGTTTTCTCATACATAAAATGGACATATTGTGAAGATTAAATATGATACGTAGAATCAGCAACCTTTTTTTTAAGTGTCCAATACATGTAGTTACTACTATTCCTATTATTTATCATCTGCACTCCCCTCAACAACTTTGATTTGGATTCCCTCTACTGGTTCTACCTTGGAGGATCCAATTCTTCAGTGTTCTGTACTGATCAGAACTACTTTCCTGGACTCTTTTGGCTTTACACACAAAGTAGATAATGAGAGACCTTATTTTCTGAACATAGGACCTAATTTTATAAATACAAGCATATTTATGGGTATAATAAAAGGCAAGATTTGAAACCAGGTCTGTCCAGGACATCAGAAACTTTTGGCTTCTATATGTTTTCTTAGAATATCAATTTTATACTCTGAATGAATATGAATTTCAGAATCACAAGGTAGTGCTAAACGTAATTAATAGTGTGACCTCCCTGATAACCTATTGTATCCAGAAAGCAAGGTCAGTTACACAAGGAAAAGTGTCTACGTTTCAAGGAGACATTTTTCTTCCCCCAAAAGAGAAAGCAGGGGCTTTGAAGTCAGATCTGGGGTTGCCTCCAAACTCCCTCATTTAAGATCCACGGACAAAAAAAAGTCCAAACCCCCTATCATTAATCTGTTACTGATAAAGCAACTGAGGCTCTGATAAATCAGATAACTTGACCAAGATTAATGATATCCATCTTGCAGGTATGTTATGAAGATTAGAAATTAAATATAAAAGCTGGGCATGTTGTTTAGTCTAACTAAATAAATAAATACATTTCCTGGAAATCTAGAGGCAGGTTTCTCTTCAAGATGAAAAGGGACTGAAATCATGCCCACGTTCTATATAACCAGTCTCTATATTTAAAAACAAACAAAAACTTATGTGGGGTTTAATGATGGAAATAAAGATTTTCCACATTTACATGCTTCCTCTCAATTTGCCCAATAAACATATTCAGATAGGATAAATATAAACTAAGTACTTGGTAACAATGACTTCTAAAAAGAAAGTTTTCAAAGGATTCCTGATGCACTTTAGCAGTATAGAAGCATCTTTTGTATATAAGGGAAACATAGAGTGATCTGAGGCTAGTGTCATAAAAAAGCCATAAAAAAATGGTCACAACATTTTATGGAGAAATATGGAGCCACTTGTGAAACCTCACAAAAAAGAAACTCTGTATTTCAATATATTTAATGCCTAATTTCCAAGTAGAAATATTACTTTTATCTAAATAAATCTTGAACATTTTACATAAATTGAGAAATTGTATGCTGAGTGGTTTTTGTTTCTTATTTCTAATGAATCCGTAATTTTGACTCATGTTCTATATGCTGCTTTAATTTATAGTAAAGTCATGCTGATTTTTCAAAAATTAATATACAATCTCAAGTCACAGAGTTTTCCAAATTACGATATTTCCAATGGCAACTGAATAACATGTTGTCCGTGCAGTTAGTGAGTTGAGGCAATTTGAACATAATGATAAAAGTGGGAGGGGGGATTACAAGCAGTGTTATAATTAAAGGTCTGTTGATTCTTCAGTTTAAATGCCATTGTTGAAAGATTTTTCACTCAGATGTCAAAGTCTGTGGCCAGCCAAAACTTGGCATGCTAGAACTCAGCCCAGAGAAACATTGTGTTCTACAGATTTAAAAACCAAAATCTGTTAAGAACAGAAATGTTGGGCTTGGGCTGATTTCTCCTGAATCAGAACCAGAGCATAGCGAAATACCACCTCCCCTTTACGAAAAGAAGTAGTGCAGGTGGATGTTAATGGGAAATGTTTGTTCAGAAGGGGAATTAGCATTAGATGTCATAATGCAGAGCACTGGGTTAGAGTTTCATATAATTAAAGCATCTTTCCTTGAGAAGTCTGTAACATTTTAGAAGCTTCTAGTTAATGAGGAGCAATATATACCCACCTTCCAAGATATGCATATAGAGGTTCAGTTTCTCCATATCGCATCCCTTGTTACTGGAAAAACTTGAAGTGAAACTTTATTTGCTTAACTCCCTATATACTCCCTATATAAAAATGTTTTCCAAACAACATGTTCCCCTTTCTTTAATTTGAGGTTTAGAAACTAGTGGCCTGTGTGCTGTGCTTGGCTAGCCCATAGATTTGGGGAGGAGGGATCCATTGAATATTTTAAAATAATTTGGGAGTTTGAGTCAACCTTTTAAAGATCAATAAATCTTACCCCAAAAAAAAAAAAAATCTAGCTTTTTTCAACTTCCGCTGACAATTTGGAGATCTGGCACTATTAGATCTGCATTCTTACATGGCACCAATATCCAGGCTGCTCCCTGCAGATAAGTCATGTCCTTTCCACTTTGACAGAGTCCCTCTCACCCCATATTTTATGCCATACACACTTCATTCATTTACTTTATCATCCTGGCTCCTAGAAGCATCTGACTTTTCTTTCTTTGCTTATGGAAGATGTATTAAGCAAGTTCTTCCCTTTCTTTGCTTGTAGTATGAAGATTTAAACCTTCAAAAATTTCTTTCCAGTAAATAATAGCATTGCAAAGGCTATGCACAATGGTACTCAACAAAGCATTATTGAAAATGATAAAAATTGGAATGTAACCAACCTGTCCAAAATTAGGGAATTGCTTAAATATATGTTGATATACCTGTAGAATGGAATACTATGCTGGATTTAAAAATATATGTCTTAAAAGAATGCAGGTTACAAAACAATGTATACAGCAAGATTCCTATTTTATAGGAAAAAAATTTTGCTTACAAGAAAAAGGTTACAGTGCTATCTCAGAGTGAATTAGAAAAATATATACATATGCAAAAATATAAGCAAATAAGCTAATAAATAAGCCCCAACAGTAGCTTTTATCAATTCCCTTCCCCAAAGCTTTTATATTCCATTTTTTTTAAGATTTTTATTTATTTATTCATGAGAGACACACAGAGAGAGAGAAGCAGAGACACACAGGCAGAGGGAGAAGCAGGCTCCATGCAGGTAGCCTAACGTGGGACTCGATCCTGGGTCTCCAGGCTCACACCCTGGGCTGAAGGTGGTGCTAAACCCCTGAGCCACCTGGGCTGCCCCTATATTCCTTTTTTATTCCCCTATATTCCATTTTAACCCAAGAGTTGGCACAAACATATACTGAGCTATTTTTCAATTTTCTTTTAAAGCTGATTTTTTTTTTTTTTTGCTTTTATACCTTAGAGAATACAATCAAGAATAAGATTTCCATAGTTGTTTTAAATACTTGAAGAATATTCCTGCTTGGCCACATACTAGACTATCATCATGGCAAAGCAAGAGCATCAGTTCCTGTGTTGGCCTGGAGTGGGTTTGTTCTTCTATAGCACCTTTTGCCAATACCAAAAATTATTCAAAAAAATTTTTAAAACATCGTGGAACAGAAAAATTACACAGAAATATGCACTTTAAAAAATGAGCATAAAAACTCTTAGGGCGCCAGAACTGAAACTAATAATCACAAAGGCATCAGTTGTGTCCCAGTTAGCCACCCATAGGAAGCAAAGCTCACAGGTAAAAGTCATCTATGCATTTATGGAAGTTCTTCTGATGTCAGCACTTAGCACAATACTTGGCAAATAAGAAAGTCCCTAAAAGTATTTGTTGAATAAAATATGAATAAATTTGTACTCCCACCAAGGAACAATTGACCCACATGTCAAAAACTAAGTCATCTTTTAAATAAAACTTGAGCAAAACAATATTCAGACTTTACTCATAAAACTTCCAGATATAGTTTGAATTAGTAATGCCATAGCTTTTTTTTTTCCAGAAAAGGAAAATGTTTGTTTATATGTGTGGCTGAGTACATGTATGAGTATGACGAAAAAAATATAAAGGAATAAGAAGAGGTGGTTCTTTCAAGGAAGGGTACAGTGGTGAAGACTCCAGCTTGTAAATGTCTCTCTTCCTCCTGGCAGTGCTAGCTTTATTGTTTCTGATTGGCTGTTCCGTCCATCTATCTTCACTTCTCTAGAGCATTCTTTACCCTTAGGCTCCACTGCATCTTGTTTTCATAATTCTTCTGTTCCCATGAACGATCCTTATTGCTCCTTCATCCATTGTCCCCTTCATGTGCCCACAAGATGTAAGTTTGCCCTTCTTTCTTCCCTCAATGTTTCCTGAAGTCTGTGGGCAGTTTCATGGACCCCATACAGCTGGAACCCAACATTCATATCACCTCCCTGAAGATTTGAGTATCTAGTTCTAATGTGTCAGTTCTAGTACTATGAAGATGGGTTTCCAGCTGCCACTAGACACTTCCACTGGATGTGCCACCCACAACATTTCAAACTCCTGCTGCTATCTTTAAGTATTCTAGAAGTAATGAAATCAACCCCGAATACCCCCTATGCTTTCCTGTCCCCATGCTTTTATTCTGTGCCCCTTGCCTAGAACCTCTCTTTCCAAATTCAAACTGTTGGAACTTTCCCCCATAGTCCAAGGTCCACCTCAAACCCTGCTTTCTTCAATAACTTTCTTCAGTGTCCATCATCAAATGATATTCCTCAAGCCACTAAACCTACAGATTTCTGTTGGCAACCTTTTATGGTATTTGCCTTCTTTTGTGTTGTATTTTAGTTATGTGGTGTTTATTTTCTTCCAGATTCTAAATATTAGGTTTATGGCTTCTTATTTATCTTCGTAGCTGTTTTCTAGAGTTTAGCTCCTAGCAGAGTCTTTTGCTCATAGCAGGCCCTCATTAAATATTAAATTGGTTTTATGCAATAAATTAAATTGGGTTTATGTATTAATGACTATACGTGTGTTACAATTTGAAAGACCCAGAAAGTCTACCCACCCAGTGTCTCCCCTACTTTCCGAGCCATAATATGTTGCTTTTGGGACTTCCTCTTCTACAAATGGGGATTTTTCCACCCAGTTTGTGTCTTTTTGTTCCCTAGTAATAAACTATTGACTAGTTACTACTTGAGTTCCCCCACCTTCTAAGATTAACTCATTATCACCTAAGAGGAAACAAAGTCTTAAAAGAATAGACCAGACGTGAGGTATATTCGCAAGGAGATAACAAATAAGTAGAGGTCTGTGAGAGAGATAGGGTCATGGAAAGTGCCCTGGGCTGTGCCACTTACTAGTTGGATGCCTTAGTTTTCTCATCTATAAAACTGGATGATAATAGTAATTTCTACCTTATAGAGATGTTACAAGATCTAATATTACTAAATACTAAATAACAAAGTACTTAGAATAATATCTGGCACACTGTAAGTGCTGACAAGTGCTGGCTGTTAAGTATTCATATATGTGGTATATACATAGCATATATGATCATATGTATAGTAAATATATATACTTAACGGATAATACATATGTATAATATATATATGTATTGCATATAATATATATATTTAACAACTATCATCACTGTTTAATTTTATTTCACCCATGTACCCAATGGCAGATGCCAAAGAAACTCCTGGATAGCCAGAGACCTTAAGTGTCTGGGGATGGAACATTTAAAAGAAAAGAGAACAAGCTTGGTCAGACAGATGAAGATTTGATACACAAGTCAGCCACCTCTGAACTATGCACATTGAGGAAGTTACTTAACCTCTCTGAGCCACGGATTTTTCATCTATAAAATCTCTGACTGCCTACCTTTTACATTTACTTTGAGGATTAAGCGAGCTTTTGTTCTCCTAATCATTTTGAGATTCAGTCTCATTCTTTTGGTGATTCCTCTCCTTTTGCTGAACTTCACATTTGTTTTCTTGACAAATCAGATTCCAGACTTTGTATTTTGGACCAAGCATAGAAGAAAGAGGTAGCATTGCTTCGGGAAAATGGTGGCAGTACCAGCTAATAATTTGAAATTATTAATAATTTAATGCAGTAGTGAAATGTTAAAATATGTACCAATTAATATGCACCAAGCCTAATAGAGAACAAATACTTACCAAACTGTGGCTAAATCCTTAATCTAGAACAAATTTAGCAGCCTGACTGGGTTGTTGTTTTTTTTTTTAATGAAATATGTTCTACCTATGGAAATAATTAGCTGTACTAATCCACAGGTTTTACAGTTGGTCATTTTTTAAAAGTACAAGAATTTAGATTTTCACTGAAAAACAAAAAGTCCTTTCCACACAGTCCTGCTTGAAAGGAGTGTGTGAGCGTTGGGGGAGGTGGGGAGAGGGAAAAACAAAGGAGAAAAAAGCGGCCATGAAAATATCTACAAAATCCTGGATATTTGGATCTGAAAGCAAAAGAACCTTCTCACATTTAGTCCTGTTCCTGTAGTGCTGTGATGTGGCATTTAATGCTCTAGGGGACCTAGAGCAAGTGTTACAAATGCAACCAAAAGTCTCATGAAAATGAGCCTCTTAACAGTGTGTGAGCTGGTCTGCAATGGCCTCAGGAAATCCCCCCAGCTATTCACGTCCTTTTTATCCACTACATTCTCTGACTCAAAGGGAAACCTCACTTCACCTCCTTGACCAGAATTGAGCAGACATTGATTTGGTTACCCGGTGCTTTATTTATTCCTTTATTAGCCTTCATCATTTGTATTCCACTGGAACAAAAGAATCTATCTTTTCTTTGCATTAATTTAAGTTTAAGGATGTGCAAATGTGTGTTTGTGGGAGAGTGCATATTTATGTTTGTGTAAGTTTATGGGTAGCTTGCTTTAATTTAAAATATTTTCCATCAAAGCTGTAATACTCAAAGCTTCACCATCACCATCATTGTACCGAACAACTCTCCTTGACATATTAGCTGAATTCCTAAACCGTTGCATGAAAAGTGAGCTATTTAAAAGAGAATCATGTTTTTCTATTCGTTTTCATAATTAGTCAGGTCAAGTGTCACATGGGAAAAATAAGTGGCCCCATGCATAATTTAAAAAATATATAAGAATCACAACTTCTATCTCAGTAATAATGATGCGTTTATCTATGGGCATTTTATGTGTCTTAATTGCCCCCAAGAAAAGCCGATAAGAAGTTAACCCAATTAAACAGCAGATATGTTGGAAGCAAATGCTATGGATAAACCACTGTATTGGAGGCAATGGGAAATTCAGAGAAGTAGAGGCCAGCATTTATCCTCAGGCAGCCTATAGTCTAGTTAAGGATACATGACAGAAAAAGTGGAATTGCACACAACAACTAAAGACTTAAATAACAGTTCAGGGCATTCAGATATGTTTTTTGCACAATTATATTAATAATTTATGTTCAAATATACCGCAGAGTTCATTTCTGTTCATTTCTGTTGGAAAGACTCGCTGATTGGGTAGCATCTATCTGTATAGGCATGAAAATAGCAACAGTCCATGAGATCTTCATCTAAACTTGAGTCACAGATTTGTTTAAACAATGTTTGGACAATTCGGAAATTCAAATTTGTGTTGTAGCAGAATACATGCTCCTGTCCTTTTAAATGTTGAGCGCCTGGTAGCTTTACCACAAATTTTCCTTCAGGAATGCTCGTTGAACCAAGAGATATTTCTAAGTAGATATTTGATGGTAAAGCAACCAAGGAATGGCCTTTGAAGATATTTTCACTACTCCATACCAGCTTTGGATGCCACGCTTTCTTCAATTTTATAATACTGAATTTGTTCTTACTCAGGGAATACGTTCAAAGTAGAGTTGGCCTGAACACAGCCATAATAAATTCTGCAGCAGCGTCTATTTAATGTATAAGTGATCATAATCAACCCAGAGATCATACAGGGACTTAAAGGAAGTAACATCTTTAGTTACCACTTTAGTCATAATCTGACAAAGAGATTCATGTAAGTTCAGGGGAAAACCGTGGAGGTAGGCACAATGTAAGTGTCTAAAAGTATGCAAACTACCATGCCCAACAATTCTGTATCTACCTTTACTCTTCTGCTGAAGTGTAAATAATAATAACATCAATAACGCGAAGCAAACGGGTTTCTTAGCTTACAAAGCATTCTGGATACATCATGCCTTTTGATCCTCAGTGTGTGATCTCAACAACCTGTGAGATTGGCAGGGCACATACTATCCACATTGTACAAACGGAAAATCCGTGAAGTTTAAAAGGACAGATGACTTCCTTAAAGACACAGAGCTCTTAAAAGCTGCTTCTGATGCTCACATTGTAACTGGCTCAGAGGAGAAAGCAACCCCGACAGAGTCTTTGCCCCCCCCCCGCAACTGTCCTGCAAGGTACACAAGAGTTGCCAAAGTGCAACCTGTAGACTTAAATCTTTAGAGGATGGAAGAGCCCTCAGGCCAAAAGGCATACCTGCTATGATTTCATGCGAGAAGGAAAAGGGATGGTTAGCTGCCTTTTATAGTGTTTTCTCCCCCCACTGATACAGAGTCCTGGGTAAATTCTGAAAGTTTTCATACTTACTGATTGGATAAAATCCTGATGATTTGCCACAAAATCATGGTTATGTCTAATCTGGTTGTGTCGGAGTTTTTCCCAGCCCCCTAAAACTTGGGATTTGATATTTTTAAAAAGTTGCAATTCTAAAAAAAAAAAAAAAAAAAAGTTGCAATTCTGATCTAAATAGTCCTTCCCACCTGTCAAGATTTATGGCTTTTCTGTTGAAAATCTTGTGAATAAAATCAGTTGTCTTTAGGCTGGCTTCCTGGACTGTCTTACTTATTTAAAAATATGGTATGGAAATGATGGAGATCATGGGCCACTCTACTAAAACTGAATGTCCCTGGGAATTGATAAAGAAGTGTGGTTCTGAATCCTAGAAGCTGCGAGCCTTCATTGGCAATATAGAATTCAGAGCTGTCACTAAATTTTGCTACCTGATGAATAGAAAGGTAGAGTTTCAAATCAAGAAATTCAGCACTTAGTTCCAGAAAGTAATAACGTCAGTGGCTCCTCTGCTCAATATCGCATCCTTTACAAGTCTTCAGACTTCCAGCCTTCATTTTAGCTTGCAGAATTAGACCTGGCATCTTGAGTTTGTCGAATTTTTACTATTATTACTTCAGAGCCCCAGCTAATGCAAAAAAGCAAGGCGATATCCCCAACACCTTGGTCTCAGGAATTCACAATCCAAATTAATGGTTCTTCGATAATGATAGTCCTGCAGTTATAACATATTTTCATATTCATGATCTTATTAAGTCTTACATTAGCCTTATACATAGGCAGGAGGCCCATTATTATTATTATTATTGTCATCAACACCATCATTTCCATTTTGTAGATGAGATAAACAGACTAAGAACATGATCTGTGGTCACATCACTGGTGACAGAGCCACAGTTAGGTCCAGAGGAGCAGGTGACCTCATTCATAGTGCGCATTTTTCACTAGGCTTGCCAAGGCTCATAGATTCATCCTACGACAATGGTTCTCAGCCAGGTTTCAAAATTACCTGAGGGGATCTTTAAAGCATAGGCACTGACATACCCACTTCTGTGTGTCTGATTCACTAGGTCTGGAGTAGAGCCCAAGAATTTTCCAACAATTTTCTGGGCAATGCTGATGTTGCCAAGGAGCACTGTTTTAGGAGCGCTGTTCTATAGATTGTATGCAGTAACTGAATGGCAATGATACATTAAGACAAGATAGTCTTATAAGAAGGAAGTCTATTTGCATGGCGCTGCCTCATGTCTCATTCTTTTCTCTATTTCTGACTTCTACTGGGGAAGAACAGAAAAAATTGGGGGAGAGAGGCTGGTAAGAAGGCACCTCACTGTTTAGAATGAGTTTAAATCTTCTGGCACTGAAAAATTGGACAGCAAATCCCTTCAGTTTGCTTCTAACTAGAACCTGCTGTTGTAGATTAACTTGGAGGTATGATTGTCAACCTAGCAATGAAGAGCTGCTCTAAGACTGGACATAGGCAAATGTATTTAGATAAATCTGTAGACAACTGATCCATTAATCAGTAATCTTTAGATCAATTTCTCCATGTCAACCTAGAAGGATGTTCTTAATAGCAAGAGAGAGAGACCCATTCTTGACCTATCCTCGTCAATATTTTTCTGAAGACTGGTGAGAAGTCCTTATATCATAGGCTCGGTTTGAGTCAACAAGGTAATACATCTGCTAAATATATATATATATATATATATATATATATATATATGTAAAATATAAATATATTTACATATAAGTATATATGTAAATATATAAATATATATTTTTTATTATATGTATAATAAAAAGAAGCTTGCCTTTTCTCGCTTCTGGAGGCCATCTGAACTCCTTGGCTTCTGACCCCTTCCACAAGTGACTCCAACTTCTTACCGTCATCATATCTCCTACAACTAGCTCTCCTCCTCCTGGCCCTCTCTTATATGAACCCCTGTGATTACATCTAGAGCCTACCTAGGTTAATATAGGTTAATCTTCTCATCCAAGTATCCTTAATTTAACCACATCTGCAAGAGCCCACTTCCATATAAGGTAACATCCATAGTTTCTTGGGGTTAGAACAAGGATATTTTGTGTGGGGTCATTATTCAGCCTACGATAGCCCCTTTGTGATGTGTTTCTTGAACTACATGGAGAATATGGTACTTTTTTCTTGGCACGAGTATTTGAGAGGTTTTTTAATAAAGAAAAGGGCATGGGACCAGGAAACAGAAGAACTGTGTTCCAGTACTAGTTTTGCTTCTACCAAGTTGTGTAACCTTAAGCTCATCTGACAAAATGTCTCTGTAGAATCTTTCAACTCTTCTCTAAACTGACAGAACCAGAGAGTCTCCTAAATACTTCCTATGTCTGAGATTCTATGCTGCCTTAAATCTATTCGCCTGTTTCTAGATGATATTTAAATTTAAAAGCAAGAGCTTGCTTACCATTTCTAATATTCAGAATAAATCTTGTTCACTTTTCTTTTGAATTCACTTAAATTTTGAATTTAGAATGTGCTACCGAGGACTTCCTGCTGTAAAAGTCACAGTGACGCTAGGAAAATCACCAATACAAGTGCTTTTTGCTAGTTAATTCTTAAACATCCTATCCAGTAGTACAACTTTAGTCTAAGCATCATCAAATCACTAGTCTTGTACTTATTGGACTATTGAAACACAGAAAGAATAGATTGTAATTGCATATGAAGAACTAAGAGAGAACAGTCGTGGCTGCCAGCTTTCCTGAGATACCATTTACCACCATGGGCAGGTGTGATACTGGACAATATGTTAAAAATGCCAAGCAGAGTATAAAGACATTGTCCCAGAGATCTTAGTGTCAAGGCGGGAGTGACACACTAGAGGACAGTCACTGAGGGGCTGTTGTTATTTCTACAAGGGGACAAAGAAGTGGGAAAGGGCTGGGGTCTTATTCATTGTTGTTTTTTTGTTGTTGTTGTTGTTGTTGTTAATTTTCATCTTCTCAGATAAGGGCATGGAACTTGACCACTGATTCTCAAAAGGAAATAGGACTAGTTTGATACAAATCTCTCTACCATGTTAGAGTCATCCCACAAACACCTATTTTAAATGATGATTTACAGAGGGCCACGTAGAATAATTTGGAGGAAGTTTATAGGAAGGAAAGCTTTGAGAGCTGAACCAGAAAAGGTGCTTGAAAGTAAATCAAATTATGGCATACACTGAATTATGGCATTTATTATTATGTGCAGAGTATGCATGGAATTTTGAACTAAAAGCCGAAGAAGCAAAGGTCTAGAAACTCTCATGCATAGTAAATAAATTAACCCTTTATTCTCTTAACTTTCTACATTCCCTATATTTGGTGACTTGTTCATACAAATATATGCTGAAAAGGACTAATAAACCACGCTCCACCTTTGGTACATTCAACTATTTGTGCACATGACTCAAATACATGCCTCCAGGAGATTTTCTTTGGTATCGTGTAGACACAGTCAGTATTTCAAAGGCCAAGAATTCTTTGGGAAAAGAAGAAGGGTTATGTGTGTTTATGACTGTCAAACTTTCCTAAGCATATTAAGTTGGGATTCTTTGTCCTTTCCTTCTACAATTTGAAGATTATTCTAGTAATATGTTTGGCAGAGAAAAAAACCTGCCAAATAAGTCGGGGTCTAATAACTGTGTTAATGACTATTCTGAAACCATGAGTTCAGTATACTATACCATTCAGAACCTGGTGTTACTTTCCACTTTAAAAAATCAGTTTTCATTGCTATTTTTTATGCTAGAAACTATATATATATAGTTCCATATATATATATATATATATATGGAAATCAGCTTATCGTGAGCAGGTCATCAGCTCTTGATATATCTGCCCGTGAGGAAAAAAAAAATATATGATTGGGATCCTGTCACCAAGGATATGGTTTAAAAAATCTGTTAAAGTCATTGCAAAATAAAGATAACTAGTTGAAGCTAGTATTTGAAATAAATTCTTTTGCCCACTCATTCATTTATTACATGGCCACTATACAGTAATCATTTAGAAAAAAAAGAACACCCTGTATTATTATGCAAACCTTAAATATAACTATATGTTTTTGTGTGTTCACATGCTTTTTTAAAGAGCACATTTGTGACAGGAAATGAAGAATGGCATAGTCGGGGAAAAATTAAAGAGACACGATGTAATTATCCGAACTGGAATTAAGCCAATTAATAACCCGTGTGCTAACACTACCCTCAAAGTGCTGAAAATGCCGTCAGATATTTAAATGCCCTGGGTGGTCATAGCTAGCAATCTTCGCCTCATCCATTTTCAACACCACACGGGGACATGGCTCACCCTGGCTTCTGAGGAAGGGCCACCTGAAGTGAGCTGCTGAAGAGACACAGGTACAGAGTGCATCGTTCGAGCACAAGATTCTCTCAAGTGATCGTGCACAGATTTCCACTTATTTTTTTAATGAAATCAAAACACTGGTGTTTTATGCATTTGCTCATTTATTCAACACATATTTACTGAATAATACGGTAGGTGTGCCAGCCCGGCATCATGGCTAGGAAACAGGCTTCAGAGTCGGATTGCCTGGGTTTTCCTCCCCAGCTCCACACTCACTAGCTGTGTGCTCTTGAGCATGTGACCTAACCCTTCTATTCCTCAGTTTCCTTTTCTATGAAATGAAGCTTCAGAGTGCCTAGTTCTTAGGGTTGCTGTGACACTAAAGGATGACACAAATGTAAAGTACTTAGCAGAGTGCTTGGCACAAATCAAGTACTTGGTAATATGTTGGTTATTATTATGAGCTGAGAAATATACCAAAGTCTGTGTAGAAAGAGATCAAATAGTCCTCCGGTGATCTTTGAAGTTTAAATTCTAGAACTTTGGAGTTCTAAACTTTATAGTCTCTACTGCCAACCCTTTCTAATAGAAATCTGTATATTAGATCCTTGCTTTGCTGGGAGTATTCCTGTCCTGAACCTACATGCTTTGAATATAATACGCTCAGCACATCTAGAGTACGCAGTTTTATTTATCTACACCCTCATTTTATGCCTACGTCAATAATAACTGCCATGTAATTCCATCCATGGACTTTATATATGTGAGCTCATGTCACGCTCAAAACAACCTTATGGGATGAACATAATCACCTTTTACAGATAGGGAAACTGAGGCTCTGAGCGTGGCCATGACGTCTGCAGTGTTCTAGAGGTCTGTCTCACTCTAAAACACATTCCCTTTTCACCCAGTTCACCCAGCACCCATTTACTAAGCACCTCACTGCTCTGCCCTGAGCTCTTGCCGTTCAGGTGCTTTGAGACCTACAGGAGGACCCACCAAGGTCAAAAGCGGTGGTCCCTCCTCCCCCTAAATTGACTGACTGTGGACCTTGTGTTTTAGAGAAGTCACAGTAGCCATTGTTAAAGCAGTTGATGTGCCAATAAACTAAATGACTGACTATGGCTTCTCTCAGCTCACCTGCCATCCAGTGGGCTCCCAGGTGCCTGACATTTCTTTCAGTTTTCTCCTTCCACCCTAAGTAGCAACATCGTCACCCAAGTGTGACCCAGAGGGAGTTTTCGCTTTTATATACACCATGTTTTAGGACCAGAGACTTAATCTCTCCAGTAACATCTGATGGCACTGTTCTCTTCATAAGCACCTCTTCCCCCTTTATTTAAATTTTTTTTTTTAAAAAGTATCTTCAATTATCTGTTGTCAAGAGGGAGATCCATAATGAATACGATCATACGTGTCCAAAAAAAAAAAAAGATAGCATCAAATATGTGTGCAGATAATACCCTTTCCCCTTTCTATTTTAGAAGCTCAACTCAATCGAAATATACAGGAAAAGTTGCCCACAGCTAATCTTCCAGGTAGCAAATCCCATCAGTGATTTAGAAGGACGTTGTGGGCTGTAAGCCTCAATCTCTTTCACCCATAGTGTGCCTATATTTTAAAAATGAGTTGTAGGAAAGAACGACATCTTCCTTCATGGTGATATACAGCAGATGATACACACAGAACTGCAAACTCTGGGAGGGGTCTTTGTAGATGGATCCATGGGCCTTGCTTAGCTTGGAATGTGGCGACCCCAGCTATCCCTGGCTGAGACCAGGCCTCCACAAAGCCATATTTTTCTGCTTTTCTCTGAGACCGAATTAAGACTTAAATCCCTGTCCCTAGAATTCAAAACGGACAAGAAAATATTTCCACTTAGCTATTTAGACATTTTAAAAACTGGAGCTCTGTGCACTAACTGTAGAGGTGGAGAGATCTTGCTATTCTGGAGACAAGGGCGATCACCATACCTGTTGGGCCAGGGTCTGTGCAGAAAGCAGGAGGTGAGCTGGTATGATGGCCAGAGCACCAGCCTGGTGAGCCGCCGGGGCCCTGGGTTCCAGTGTCCACCTTGCTACTGCCTTTGTGATTTATTAGCCTGAGTCTCTGGGCCTCAGTTTCCTCGTCTGCTAAATGAGGGCGTTGGGGAGATTGATCTCCGTGGCTTTCTCCGGCTCTAGTATTCTCTGGGTCTGTGAGTCGCCTTCAGTGTCTGCCATAGTGTGCCTTGCCAGCTCTGTTTGTCACAAAGATTAATCCATTTTAACTGTACCTTAGAGTGCTCCCGGGAGAGAGGATGGATGGATTGTTTTGCACCTATTATTGCATCAGAACTTTTGCCTTTTTAGACGAGATCGTGCCGTGCCTAAAATCCGTCTGCCTGTCTGCCCACTGACTTTGTCTGTGCTGATCTCTTGCCACGGTGCCTCTTCCTCCAGCATCCATCTCCCTCCAAGATCTAGACTCGGCATCTGACTGTACCTGTCTTGTTCTCTGCAGCATCTGTCTGCTGCACTCCTAGACCATCGTTAATAAACTTTCACACATCACACGCAGACCCTAAGATGCTGGCACCTGCACATAAATATCTACCGTTCCCAGGACTGGGGGAGAAAACTCCCATTTTTTTAAAGACCTCTATCTAGTGCCATTTGTATTTGCACTTTTTGTTTAGTTGTAAGTTTTAATAGTTCCCCCTTTGAGGATTTGTCAGTACGAGCAGTATTGCTTATCAGAACACACCAACAGTCTTTTTGTAATATTCGCTTTTCCCCTTTGGTTCAGCCGAGCCTGCTGACAGATCATTCAAATTCAATTGTTTTATGTCTAAGCCGAACAGCTAATTAAAGTAGGGATGATTAACCTGACTGGCACTGTCGCTCTCCCTCGCGCTCTCTCTCCCTCTCCCTTTCTCTCTCTCCCTCCCTCCTGTTCCAATCAGTCTTTTTCTCACACTCTCTCTCTCTCCTTCCGTGTGTCTCTCTCTCTCTCTCTCTCTCTTCCCCTCTCTCTCTCTCCCCCCCCCCCCTCCCTCTCCCTCTCTCCCCCCTCTCTCTTCCTCTCTCGGTCTCTCTCTCCCTCCTTCGGTTGGTCTCTCTCTCTCTGTCTCTTGCTCTACTGTTTTTTTTTTTCCTCTCTCTCTCTCCTAAACGTGGTCTGCTTGCTGATGGCAGAATGGCACTCGGAGATTTGTGCATTGTGTCTGGTTTCCTACGGGCAGGCTGACCCAGTGCCTCCAGGGACTTATCAATAGACCACTCAGAAGAGACACAGACAGGAGAGAGGAGGAGGGGTGGGGGGAGAGAGAGAGAATCAATATCAAGAATAGAAGGAGCTCCGAAGCCATTTTTTTTTTAAAGAAGTATCGGGACTTGGGAGAGGGTGACAAAGAAGGTTTTTCAAAGAGGCAGTGGAGGAGGTTCTAATAAATTTGGAAGGAAACAGTTCCCTGTCTTGGGAAAAGGAGAACTCCTGACTGATTAGCATTCACACCAGGTATGAGATGTTCGCTACCCCTTATCACTGTGTCGCAACCGAGATGGAAAAGCCTTTTTTTTTTTTTTTCCAGGAGACTGAGGGAGCATGTATTTCGCTGTGTTTGTTGTTGGGGGGTAAGGGGGGTGGCGTGAGATCTGTGGGCATTTGTGTATGGGAGCAGAGAGAATGGAAGCAGTACAACGGGGGGTGGGAAAGAGTATGGAGTGTGTTACTGTCTTCCCTGTCTTTGTGCACCCCTGGGGGGTTACCCAAGTTCATTTCTAGCAGGTGGATTTGGACGGGAGTTACTTAACGCTTGACCGCCAGTTTTGAAAAAAAAGAAAAAGAAAAAAAAAACGTTGCTTCCTATGTCTATTAAAGGAAGCTCCAATTTCTCTCTCTCTCTTCCCTTCTCTCTCTCTCTCTTCCCTTCTCTCTCTCTCTCTCTCTCCCCTTCTCTCTCTCTCCCTCTCTCCCTCTCTCTCTCTCCCTCTCTCTCTCTCTCTCCCTCTGCCCCCCCATCTCTCTTCCCCTCTCTCCCTCTCCCTCTCTCTTCTTTTTTTCCTCTTCTAACCAGACAGCGGGAGGGTTCCTGGCTCCCAGCCAGCCCAAAAGCCTCTAAGTGTTTTGCACTTGTTTCAGGGAGTAGCTGCCCGGGGATTTTTCAGCATTTTCACTAGAGAACAAAGAGTTCTTTACAAAGGGAAGGGGGGGGGGGGGAGTGAGCTTAATGTCTGATATATGTTTTTCTATTTTTATTAGTTTTTCGCCTAAAAAGAAAGAGACAGGAACAGAACATTCACTCTATAAAGACACAAAGACATTCAAAAGAAATCCAGTTATCTTTTCTCCCCATCACCCCAATATATATACGTACAAAATAAAAAGGAAAAAGACTAATGAAGTTGGATATGTTGCTCTTTTCTCCTCTTTTAATCTTTCTAAATCCAACTGTTCTTATGCTCACTCTATGCTATTTTTTTCTACTCACAATAAAAGTTGCTCAGGATGCATCTTCTCTTACCATCTCTTTACCCTGTCTGGGTCCCCAAAATCCTGTGGAGGAGAGGATTAGAGTACGCCAAATAATCAATGTAGTGGCGAGAACATCTTCTACTTTTGCCACTTGGGTAAAAAGTTAATTAAGGAATTTGGGCTCCCCAAATACCAATGGGGTGCATTAGTTCATCCAGCCTCACAAGTTCTTGCATCCATCTGTTTAAAAGGTACCGCCTGTGTCACTTGTCAGTTATTAAGAAAAGGTACTAAGGGAGCAGATACTTGTATTTTATTTTTGTTTCCATCTAATTACGTAAATGACAAAAACCCCCAGAGAGATTACTTGCCCCATCCGTGATACACTACTTCAAGCGAAATATAGTCTAGACAGAGATTTTTCAACGATTCTGATTGCCATGTAGCTTTGTGTTCTCTACTTGATTTTTTGCCTATGCTTGTATATTTTTACCATGAATTTGTGTTTGTAGCAAACATTCCAGAATGCTTATCATTTTCAAATTAATGCTCCGACAAAAGGAAAAAGAAATCAGCATGTGAACTGTTTGTGCAAAATGTACTAAACAGTCCTATCGTTTATAAATGGATTTATATCTTTATCCTAATATTCTTGAATTGTAAACTCAAGAAAATGTTTTCTTGCTGAAAGTTCTCCCCCTAATGCATTTGTATCTCGATTGTCATTTGGAAATCTTTTTAAGGTACATAATAGACATAAACTGAATAAGGGGGAAAATGCAAAAGCACCAGAAAAAATGCTTAAATATATATTATGTACAGTACCTAAGTACAGATAACTATTTTACTAAGTGAAAATGAGCTACAACAGTTGTTTCAAGATTCAGAAACTCTTTTCTTTCTTTTCTTTTCTTTTTTTTCCATTCACTGAAAATATCATCTATTCCTGTCCCTGGGGAGAAAAACTGTAGGGAAAATATAGATATATACATTTTTCCATATTTTTAGAATGCATTTATGTAACTGCTTCTTAAGAGTGTAACACATATCAGGGCAGAGTGTGATGTCTACTAGTCAGTAAACCCTTCTGGCTGGGAGGTGTGAGCGCCTTATGTTTGAAGTAACTTGATAACAAGGAGTCTTTTCGGGAAACCTTACTGTGTATGTGTTGCCTCAGTAATGACCCTCAGAGAAAAAACAAGAGCTAGGTGGCCACTTGAACTCGCTGAAAGACATTAGATTTAGGGGAACTTTTGACAAATCCAAAATTTTTTAGGGTAGCTCCCTTCTTACAGTTGTGTGTTTTCTTCGGGAAAATTCTTGTATTGCCTCCAGACTTTTCTATCTTTTTTTGTAAAGATTTTTCATGCTGCTAATAGTGCTTCAGGAGAAAAGGATCTTTAAAAAGAAAGTCATCAAAATAAGAGAAAAGAAACTCGATCTTTAAAAAGTTTTATATTGAAGGCAAGAGCTTCCCACCCCCCCACACCCCACCCCCTTTTGGCTTGTTTCTGATTTTTTTCCCCTGAACTCTTTTGTTGCTGTGGGCTGTTGTGCTTACATTTTTGTTTTTTGTTTTGTTTTGGGTTTTCTTTCTTTTTTCTTTTTTGCTTTTTTGCTTTTTTTTTTCTCCTCTATTTTTTTTATGTGACCAAGGGGGTCTAGGGAAGGGGCAGAAGGGGTCTGGTAAGAGGCTGTTACTGAAAGCTGTACTAGCCTCTCTTGATCCCAACTCAGGCAGCTCCTATCAGCTAGTTGTGCCGCCAAGAGTACAGTGAAAGGTGATAGCTGTCATTCTGGGATTCTTCGTGGATCTGACCTGAGAGTAACACATTCACAGTCGAGGAGAAAAGGGAAAAAAAAAAAAAATAGAGGAGGAGGAAAGAAAAGCTCTTTGAGCTGGAATACACTGGCCCTTTCTTCCTGTAGGCAATCCGCTCCAGTTCTTGGCGACGTGTCCTGCACTATCAGATATCATATGACTTTTTATTTAGATTCCTTTTCGGAGAATGGCCTGTTAGGACTCTGTTTGTTTTCTTTTATTTAATTTCCTTCTCCCCTCACCCGCTAGTTTTGTGTATCTGTGTGTGTGAGAGAGAGTGTGTGCGCGCATGCATATGTGTGTGCAATTTTTATCTTTGTTTTTGTTCTGTTGATCTGATGCTTTATTTAAGGACAAAGCTTTAATTATTTCAGTATACTGGTTTAATCATTTGCCAAAAAGAAACCTCATTCTAGGCTTTTTGGGGGGTCCATTTTTAAACACATCCATTAACACAGGAGGCTAGAGATCCTAAATGCCTGCTGGTCGGCCCCTGGCCCGCTCCCTCACCTTCACTTAACCCTCCCTTCATCAGCATGCAGGGCAGTGTGAGTTAGGAAACACCTGTGCTGAGTTCAGAGGGAAATAAAAGTAGAAGCAACTTCTTCAAATCTGCACTCCTAGTTTCACTTTAATAAACTTTTTTTTTTAATCGTTGGCTTTTTTTTTTTTTTTTTTGGCACCCTCTGCTGAGTTTGAAAGCATCAGAGATACTGAACGATGTGTCTGTGGAGCTTTTGTGAGGTCAGCTGAGCACCCCTGGAAAGTAGAGCAGGGGCTGAAAGTCATTCAGAGACTTCAGAATTAAGTGGGAGATTTCAATAAGATCTGTGAGATCTGTGGGCCGTGCAGGGCTTGGTGATAGATGGTGAAATGGAATACTTGGGGATCCTCAAGGAGGAGAAAGAGAGACATTTCCAGGGAGGGTAACACAGGCATTCCTGCTGCATGGAGTACTTTGAGAATCATAGTTAATCACATTTTTATTTTGTGTAACTTGCTGTTTAGCCAATTGATATGCGATTGCCTTCCTTCCATGCTTCTTGTATAAAACAGAGGAATTAAACTGACATTATTACAGGGTTTCTCCTAAATTTTTGATGTCTTTCTTTTTCAGTTTTGCAGAGTTCAGATTTTAGTTAGCAAAAGAAAACAGAACTTCTCTGGGTGTGTAACTGGTTGGTTGCCTATACATTATCCTCCACATGCTATACCTTATCTATGCATAATATGACATATCCTGTTTGTATCAGGATCCTTTTTTTTTAAAATAGTAAATAGTAGTAACAAGCTAGACTGCTCTGAACGTTCAGATGACCATTACATTCTTTAAATCCATAGTTCTTAGTTCCTTGTTACTTTCCCTAAGATGATTTTTCACAGACCTTAAATTTCTAATGCTTATCTCAGCCAGAGGTGAGTTCTGTTGAAACTTGGAGGGAAATTTATTCCACCCCTTTAAGAGTACCCAAAAGGGAAGGGAGAAGTATTTTTTCGTTCAACAAAAAATTTTAGAAGCCTTTTTTTCCCCCAGCGGAAAACTCTAAAACAGCTTTGTCTCAGAACGTTAAACTTGGCATGGATAAGAAATGTGAGTTTTGCTTTGTTTGAGGAAATTTGTTTTTGAAACAACAATGTTATAAATATTTTTAAATTGCCTGCTGAGCATGCGCTGTATCTGACTTTATTCATAGTTTTAAACACACACCAAAGTGCAGTCTTCTGAATGGCCACAGGTAAGGCTGTTGATTTGTATGATCTTTCTCAGAGCTACCTCCAGTGAGTCTACTCAGTTTTCCAGAAGGGAAAAGGGCGAGAGCTGAGTTTAGACCTGGACTCCCTTCTAAAAATCATAGAGCAAAAGTAGATTCCCCCAGTAAAGCTTGCACATTATACTTAGGGTAAGTACTGTTCAACTTTCCTTTCTTATAGGAGTCGCTTGCCTTAACTTTTCGGCTTAATAGTAGCAAAGTAAATTAGCAAAAAATTTAACTCAATGAGGTATTTGACTGAATTAGAAAATTTGCAGATTTTTAAGGGCATCTCTTGTGCATAAATTTGGGGATACGAGGATTTGCCAGTGAAATGATAGCAGCTCTGTGCTTACAGAGCAAAGATGTGCTAGTCTGAACATGCCTGATCTCATCTGGAATCGAAAGCTAAATCTAGGTGGGCCTGTAATAATACCAGAAAAGGAACACATGTATCTTTTGTGCAGCCTTTAAAAAAAAAAAAAAAAAAAAAAGCCAGGCTTCCAAAGGGAATGACGAAGAAGTAGGTTCTCCTCTTGCTTAATAAGTAGTCATATTTTGCTTCTGGAGCTATGTGTTTCCAGTTGTTTTGGGTTGTTTTGTTTTGTTTTGTTGTTGTCACTGCTGTTGAAGTATATTCTTTCCTGTCAGTGATTGTTAACACTTTCCATATTTCAGAAGGGCTTTATCTCCATTAATTCCGTTTGATGTTTCCTCACTTGGTTACCTTTCTCAAGTCTGCGATGACCCTTCCAGGCTTTGCAGTTCTGATCGATTCTTGCCAGAATATATTTACTCATTAGCTGTTTGTTATAGTTATGATGGAGATAATCTTGTTTCTCAGGCCTTTATAACTCGCCAAACAAATTTCATTTTGAGGTGAAATTTCTCATAGTTGTTCTTGACTCAGAACTGAACTTGTCTTGGAAAGGCTTGAAAAAAAAATGCAACTAGCCGTTGAGGGTTTTTTTTTTTTTTTTTAAGGACTAAATATTTCAATAAATGCAGAGGGATTATTTTACAAATAACGTTGATATGCAATGTTTTTCTAATTCGTCTTTCTTTTCATGCTTTAAAACAGAACCTGAAAATTAAATGTATAAAAAAAAAAAAAAAGAAAAGAAAAAACCTGCCAGGTTAATGCTGATATTTTAAATACCCAATTTAAAATAATTCAAAGTTTTGATTTCTATGCAGCATATCACCTTTCAATGTCAGTCAGTAATACTTTGTGCAGACATACATATATCTACACATATGCACACACAGAGACGCAATTCCACTTTACATCTATATTAATTTTATTTTTACATAAAACACGATTAGTATTAATGCAAACTTTTATTAATTTATTATATTCTATTTTTTATAATTTAGAAATCCAGTTAACTCTTGCCTCTGATTATTTAATATATGTATATGCTTATTAATATCTATTTGTAGTCTAACAAAGTATCTTAATTTATAGAGTATTTTATAAGTCTTTCACACTTGAATTTTATGCAGCTACATTAACATTTGAGTTTTTTCAGATACGCTTTGCTTTTTGTTCCATATCTGTTACTATGTTAAGAAGTTTTTTACTTTCCCAATCTAGAAAGACTATGGCCATTTTCCCCTATATATGATTTCTATATATCTTCAGTATTCTGAAGAAGAAACTTTCCAACCTTTTGATGTCCTGGAAAGCCTTCAAACAAGTGGGAGAAGTAATCTTTACCTTGCTACTCCCCAAAACTCCTGCAATATCTGCCCTCACTGTACCACCCCTCACCACCAGCAACCCTGAAAAAACAACAATAATAAACATGATATAATTTTTCTGATCACAGAACCAGGAAATACCACAGAAAATTGTGGCATATGTAGGCAAATGCCAAGAGCTCCTCCAGTAAGATCAGCTGTTTTTGTACTTTTTTTTTTTTCTCTCCTGAATTTTGTTTGTGACTCTTTTGGCTTGCTGAAGCATATCCCCATAATCTTACGAAGCCACAGCAAATTCCCAATGCCACAACAACACTGTGCAGCTGGGGAGAGCCCAGAAGAACTGATCCTGGGTGGCTGCAGACTTCCCCAGCAATGATGCAAAGCAGAAGGAGTAAGTAGGCTATACACTTCTCTTTGCTTTTTACCTGGGCTGCTCCACCGGCCAGGTAGAGTGATTTTCTCTCGGTAGCTTTAGCTTAGCTATCTAGGGCTTTTCCTTAGCTATCTAGGGCTTTTCCTTCTGTAACCAATGGCTTTCTGCCTCTTTCCAAGGATGGTTTATATAGCAAAGCATCCCATTTTCCTTTTATACTGGCACATGGGAAGCTTTGGAGATTGGGAAGGGTAAAGGAAAGGGGGCTCAGAGTATCTGAGAAATACTCTGAATGGCCTCAAACTCAAAAGCGTTTGGGGGGCTGTAACTTTTTCATTCTCTCCAGAGCCTTTAAGAGGTGGAAAGTAGTGAATGGGATAACTGTAGGGTGCGAACCATGATCTAACTGATGCAGTAGATGGAGCTCTTCCCCCTAAGTCTGTATTTAAATTAACGTCCCACTCTAGTTTGTGGGGCTCTCTGTTTCAAGGTGTGTCATTACTACACACGTAAAATCAAGGGCCCAGAGAATTGGAGAAGAGGTTTCCTGGCACTTTTCAAAAGAGATGAAGCATTTGTTCTGAAACACAAAGCATAGTGCAGGTGAGAAGTAAGACTGGGGTGGGAAATGAAGTTTACATATCTAAATTTCTCCCTATGTTTGTTGATAGCCCTAAGTGTGAAGTTAAATCCTAACACTTACTATACAAGTGATTATTACTTTAAATGCAGAAAAATGTAGGGAACCTGTAGGATTTGGGGCTGTGTTCGTTACAGACCTTCCAGGCTATCTGAACCGGGCAGATCTCCTCTCATTTTATTCTGCAAAGGAATCTTAAGTCTGAAAAGGTAATTGTTTCATCCAATTAGTCTAGAGAACCTGGCTGAAATGTTACAAATTCTGAATTGTGACAACGCAGAGGAGGGCAAAGCAGCTGTGTTAGGAAGGTGCCTTTATGGAAGCCAAAATATTTTCAGCAATAACTGAAAATAGATCTCCAGTATCTGTTTGAATATGGAAAGAACTACTTGTTTATTTCTCTCTAAATTAACTGAAATGAATAATTGCCATAAAATTTGTGTCGCTGTCGTTATTCTCAGCACCAATAGGATAAGTTCGATTGTGTCCCTCTCTGCTTCCGGGAGGGAAAATATATGTATTCTGTAGGTAGTAAATTATCTTCCTTAGTGAATATCTGCTCACAGATTGGAGATATTACTGCATATCTCTTGTTAAATCTTGATAAGATCATTTGGCCAAAGTAGAACTCGGCTTGGCTTTAGTACCCAGAGAAATAGCATTTTTAAGGGACTTGGATTTCCTTTGCATACCACGTGTCTGAGTCCGATACGGTCCAGGAAAATAGAGAGGATGAGACAAAATTATTCCTAAGCAGCCGCCGTAGGCCAAACACTGAAACAGTGCCAACCTGGACCAATCAGGCCGGCTTCTCAGAAGATACATGCTTTTGTCGAACACTTACATGAAGAGAAAGAGGGAGGAAGCCCTTGAAATTGCATTCATATGATGATTCCTCACTAATTTCAATAAAGTCCCTGGTAATAAATTCACAATTTTTATTCTTTTGTAAAGTAGAAAATGTGAGCTTTCTTGTCCAGCTAAGGATCTCTAAATGTTGTACTCTGACATCTTTTGAACAAACCTATCCTTTTGAATTTAAGCAAGTGAAAAACTTCTCACAGAGAGCAAAGAGTAAAATTGATGGAAACTCAAAATCAATTCCAAACCCATTTCTGGCATGATGAGAATAACATTTGTGCTGTGTTTAAAGCAGTTTAAAACAAGAAAATGATAAAATGATCAATATACTTAAAGCCAAAAATAACCAGGACAGAACGATCTGTAATCCATTCCCATTCCTGAAACTCTCCCTCTTGATCGAATGTGAAAATAAATGAATGTATCTTTTATAAGGTGGCATTGTCAGCCTTATAATATAAAGCAATGATGAGATGCCAAGCTTTCAAGTCTATTATGCTATGTTTTCAGAGTTTAGCCAAATTTCTAGATTTAAACTATTGTAGATTTATTTATTTGTGCATGCCCTGACCCCTGACCATAGAAAGAGCAAAGTTGAGGAACATATAGAATGTGACAGTGAACCACATTGCTACTTCACAGTCCATGTACTCTATCTATTAAAAAGAAAGAAAGAAAGAAAGAAAGAAAGAAACAAAGAAAGAAACAAAGAAAGAAGAAAAGAAAAAGTTTAAGCCACAACAGAAAGAATATTTTCAGCTCTATCTGAAAATTGGTGGATAGTCAATATGGAACAGGCTGGAGATTTCTTTAAAAATACCTGACTCTCGACGAGTTTATTAAATTCAACACACACATAAATACAAATCATGCATATTTTATGCTTATTGCTTTAATAGACCGAAAGACTAAGTTCACACTAATAAATTTTGGACTTGTGGATTCAAGGTCAGTAAAATGCCACTGTCCAGGTTTATAAAAACCTCCCTAGATGTAAGATTTTTGCCCCAGTGAATGATTTTCTACCAATTTTCTAGAGTCATTTGACTGACTGGTTATATATTGATCAGATAAAATAAATTGTCCTTCTGGATGAAGAAGTCCTAGCTGAAAAAATTAAAATGACAACAACTTGCATAAGCACGTTTAATTCTGTTGACCTAGGGTGCAGTAGGAATGACGATAATTCTAAATGAGCACTGTGACGAATGTCACTACAAAGAAGCATGTATGATTACATCAGTAAGAGTGAACTCAGTGGGCAAGGTTAGGAGGGTGAGACACAGGAGCTATGACAGTAGGGACTAGTGATTAAAGTTATTGGAAATGTTTAAAGCCGGTGGCTGGCTGGAAAATTAACATATCGAAGAAATGAGTCGGTCAACTTTATAAGTAGGTAGGAAAGCAGTACTTTTTCCTATAGGATATAATTAACTGAAGAATTCACCTTTGCTGAGAATTTTAACAACTTCCTAAAGCTTTGGCTGTCCAGTGTGATACTAGTTGTAAAGAGCTGTTGTGCACATCTGCTTAAAGATTCATATAAGTGTAATTGTTATAGCAACTTGTTATGCTATTGTTTGAAGTTGAAAAGCTCTGCCTTAAGTGTCGACAAAGCAAATGTCAGCATCATAGAATCATAATCATTGCATCTTAGAGCTTGAAGGAGCCTTAGATATCTCAATATGGGTGAGTGGGTTAGCAAACTCTCCAGAAAAAAAATACTGAATATCTGTTTGCAGCACCACATAGGATTTGAGAAAAATATGTATTTTTATGTATTACAATGACTTATATTTGGAAAACGATTTAAAAGGAAAGCTTAAAAAAAAATAAAGAACGTAAAGCTCCACAAATTCATCTTGACTAGTGGTGCTGTACAATGGATTCTGTGAACCAGGGGTCTAACTAGAGAAGAGTGAAAAAAATTTCAGAAAAGCATAAGGTTTTATTTTCATCAAAAGGGGCAGGGAGAGGTTAACAGATTAAGAAATGCTGTTTGGGCTTAAACCATTTACTTTGCTGATAAGAAAATTTAAACAGAGAAGTGACAAAACTTTCTCAAGATGAGAAAGGTAAATTGTATTAGAACTCAGGTTTTCTAGCTACCACTCGTACACCACATCCTGACCTCTAACACAATTTTTATAAAAATTAAAAGTAGATGATATTCCAGAAGTAATTGAGGAAGAGAACAAAAGAGCCAAGCCCTTTGGGTTCCTACTGCTGTACCAATAATCTTACCGTAATGGGGCAGGGGCAAATAAATGTGCTAAGGATAAGGCATTCTGGGGAATAAAAGAAAATGTAACCAGATCTTGCACTTCTTGGATACCCTCTGCTGTCAACACTGTTCCCCTCATACTCATATGTCCTCTAGGATAATTCAAGGTAACTTTTATTTCATTTCTCTTCTTCCATCTTCCCCCACCAAAAAAAGGGGGCGGGGAGGAAGAAACAAACAAAGAAAAGAGAAAGGAAAAGAAAAGAAAAAAATTACAAGAAATTGTAGTCCGATCTTTTAGAAAGAAGACCTTCTTCCTAGAAATCTTTTTGTACAGATGGATGTATCTTAGTATCTTATCAAAGTATGAGTTCTAATCAGAGGGCACTGAGTCAACAAGTTTAAACGCATTACAGACTGGGCTACTCCTTATTTCCTAAGCACACACCACATTTTCACATCCCTGTTCCTTTTCCCCTGGTGTTCTTTATTGCTACAATACTCTATCTTTTAATGTCTCTTGTCATATTCTATCTTATAGGTTAGTCATCTGTGTATCTGTTTGTAACATAAGGAACAGGTCTATGTCATTTGGGGCAATGCATTTAATTTCACTGGGCCTCTGTGAAATCCACATCTGTAAATAGGAAAATAATAACTATCTTGCTGAAATATTGTTAAGAATTTTATGAAATGGAGTGTATAAAGTGCTTGGCACAAAGACTAGCATGTGGCCATCATTCAATATCATTGCTGCTGTTACTACTACTATTATTAATATTCCCTTGTCTGCAGTTCTTTCCCAACAACATTCTTCGTGGGATCATAGGTTGATCTCATTGAGTTCATTATCTCCTCAAGCAACAAACACAAACACAATGACTTTTACATAATAGGAACTGAATAAAATGTGCTGAATCTTATGCAAGTCTATAGGGTCTATCACTCCTTTACTGAGATCCTCACGTTGTTTCCTGGAAGTGGAGAATAGTGGCTGGTGTTGGCCAGTGCCGACCTGCATACACCATAAAAGATGGGAGTGTTGCTCACTGTACACTAGCAGGGCCGCATTCTCTTTCAGGTTCCCCACAGACCCCCAACCACTTAGGATTGCTCTTTGCAACATCCCCAGGAGTGTCAGCTTATAGTTCTGGTTCATGTGATTAATGAGCTTGTTATACCTCTGTCTGTAGCCTGAACTAGAAACTTTCACTTTAGAGAGCAGGTCAAGATATCGAATTTAATTTTAGTTGCATCTGTTATAAGCCAATTGTGTATTCATTACATTTATAGATTCCCTCTCCAGCCATATATTTTCATGGCTGTTGAGAGCACCTGAATCTGTGTTGAATGTCCTTAGATTTTACTTTGGGGACCTGACAATGAGGCAGTGAGACAATTTTGATAGCTAGCTATCATCTTGGCATTTTTTCCCCCTTTATGTCTAATCTGGTCTGTTTGAAGAAGCGGGCACATATAGACTTTTTCTCTAACTTGGCATGTGCCATGGTAATTTCTGTATTGATGGCTGTGGTCAACATAGTTCACCTATGTCTCTGTTTGTCCTGGCATGCAACCACATCCTGTGGAAATGGGAAACTGGAAAAATGCAAGTGAGAAATTAACTTGTGGCGGGGTCAGGGTGGAGATGTAGCATTAAATGCGCGGGTTCGGCTGCGGCGCCGTGGCATGCAAGGTGGGCCCGGGGAGTCCATGGGCCTTGTTGGTCCTTCAGGTTTACAGTGAATAATGAGAACATTTTAAAGGAGCAGGTCACGTGATCATGGCCGAGGAGAGACTGACTGATGGGAGGGTATGCTCAAGTCAGAAAGAATGTTGCTTCTTACTCAGCCAAAAGTTCCATGTCTTTGAGACTGTTGCTGGTATTCAGGAGGGGAAAGGGTCACACTTAGTGGAGCTGGTAATTCAATAAAGGGTTCTGACTTTGCCAGAGTAATGGTGTTGGCATCAAGAGAAGAAAGTTTTGCAGATTTCTGCGTGTGCACTTGCTGTTACTGGTGTTCCTGGTGGGTGGCTGAATCATCCTGATGGTATTCAACAGGAACCAGCTGCTGAGAATATTAAAATGCAAGCATTTATTCCTCTAGAGAGACAGTAGCATCTGCAAAGTTTTCCTATCTTGATAGTACAGATAATCCCAGGGAGCATTCTCTAGTAGTTTTAACTTTCTATTTATTTATACGTTTTCTTTTCATCATTATTGTCAGAATCTCAAGTTCCAACTGGAGAGTCCACACCAGGTTGTGGAGACGGATAGTAAGCACTTGGCCCAGGGACATGGTATTGCTTCTCAGGCTTTATCTTGAATTTTGATTCTCTAGAGGAGAAATGGGTATTTCCTTCCCTTGGCCTGTCTTCCCAGCAAAGTGCTGCCCAAAATCCTAAGTCCTCAGTGAGCCCCACTAGCAGGAAGGGAAGGCCTCGGACCTCCCCGCCCTCAATACAGCTTCTTCTTTGGAGCTTTCCTTTTTACTTGTAAAAATTGTGAATTTGTTGCTTTTCCTGTGTGATTTGTTGTTGTCGCTGTTGTTTTGAGCTAGCATCAACAGTTGGGGGAAATGGAGGTGCGGAAAGGCGGTTTGGTCTCAGTAATCTACTAGGTCTTTTCCATCTCTAATATTTATGAATAATGTATTGAACTGATGGAAAAATGTTGAATATGTTCATTATGAATTATATTCACCGGCGTGTTGCCTGGAATATAAAAGAGCAAAGCCGTTGCAGCATAACTAGTTCCTTACAATAACTGCACTGGTACAACAGAGCCTTGTCCCTTCCTGGCCCATTGTGTGTCACACACACACACACACACACACAACACACACACACAGGGGCTCTCCGTGTCTGAGTGGCAGCTGCAGACTGGGTACCTGATGGGATGACAGCCAGCCAAGGTTCTGAGGGGCCCGGGGACACCCTTTGTGGAGTCTGGGTTCTAAACAGAAGTAGCTTTCCTGAACATGTTGATGGGGTGGTCTCCTCCAGGAGGACTCACCGAAGCTGGCTCCATGCAGCAGATGGTTCTCAGGTGCTAGTGTGCTGCACGGGTTGTAGCTCTCCTCACCGGAAAGGAAACTTATCATTCTGTCCCTTCTTTAAAAAAAAAAAAGAAAAAAGAAAAAAACACCTTCACCCGGATAACTACTTTGTCAGCAAGGTTACATTCTGATGATATAAGCAAATAAGAATGGCAGATATTTCAGAATTAAGGAACTTATGCCATTTAGCTTCAAAATTCATTATATATGTTCTTCTCTCTTGCTTCTCTTTCACAATTATGTTTTATTTGGGATGCATTAAAGTAAAATTGTGTTTCCGAAGCATTAACCGATAACATTGGGAAACATTAACCAGAAACATGAGAAGTGGCAAGAAACCTAAGATTCTTTTTTTATTCCCACAAATAATCAACAAAATACATAGTAAGGAGTTAAAACAATACCGAAATAGTATTTCCGTGGCTAAATAACAGTCTGGCCCAGGTTTTTTTTTTTGTTGTTGTTGTTGTTTTAATCAAATATAGCTCTGTAAGTGACATGCAAATATGTACCAAAATAGAGAAAGACTATCTAAGGTCAGGAACTTAGAGGATGCAGCCCTGATGTACAGTAGACAGCAGTTGCAAGTTGAAGCAGAAAGAGGCAGCAAAAATTCTGACCCTCATCTGAGATCCCAAGAGAACAACAGTGTACCGATGAGCAAGTCGTGCCTCCGAGAAGCTTTTGCTCCTGTTGTATCACTTCAGAGCCATGGACTAGCTCTTGTGAGAGGGGATTCTAAGACCTCACTTGTACCAATATCAACTTTTCTTGGGGACATTAACTCAAACAAACTGTCCCAGCTTTATTTATCATTATAACATTTTGGAGGCGATTTTTTTTCCCCATGCCCTCTTAAGAGCTAAAACCCATCAGAGCCCATGAAGAGCAAGTATAAACATAGAGCAGCCACGTTTATCAATAGTTTATAATAGTCTCAGAGGGAAGAGAGAGCAAGGAAGCATGAGAAAGAGAAGAAAGAGTTAAACTCTTTTTTCAGAAAATTGCCTTGTCCAACCTTTCAGTCAGGTAGCCCGAAAACAGTAGTGGTTGCCCGGTTCCAGAGTGATATAATAGGAGAAAAGATATGGCAGGGGTTTTTTTTTTTTTTTTCCTCCAGCTCCACCCTTCCTTACAGGACAAATCTCCTAACCCAGCTCTGTAATAGTACATTTGTCAAATAAATAGAAAACCATCTATCCTCATCTCCCTCACAGCAGTATTGCTAAGGCTGATTGTACACATGTATATAAATGTATATATTATAGCTATCTATTTACAGCAGGGGAGAATGATTTAAAAATAAACAAATTGGGATTTCATACATGCAACTGTTGTGAAGGTCAATCACTTTTTTTTTAAGACCTTCTTAGCTAATTACCGATTGTTAAAACATTTGCAAATGATGACTGGGCCTAAATCACCTCTGTGAAATGGAAGATTTTTAGAAATCTAAGCATGATTATAGAGATTCAAACACATTTCTATCTACTTATGGACCCGTGTGGCCTTACTAAAGGCAGTACAAGCCTACCAAGCAAAATAAATGATTAGCTTTGCCAATAGATACCATTAAAAAAAAAATCTAAATCAAGGTGTGGTATCAAAGTACAATTCTGGCTGTAGGAATGAACTGGTTCTCTATATTAGACAGCTATCTTTTAGAAAATGGGACAAGGATAAGGAGAGGATAAGCTTCAACCTATACAAACATTCTTGGCACCTGCCCAGGCCACTGGTCTGTCCCAGTGAGAATCAGACTCAGTATATGTAAAGCCCTTAAGATCATTGGAAAAGAGGCCACATTCATCTATTTTGTACGGCCACTATTCTTCTGATGTTCATTTGCTTCTTGTTCAATCTCTGCTTCTTGTTCAATCTCTGCTTTCTCTATCCAGACCTCAATGGGATGGCAATGACATGAGGGGGGCAGGTAAAAATAAATAAATGTGATGTTTTGGTGGGTTTTTTTAAGATTTTATTTATTTATTCATGAGAGACACACACAGAGAGAGAGAGAAGCAGGCTCTGTGCAGGGAGCCCGATGAGGGACTCGATCCCGGGACCCCAGGATCACACCCTGAGCCGAAGGCAGGCACTAAACCGCTGAGCCAGCAAGGGATCCCCCAAATGTGATGTTTTTAACAGGACTGGTACCCTCTGCTTGCTTTTCTCTGGTCCATTCCCAGCACCCAGAGAAGGGAAACTGGCTTCCATGGAAAGTGAAGTCACAGTTCCAACTTAGCATAATAAGGAGTGAGAAAGAGAGAGAGAGGCAGCAGGCATACTGTTAGCGAAACAAGGAGTTTCTACTGGGCTATGACCAGGTTCTCTTGTTTCCTCTGTTTTTCCCCCAAACTGAAAAGAGTCATTGTGGTAATTCACCTGTGCTTTGAGCCTGTGTGCACATGTCCAAGAACTGCTCAAGGTAAGGCCAGAAAGAAATCGGGGACAGGACTTCCATCCAGGAAACTCCTTCTTTTTAGTAACTTCTGCTTGTTTTGTTGCGTGTGCATGCGCGCGCGCGCACGTGTGTGTGCATGTGTGTGTTTTCAGGGAATTTGTGTTTTTAGAAAATATGTTTCAATTCCCAGACATTGATATCCTGGGCATCTTTGGGTTGTGACAGAAGCGGGGATTAGTGCCTGTGACAAATGTAGCAGAAGCCAGTGCAGTTGCAATCTATCAAACATGTTGGCAGACCCCAGATTTTTCTGATCCTTGCTGCAGGATTCAGTTGCGTCCTTACCCTAGGAAGACAGGATTCACTGAGAATTTTGAGAGCAATGGTGCACCTTTCTTAATTTTGGTCTTGGTAAATATGGGACTGGACTCTGAAAACAGTAACTAGAATCAGGACCGCCCTCCTGGAGGGTAAACCTGCACAATTGCTCATGGTCCCATGATTACGAGGGCCGTGTGCTTGGTTTAATGCTCTGCTGTTGCTGTCTTGAAATCCTTAACGATTTTCAAATAAGGGGCCCTCCATTTCCATTTTTCCTTGATCCCTACAAATTATATAGCTGGTCCTATCTGGAATGCAAATTCTCCTGGCATGCCCACTGGAGGTAACAGGCACATGTCTTTTCTTACTGAAAACGATCCTTTTCTGATTCCTCAGAAGCTAATTCCTGTGTTAAACTTGGAAGATTTCTGTCCATATAATGTGGTTCCGAAGAACCCATCACTCCTTCCATCCTCCAGACAACTTGAGATGATTATAATCAAGATGGTCTTGTCTTGTAATCAGAAACTCAGTAGTAGTTGTCTCAGCCAAGTATCTTTTTGCTAGAGGTTGATACTTGGAAGAAATAGTTGTGGTAGGGAAGTCTTTGCCCTCTATTGGATGATTAAAATAGGCATCAACCATTAAATGAAGATTGAAGAAACAGCATCGAACATTCAGGTTACTTTAGACCAGGACTTCCCAAGCATTATGTGATCAAACACACTAGGGTATTCTAAAAACAAATTGATCTCCCAGCTCTGGCCCTGGGCTTCTGTCCCTTAGACTCTCACCATGGCAGGCCACGGTAGCTCTGTGTCCTCTGCTCTACACCTCCCCTCCTGCCTTCAGCCCAGGGCAGTCCTTTCATCCTGCTTACTCAACACTGGCATCAGGAGGATGAAGTTCCTCTACATATGGCATCTAATAAAACTGATTTTTGCTGGGCATCTGGGTGGCTCAGTGGTTGAGTGTCTGCTCTTGGTTCAGGTCGTGATCCCAGCGTGGCATCCTAGGATCCAGGCCTGCCTCAGGCTCCCCACAGGGAGCCTGCTTCTCCCTCCACCTATGTCTCTGCCTCTCTCTGTGTCTCTCATGAATAAAACAAGAATGATTTTGCTAAGTTTTGTACATGCACACTAACCCCTACTACCACCTTGGAGAGTACGAATGACAGAAATTTAAGACCGGTCTGGATTAGACCCCATGGAGATGTGGGGACCTGTCCCCAGTGACAGTCTGTTAGAACGAGGCTTTCACCAGAAGAATCCAAGCCTCCAGACTCCTAGCAGGGTATGCTTTTGACGACTCAGGGCATCGGCAACATTTTTAAAAGATCTATTCTAAATGACGGGCCCATACCCAATATCTAAGCACCCATTAGCAGGAGGAGGAGGAGGAAAGCAGCAGGGAGAGGTATGTGTGAAAAAGAACCTGACTGGTCACCTGAAGCGAGCTAGCTTCTCTGCACCTATAAAAATACTTCCTACCACTAATAATGCCTCCTGGCTTGCTGGGAGGATCCAGAGAGAGGTTCACTTAACGTGGGAAGTTTCGCTAGCGGCAGAAACCCCGGCGGGGTTAGCTTCCTCCACCCTCTCTGCTCCTTCCCTGCACCCTCTTTTCTCCCTGCCTCTTCTCCCTTCCTGCGTAAGGAAGGAAAGCCAGAGGAGTCTGGTGGGGGGGTCCTAGACTGTGGAGTCTTTTCACATTTTTAAAAAATATTTTATTTATTTATTCATGAGAGACACAGAGACACAGGCAGAGGGAGAAGCAGGCTCCATGCAGGGAACCTGATGCGGAACTCGATCCCGGGACCCTGGGATCAGGCCCTGAGCCAAAGGCATATGCCCAACCACTGAGCCACCCAGGTGTCCCCAATCTTTGCGAGTTTAAGCCTCAGATGAAAATAACCTATACTTGCCTGAACCAGGTAGGCCGAAGTTTGCTAGGTTTTAAATCAGTGCCAATCTCTGCCCGCCCCGGCACAGTCATGGCACCGCAGAAGGGCCAGAAGCTTTGCTCAGAAACGCGAGCATCTCCAGACAAGGCCCAGGGCAAAAATGGCAAAAGGAAATTGAGTTCTTTTCAGTCATGGCCACTCCCTTCCTCCCTTCCTCTAGCTCTGCCTTGGGGCCCAAAATCCTTGTGTTAATCTGACCTCCTTCTCCTACACCGTGCCCCCCCCCCATCCCTTCCCCTAGCTCCAATTCAAAGCTACTTTAAACTGCGGTAGCCCTCTTGGGGTTGAAGTGCTTAGAGCTTGAGGCATGAATGACTTAACCCCCCAACAGGATGTTTGCATTTCAGAAGAAGTGTTGGAGATTGAAATGTACCTCATTCACAGGAGGGCTTGGGCTCCTTGCTTACTGTATGTGGCTGTCCTTCCGAGCCAAACTCCTCTGCCTAGAATCAGCCACATCCTAATGCAACTGTCCCCACCCACCCCCATCTTTATCTTTGGTCACATATGTGATGTGAACTCAGAAAAGAGAACTTTCTTCCTGGGAGAGAGAGAAGGGGGGGGTGGAATGTAGGTTTACACAGTGAATAATCAAACCCCAGATGATTGCAGAGGGTCTCTGTTACAAAAATATGCCACAGTAACATTTTTTTTGATATGAAAATAAGTTTCTATCTTGGATAGTCAAGGCCCTAATGGGTATGGTTATGAAAGTAGAGCAAATAAGTGTAAAACTGACTGCTTTGTGATAAATCAAGGCTCCTACCTCCTGTGAACTCAGAGCATTTTGCAAATTTGAATAATCAGTCACCTTGAGTTTCCTCTTTTGCAGAGATGGGTGTTAAGGCTTAGATGGGACGTGGCTTTTTTCCCCTGGTCACCCAACTCACATGCGAAGCCAGGTTTGGGGCCCTCAGCTGCGAGGAAAATATAGCTCCTCTAGCCAACCATCCGGGGAACTCCTAAGGGCACCTCCATCTGCCATAGCGAGCTCCTCCACGTTCTAGTCTTTTCACTAGTTGTTGCTGCTGTGATGTGAGAGAAAACGTTAGCAGGAGAATCAAAGGCAGGCGATGGAGCATTAGGAGAACATTAGCAACTATTGAAAAGACATTTTGACCTATTTCTGTAGTTATCAATGTAATAGTATTTGTTGCCAGGAAATGCGCTGATGGCAGGTGGGAGGTTGGATTGCACGAGCAGCCTGCTCTCAGGGGCCCTCCAGTTACAGGAGGTGGTAATTCTAGTTAATAAAAGGGTGAACTTCAAACACATTTTAACCAAATCAAATTGTAGCGGGAAATATCATATTACTGATGTTCAAGCCGACTCACAGCTGGTAACATTAGTCCGCAGATAGGCCCCAAATTCTGGCTTTTCAGCATTTTCAGATGAGTTTCTGGCACTGAGAGGGTTCCCCGGGTGCAATGTTATATAGGAAGAGGAGATTTTTTAACTAATGTAGGAGCTAGCATAAATGAAAAAATTCTTTATTCTTGTTAGACTTTCTATAAGATTGTCAGATACTCAAATAATATGTAACCAAGCCAAACTTCAGGTGGTGGATAGGAAATCTCCTAGAGCCAGGAGTTTTAATTTTTTTGTTGTTTTGGTTTTTTTCTATGACATGTTGGCAAATGATAAAAGCGATTCACTCTGCTAACCAGAGATGCTGGGCAGAGTTCCCCCAACACTGATTCCGTGCCACGAAAAGCACAAGGCATGGCGAGGAGCACAGGCTTTGTGTCTTACCGCTCGGATTGGACTCCCAGCTTAGCCCCTGCTGTGTGGCCAGAGGAGAGTCACCTAACCTCTCTGAACCCTAAGCTCCTTACAGAGAAAATGGGCAAAATATAAATCTTTCCTATTTGTTATAGGATCAAATAGAGAGTGTATGTAGAGAAATCCACATATAAAAAAAAAAAAAACTGCCGGGCATGTAGCAAGATTCAGAGGTGATCATTCTTACCTTTTTTGCTTCTGTTGTTTGCAAGGCCTTTTTTTAAGAGCCCCCCCCCCCAGTAAAATGCACAGTTTTTAATATGATAATAAAAGCCATGGGGTGCCTGGGTGGCTCCATTGGTTGGTTAAGCATCTCCCTTCTGCTCAGGTTTGATCCCAGGGTCCTGCTCAGCAGGAAGTCTGTTTCTCCCTCTCCCTCTGCCCCTGTCCTCTGCTTGTGCATTCTCTCAAATAAATAAATAAAACCTTAAGGGAAAAAAAAAAGTGAACACTGCTGCAGATACCCTGCAGGCCGTTCTGGTCAGTTCTTTCTGAGTGAATAGCTGTTGGCCACTTTATCTTGGCCTCAGTTAGCCTAGATTTCTTAGTTAGCCTCCTCTGGGTCCATACAGTCAAACCATAGGACACATAGGAACTAAATCAGCTGGACCCTCTGCTAACAGGGACCCCAGTTGTATGGGTGCAGGTGAGACAATGTATCATATGAGCAACTGGAATTCCCCATGCCCCTTCCTCATCTGCCCTACTCCAGCTCACCTGGAATTAGGGAAGATGTCAGACATCTTTCTGTGGGATTGCCTTCTTGCCTGGATTCTTTTCTAAACTTTTTCCATGTGCCTGAATCTCCATTTTCACAGAGATTAATTCTGATTTGGTTCGCCTACACTTTTGAAGCTCTAAAAGCTTTCCATTGTGGGCAGATTGTCTCAAATACTGTATCTGAGGATGGAAAAAGAAAACTCTGCCCAAATGTAAGCACCAATGAATCAAAGAAATGGTATTCTTTTTTCAATTGCATTCTTTGAGGATCCAGACAACCTTGAATCCTTTACAAAAGCACATCAGTAATGCCATCCTCCCCCTTAAAAAGACACACACGCATACACACACATACACACCAACTACAGAAGGCCACTATTCATGATGCAGAGGGCTGGAGTATCCAAGAAGAAGAAAAATTGAAAAAGAAGGTGATTCTATAGATAGAACCTAGACCTAGAAGCCACACCGTCCAGATTCTGTTTCCTTTTGCATGAGACCGACCTTCTTGTATGGACCACCACATATCTGCTGAGCCCCTGCTCCACTATCATTATTTCTAGAGTGCGTGGGTTCTGACACCCCATGCACATCCCACGCATCTTCCTGAGGGGCTAGCGGGGAGTTCATTTGTTGCTGTTCTGACAGACATTGTGGTACCTGTACAATGGGCAAAGCGCTTCCTCACGTGGAAGGATGAAACCCTGAAAGGCACCTTCCGTCACTCTAGAGTGGATAAAGGACTCAAGTTTTCACATTTTGGTAGGAAGAAAATCACGTCATAACAATGCCAACTTCTACCCGGGTATTAATAATCATTAATATCCAGGAGTGATGCAGAACCACTGACCTGGCCTATCATCCATATTGACTCATCTTTCATCCATGCATCCTTTGGGTAAACATTAGTGTGAGAGGTGTTGTGGATACAGGGTGCATTTCCCTCCCCTCGCAGCCTAGCTAAATCCCGATGTGCACTGGTAGCTAGTTGCCTTGAAGCTTGGTCCAGGCCCTTTCCTTTCTGTGCGTTGAACCATTTTAGTAAGTCTGTGGAAGGGCTGTTCCACAGCCAGAAGGTCTTGCTTCTTCCCAACTGTTAAAGCACTTATTTCTATGTCTCATGTGGCACTGATTACATACTCTTCTATACTAGAGTATGTTTATCTGTGTCTCATTCCTCCTACTACTGCACAGTAAGCTTCATAAATACAGAGATTGTGTTTATACACAGTTGGTATCCCCTTCAACACCTAGAAAGTACCAGCAGAATTAAAAGGTACATAGTAAATACAGTCATTCTAATGAGTCAAATTAACAATAGCATATAAGTATTTGGCAGCAGACTCTTTTTGAGCTCTATAAATGCCTACCCAGAAGCTAGCCTACAGAGAACAGCACTCGGTTGTATCTGTAAAGCTTAAGGATTTTTTTTTTCGAATTTAGTATTTATGGATTTCATTCTTCCCTCCTCTTGGCTGGAAGTATTTGCACATAGTAGGTTTTTAACAAATGATTATCGATTTATTAATTTAAATCATAGAATAAAGCAGCGATTTCCCACTTCTTTACGTTAAAATAGTCATTTTGATCCCCATCTACATCTTTGTGTTCTGACCCTGTCAACCTCCACAATACAAATATCCTGAGAGGGATCCCTGGGTGGCGCAGCGGTTTGGCGCCTGCCTTTGGCCCAGGGCGCGATCCTGGAGACCCGGGATCGAATCCCACATCGGGCTCCCGGTGCATGGAGCCTGCTTCTCCCTCTGCCTGTGTCTCTGCCTCTCTCTCTCTCACTGTGTGCCTATCATAAATAAATTTAAAAAAAAAAATTAAAAAAAAAAAAAACAAATATCCTGAGATTTCATTCTAAGTGGCACCTGGCATAGGCTTAAGAATGGTCGTGAGTTTTGGGGATCCCTGGGTGGCGCAGTGGTTTGGCGCTTGCCTTTGGCCCAGGGCGCGATCCTGGAGACCCGGGATCGAATCCCACATCAGGCTCCCAGTGCATGGAGCCTGCTTCTCCCTCTGCCTGTGTCTCTGCCTCTCTCTCTCTCTCTGTGACTATCATAAATAAATAAAAATTAAAAAAAAAAAACTAAAAAAAAAAAAAAAAAGAATGGTCGTGAGTTTCAATTTGGCCTCTTTCTCAACACTTTTACAGGGCAAAGGAAATTCTTTTTTTTTTTTTCTGTCTGTCTCCTCTTCCTCATAGAACTGTTATATAGAGTAATGAGTAATGAGACCCATGTCTGTATAAAAATCTTTTAATTCCTGGAACAAACATAATAGATTCATAATGTCAGATTGGGGAAGCTTTGGCATCCCAGCACACCAAGTAATTTTGTACATCCTATGTTTTGAACTTTCTCATGGACTTTTAGGGGTGAGGGGCATATTCCTCTAAGCTATCAGGTTAGGTGCATATGATCTGTACCAGCTACAAACGAGACAGCCGATTTAATAGAGTCTCTCCAGCCACACAAAAGCACCACCATTACCCTCTAACTCGATTAAATCCTAAATTTCATCCACACAAAATGATCTGAAACCAGTCACTTTCGTGCTAGGTCACAGGACGTGATGTGGCAAAGAATTCCAAAATAGATGCATTATTCCAGTTTTTCCTTGGTTCTTCCTCAGAGAATCTGTCTCACAAAAAGCCGGGGGAGCCAGTCCCTCCTAGGCTAGACATTCTGTTGAGTCATGTTTACTGTCCCCCTCAGAAAGGTTCCAAAAGCAAATGCGAGAGGTTGCCGAATGCAGGGACATGTGGCGTGCACGCTACCGAAGTGAGAGGCATAGCGTACACCTGCTTTTTGGCTGTGGCAGGCCATCTTGACTGTGCCATGCCACAAGTTAGCATTTTGGATGAGCAATTGCCATTCTGTTGTTTTCTTCTCAACACATGGTGTTCAAAAACAGTTAAAAGAAAACTGTACCCATTTGCTCATCCCAGAAATCTAAAATTTCAAAGAAGCATGCCAAATTAATTTTCACATAATATTTTCCAAGCTTTTTCTTTGCACTGAGAAATGATATTTCACTTTTTGAACTCTTGGTGTCCCGGCCTGAGGTAAATGGGTGCAGTTTCTCTTTAAATGGCATTAAACATATCAAAGCAGGATTATATCTGTCACCGTCTTTTTTTTTTTTTTTTTCTAATGGAATCAAAATCCTTCAGGGAGTGTCCTAAATCCACATTAATGTCTTTGAGTGCTAATGTTTCCACTGGGACTTTTACATTAGCAAAATACAAGTGTGTGGTTTCCCCCCACCTCTGCTGTCTGTATAAGAGAGAGACGAGTGCACATCCCTTATTCTCCATGGCCTTCAGCTAACCCGTGTCAAGATGGTTGAAGATGACTGGAGATTTTGGTGCTCATGCTTCCTTCTCTACCCTTTCCTTCCCACGGGTGGCTCACTTGCAAAGCTAACATGAGTGCTCTTTCCAGCAAGGGTGAATCTTTGGCACCCCAACCGCCAAATTTTATTCAGAAGAGGCTAACCCGCAGTGGCCATCAGTACTGTTTTTTGAGGGCCTGTTACAACCTAAATTTCACCTGTAGCTCTGATCGTGGAAAAATTCAACAGAGATCCAGGGGTTTAGGACCTCGCTATTGACATTTTTGTTGCTGATTTGGGGATATCGGTCTTGCATTCTTATTATCACAGGACAATTAGTTCCTGTCTACCTGAACCGTTCTTTTTTTATTTCTTTAACAAGCCAGTGGAAGTGGCACACTGTCAACTCTTGATTACCAAGGGGCAAGGAAAGCCTGCAGGGTTGTAGTTAGATAATAATTATAAATAAAGAATTGGGGCATAATAAATAATGAATTATTCTCACGTCACATTTCATGTTAGAGTGCACCTTTTTCTTGCTTTGAAGGTACTCTGGAAAGTTACAGCATTTCCAGAATAATTGTTTTTTTATATGTGGCATAGTAGGGGCTGGAAAACTGGGTAGCATCACTCTCCAGCCTCTGTCCAGGGCCTGCCTTCTTCCAGTGGGATCCTGGCCACAGAGGGCTTTAGTTCTGGAGCTGATGGAGGCACCCCTCCCCGTCCCTGGGGATCTGGGAGGAGCCCTGCTGCCTCAGCTCTGCTCTTTGCATACTTTCACTTCGTGCAGCCCTCTGGAGGCCACCACCACTTCCCCTGACTCTCCTCCGGTCCCCTCCTCTTTCTTCCTCTTCTACACCCTTTCATGCTTTTTCTTTTCCTTCCTTTTCTTTTTCTCCCGTGCATGAAACTAAGGAGAGGGAGCTTGTGTGCCTGGCTGGTGGAGCGCAGGCAGGAGGGGGACCTCCCAATGCCCCAGCCGGCCACTAGGAAAGAAACGGTGCTTTCACTTAAACAACCTGTCCCCACAGCTAAGCCTTTATAATGTGGAAGAAACACCCAAACCTTTCCCTTTCCACGCTTTACGAAAGACAAGGTAAGCAGAGGCAGTGATAATGTCAACCCTGGACTGAATGTGAAGCCTTTAAGTACAAACTAGATGCTCACCTTTAAATATTTTTGAGGATAAATCCCTATCTATTGGCAATTAATGAAGAATTGACTGTGCTAGATTTTTGTGGGGATTGTGTGTGTTTTTCTGTTGTTGAAAGAGTTTAGGGGGGTTGTTTGTTTATGTTTTTAAGCATTAGCTGCACAAAAGCTTTGCAATGTCAGGTAGACTGTCTGTCTTTAGAACTGAAAAAAGTCCCCTTTTGTACATGAGTCATTTGAATTTTCCACATTAATATTCTTTTTGGTGGGTCCAATGTCAGTTTGTTCATGTTAGCATATTTAAATGTCAAGGTGGCAGAAAATGTGTGTTTATATTTGTATAAACTTCTGCACACAATTTAGCACTATATAGCAGACACTCACTAAAAATACTGCCAGTGGCATTCACAGTTGTTTCATCTTTGGGTTTCCCTCTTAGTAAACTTTGGCAAAGAACGCAGGCTTTGTAGACGGACACACTTGGATCCGCACGTGAGTGCCATAAATTACGTCCTGCTTTGTGAGTCTGATCTAAGCACAATCTTGCTGAGCCTCAGTTTCTTTACCTGAAGAAATGGGGATAATAATCTCTACTCTGGAAGGTTTTTATAAGGATGAAATGAGATGATATGTGCAAATCCCCTAGTATAGTCTCTGAACATGGTAGGCCCTCAAATGTTACTACTCCTTTCCCTCCTTTTTAAGAGAAATGCCTGGATGACATGATCACTTCTTTGGTCGTAAGCTTACTATTCATGATTTTTCTCCATAACAAGATTATTTCAACCCAGCATATTTATCAGGTTTTAGCCACTCAGTTTCTGTTGATCTCAAAGGAAATCATTGTGCTCTGCCATAGACTAAAATATAAGTGAAATGACTTAGAGGTTAGGTAGTGTGTGGAGCTGATAGACACAGGCTCACCCAGGTTCCTTGCTTTATCCCCAGCTCCACCCTCATCCTTGACCTAAATACCCTCTCCGAGACCACGCAGAAGCAGAGCAGCAAGGTCTACAGAGCCTTGTTTCCAAGCTACTTAGGGCAGTGAATTTGGTAGATTCTGAAGGGAAAAACACGTCCAAGTGCTGGGAACAGCTGAAATCAATGGCTCAACCTCTAGATTTGTGGGGTTAGAAACATTCCAAATTATTTCCAGTCTCTGACTAAAGTATAGTGCAGAGTTTATGCCTTCTCTCCTGATTCACAAAATCAATGATTATGTTTTAGATCCAGGCTACTCGATTATTTTAGGTGGTTGTGTTGCAGATGGAAACTCTGAAACAACACAACCATGCCTAAAAATCATACACTCTTCACTTTCATAATACCTGCACATAATCGGAGCTCAATAAATGTTTGTCTAATTAATAAGTTAATCTAGCCAGTGGCTTCTTGACCACAGTAGTGATAATGTTACAACACGGGATCCTATTTTTACTGCCAGTAGTATATTTTATACACACGTCTATATCTATAGATCTCTCCCCCTCTCTGTATGTCTGTGTGTGTGTGTGTGTTGGTGTAGTTTATTTATTTAAATAAAAGGCCTTAAGGGACCCAATTCCATTGGATCACTATTAGTCCTAGATCAGTCTATAGACTCATTACTGGTAAAATTGCCAGCTACTTAATTAACTCTGTGACCACTGGCAAGTCCTCAGTTTCCTTATTTACACAATGACTAGATTAAATAATCACAAAGGTTGGAAAGTCTTCCAATTCCCTAATTCTATTCTTTCTCTCTAGTGAGAAATGTCATGTGTTTTTGAGAGATGTGCTATTGTTTGAACTTTGTGCAAGTTTTTCCCCTAATGCAAGAATCACAAATGGAATCTACTGGGGGCCTAGAAACTTTTACTTGCTTTTAAATCTCAGGGCAGCCATTGAAATAGGTGTCTTTTCATTTCAATTACTTATCATTTAGACATGGACTCAACATGGTGTGGTCAGCGTGACCCCCAGAGGAGCCTGCCCTATTTCTGTCATTCCAGAAAAGAGAGAGAAAGCTTCCTGGTCCCCCTTCTGGAAGCTTTAAGTGCAACTTCCTCACTGGTGGAAATGAGGCCTGCCAGTTCCCGTGTAGATTCATAGACGCTTTTGTAGATCACAGAGTGTGGTTGGTGCTTGATATTAATGGCACAGTCTGCCTTAGTCAGCTGCAATATTTCCAGAGTGGGGTGTTCCTGGTGGGTTGTTTTTTCCCGTTTAATACCTGTGTATTTAATGTGTGTGATAGGGCCTGATCGTCTTCATCAGGCAGGTAGGTTTTCATGTCATTAATACACTGATTTGGTTCATTAAAGAGAGAGCAAACTGCCCCGTATGATGTAACAGTTCTGGGAGCTATTTTCTCCCTCTCCTTTTCCCTATTCCTTTCACTGGAAGAAAAAGACCCTAAATTGTGCCCTTTGGATTATCGGCTTCTCCATATGCGTTTGCATTTCAAAATCCTCTTTAAATGAACAATTCTCAAGGTTTCCATTATGATGGTTGCCTCTGGGTGTGTCCCTGGTGACTTTATGGCTGTAGACACGTCTCCCGTTCAGCTCTTTGTAAATTTTCTGTGTCCTGGCCCTCTCAGAGTCACACTGGCATCCAAACAGCAACTTTTTCCCTAGCTGGTGCTTCTTGTTACCAAAATGACCATGCCATCTCTATTGATTTATCCCTTTTCAAATGCTCCCCACGTTCCTGAAGAAAAAAAAAGTCTTAACATTTAATTTCTTCCATGATAAGTTTTGATAAGCACCCAAGTATTCAATTTTGATGACTGCCAAGGAGAAGACCCAGACAACAGACACCAAATCTTATTTTTGGAGACTGCTTTATAATATAAATGTACACCACTAGGGAGTACCTAAGTCTTGCACATTTGAATGAAAGAAAAGGGTTGCTACCTCCTCCGTGTCAGGATCTCCTCCTCTTTGGCCTGCAATGCAGTCCTGCTTTGGTTTAATTAATCCATTAAGGTCTATCTTAACCCTAGTCAGTAATGATGGAGGGGCTCACCGGAGCCATCTAGAATGGGAGAAATTAGATGGATAATGATTTTTGTGCTGATGATGTGTTCTGTCTTTTTATATAGTTGATCCCGTGAGGGGCATATTTCTTTGGTGTATTCCTGCTGATGTTCTCAAGACAGATATATTACAGAGAAATAAATCAGACTATGGGATTTTGCTAGTGTCTAATTCTTGGTGTGTAAATTTAGTGTCTCAAAATCAAAGCTATTTTTAAAAGTATATTTTTATCAATGTAATATCAAATAAGAGAATAAGAAATTTAAGAAACTCTTATTTGGGTATTATTTTTCATTACACTTAGATGTCGTTGTGGAATATTTATGTTAATAGTCGTCTTCTGACTACTCCTTCCTTCATGAGTAAACTGTTTAAGATGATTCCTCCTCAATCCAATTCAACAAGTGTTTACTGATACCTACCACATGCATAGCAATTGACAGTTCTCAAAAACCAGGAGATTTAAATGGCTTTATATGTCTTAAGGTAATAAAACAGGACAGTTGGAGCTTTTTATATATACTTGTTTGAAATCAAGACCTAAGGTTGCAAGGTAACCAATTAATCATAACTATTGGTTGAGTACTCACAGTATTTTTTCCTGTCATCAGTGGAATTTATAAGCAACTGCAATATACATTTAAAACACAATGAGTTTTTTAAGTATGATGAGGTATATGGAGCCACTTTTACTTTGTTTTCATTGGGTGATAGTAATCCTGGAAGTCTCTCTAAGAGAAGCAGGGTATAAGTTATAACTTGAAGGAAGGAAAGATGTTCTACAGTGGATGAGGAATCATTCCACAGTTGCAGGCTTATGGGGGAAAGGTTCCAAGATGAACTTTCCCCACATAAAGGGAAGACTCTCAATGGCAAGAAGCCAGAAGGCAAAGGAGATTTGCTTCGGGGAAACAAGTGGGCTTTTGTGGCATCATTTTCTGACAGATCAGATGAGCAAACCTAGAGAGGGCTTTCAGTGCTGGGAGTTTGGAATTCACAGTTGATCTGAAGTAGGATGGGAATCCACTGGAGGACTGAGAGGGAACTGTGCCACTCAAACCACTGAGAATATGTTTGCCGTGAGGAGGCAATTTTCACATCTTAGATACAGTGTGATCAGAAGCTGCCCAGGGATCGTATTTTAAAATGTATGTTTGAATTAAGATCATTACAAGAAATGCTCTAGTGGTACCTGGGTGGCTTAGTCGGTCAAGCATCTGACTCTTGATTTCGGCTCAAGTTATGATCTCAGGGTCATGAGGTCAAGTCCCACATCAGGCTTCATGCTTGGTGGGGAATCTGCTTGTCCCTCTCCCTATGTTCCTTCCCCTGCTCTCTCTCTCCCTCAAATAAATAAATAAATACAATCTATTTTTTTTAAAAGAAATTTTCTAGATATGATCATTGTCTATATATGAGAAGCAAAATATTTTAAAATACGAAAGTTTAGCAGAAGTTTGGGACATTGGATCGTGTCAAGACTGTGGTTGTATAAAATTTGGATTGAAGAATGATTTAAAAGGAGAGAGAGAATGCTCTAGATGGAATGTGAGCTGCTGGCAGATCTGATCAGGGGTATTCTGAAGAGGAAGGGTTAACTAAGTAAACTTAACCCTAACTAATAATCGTAGCTTATAGGAAATGATAGAGGAGTGCACCAACCCCTTGAATCCATGATTGTCAAATAAAATACTATAGGAATGGGGGCTTTTTGGGGGACAGCATATTTAGGAGACAGTAAAGGAAGAGCGAGGGAATAATTGAAGATTGAGCCAAGATTTTAAACTATAGAACCACCAAAGACATGAAAAGGCAGCCATTTTGGGAAGATTTTAGGAGAGAAACAAGCTTGAGGGAGCCTTGCAGAATCGTCTCAGCCAATGCCCAAATTCTGTGTCTGGGGAGAAGGGGGCCTAGAAGAGAGAAGTGGAAGAATTTGTAACTTGTAGAAGAACCAGGACTTGGGCACAGGGGTCTCTGATGGTGGTCAGGTGCTCCCGCCACTGTGCAATGCCGCCTCAGTGAAGGACTTGCCCACTCACCTCTTGCAAATGTCAAGAGTCAAGCAAAGAAAGGCTGAATCTGTAGTGGGCCAGGCTAGCACAAGATGGTTTGTGTAAACCTGTTGAGAAAAGGAGAAAGCAATACTAAAATCTCTGTCACTATTTAAGCTGTGGCCAGGATGGTCCCCAGAAAAAGGAGAATGAAGCCTTTTGAGTATTTCCGAGCAACTTCTTATTCTCCACTAAGTATCTGTCCCACATCTGTAAGAGGGCACTTAGGGAATCAGAGCTACACAGCCTTGCAAACATCAAGGCGTATTTATATTTTACCTAAAGATCACTCTTCAACTTGGTCCTTAGTGGTGAGGGAAAATTCTAGGGGTTGCTTGAGTTAGAATAGTTAAAATTGAACATCGATTTAGTTGGTTAAAACAAAACAAAAATGACAGGAAAACTGAAGAATCCTTCACTCAAACCTAAACGGAGAAACTGGTTTGCTTTGGACCTTGACTGGCTTTCTTCCGTGTAGCCGTGCAAAGACTCGGCCAACGTATAATTCAGAAAACATGCTTTGCTTGCTAAATATTTTTAAATTGGCCCCTTTTCTTCAGGAAGACCTCCTAGGTTTTGCATGAGTAAGGACCATAAACTTGAGCCCACGCTAACTACAACTGTTAAGGTCTTACAAGGGACGGAGGGGATTCTGTGCAACTGTGACACATTGAAGGGGGCTCCCCTGCATAATGTGATCTATGTCTTCAGGAATAGAGCTTTGCTCCCATGTTAATACATTCTGGAAATTGCTCAAGAGGCAGCTTTGGCATTAGAATAGCAACTTTCAAAGCAGTGAACGTCAGCACTTCTATTTCTCCTTCTTCTTGGCGTGCATTACATGAAGCTGGAAAGACTAATTGGCTAAATGAAGGGACTCAGTGTCGCAGAGTTGAAATCCTGGCATGCAAATGGGGAGGTGGGGAGAGACTTTGCATGCATATCTCTATGGCCTCCCTTTGTGAATTATCATAATAGGAATGGTCCTGCCCCTCCTCTAGTTTCCCTGCGAAATGAGTTGGGGTGTGAAGTGCATGGCACAGAAATTCACCATGCTTTGTATCTATGATTACTTGTCTCTGTGTGCATCTTTTCTACTCCTCAATTACATGTTTACCTGAGGTTGCTGAATAATAATACATTGTTTTAAAAGATGTGTCCCTGAATTAAGGTTATTGTATGACAATTATAATATGGCTGCATGCAAGCTGAATACTGTAAAGGAAAAAAATCAGTAAATGTCATTTTTTAAAGCAAACCAGGAAATCTCTTATTTGTTTTATAGGTATTGGATTTGTTTCCTTGACCTCTGCAAAGCATTTATAAAGACTGATCAATAATGGAACCAAACAGTCCATATGAGATTGGTTCCCTGTGATGGTAGTCAACTTAGCATATGAGCTGTTTCAGTCACTGTGCCCCATGTATGCTTTTTGTGAAAGAGTATTTCAAGATAAGCTCTACGACTCATTTTTAACTTTTATAAAAAGCCGAAGTCTAGAACTCATTTGGTTCAGCTGCCCTGCCTTCTAGCAACACTTTACCTAAATTGTCACAGACAAAAGGAGACCAAATGTATTTCATAAAACTTATAATAGGACATCACAATATTTCATACGAGGATTTAACATCTCCTGAAATGTGTCAGAATTTTATAACTAAACCAAATCCCTGATGCTGCTTAAGCCCCCTTTCTAAATGTTTAATCAGAATTATAGATAAAGAACATCTATTAACACATCATCTCACTGATAACCATTATCAAATCACCTCTTAAAATATTTTGGGCAAGGAAGGAGGGAAAGTTCTTTGACCTCTGCCTTGAACCCTCTCTAAGCTCTTCCCATTCCCATTAATTATAGAACTCTGAATCCCGGGGATCCCTGGGTGGCGCAGTGGTTTGGCGCTTGCCTTTGGCCCAGGGCGCGATCCTGGAGACCCGGGATCGAATCCCACATCAGGCTCCCGGTGCATGGAGCCTGCTTCTCCCTCTGCCTATGTCTCTGCCTCTCTCTCTCTCTCTCTGTGACTATCATAAATAAATAAAAATTAAAAAAAAAAAAAAAAAAAAAAAAAAAAAAAAAAAAAAGAACTCTGAATCCCAAGGTTGATATAAAACACAGGGTGAATTTAAGTTATCCATTCCTTGTTAACTTTGGTCATCATTTTATTTATAAAGCGCATTTTATGATTAGTGGAATTTATAAGAGCTGAACTTGATACAGCGACAGTCTATAATAGAAACACCTCACAAACTAATCATTGTTAAGCTGTTGATCATTGAGAAAATAGTTCAGTCAGTGGGTACCCTTGTATGAAATCTTATGGTTCAAGAGTGTAGCTCAGTGTTGGAAGAGGGCCTTGGTGACTTAATTGAAAGTTAAGTAAGCTTTGAACGTTGTTAAAACCAACCTCAAAAATACCAATTTTGATTCAAAAATCAAATAATAAATGTTGCCCTCTGACCCCAGAAGAAAGGGGTTTGCCTTATGGGTAGGACCAGGTGCTTGCAGCCAATAGATAGGAACTGCCATTCCTAGCAGACAGGTTTTAAAATGCAGTGAACTTTGAGTATGGCTAGTCAGGGGTCAAGCCACTCCTAACCGTACGACTGACTTTAAATATATATAACAACTTTTTGTCTGGTATAATTTCATTCATCTCATCAGTACATAAATATGGATGAATAGAAATATAAATGAGGGTGAATGGACAGAGAGCATGCTCCCCAGATGGGAAATGGGAAAGCTAAGATTCACAAGCTTCAGTGCCTTGTTTACTGTTACCTGTATAACCAATAGTAAAATCAAGAGCAGAACCAGGCTGGATGTCTGGAATCTACAGAGTGTTGTTTTCAGGGCCGAGTGGAGCAAGTTATGTTTAGTTTGGTCTTAATCCACTTCAGAATCTGGACAACATCTTACAAAATGTCTGATTGTATCCTGTTTTTCCTGTAGGTTTCTAGAAAGGGAGCTACAATCGGGGGTGGAGTGTAAATCTATTTTCTGACAACGGGGTGTTTTTGCTCTTATAATTTCATCAGCCGAATTTCCCAAAAAAATTCATATTCTGTGTCAAACTCACATAAGGTGAGTAATGACAGGTAGCAATAAATTCACAGAATGTACCTTCTTGCCCTGTGTTCCTCACACGTCGGGCTAAAATGGCTTTTGCAGAGCTCTAACTGGTGATTATATAAGGTCCTACCTCACTGCCACGAGGTCTGGAGATCTTTGACACCACAGAAGTGGCAGCAACAACTCCAAAGGGGCCTCTGCCCTTTGTTGTCTTAGAGCAACTGACTGCCTGGTGTGCTTTGAATCCCATTGTGAGAAATCCCGGGGACCAGGGAGGAAAGCCAGAGTTGTAGCAGAAGATAACAGTGGTCGAAGCAAAATATAGTTAGGCTTCTACTTCTCTTCATTTTTTAACCCTGCTGTCCTGCCTGAGGGAGAGAGAAACCGGATTTAAAAGGAATAAGCATTCCTCCAAACTTGACCTACATCTCTCTGCTCAGCAGGGCTAGGGAGGGGGCCATGGGACAGAGGAACACCCGTGCCCGGCCCATTCCCTGCAGCAGATTATTCTTCAGGTCCTTCTGCGAGAGATTGCATGATGATACGGGCAGAAACGAAGTGGGGGTGGGGGTGGAGGATAAGAGACAGATGTCAACCAGATGAGGGACACTGAGGGGATATTTTCCCTGAGAGCTTCACCAACCACAGAGAGTTTAAAAAACAACAACTGTAGCCTTAAAATGACTATAATGTCTTGTTTTCCCCCCCTTCATCAGGAAATTAGCATTCTGAAAGTTATGTTCCTGAGTGTGGCTTGATGTACGTCTAAATCACGAGTGCATTTTTATGGCTGGGCTGTAAACCCATCACAGTAGTGAGGGGTTAAAATGGAATGCCTTCAAAAGATAACCTATACCTACTGCAGGCTTGAAACTCGATTAGCCCAGCTATTAAAACCAGGAGGACAAACTGTTTCTTCCCTGGATACAAAAGCTGTTAGGCTACGGCCTGACCCAGTACAAAAGTTTTCTGAATCTCTCTCCACTTTACAAAACGTCGGCTCATTGCTGCCGGCTGCAGTGAAGCTGTTTACAGCTCTGTGCTAAGTGGAAAGTTCAAATCAATTATTGTCCATTAGAGTTTAGGTATAACTGATGAAATATCCCCAGAGGAGTATTGTAAATGTATCAAGACGTCCTTCCCCATTATAGAAATGGGGACGCATAGTGAATTACTTACCTTCTCTCTTACCCTTAATGCCTCTGAAAGGCTGCTGGGCAGACAGAGTTTATCTTGTCTTGCTGGGGTTTAAAGTGAGAACTTTACCATTTGGTGAACATGTGTAGTAAGCTGACAGAAATCCCAGGTTCCAACTCCCTTTATACCTTCCATAAACTTCCCTGTGGACGTAAAGGACGAAGAAACAAAAGATATAAAAGAAAACCCTAAAAAAAAAAATATGAAAACTGTAACCCAGAAGTCTCCTACCACCAGAATCTTTTAGAAATAGTAAGTTTCCTATTAACAATCAAATAGGAAAAGCTTTGACTCCAAATCCTCAACAAGTGACAGCGAGATTTAATGACAGATAGCTTGTGCCAGGATGCTTTCTTTCATAAAGTGAGGTCTCTACATCAAGGGTCAGCAGGGCAGAAAAGGAGACCCACTCACTGCTCGTCTATGAGAGGGATTCATTTCCCAGATTCTGTTCTTCAGTTACAGAATCAAACAGTCCTTTCACCCTGTCAAGACCAGAGCTGAGAGGGAAAAGAGGGTCTGATTTGTGATCTGCCATGACAGGAGATGGAATAGAGGTTCTTGACTTCCTTTTAAAGTTGTCTTTACTTACTCTCTCCCTTAGTTCTGCCCCATAGCAGTCTCCGTGCCCTAGAGATCCAAAGGCTGAAATGCCTGTGGCCTCATCTTGTCATGGAAAAGCTTGGATATTATTCCTCAGAGCACTGTGATTGGTCAAAAACCAGAAAGTGACAGAGAAAGGTCAAGGGAACATCATTCTTCTACGTCAACCTTGCCACATCCACATGTCCAGGTGGGCAAGCCATCTTTTTATTTAAAGCTGGCCCCGTTTGGCTCCAACGGCTGCACCGTGGGGAAGCAGTGGGACACAATTCCGACACGGTTCCACAATCCAGTCCTACTGGGGAGAAGCAGCATCTTTAAATGCAGCCCTGATTTGTGTAGATTCTCTAACTCCAAGGATGTTTCTTTCCACTGACAGCTCTGTCCGTGGTGCTAAGTAGGAAATTGGCTGAATTTCTTCCCTGTGGCCCATACTGCTTACCCCCAACTCTCCTGGGGCTTCCAGTCATCTGTCTATAGAGATGCTAATTGCTGTATGGAAATCTGGTTGAGATGAAAACCAAGCTTCCAGGGTATTTATTGGGTCAGATTTTCTTCTAGGTCAATCAGGTAATGAGAGATTTCGTGTTGTTTTTCACCTTTATCTAGATGGATCTGTTGCTTTTTTTTTTTTTTTTTTAAGTTGAAAAGGAGAAGTCATTTGGAATCTACCTTTGGTAGGTAAACCATGGCTCCTTACCAGATCATGTACTGTGAACTGCCGCTCACTCAAAGGGAGCAGTCTGGCTCCACGCCCAACCAGATCTGCACCCCCCTCAACTGTCCATCTAGGCCCGCATCACTGGCTTCTAATAATTTATGGTATTTAAATAATTAGTCCATCTCTTTCCTCCACATTCATAGTAATGGCCATTGCCTTGCTGCACTCGGCACGCATAGGGTATGTTTCTCTTCGTTCAGATCTCGTCTGCCCAATCCAGTATATCAGTTGTTTTCGCAACTCGGATTGTACAATTGGGTCCTCTCAGTATTTGGGGGGAATTCTTTCCCATGCTAAGTTTGAGGCTTAAATTTAATGATCAGATCTAAATCCTTTAAAATAATAATATTATACAGAGAGATCTGCCTTCAGATTTATCCTGTGACTTAATGACAAAATTCCACAGAACTCTACAGATCCGTATCTTGCTTTACTGGAGGAGGGCGTCTGGATTCTATACCCGAAAAGCAGCTTAAATGTGATAGCATTAAATAGATACCCCAGGACCAAATGTGTGTTCAGACTTATTTTCTTCCCCCATTACTATCGATAAGAGTGTGTCTAGTCAGTCCTTTTCAGATCAGCTTCCCTGTGCTGAGCCTGTTTTCCTGCCCTCTTCTGAGTCTCAGCCAGCACACCCCTAGATCGCTAATATCGCTTGCTTAGATTTAAGGAGCAGTCCTGATTTTCAAGTTTCTTCTAGCCATTATTTGTGTTCCAAATTATCTTACTGCATCTGTATTAATTTTCTGTTTCCAAAAGTAAACTCCATGTATTTCAAGGCAGCACGGTTTCTTTTTTACATTTTCCAGGGAACTGGTGTTTTTAATGTCATGTGAGGACAACATTACACAATGGATCTTTGGCAGGGATACCCAGAAATGAATACCGTGTGCGAACAAACATTAAATGGCAGTCTTAATTACAGAGTTTGACTCTGTTGTTTTTAATGCCCTTCAATTTTATAATTTGATGGAAAATGCATCAACACAGCTATTTTCTTTCTACCCTAAATGATTAAGGATTGATAGACCCCCCAAGCCAGAGTAGCTGGTTAGATGGGTCCGATCAGGTAGGTCTTACATTTCATCCACTAGAGGGCAGTAGGGATACACATCCACACCAACCAACATGTGCAACATATGGTCGATGTGGAAACATAGTAGCCATAGCTTTCGTGTGTATGAAAAATTCCCATTACAGTGTTGCTTCACTTATAATTATATTGAAAGTAAACACTAATTCACAGACGGACTACGCATATTTTATTTCAACATACCCCACTAGTGTTTTGTCTATTCTGGTTTAAAATGCCCTGAGTAATGAAACTTCCGACTACTTCCCCCTGGGAAGTTGTATCAAACCCCAACTGTTCTCGCTGCTTGATTTTTTTTTAATATACTCAACATCTATTAGTCCTCGTTCGAGTTCATCTAGAACTCTGTTATGTATTGCCTTCTCCCTTGCAACAAGGCTAGGTCTATTCTGGAAAGCAAGTGTTTATTGAGCTGCTATTGGGCATAAGGCACCAGTAAGTGAATGAGTGGCTACAATTAACAAAGGTTGCAGCACCGCATTGGGTGAATTGGCACGAGTCAGAAAGCTAAAGGGGAAGCTTTCCTAGGTCAAACATCCAAAGGGAAGTTGGTCTAAATTCTAAAATGAGTGACATCCATAAAGCTGTCACAGCTTGGGGAAATGTTTATTTGTGCTTGGGTTTCTGCATCAGAACTCAAAAGGTATTACACATGCATGATGGTATCAGATATCACCTAGAGAACTGTGAGGTGTGTGGCTGACATGGCAGTGGCTTCATGCCAAGCAAATGACCTGGATATTTACTAATGAAGGTTTGATCCTTCTTCCTTTTGCAGCTGGCTGTCAGATTAGCCTAGAAACTTCAGAATTTACACTGGGGCTCTTTAGACCCAGTTATGAAGGACAGGAAATGGGTCTTTGAATCTCCCCAAGATAGTGGCACTTTGCTGTGTATCATGTTGTATTGTCTCTTCGCTATCATTGACTCTCTGGATCCAATCTTAGTCACACTGTACACACTACACAATGGAGAAGAGGTCCAAGTTCATGTGCAATACTCTGGTTTGCATCATTAGTTTCTTGGCATATACTTCGATTATTAAGTATCTGAGAGGGAGGTTGGAAGAAATCTAAGCCAAGAAAGTTCCTTTAAGGCTAGAACTCACAATTACACAGTTGTTAAAAAGTCTTTTTTCCCCCCTTACATTAGAGACATAGCACAATTTTTTGCTCTATTGGGTATATTCATCTGGAAGGATTTCCATAAGCTGTCCCGATCACCAAGAGCAATCCCCAGATAGACATGTATGCAAACAAGAACTGTTCAGACTCTAAGAGCAAAAATTGAACATTGCAATAATTCTAGAAATTATACTATTTATTATTAACATCCTTTGAGCCTCTGCACGAAGTAACCTATTCTCCAGAGTTTTTGAAATAAAGTGCTTTCCTTTGCCAATTAAGAAGGCAAGAATGCAGTTCCATAGACTGTCTTTCTTTGGGAAAATAATAGGGAAGGGTAGAGAGTCTACACATTCCCATAGCCCGGGTTTCTATCACAAACAAAGCTTAAACATGAAATTTATGTCACCTGTAATAAAATCCACACGGGTATTTTACATGGAAGTAATTAAGTACAACTGTGCAACAGCCATTTTTGTGTTTTTGTTTGTTTCAAAATACCAGAGGTGATTAGGCCATATTATGAACTAATTACTTACTTAATTTATTTAAGTTGAAATGAGTTTTTGAGTTATACAGGGGCCAAAAACAAGAACTCATTAATGCATTCTGCACATCACTGAAAGGAACAAAACAAAGAAGTTAACGCCTTTATTTTATTATGTTACAACACACCAATATTGTGAACACTGATGAAGACCCAAGTGGTCAAAACATCTGTATTTGGTAAGAAAATAAAACAAATAAACTCTTTTTTTTTTCCCCCACCACTTGGTCCTTTCAGTGGTGTGCTGAAATTCAGAATGAATCATTAAAGGTATTAACATGGCGTGTCTTTTTTAGTGCATTTTCCTATGGAAAGTTTAAAAGACTCTTCAAACATATTTGAAAACAGTAAATAAATAACCTACAAAACTCAATATTTTCTTAAATGTGGAGGCAAACCACAGTCATTCTGGGGCTTGGGACTCTGTGCACCAAGTTTCAAACCAGAGCATATTTTGGTATTTTGATGGTTGAGTTACAACCCCCTGAAAAGAGGGACTGCTTGTGTGCAGTAAGGACAGCTGCCCGCGGAAGTACAACAGAGCTACTAAAATAAAACCAGTGTTTACTTGTCACTGCTGACCAGGAGATGGGAGACTCAGTAGATCTGTTCTGTCAGCCATAAGAGGAGCTCTGTCAACACCGTGTGACTGGCTTTCACCCTCCACGTCTGTACTTGGCCAGGTTCTGGAAGGAAAGGAGAAGGAGTTCACAATCCTCTCATGGCACCAAAAACAAAAGAAAACAAAACCAAACCCTAGTGTTGGAAGCAAACTGAGGATGTCAAAGAATATTTATGACCCTGGGTTATTTGGTCTAATGTTCGAGTTTTCATCTTTCTGATTCTAATTCCTCTTTATTAGTTGGTTTCGCAGGTATTGCTAACGAATTCAAAGTATGGGATATCTGACCACACTGACCAGGTGGTTGATAATACCATCTCAATTTGTATGTTTACCTGTTCTTTTATGAGGCCCGGGATTGCTGCCTCAATCGTGGGGTATGCTAAACATGGGCAAAGTCTATGCTCAAATATTTTACAAAGAGGTAGAGCTTTAGTACTGGTTGACTTGTTTCCCTCGTCTGTAGGAACTAAGGAGACCTGCAGTAGAAACAGTCTTCTCTTTTCCCGCCAGAGAAATGGAGAGCAAAAGAGCTGTGCTTTGCATACCTCAACCGAACATTGTGAGGAATTGATGAGCTGTTCATATAATCTTAAATTCAGGGAATTCTCTTAAGATTACTATCTTTCTGGAAGAGGGTTTGAAAAAGTTTACTCTCAGCTGATCTAACCTTGTTCTTATACCACAGCTAGCTATAGCAATACCATGGGCTTAACATCAGTGACACCCACGTTTTGAAATTATTTTCCCAGGGGCTCAGATGCATTGGTACCAAGTCCTATGGTCTCTCTGAGCTCTCCATTTTAACCTAAATTAGAATCTTTGATTATGAAATAGAGTTTTTCTTTATACCAAGACATTTATTCATTGAACAAATATCTATTGAGCCAGTACTATGTGTGAAGCACTATACAGGGCCATCTTATTTGTATGAGAACTGAATTTATGATGTTAACCTCATGAAACCCACGTTCTAACCAAGAAAACCAGCCAGACAAGACTCACAAAATCACAACTTTAGATTTGAAAGGAGTCCTTCACTTTGCAGAGGAAGGCATTTAGCCTAGACAGTTCAGTCATTTTGTCCATTTTGCCCAACACATCTAATTAGCATCAAGAGCCAGAACCAGAGCTCAGAGCTGCTGGTCATCACTCTAATGCTCTGTCTACTATACGCCCCTCCTCCCCTGAGTCAAAGGACATGAGCCAAGCAGAGACCAACCCCAGCAACTTAGTGTTGTCAGGATTCAATCCAAGGGGCTGAGCTAACCAGTTTTCACTGGGGTTTTATCATTAGGAAGAGGCTATGAAAATTAAGTATTATAGTCAAGATTGCTGCATGGAAGGAGAGAGTCCAATCAGTGCATGATGCTGTGAGCCTTTTAATACATTTAAGGCCTTCACTGAGGAGTTTGTTTCTGAGTCTAGACAATAACCCCTGACATCTTCCTCCTACTCTCTTTCTTCTTTGGCACTCATCAGTTCCTTTAGTTGAGTTAAGCAGTGACATCATGATACAGCCTGGCCAGACACAGTGATGCCACAATCCCACTGCAATCCCTCACTTGCAGTGAGATTGTCAACTTTGTGTTGAGGGAAAGTAAGTCTTTAAGTAGGAAGTGTTCAGAAAGAATGAAAGAATTTCTGCTCAGAGAATTATTTCAGTCCTTTCTAAATAATATCAAACCACACTGATTTTTCATCGGCCAGTGATCATCACTATTCAGAGCGCCCAGCTCCGAGGGAAAATTGGTGAAAGCAATGAGTTGCCAGTCAGTGTTACATCTGTGCTAAAATCCTGGAGGTGGGGATGAGAGGAAGAAAAAAAAAGGGAGCAGAAATATAAAAGAAGGAAAAGGAAAAGAACCCTGCAAAACAGATTGTAGGTGACTTTACCTGAACTTTTCATAATACACATAAATAGCTCCTCTTTGCTGTAAACATACACAGTAATTTTGAGTATATTTTTTTAAAATGGTCTCATTTGACAAGGACAGACTTTAGGATATAAGTACTCACCAACATATTCAAAGGCATCAATAATTTTGAAAGGCTTTTTATTTTTGTTATGAGGGACAGAAAACTCCTTAAATATGTTATCACAGCCTTTAGGTAGGCAATACTCTTGTATGACAAAACCTCCTGCAACTGAATTTAAAATCCTCAAAATATGGAGAAAACCAGACTCGGGAGGATTAAATCACCCAGAGTTGGGGAAAGTAAAATCTGGCTATTTCTCTAATTTCTCTTCTCCTCCCAATGCTTCTCCTCACCACCCAGACATTTCTTGCGCTTTTCATCTTCCATTTTGATCTTCCATCCAACATCAGAACTGGTCAATCAAGGATGTTTTTCAGATCCATGATATTCACGCACTTCCTGGATATTACTTTTATTGAAATACGTGGGTTTAGATTAGGAAAACTACGAATGAATCTGTAGATGAGTTGATAGAGGAAGTTGCCATTCATTCACACTGCAGTCTGTGGTACTCCACCGCAGCCCGTATTGCCAGCTACATGTTTTTACCTTCTCGCGATCTGCTTGCTTCTCTCATTCCCTCTTAACAAGAGCTGGAGACATCTTAAGGTAAAGTCGTAGATGTTTACGTGGTTTCTTAGCAAGAAGCCACTGCACACACCATTTAGATACTGAGGGAAATTAAGAACAAGACTTTATATAGCTTTAATAGACTACGCAGGCTACTGGGCCAAAAACAGAAGCAGTATGATAGCATAGCTCTGGAAACAGATTATCCTGGGTTCAAACCCCACTTGCCAGGTGTGTGACTTTTGTCAAATGACTTTTCCTCTTTGAACTTCTCTCATCCGTAGTTTTCTCGTCTGTAACATGGAGACAATCACAATTTCTGCCGAGAGGGAGTGGCATGGATTAGGCAGTATGACATGTGGGAATGTAGGCTCAAGAATTTGTGACCCTTCCGGGCCCAGCATCTCAGCATCTCAGCTGGCCTCTAATTTCTTATGACAATATGGTTATAAGAAAAGCCCTCACTGGCTGGGTCCCTTGGACCTTTCAGCTCAACCTTCACCTTCTGATTACAGGCCCAGGAACTTGTTTTGTAAGACACAATTGTCCTTGTTGCTAACTTCAGGAATTAGAGTGACTTTTCTCCAGACATCCTAGTTTCCATGAGTAAACCACCATAGACTTGCTATCTGTGAGTTTAGCTAAACCTTTGCGATACTATTTCTGTCATCAACTTTTAATGAATTTTATAAGGTTACTGCCTACTGTGTCAAATAGTTTTTTTTACTTTGTCTTAAATGCTTTGTTTTAAAGAGGAATAAGATGACTTCTAATTCACATATATTGGAATTGGATAAACGAATCTATATTCACTTTACCCAAGCCTTTCATTTCCCCGTAGACATGTATACCCCATCCCTTTCTGGATTTGATCATTATGAATGGAAATCCTCATCTTATATCATGGTTATCACATTGATTCTGAGCTTTCTCCTGTCCGTCCATATGTGTGTCTGCATGCCTGTGTGCATATATTGAAGCGCTCCATCCAGAAACATTGTCCCACACGTGCCCTGCCACTGTCTCCTTCCAGAGTTGTTGTGATTTAACTCTCCCCTTCCTCTGTCAAAATTATATCCTAAGGAGGCTTTGGGCTCTAACCAAAATTATCTTAATGTGAATGCAATCATATATGGGCCAAGGTTCAGCTTACAAGCAGCTGGCAAAATGTTCAATCAACCTGACCAAAAGGAAGAATGGCAATAGAAAATGTGATTTGCTCTATTGCAAAGTGAGAAAGTCGCCTTAAGAAAAGGTAGAGACTGAAATTGCTCATTTTGGAGATCCTAACAAAGAGGTACGAGGTAATGCTTGCCTAGCCAATTTGTTCCGTTGGAACTGGAAGTTGATCTTGGCACACCCGGGGGTGCAGAACCAAGTGTAGGTTGGGCTAGGTGGCCTGTGTTGCGGTGAGAGGCTGAGGCTACCATTTCTATAATACCGGCAGAAACCTGCTGTAAAAAAAACTAAAACTACCTACCTCTACATTAGCATCGCTAGCACGAAGTAAGATTGAACTTTACATGACTCATTGTGAGTGGGTGGCAACCTACTGTGGAGGCAATCTGTGAACCCAAGGTCAACATCCCCGGTGAGAAATCCCTGCTGGTAGCAACCAGTCAGCACTGAGATAGGAGATCCGCGTCCTCCTCAGCTTTGTCTGAGCCTTTTCTGCTTTGTTTCCAATCCTGTTTCTAAGCATATTTGGCATGCTGTTTGGCCTGTACTGGGCTCCAAGGTCTTTAGGAAATAGGGATGTCTTATGTGTGTACAGTGCTTTTACATAGATCATCTCACTTCCCAACTCTGCTCATGTGCCCATTTTATGGATGAGGAAAACTGATTAAATTACGTGTGCAAGTGTAGCTAGTAAACCGTCGAGTGAAGACGATCTTATGATACTAAATTTTTTTGTCCTTTTCATGTCACTAACACATAATAACCAGGTCATCTCTGGACACCAAAAATAGACTTTCTTCCATTTTCCCTTAAATGTATCACATTTTACTTGCTTCTGATAAAGTCGATCTGAAGTCTTTTGGACAATGGCAAGGCTCCTGAGATCATTGGGCGGATTCAACCTTTTGATACCCGGAATACCAATAACACGCAGATTTCCCTGTGTTGTGCCAACGTTCATCCCAAGTGGAGAACGTGCATACCACGTAAGCCCAGGATAAACCTCGTGTGTGAACATGCAAGCCAGAGAAGAGGTCATTTTGCTTCTTTTCCCGACCTTCCTTTCCATAGTCAAATCCCACACCCGCCCCTTAATTCGAACGTGTTCCAACATTAGTTTAATGACTGAGAGGCGTCCCTACCTTACGTCTTTCTGCACCCTTCCCTTCCTCCCGAGGAGTAGAACCCCTGAATGATCCTAGTAAGTTCTGAAAAGCCTTAGCGGGGTAGATAATGGGTAAAGATCATTGCATTTCAGCTCCCCGATCCATTACACTCCCGCCTTTCACCAGCATGCAGAGTGTTGTGTTTTTTTTTTTTTTCTAACAGAATAAATTAAATATGAAAGAGAAGGACTAATGTAATTCAAATAAACATGTTAATGACCCTATTTTTCCATTTGGTAACTAGACCGGATGCGGTGGAATGCCAGTTTTTTACTGAGCCTGTAATTTAAAACTTTCAACAAGGACACTTTTTTCCCCTTTTATTTCCATCCTCCACTCCCACCCCCTTGTACTCATACAGACACTCCTTACTGTCCAATTAGTTTTGGAACAGGAAAGCTGTCCTCACTGCTGCCTGGAGTCATCGGGGACCTGGGCTGGTTTATCTCCGGAGGAAGGCCTGCAAGCCTCCGCTTTCACTGGCGGTTACCCTGGCCCAGCTCTGTGCTGTTGGGGGCTGTGGGCCAGGGGGTGACTGGTGCCTTTCACCAACCTCCTCTCTAGCCCTGACACTCCCCCCCCCCCCCCCCCCCGTTTTGTGGATTGTTTTTGTTTTGTTTTGTGTGTACATGCTTGCTGCTGTAGGCAGTACTTGGACGCTCGGATTTAGGAACTTTAGGAGGAGCTTAAAGATGTTAACCCTGCAGATAGCCATCTGTTCCAGCACCAGTTTTCTCAGAGTCACAGCCATGTCCTGGGAGCTTGTTACCATCCAAACTGAAATCCCGACTGACCCCGTGTGCCCCAGATCGCTCCCCAGTTTATCACCTCTCCTCTAAGACCCCCGCCTCCGCACCCCAAGAGTGGTCATTTGCCCCCAGCACCTCCCAACCCTCCATCAGAAAACTGCCCAAAATGAAGCCCTTCCTCTCCTGCAGAATTCGAATTTGCCACCTGTCTGCTACATCAGTCAGCTGCAGAGCCTGACTTTTCTCCAAAGCGAGCTTGCAGGTCTAATCTCCAATTTCTCTTCCACCTTCAAAGTCTGCTGTCCTTTGGCATTTTACCGGCTAGAACTAGCTCTCCCTTATTTCTTTGGCTTTGGTCACTTTTCCCGTGTTTGAAGGAAGACTTTTTGATCTGAACTCATTTCGGGTTTGTTTTGTTTTGTTTTGTTTTTCCAGTTTACCCGAGAGGGAGGAATGGAGGGGAGAGGGGGCTCTGGCCCTGTTACTTCCTGTTTGTTTTTGTTCTGGAGAATGCAGACCATCTGTGTCTCTCACAAGCTAGTCCACAGCCATCGTGCTGATTTTGATATTTGACTTAGTTCTTCTTTCCCTCATTTCTCTCTAAATAATTTTCTATTCCTCTTCCCCCGAACTCCTAAGCCCCTCATTGAATCTTTCTTCCTGAAATTTCTTAGCTTAATAGTACCTCTGGATACATTTCAGTCTCCATTAAGGCCAGGATTCAAATTAAGTAAACAATAATCGCAGAGAAAAGAGAGAGAGAGAGAGAGAGAGAGAGAGAGAGAGAGAGAGATGGGGACAGGAGGAAGCAGTAGGCAGAAAAAAAAAAAAAGGTAGATTCACATATTAAAACTGGATTCACTTTTTAAAACTGGATTTCACAAATTCCCAGATCTAATTCCTGGGTCCTTGGAGCCATAGTGGAACTACGGCCTCACCTGTCAGATGGGCTTTGCATTTTCTGAAGAAACATCTGTAGCTATCAGGTATCTTTAAGAGTGACCTGGAAGGAGCACCTGGGTGGCTCAGTGGGTCGAGAGTAACCTGGAGGAGTCCCTCCAGAGTATACGTTTCCAGCTTCCACTTTACTTAAGGCTGTGCTTTCTCATAATTATCCAGGTGGTTATTTCTCAGAACCAGTGGAGATCTTCTCACTTTTCTGTGGGCTGCCGATAAATCCCAATGTATAGTCACCCTACATAAAAGTCCTCGATTCTTTCTTTGTTTCTTTTTCATGCAACTTCACCAGCAGGGTGGTCTCTAACTAGATCCTCTTCGGGTAGATGACTCTAACTCTGTAACTTAGGAAAATTTAACTTTTTCATAGCACAGTTAAATAGTATGGTTCCTGAGAAGCCAATTTCCACCTTCGTTTCAAATGTCATTGCAACTTAGGACACAATATTATATTCCCCCATCCGTATTTTTAAAAAATCAAAGGACTTTGATTTTTTTTTCCCCTTTAATTCTTAGGGTCAGAATTAAAAAGCTTAAATGAATTCCAGGTTTCCAACTCCCAAAATTATATTTCAGCTGGTTCAAGTCCTCAGCGTGCTATCTGCAGGGCCCTGGTGAAGTGCTAGTGGCTGCGGCCTTCGTGGAGTACGGAGAACGGACTTTCTGGAGCTGTGGGCTTTGGTTTACCATCTCTATTCCTTCAGCAGCTGCTGCTTGTTCCTGCTGTAGTGCCTTCAGCCATGAACATACCATTTAATCAGTGGTGTATTAAAATGGACCTGGTACAGTCAGCAATAGCAAGGCCAAAATCGATTGGCTATTTTTAAAAGGAAAAAAAAAAGAGGATAGAAAATTGCTCTTTTAATCTAGGTAAATCAAATCGTGCCTGCCTGCTTTCCACCTGTAGCTAAGTGTAGGCAAGAGCATTCAGATTGATGATCGTACTTTTTTTTGTGCTTCTTTATTCATTCTAATCCACTTGGGGTAAAAGCACCAGGGTATCTTCAGAACTGAGTTTTCACATTCACATGAGAAAGCTTGTGCCCTTTTTCTCTTAGGGGAAAAAAAAATTTATCTTCCCTCTTGCCCTCTCTTAGAAGATTGGAATAAAAGCAGAACACATTCAACCTTTTCTGCCTTTTTGTTTTTTTCCTGCCATGAAATCATATCTGCCTGTGACATCACAGTGTGTGGCTTTGGGCAGCCTTGTGATGTACGAAGGCGAGGACCTTAATTGGGTTAACAGAGCGCACCAGGAGCCATGGCAGCCGAGCGCTGCTCTCCCACTAGGCAAGTCTCTGCTTTAGGCGGTGAGAAAGCAGCAGAGACCAGCTTGGGAGGAGCTCTTTTTCCCACGGATTTTTTTTTTTTTTAACTCTAGGGCTTTCTCTTCTTTTAGTATATTACTAACCAATGAAATTAATTTTTAAAAAGAAGACGGTGCTTTGTTTTTCAAACTGCAAAGGGGGGGATAGGGGAGGTGGGAATGTGCTGGCAGGTTTATTCTATAGCATTGATTTGTAACCAACAAAGGAAATGTCTCCTTATGAGACACAAATCAATGCAACCAGACTGCGAAAGTGCAAACAGAGATGTGAGAAAATTATTCAATCATTAGTCTTCTACGGAATTTCGAAACGTAGTCTTTTGATTGTTTCAATGAAAGAGAGAAAGAAAGAAAGAAAGAAAGAAAGAAAGAAAGAAAGAAAGAAAGAAAGAAAGAAAAAAAACAGAAAGTGAATAGAAGAAAGGAAGGCAGGACATGACAACTGGTTCTAATTTTCTCTCACGATTATGGAAAGGTCAGGCAAGGTTATGAGATTCCTAAAAGATTAACAATGTTGTGAATGAATTTCGGAACTCATTAACCATGTCCTCAGATGATGTTGTGGAAAACTGGTAGACCAGTTTATGCCTGAATTTCTGCTTTAGTCTCCAATAACCTTGGCTGCTGTAAAATCGACGCTTTCTCGAAAACTCTCTTTATCCAAAAATAATCTGTAACAAGTAGATCTAGCTCTTACGTAGTATTTTTTTTAATTGTATAAACCTGTTACAAAAATTAACAAATCAAACAAGTACAAAATGTAACTCTAGGAAGCTAAAGACGTTTATTTTGTAAAACTTCACCAGTTCAGACCCACTAGAAAATAGACAACTGATCTGAATTAGCTGAAAGTATGAATCCTCATGGAGTATTTTTATGTAGTTTGAACTGAGATTTCAAACTGTTAACAACTAGAGTTTCTTGAGAACTGACTTCAAAATAAGAATTGTCGACAGCTTATCACATATGCGTATTTTAAAGTATTTAAGAAGTTTTTCCCCCTCCTATAGGTTAAACATGGTTCTCTCTTTTCCTTCCCCAACGTTCTTAATGCTATTTTCTTAGAAAACTAAAAATCTCTATTGCTTAAAAATCTGTGTTTTCAGAGATAGGGAAAAGGTAAATTTCAACACAATCCCTATCCTAACCATCACAGATTGTGAATTATGCTGATTTGCCCTTGAGGGAAAAGGAGAAAAGATGATCAGATGTTACTTTTCTGAACACTTAAATTAATATAAATAGCTTCACAAATTTTAAAATCTTTTCATGTGTTCAGTGAGGCCAGAGTCCTGTTCAAAATCTAGGGAAAAACTGGAAGTCCAGAAAAATGTTCTCACTTGCTTATATGTTTTTGCTTTTGTCCCTATGGTGAATTTCCAAGACTTTCACTTTACCCTAAGAAAGTGTAGTATTTCTTTACTTCTCAAAGTTATCACGTCAGTCGCATTGCCTGTAGAAATGAAATGAATGAAGTGGAATGGGTCAGAAACCTATAAGCAAAGTGAACAAGAATAGATTACTGAGCCTCAGTGGCTCAGTTGGTTAAGCCCAGGACTCTTGATTTTGGCTCAGGTCATGAATTTAGGATGGTGAGATTGAGCCCCGTCATGATCTCAGGGTCATGAGATGGAGCCCCACCTGGGGCTCTGCCCCAGGCCTGGAGCTTGCTTGAGATTCTCTCTCTCCTTCTCCCTTGCACCCTCTCCCTCCTCCCCCACTCCCTCTCTAAAAAACAAAACAAAAAGATTTTTTTTTAAAGAATGGATTACTAAGCAACTTCTTTATTTTGGGGGTGTTTTTTAAAAGATTTTATTTATTTTAGGGATGCTTGGGTGGCTCAGTGGTTGAGCATCTGCCTTCGGCTCAGGGCATAATCCCGGGATCTGGGATCAAGTCCTGCATCGGGCTTCCTGCTAGGAGCCTGCTTCTCCCTCTGCCTGTGTCTCTGCTTCTCTCTCTGTGTGTCTCTCATGAGTAAATAAATAAATCTTAAAAAAAAAAAAAAAGATTTATTTTAGAGAAAGAGAGAGTATGCACAGGCACAGGGATGGGGGGCAGAGAGAGAAGGAGAGAGAATGTCGAACAGATTCTCCACTGAGCACGGAGCCCAAAATGGGGCTCAATCCCACAACCCCTCGACCATAACCTGAGCTGAAACCAAGACTTGGTCGCCCAACCAACTAAGCCACCCAGTCATCGCAACTGAGCAACTTCTTTGAAAATGAGAATGCTTGCAACAAAAGAGCATAAGTATCACGCTCTGTGTTACACAATATCACCTCATAGTTTGATTTCTGGCAGTTCAGACTTCTGAATCACAACCCTTAACAAAGCAAAGCAGTCAATAAAGACCTTCAAACACCCAAATGAGTGTCCCCAAAGTCTCTGACCAAACCCTGCTTCCAAGCAATATTGTCTCTGTAACACTTATGTACCTGACATTCTAACCCAAAGTAGACTAGAAAATATACCTAGCATAGAGGTTTGGAAGGAGATGGCCCTTAAAAACTAGGACAGTGCCACCAGTGAGCTGCAGCAGTGGATAGTGGGGCACAGCTTAGTCTATGGCCATTAGACTGAGCATTGAGGCAGGAGTCCAATTCTCAAGGAAAATAAAAGCATATTACTGAAAAAACAAGAGCAATAAGTATTCACAAGGATGACCCTGTATCATATGAAAAAATGTAAATGACGTCAGCATCTCTGTTTATAAAAACGGGGATGTGTAAAAGTTTTCCATGGGAAAAAAAAAGTGTAAAATGTGGTTTATTGCTTAAAGAGGCAAATTGATGTCATTAAAACATATATATGGGACATTTTATTCCCCAGTATGGTTCTTTTTGTTGTTGGTGGTGGTGTTCTTTTTTTTTTTTTTTAATTCGGAAAAAATCAGAGAGTTTTGCACTGCCATTAAAAGCCCAGAATCTAGCCAGAACTATTAAGAAAAACACCTTAGAAGGAAGGCTATTTATTCTTGAATAGTTTTTCAAGTACAGATCTTTTAAAATAAAGATGTTCGCTGTCATTGATCTTAGTTATATAATGTATGGTGTCATCTGGCGTAAGGCACAGTTGCTCATATTTAGCTGGTTTACTTTGTAATGCGTCATTATAAGTGACCAAAAACATGGTACAGGAAGTTGTTTGTGTGTTTTTTTCATTGCTTATGCAACTTCCAAGCAGAAAATGTTCTTGAGACCAGATGGTAAAGAACAGTCAAGTGCAAGTTCTATTCTCCAGATGTATTGATGTTTCGTGTCTTCTTGAAGCCAGTTCAAATACATTTGTAAATTCGAGTCTTAACTTCTAGTAACCCTTTCACGTCTGTCAGCCCCTATTTCAGTTGACAAAGAATTGGGCTGGAATATTTAATTATAGGCTCTCTGAAGCCAGCTGTACCATGGAGTGGCAATGCCATGGCCACATAACTTCAGCTGAGTAAAAGTTGATCACATGTGCTTTGGCACAGATCTAGTTGCTGTGCTTCAGTGATGGCTGTGTGTTTATGTTTATGGTACCAAACCTCTTTTCAACTTTGTCTTTTCCAATAGTGCACTTTGTAAGACAATTAAAACACACACACACACACACACACACACACACACATATACACACACACACATTTACCCAGTGTTTCTACTTGGCATGTGGGTGGGTTTTTTTTTTTTTTAATCTGCTCAGCAATTTGGGAGTTTGCTTGGAACACAGATGAGTTAAGATAAAAAGCTGTTTTTCAAAAAATGTCCCTAGTAAGTAAAAATGAAGATACTATATCTGAATGAATGTGAAAAGTTGTCCCCTTGTATATTTTTAAAGCTTCCCAAACCATCCCCAGTTCTCAGCCAAACGCAGCCTACCCAGATTGTCTTTAGGAAAGTAGCAATTCACAGAGATTTGCAGTGAACCGTGCATCAAACTGCACTCTCTCTTCAGTTCCTGCTCACAGCTCCACCATTTTAGAATATGGTGAGATTTGCCAGAGCCCTACCATCTGTTTAATGGGCTAATTATGTTTACCACATGCCTACTTCACAGGAATACCATGAGTGAGGTTGCCAAACATCATACAAATATATATGTTTGTATATATAGATATAAAAATATACACATAAATAAAATCATATACATATATAACAGCATCCAGCATTTCTGAGCTTCATTCTATCTCTTACTATCAGAATATATCATGGCCCATCACTTCAGCCCCGCCAGGCACCGTCAGAGTTTATCATAATTCACGGTGTGGCCATCAGACCCAGGGTGCCTGGGAGCAGATGAAATCCAGATTCTACACATATACCTCTGTCTGCCCATCTTCACAGTGCCCCGTATTCTCTCTGTTAAAAGCTTGACATTTTAGCTTCATCATTAGTACAATCAAACCCTATGACACTATATGTTGCTATATGCAATGTCTCAGCTCCTTTTAAGAAAGAGTATTTCTCTTCCTTTATTAAAAAAATTAAAAAAAAAAAAAGAAAAGCGAAAGAAGGGTCAGGCCATTCGAAAACAATCCCTTCTGTACAAGGCTACAACTTTCCTTTATAAGGCCACAACTTTTATTTACAAGGCTACAGCTCTTCTCTTACATCCCACAGCTTCTATATTGGGCTTGTTCTTAAAGCCCTTTTTCCTTTTATGAGGACTCTGCAAGTCTTCATAGTCTTTTTTTCTCTGGTGTTCCCCAAGCACTTCCTAGATAGGTGATCCCAGTAACTCCCCTTGTCACATAGGCTAGTTATCACTTGCCAGCCATGAAAATTATCCCTGGATCCCAAGTTGGATCAGCCTGTTGCTTCTTGGAAAAGGGGTGTGAGCTAGGTGGGTCTCGAAAGATAGGAGGAATCATGGGCAAGAAAGGGAGTCACACGGAGGGCATCCTAGGTGTCAGGAATTAAACCAGCAAAGGAACAGGAGAGAGATGGAAAGGAGTGAGTCATGAGTAACTTGCAGCACCTAGTCAGGATATGATATAAGCTCCAGGTACTGGGTTTTCTGTGTGGCTCCTTTGTCTAGGTAAAACTAGCTCAGCATGCTCTGGGCCCCCTTGGCATCCAGGAGGCAGTGGCCTGAGGAATATTGGGAGATATAGCCATGTCTGTACACAGACTATAAACCCAATATGTAGCATTCTCTTTGAAAATGGAAAACAGTAACAACAGATGAGACTATCATTGATGTAACATTTTATTTGGTCTTTTCTAAGATACAGGAGTATTTTAAAAAGCTTTTCTTTTTCCTTGAGTGTTACAGTGTTTTCTTACATTGCTTAAACTGAAGTAAATTATTCAAACAGAGCTGTTTTGTTTTATTTGTTTGTTTTTGTTTTTGCAGCTCTATGCTTACCAGAGATTTCAACGAGTTGAAAGAGAAAAAATAGCCAGGACATAAATATAGAAATAACCCAATCAGATAAGCTTGCATGAGCATGAGTGAGGGCCTGGGATGAGGATGAGAAAGAGCCTTCCTCAGAGCTAGGATGATCATATTCTTATTCAGTTTGTCAATCTGATTGAGAGAAGACACCAACATAGAGAGAAAAGGAGAACTATTGGCCTATTATTTTCCTACATATACAAGGAAAAAAATGACTTATTTACTGTGTGACATCTAGAACCCAGAAACCTAAACCTAAATCAAACCACATAGACACAGATCAAAATAAGGGGAAGAGGGAATTACTCTGTCATCTTTCCTTACTTTAAAATCAGCAAATGTTAAACTAGAAAGAAACTTCTAATCCAGCACTCCCATTTTACAGATGAGGAAGGTGAGGTGAGGCTCAGGAGATGTTTCACTACTCGTAAGATCATGCAGAGTGGACAAACATGCCTGGGGACCCAGGTCCTCTAATTTATAGACAGATGTCTTCCAGCAGAACCACTCTGCCATTTCTTCAGTTGCCCTGAAATGGGTTTAGAGAACTCTAACTTTGCCTTATCCCACCAATGTTGCTTCATGTCTCTTAATTGTCAACAAGCATCTCCAGTAATTGCTCTGGACTGAAGTTTAGTTTACAATAATAAATTGTTGGATTCTTATAAAGGATTTTAAAAATTATAATGCGTTCTCAGAAGTATTCTGAGTATGCTCCAAATAGGGAGAAGCTTACTAGATAAACATATATGCCTCTTTTTCATAAGAATCTTAGTATTCTTGTAAAAATGGCATGATCATATGATTAGATTTTTAAAAGTTTCTGGAGTTCCAGACATTTGTTGGAATACATGAAGCAGACCAGATCTGCTCATTTACCCCCTCCGAATTGTCCCTGAGATGTTCTTAAACTGCTGTGCCTTGATAAGGACGTCATTCCCACTGCCATCAGTATCACCAGCGCCTACCATCGTCAGCGTGGCCAGCCACTGCACACTGATTGCCTATCAGGTTCAAAAAAAAAAAAAAGCTGTACTTGGTTTTACTGATATTTGGTTCAGTGTTAGAGGAGAAAGAACATGGTGAGAGCCTGGCATAGCCCAGCTCCCTTCTGTGACCAAAGAGTACATCACTGACAATAGGCATTCTATAAATGCTTAATGAAAGGGGGGAAGGAGCCTCCGTTTCTCTTTTGAAAAAAAAAAACCCTCTAGATTATTTGAAGATGTGAACTCTAAGCTTCTGATACAATGTCATGTGGTTTATTGCACACATATGGTTATTATGATCTAGTTGTCAGCAACATCCAGAAATACTCTTATTATTGCAATGCAAATAATAAAATAACCCACTTGTACATTTTAAATGCGTCTGGCCCACCAAGTCCTTGCTCAGGTGCCAAACACACTACTATGAAGGAACCGGCTGACATGGTGCCCTGAAATTTCAGGTAAATATAATCACCTAATGAACATATAGGAGAGGCTAGTGTGTGAGGCCAAGAGGAGGAGAAGAGGCAACGGCCCCCCTGCTCTTCCAGAAGCAGGAATCATTCAGCAATATATTCACAGTAGTTAGAAGGGAAAGGCTTTTACAAAGAAAACAGTGGTGTCTCGTGGCTGTTTTTATTAAAATATCTAGTCGACCATTGTACCAACTCTAAGATCAATTTACTTCAGTAAACTGTGAATGAAATAAGCAGAAGATTCTAGCCCCATCAGCCACATCCCACCACTGTGGTCCTGTTGTTATGTGGGGTGAAGTAGTGGTGACGATCCCTCCTATTCTGCATTTGTATATTTGTGAGAAAAACCTAGAACTCATTTCCTCCAGAAACCACATCCATATGGCACATAGCAAAGACCATCAGAGAACAGCAGTGGGGGTTTCGTTATGTGCTCCAACCAGGTTTGCAAGTGGGGATAAGGAAACATTAGTGATTTTCCTCCCTCTTCCTCTCTCTTTTCTTCTTTTTTTGTTCTTTCTCTTCTTTCTTCTATTTAAAACTCTTTTCCTTATGGATTTAGAAAGTGTTCTAAAAGGAAAATCGGCAAAGTCCTATTTTGAGGGAACACGCACCATTTTGACATATAACTATATCCATATGCCTTTTTTATATCACTACACAACTGTCAAGTGGCAGATGAGACCGGGTGCTGGTCTTCAAAGTGGGCGTCTCCAAGGACATTCTTTGGTTTGAACTAGCCTAGTTCACCGTTTCATGTTATCCAACAACCAAAACAGAGAAGAAAGTTTTCCTTCTGTAGTCCTGGCCCAAATGAGTGGCAGGGTGTAGCCTCCATCTGCAATTTTCCATAAAGTCCTCCCCGGGTCCAATTTACATGGTATCTAGAGTTCTGGGGCTCTGGGGAATGCATGCTCAAAAAATAATGCCTGCAGTGATTGTTCTCAGATTGACCAGGATGAGGTAGTGAGCAACTGAAGCCATGCATGTGGCAAATTTATATATATTATTTTTCCCTCATACACTTTTTAACTTACTGTCTGGAGCCTAATTTTTTTCCCCCCTCACATGGGTGGTTTAAAGGAAAACTCACCTTTATGATTTTCCAGCCATTTTTTTTTTCAGCCTGTCCTATTATTTGCTTTTTGGTAATCACCTTAACGGGTGGCTGAGTGGGGCTCATGTATGAAAAGACCTCCTCGTGTTGTACAAGGCAGAGATTATGCTCATGGGAAAAATACAAGTCTTCAGATGCAAGGTTCTCTCTCCCAAAGTGAGCAGCTCAGGTTACAATGCCCGACACTGTATCACCTGCATAGTGGGCCACGGCAGCCGTGTTTTCAGTTGCTTTTCACTGTCTGGAATTTTATGCAGTGACTGTAGCCAAGAACCTTTGGAATATCTCTCTCTGGTCAAGCCAAAAGGATAGGAGGAAAAGTCCTTTGAAAATTAAACCTATCTGGTGCTAGCTAGTAGCCAATCCAGCGAAACTTCTAACCCAGCTCCTACCCTTTATACCCTGCTTTCATCTTTGGGGTTTGGGGTTTTTATACAGTCGTAGAGTGGTAGAGAAGGTGGCTGCCTGGTGTGTTTAGGGTTCCTTGCTATTTCAAATTCTTTGAAGAACGCTTGTTTCCTTCAGTTTATTAAACTAGCTCATAAACCCCCCATCATCAAGCCTCATGATGCATGATTACTCGATATATTTTAAAATATTAAAAAAAATCAATTGTGCTGTCCCCTTTCTCCCTCTGCCTCCTCCTTGTCTGTCTCACTCTACTGTGAGGCACTGGGAGTAGAGTGTGTGTGTGTGTGTGTGTGTGTGTGTCTGGGAGGAAGACAGACTCCCTACCTGTAAATGGCTTGCTATTATTAGACGTTCAGTTACCAGGGGTTATGTAAGACAATTGAAGCTCTGTTTTTTAACAGAGACATGATTCATGCTGCTTGTAGTAACAGTAACCACCTCCAAACGAGACAGAAACCAGACGCAGACAAAGGCTGGAGAAATCAATGCGGACTCGGTGCAGCCATTCTGCTGATACCCTCTGCCTTTCAATCAGAGCAGCACTTAGGTTATCAGGAGAGGAGGCTCCTGCTCATTCTGGGTCTTTTCTGTCTCCTGGGGCTGCCGGGTAAAATCATGTGGGCTGGCGAGGCGTGCGAGAGAAAACCAGGCCTTGGGAGCAGTGCAGTCTGACCTTCCTCCCCACCTCCCTGGACGGACTGTCCCCGGGGTCTCCCCAGTGTTTCAGATACACTTCAGGAAAAGGGATTGTCACCTGCCCTGTGGCTCAGGATCCTCTGGAGCTCCTGCTCAGAAAGGTTTGAACTGGGAGGTTTGGCTCACCCACTCAAGGAACTTTGCTCGAGTGAGGCTTTGCGGCAGGCCGTCAGAGTGGGATTTGACTGATTTATTACTGTTTCTCCCAAAACCTGAATGGAAATGGACTGCGCTGTCAACTCCCACACACACAGGGGACCCATTGCTAATTTTTCCAGTATTCATTCTTCGAGACTACAGTGATTCAGTACTTCGCAGAATGCAAAGTCCTTGCACATGTTCAGCTGACTTGAGCCTCACAACTTCATATAAGATAGGCCAGGCACACATGTTTAATCAATACTATTTTACAGGTGAGAGGTTTTATGGCTGGAAGGTAATTATGCCATTCATTGATTCCTTGCTCTTGATTTTATAAGATTCAGGAAAGTTGACTTGACCATCGTCACAACAGCTAGTTCTTATCAGATCCAGAAGATGAGGCAGGGCTTCTGATTCTCCACCTAGTTCTCTGCTACTCAGACTTGCTACAGAGCTCTTTGGCAGCCGTGGTATTTTCAGAAAAAAAGGGGGGTGGTGGTGAGGTTTCCTCTAAAAACCTTGGTTTTAGACTAAGCTAGCTGTACTCTTCATTATCTGGGCAACCCAGAACGTAAAAGTAAACACCTATTTTTACCACAAAAAGAAGAGACTAAGATATTTTACCATAGAAATGGCCCATGGCTCTCAGAAAGCAGTAGCCTTGACCCAGTGGCCTCTCACACATCTGAAAGGCAGGCGACCGTTCATTTTCACTCTCAAATGTGTAAATTGTCCAAAAAGGCAACTCTAAACAGGAGCATGACAGAAAATATCAAAGCCATTTAGCTTCACTAACCCAAAATCTCCCCTAATAAAAATTCCACTTTTAAAAATATTTCTCCATTGACTACTACTACTAATAAATATTGTAATACACTCTTAGGAATTTTAACTAAGGACCAACACAGAGTTTTCTTTTACAGAATTTTTACCATTATCCTACTATTTTTCACACATTACATAATACAGTCTATACCTATTTTAGAGTAAACATAAGTAAACATTCTTATTTATAAATAGTTTTTAACTAAATCTTTTGTTTGTATAACACTTTTTATCCAGGAAGGTAGCAAAATACTTCACAGTCTGTACTTTAGTTAAATACATTTTCTCTTTTGCTAAAACATCAAAATCATTTGTTGCTGCAGTTTGAAGAAAGGAAGCTATACTGACTTCTCTCACGTAATAAAACTCCCTGACTAGGTATCAAGGCATTAAATTTCTAGTCCTAGACTCACTATGAACTCTCGACCAGGGAACCTGTTCAGACCCAACTTCAGATAACATCTAATCTGAAAAACTCAAAGCCCTTTAATATCTGGTTATTGCACACTTGCCTGAGACGTATAGCGGCTGTATGCTCTTATGTCCTGTGGCAATAAGAAGTTTATGGGAAAGAGGGAATTCATCATTTGGGGGCTGCATGTTGTGCTGTTGGTAGCCAAGCCGCCTCGACCTCTCCAGTGTAATATGTCTCCACACGGATCCAAAGAGAGAGTTGGAATATGAGTGGAAGGAAGAGCGCATGCAGTCCTCTGACATTCGGCAGGTGGCTGCCTGGTCTATTCTGTATACCAGGCACATTGTGAGCAGTGGGTCCTTGCACAATACTGCCCCTGACTTCCCTGCATAGGGGAACAACCTTTTCTTCTCCATTAGGTTACCGTGATTTAATGACCATGAATGGTAATCTCATCATTGGTAGAGAGGCATTCCAGAGATACCTTTCATGGGTCCTTTGAGGCTCCTAGGTGATTTTACCCTTCTCCCCATTTGGTGTCAACTAATGCAAATTCCTGTTTTCACCTAAGGACAGAGCTGCCTTTGCTCATCTCCATCTAGTCTTCATCTCCTCAAAGCATGTGTGTTATCATTTGAAGAGATGATGATAGTGAGGGTAGACGGTATTTCTTCCCAACAAGGTGATAGTACATTTCACCTGGGTCTGTAGCATAATAAACTATCCCAATAGCTACAGAAATCACATTCTGTTCACCCATGTCCCAAATGTCCTCTGTCTCTATCTACGGTAACCTTTACTATGGTTAGAGACCCATAGCATGCACAGAGAACTGCATAGTGTGCTGGAGTTTCTGTAACGTGTCAAACAAGATCCACGCCCTACAGAATCGACATTCTCCCCAAATATATAGAAAATAGGTGTTAGACAATAGCCATTTATTTTAGTGCTCACTGAGTGGCAGAGCTCAATATGGGCAGAGACCGTTTTCACAAGGAAAGGTTTCATAAGGAATACGTTTCATGTGGGTCTTGAAGAAGGGGAAAGGCCTAGCTGAGGCAAAGGAGATAAAGGCACTTTAAACAGCCAAAATACTATGTTCAGGGTCTCAGAAATACAAATGTGCTCAGTCTTTCTGACACCCTGTAAGTCAACTGGGTTAGACCAAATGGAGTATTGACAGAAAGGAAATCTGAGAGGGCCTGTTTGATATAGATTCAGTGAACTTACATACCCAGGCTAAAGTATTTGGTACCAGGGAAATCCATTAAAACATCTTTGTCTAAGTATATTCTGAGGTCGATAAGTGTTCCATTGAAAAGGGCAGGGGATGGTCTGTAATCTAATAAGTTTGGGCAGTGCTGGGGTCTTCACCTTTAATGTCTTTATGTGCCTTATAAGTTTGCAAGAGAAACATATTACATGCAGCGTTTCCCATATTTCTTTAAACAAGGAACTTTCTTTGAGGTGCATCTTGAAGTTCTAGTGTTCTATAAAACCCATCTTGAGATATGCCACCTGGAAATATTCTGAAGGGCAGGAGTTGAAGGTGGGACAAAACACTATATTGTGATGATTAATCTGGTACTATTATAAATGGACATGTCATCGGCTACAGAGAACAAGATATGATTGACAGAACCAAAGGGAAGAAGAAAGATCAGAAGTTAAGAGGACAACCTCCAAGATAGGAAGAGAATGTGGAAAGAGGTGTAGGTATATCCTGAGGAAACAAAATGATGAAAACTCAGAGATACTGGACATGAGAGCCAGTAAGCTTACCACACTGGATGGTCTAGATTGTCTTACAAATGTAGGAGGCAAGGTCATCAACTGAAGAAGAAAATGGAGAATAAGCTTGATAAAGTAGGACGTGCTAAGAAAAACTATTGGAGGCTTGTATTAAGAAGCAACACTGAGCAGGAGTGAGGGTCCAGATGACATGCATGTGTCAGGTTTTGTTCTGAGAGTGGGAGAGAATGACAGTGGTGATATGGATTCAGGGTTGCAGAACATGAGAAAAAAGACCCTGTATACAGAAGGTCAGGGAGCAAGGAAATCTGGAGCGTTCTTGAGAACAGTGTTGAAATGGTTGATCCTGGAGTAAATTCAGACTGGACAAAGACATCCAGTGAAGCCAGCAGGAGCCGACTAGTAGGCCAGGAGCAAAGAGGAGATTCCTTGGGCTTTGAGGAAGGAGAGTTCTCCAGCTGGGGTTGGAACACTTAATGTCAAATGTGAAACCTGGAAAGAGTCCATTGGAATGAAGATGAGGGCTACAAAGTAGCTGCAGAGGATGGTGGTAAAGATCTATGGAAACAATGGTAATGAGTTTTGGATTGAAGCATCGATCAAAGTAGAGGGAGGGAACATAAATCAAATGTGGAAGGTTTTGAAGAAAGGTTAAAACAGGTACAAGAAGGCAGCAGAGGACTATGATGGAGAGTTGAGTACAAACCCCTGGCGAGGAGCTCAATGAACAGGGGTGGGATGCAGGCAGGAGAGCACAAGCTAGGTGTAGATTAAGATGTAGAGCACTGTGGCTAAAACCTGGCCTTAAAGCCCTGCTTTGCTACCCTCTGGATCTATGACTATGGTAAATATTCTTATTTTTCCTAAAATGTCAGTTTCTTCATCTGTAAAATCAGAATATAATTCCTACCCCTAAGGAATGATTATAAGAAATAAAGTTAAGCAGGGGCACCTAGGTGGCTCAGTCAATTAAGTGTCTGCCTTCAGCTCAGGTCATGATCCCAGGGTCCTGGGATCAAGCCCTGCATCGGACTCCCTGCTTGGTGGGGAGTCTGCTTCTCCCTCTCTTCTCTGCTTGAGCTGTGTCTCACTATCTCTCTCGCTATCTCTCTCTCTCAAATAAATAAATAAATAAATAAATAAATAAATAAATAAATAAGTAAAATCGAGGGACACCTGTGTGGGTCAGTGGTTGAGTGTTTGCCTTTGGCTCAGGGCATGATCCTAGGGCTCCAGGATCGAGTCCCGCCTCAGGCTTCCCGCAGGGAGCCTGCTTCTCCCTCTGCCTGTGTCTCTGCCTCTCTCTGTGTGTCTCTCATGAATAAATAAATAAAATCTTTATAAGTAAATAACTAAATCTTTAAAAAAAAAAAAAGGAAAAGAAAGCTAAACAATGTATGGAAAGTGCCCAACATAAACACCTGCCACCCAGTCAGCATTCAGTTAATGGTACGGTAGAGATGATGGAAGCAGGAAAAGGGGAGTGATGTTCACTTGGAGACGGTGGCAGTGTGTGTTCTTCAGGATAATGTCACTTTGATGTTTCTCAGTACCTGTTTCTCCATTTAGCCACAAACCATAACGACTAGTCCAGAACACGCACTCCGTGCAAGAAGCAAGGTACAGATAACTCCGATATTACACAAATAACACGCTGCACCATAAGTCGTGTCCCTGTTGGAATCCTCATTACATAGTTTAAAATGGCCTTCTAACCAGGACCTGTGGCAGGCTTGCTGATGGGGAAGATGCCAGTGCAAAGTGACTTAGAGAAGGAGTTCCCATCGCCAGCTATCCATTAAAACCAGAAAAATTATTACTGCCTATATGTGTATGTCTACATAGGGATATATGATATGTATATGAGTATTGAAATAGGTATCTCTCACCTGATGCAGAGATCTCTTAGTTTAAAATTAAGAATCAACTGTACCTGATAGCTCGAAGTCTCCTGGGACATGCAAGTGTTATTAACAGAGTTTGTGAATTGTCAAAGAGGAATCAAGAGGTCTCTATGGAGAAAATTAACATAGATTTAATGTGACAAACAGCAGGACCTTCTATTGGCAAGGCCATCCCAGGGGTCTTCAAGCCATCAGACGTATTTCTTCTGGACATGGGTATTAACTAGTGGTTAATTAAAGAGCTAAAAAAACTTTTTTTAAAAAAAAAGGAGCTAAAGTATTTTAAAGTAAAACATTTATTATAGCATTGGAAAGTGAAGATGGGGCTGATGACTTGTTTGTCTGGCCGTGATGCCTTTGGTGCCTTATTAAACGGTTTTTATTACCACTTTCCAGAGAGGTGGGGTTAGTGATGTGGACTTGGGAGTTCATTTCAGGTAATTAGTTAAAAAGTTAAGTCAAATAGATTTCCTTACAGGTTTAATGGTTTAACAGGTTGATGAGCTACTTAATCTCCACATCTTTCTTCTCAAGGGACTACTGGAGTTTTAAGGACCCTTAAAAATCATAAAATCCACATTTTCTTACAGATGGAAAAGCTGAGCCACCTAGAGGTTAAATGACTCATCCAAGGTCATTGAGCTAGTTCTATAATTTCACTTTCTTCATCCTCTTATTCCCCTTAACTCTCCTTCCTTTTTTCTCTCACCAATATTTTGTGCCCTACTACCACCTCTCTGCCGACTATTTCTTAGATTTACCTTGCCTTTATAAAATTTCTAATGCTTCAAATTATGAGACGTGGGTCTTTGCCAATTAGTAAACCTCCACCACTAATTCATCACTACATTTGGGGCAAAGAAAGGAGGGAAGTGGAACAATTTTAAATTTACTGTGATCTTTGAGACAGCTTTATCTACACCTGGGAATTGCTGTTAGACAATTAAGGTTAGCAAAGCTCATTGAATCTCTCAGAGGAAAGGTGTTATTTGAATTATTACCAGATAATTATTGTTAAAAATAACAATAATGTAAAAAATAGGAATTTTACATGTTAGAGACATTATCATTTTAATTTCCAATGGGGGTACAGTAGAGCCCTGGGGGATCTAGGAACAATTTTTTTTTCATAATGTGCTCTATGCCAGAAACTCCTTGAATTCTATCTAATGCCTGATGACCTGACAAACTGGCCCAGAATCAGAAGCCAGTCGTGCCGTGTGAGCTGTTAGCCAAGTTATTCAGCTTGAACTCCTCCTTCCAAAACAGTAGGAAGGCAAGTGTCAGACATGAGACCTGTGGTACCCAGACCAGTGTCATCAGTATCACTTGGGAGCTTTCTAGAAATGCAGAATCACAGACTCATTCCCAGACATGCTGACTCAGAAATCCTGCATGATTCATTTGTTCATTAGTCTGAGAAGACCGATAAAAGATCTTCTCGTCTTCAAATAGAAAGGAACTTAGGAAGGAGCTCCACTTACTGATAGTTGCTGAAAGAGTTCCTTCACGTGAGGTCTGTGCTCCTAGTTTTTTCAGTAGCTCTGAATCATCATGGAAATAGCATAAGCGTCTTTCTTATGCTGATGTCACAGCAGGAACTAGAAACATGTCCCTGTAATGGAACAGTTGTTGTAGAGTAAGGAAAACAACAACAACAAAAAACAAAAACAAAAACAAAACAACTCCCTCCTCCCAGATTTAAAGTCAGAACGATCTGGCTCAGATCTGACCTTGAATTCTGACCTCACTATCCACGGAATGGATACTTGAGCTCTCTTCGTCTCACTTTTCCTCATCTGTAAAATGGGCACACTAATACCTACATCATAGCATTGCTGTGAGGATTCAAGGAGCATGTATTTACATGTAAAAATATTCCCCATCCAGTCCCAAACAAAATGTAGCCATCTAACAATGGTAGCTATTATTGTTACTATTATCTTTTTTGTAAGCTTTAGTCATGAAGGGGCCCCATCTGTCATTTTAGAATGATTTGGTGTGATTTCCAAAGAATGGGAAGAGCCACACTGAAATGAGACCTCCACAGAAAATTCCTTGAGGTGATGTGTGGCCGTGTGTTACATAACAGCTCTGCTCTCCAAGGGCTTCCAAGGCAGAGCTGCAGAGACGTCAACAATAAAACAGACTGGAATGGAAATGACCCACTGTCTCCTCTGCCTCTGACACCATCAAGAACTCTGCCAGCTGGGTTCCAAGAGCAGATTCTTTATTACAGTGATGATGTAAGAGGCACAGAGAACAGCTGGATTTCCAGACTCCGGGAAGAATGTGTAGCCCCAGCAGCCTCTCAGAATTATCCTTTGACTTAAAAACTGTGTACATTGGATATGGAAGTCATTGCAAGAGAATAAATATGAAACCTCATGAAGTCATTCTCACCGAGTCTTTTTTAGAGCATCCCCACCCTTTAAGCAGTAAAACATGACACACTACGCAGTAGTTCTGATTAATAGGCCCCTAGGTGTGTGCTGAGGCGTGCAGGGAAGTGAGGAGAGGGGGAGAGGTGACCGTTTGCCAAAAAATGAAAGGAAGATTACAGCAGCAGGATGTGGGGCTGGGAAAGAGTTTAGATTCAAGGACAGAAAGATTATGTCTCCATTTAATTATAAAATGCACAGTTTAAGCCAAATGTTAGGCATATTTAAAATGCACATTTATCTAATTACACAATGGATTCGTATGCTTCCAGGTGATTTTTCATTGCAATGTACTAGACATATCGGTCAGTGATATCCTTTATCGTTTTAACGTAGTTGCCGTGGGGAGAAAAGAGAAAGGAAGCTGTGTCTGGTGAAGTGTTGATAACCTGTCCAGCCATAAGATGGTTTAGTAAGAACTATAGAGAGCTCTTGAGCCCAGTTTGCCATTTACGTGGCTACTGGGGTGTTGCTATTGAATAGATGTCTCAATGCATAGCATGGCTCCCCCATATTGGCCAAAAAGGATCTGATTCATAGTACCGAGTTCTTCCTCTGGTGAGTAACACTAAGTTAAGTACTCACCTGGGAGAGGCAGATGAAGTCACGTAGTGCTGGAGGGCTAACATTTAAGAGCTGAGCTTTCCTGGCCAAGGAAACACCACCGTGATTCCCTGGCAAAGTCTGGTTTTCTCACCTAGGTAAACGCCGTTATCCCCACATGTTTTCTGGGGAGAGCTTTTCATCTTTGGGCGAGAGGAAAGAATTCTGTTTGAGGATGAGGATAGAAAGGAGATTAAACAATGATACTTCTTCTATCGGGAGGGGAAAAGAAGGGAAGTTAGGGCAGACTTGGGAGCACTCATCTATGCCTTTCCCCAGGTAAATTGATGATACAGTGAAAGAAAAATCAGGGAAAATTTAACCAAACTTGTAAGATCAACCCCAGGCAAAAACTAGGTTGAAAAGACACGCTGACGTGAGTCGCATAATAGCAGGATTGCCAGTGGCCTCTGTTTCCACAAGGTCAGAATTTAACCAGAGAATTACTGGGGCATGTTTTCACCAAGAACTTCAGCTGAACCCACTGCTTTTGTTAAGCGTGAGAAATTCCTTCATCCTGGTTTTCACCCTGAGTTTATCACCCTGTGGTAGCATTTGCAATATTGTCATAATTGTTTCTGCTGACGGTGTTTGAAAGGTTCGTTTCCTTGTTCTTTAAATCCACCCTCATTTTTTAACATTATTTATCTACAAAAGGATATTTATTATTTCAGTGTACTGAAGTGAATAAGTGAAGCACATTTCTTTATATTTTGGGACCCAGTATATCCTTGCTGGCTGTGCACCCCCGCCCCCCCCGAGCCTCTCATTCTCTCTGGTCCGGTCACTATTGATGGTCTACAGGGCCTGTTGGTGCTGAGCAAGCACTGGCAGATGTTTAAAGATCTGTGACCTTTTCTATCAGTGATAGCTGTTCAACCAGGAGCAAGGATGTGGCCTTGAGCAAGTCCGTTCCCTTAATCTCATCTGAAAAATGAGAGGTGATGAGCTTTCAGGTCTTTCCAATTCAGTCTCAGTTTCCATGACTCGAAGTAAGAATCTTGATTCCTTTTAACTTTGGCTCAGCAGACATCAGCTGAGCACAAATCTCCGTGCAAGGCACTGCATACTTTAGAGTACACAAAGTAAAAATCGTCTCTGCTTCCTAGGAGCTTATAGAGGGGGAGCCAAGTTGCACAAATAATTACTAGAGTTCACAGAACATGCAAAGCGAGTCATGCAGAAAGTGCCTGAGGACTCAGCTAGGGCACTTTCCTTTGGGAAATGCTTCATAAGTGAGGTGGCATCTGGATGGGAAAGAGGGGGACTTCACTTCCACTGCAAAAAAATGGAAATTAGACTGAGGCTACATTGTGGGGGCCTTGAATGCCAAACTGAGAAGTTTGAATTTAATCCAGTGGGCAAAGAGCAAAGGAGTGATATATTTAGAATGGTATTCAAGAAAAATTAATGTGGTAGTGGTGTGAAGGATGGGCTACAGGTAAAAAGAATCCAGAAGAAGTGAAGCCATTGAGAGGCTCTCATGAAAGTCCTGGCATAGGTGACAGAGGGATAAACAGGTGTTGGGATAGAAAGTAGGTACTGATTTAGGAAGCACAGCCTCAGCACAAACCACATCTCTTGGCCATCGATTGACAATGAGAAGCAAAAGAGAAGGAGGACTTGAAGCTGACTCCTCCATTGTAGGACCAAGTAACTGGGTGGAGATGGTAGGAAATGGAACATGGCAGGAAATGGGAACATATTTTCAGAGAGAGACCATGAATTCTGTTTTAAAATTCTGAATTAGAAGTGCCTGTGCAGTATTTGATGGAGGTGTGAGCTTCTCAGAGTGAGAAGCCCTGTCTTATTCATCTTTTCCAGGTGCCTGATAGATGCTATGCAAACACTGAATGAATGAATGAATGAATGAATGAATGAATGAATGAATGAACGAACGAACAAGCAAATGAGTGAATGAACCAATAACCAGAGGTTATTAAGAATGTGGATCTGGAGCTCTGCAGACAAGCAGGAACTAAAGATAGCCATGTGGGTGTTCTCTATGGAGAAGTGATTGTTGAGGTCATGCAGGGTGGGTGTAGGCAAAGATGGAGAAGACAGTCTTGAGGGATATCTACATTTAGGGAACAGGAGGGAGAAGACAAGCCAGGAAAGGAGGCAGATGAGCTGAGGGGTAGAAGGAAAGTCAGGGTAGTGCGGTGTCCTGGTGAGAAAGGAGGACAGTTTTGGGAATAATGTGGTCATCGGGGTTCAGTGTGGCCCAAAGGGCAAGGCCTGGGATATGGACCTCTGGGTGTGAGGCTGGAGACGATGGTCGGCCCAGGAGCCCCTAAGGCTGAGCGCCATGTGTGAGGACACGGGAGACAGCGGAGACCTTGAAGTGAGGGGCAGGGGCATAGCACGAGCTCAGAACATGGCCAGCTCAGCGGCGTTTTTAGAGCAGAAGAGAACTGGGCACTAAAGCAGGGGAGGCTACCGTGGAGCCAAGAACACCGGAACAGTCATGACAAGGTGGAAGGACACCTCCCCCTTACACCCCAGCTTCCATCTCCCCACCACGAAATCAAGCCCGTGTGCACAGACAGGGTGCTGCCGAAGATCTCAGACCCCCTGGAGCCCGGGCCACATCCTCTCTTCTGCCCCCACCACCCCTGCTGTCCCACTTGCCGGTGCAAAGGGGCAGGAGCAGACTCGCACCCAAGTCCCCGGGCTTTGTCTCCATGGACACGACTGGTCACCATCACCTGTCGTTTAACGGCCTTATCTTTCTTCCTTGTCTGCTCTAGATGCAGCCGCTCTCTGTTCCCTGCCCCAATGAACATCTGCACTAGGCCCAAGCCTCGGAGTGATTTACCTGAAGAGTGACACCATTTATTTGGAAACTACTGTGAGTACATTATGCCTCCAGTGAAAGGCTTCTTAGTTCACTTAATTTGATTTAAAAAAAAAAAAATCCAGCTCCCACAATTGTAAATGCAGGTGAAATTTCTGATGGCTTCATGTCTTGATCACAGTGAGGTTGCAAGACCCAGTGCCGAGGTGCCCACAGTGGCCCTTAGCTGCCAGCCTGTGGTGCCCACCCTGAGCAGCACATGCCCTTCTCACCAGATGACTGTGCGGGGCCGGATCCAGATGTTCTTTGCAGGGACTGGGGCTGTTCCACTTGGTCGTCTGCACCCTCCCCGGAATGGTGGCAACTCCCACCCGATCTCTTGGCCCCTTGTCACCTTCTGTGCCATTCTGTTGAATTGCACTGCTACTTGTCATTTCATGGCACCCTGGTCAAGGCCAGGAGCCGGCTTCCCTCATCGGCATCTCCCTGTCGTCAGAGTTGCATCTCTGAGCCAGTGTTGTTGTTTCCTTGCCACTTTGTGGGGCCATAGCCCAGCCTGGGGACTCGGGGCTCCTTCAGCCACGTCTCTCGCCATTGCCCCCAGCTCAGCCCTGCCCTCCGGATGCATGGCTCTGTGCATGAGGCTGTTCCCTCCATGCCAGGCATTTACATAGGAGAAGTACAGCCCTTACAAGGCAAGGTGCAGAAACAAGTTGGGTTAGGAGGTATGATGCCTACAGGACGATACTTATGAAAGATTGATATCAAGTATTCATTAACCATTGCTAAAAGTAACAGATGAATATATGCTTTTTTAAATGAAAAAGCCAGAAATCTGAATTATTTAGAGGCTATGCATGCAAAATAACTTAATTATATATTTTTAGACAACACCTCATTCTAGTTGTAGTCTCAGGTTTTCCTATATATGGTATGAGGCAGGTGATGGGATGGGGTTTGACAGACATCTCTGTTACTGGAAAACACTAACCCTGGGAGAGCCACATCCCTCTTAGGCTTTCAGGTAGGATTTTCACATTCAGATTTTCCCTGTCTTCAGTTATTTGGGCATAAATCACACCCAAAGGGACAAAGTCTGAGTTTCTGTTTTGCTTTGTTTTGCATTGCTTTTCATCTTTAATGCTTTGAGTCACCAGGATTGTAATGAGTGGTAGTAGAGTGTGAGTGGCAGGCAGGCTTGCCTGGCCAGCACGGGGATGGGGACCACCAGAGTGATGTGCAAGTACTACTGGATCAGGGCACTGGGGACTAAAGATGTGACGGAAAATAAAAACTAACTTCTCCATACCCATGCAAGAAACTTACTTGTATATTTTCATCCTCAAGTTGAAGTGCAAGGAGTGCCTTAGAAATTCCCACATCTGGATGGTGTTCTGGGGTTTTCTGCATTACGGGGTCACGTACTGGAGTAAGTAGCACCACTGGGTTGGGTGTAGCCTGGATTCCCAGGTTCTTTTGTTTTTAAGATTTTATTTATTTATTCATGAGAGACACAAAGAGGTAGGCAGAGACATAAGCAGAGGGAGAAGCAGGCTCCATACAGAAAGCCTGATGTGGGACTTGATCCTGGGACCGTGGAATCACGCCCTGAGTGGAAGGCAGGTGCTCAACCCCTGAGCCACCCAGGCATCCCAGTTCCCAGGTTCTGTATCCTTTGGTAGAGGGAAGAGTCTTTACCACTCACTCCTACCTTCCTGCAGAAAACTCAAATCCAGACCCAGAAATTACAACCTAGAGTTTCCTCTAGCCTCTGTTTCTGCCTTAGGAGGCATTTTACCTGTGCACAACACCACGTCCTACCTGTGCAACAGGTCCTACCAGAGACAGACTGGGCTCTCAATTTTGCAGACTCTGCTTTTCAGAAACTCAGCTCTTTCATTTAGAAAGAAGAAACAAGAGTAAAGCTTACATACTGGCTAGGTACAAAAGCAATAAGGTGAATAAAGCACAAAAATGTGGACTAGCCACAAAATTCCTGAGGGTTGACCATGTCCTGGGCCAGGTGTCAAGGCTTGGGGGTGGGCAGGGAGGGGACAAGTGTTAGATTTTAAAACCTACCCACTCCCACACTGCTTGCACAACTATGCTAAGCAGCTGCCTACTTACTTGGACTGTTGTGATCGTTAAATGAGATAATATGTGTATAATGTCTGGCACAGCAGAAGTGAATATATTTACTTGACCAACTGAAATTCACTGGGCAGTTTGCTACGTGCCGGACACTGTTCTGGAAACTAGGGATGTGGCAGCAAAGAAAACACACAAATAGGGCAGCCCCGGTGGCACAGCGGTTTAGTGCCGCCTGCAGCCCAGGGTGTAATCCTGGAGGCCGGGTTCGAGTCCCACGTCAGGCTCCCTGCATGGAGCCTGCTTCTCCCTCTGCCTGTGTCTCTGCCTCCCTCTGTCTCTTTCTGTGTCTCTCATGAATAAATAAATAAAATCTTTAAAAAAAAGAAAAGAAAAGAAAAAAAAGAAAAGAAAAGACAAGACAAGACACAAATATCCCGGCTCTCACGGAGCCCACATGCAGTCTTCATCCCCCACAAAGGGCAAATAAACCAGATAGGTTCATGGACCCTGAGAGAACTGACTTCACTTTCTTTTGCTGTGTCTTTCTTTCCAGAAAGTAAGATCGAGAGGGAAGGGTAAAGGCAAGGGAGAAGAGTAAGAAGCGGCCCGCTGATTAGTCTCCCCTCTACACACACACAAAACCCCTGAGCCCTCCTCTGCCCTGGTATGTGGCCCAGGAGGCCGCCTTTCTGGACTGCACTCCCCAGGCTCTCTTTCACTCTGGCTTCCCTTTGAATTTGGCCAAAAGGAACATCCGTGAAGGATGTGCGAGGAGGAGGAGAGTGAGGGCACGGTGTTGATTCGTCCAGACCCCCTTCTAACTGCAGTTCTGACTGGACTCAGAGAATGCCATGCCTTCCTTGCCCCTTGGATTTAACAGTTGAAAGCTGAGATTTAAAGTCCTCCCCCCCGCCCCCTCCCACTGCTAGTGCTAGTGCTGGTGCTTCACCCTCCCTCCGGCACCCCTTTACCTCCTCTGCACCTTACTGTACAGTCCTTACATTCAACTCTCTCCAGCTAAAACCTGTGAGTGTGCCAGCTGTTTCTTGCCAGGATCCTGACTGATACAGCGAGGGAGAAATACACTGAAAAACACTATAAATCAGCCTTGCCAAGAAGGTAAAAAAAAAAAAAAAATTGAGAGAATAAAATGTTTTAATTATGAAAACATCTTCAGTTGGTCTGGGAACATTAGACCAAGTGGTAAAAAGATAAATTGTAAAAGGACGTAATAAGCGAAAGTGCCAAAGGTTGGCTTCGACGAACAGACCATGGTGCCCAGGCTCGATGGGCTTCTCCGGCCCAAGTGTAGCTTGCTCGATCCTCAAGTTCAAGAGGAGTTCTTGGTAGAGCAGCAGCAAAGGCAAACACGTGAACAGAAAGACGGTGTTGGGAAGGTAATACAGTAAGATCAAAGTGTTGAAGAAGAGATGGCTTATCCTTACGTTCTTTCCGCCTCTGCAACAATTACAGTCCATTTGCCCCTGCCGAAGTCTTGAAATTAGAAAAAGATTACTAAGACCAAGGAAGTGCCTCCTTAGAGCTGATGAGAACCATAGAACTGATGCCGTCTCATAGCTACCATCATTGAGCACTGACCATGGGCCATCATCACTCTGCCAATCGCTTGGCATGAATTATCTCATTTACTCCTCACATCAGCGCAAGGAGGTAGGTATTATTTCCCCATTATTTCCACCGAGGCCCAGAGAAGCACAATGACCTGCCTAGGGCCCACAGCTACTTGATGGTAGAGCTGGCTTCCACTGGGGTGGTTTCTTACACCTCTGCTCTCTGCCCTCTCCCCTCCCCAAACACTCTCCTGAGCCTTTTCAGTGTTTTGTTGGGAAAGAGAATAAAGAAATGGTTACCATTCAAAAAAAAAAAAAATGGGGGGAGGGCATCATGGGGCTAAATTGTCATGATTCAATGACTGAGTAATTATTTATCAAAAGGAGGTTCTGACTAATTCTTTCCTATCCAACCAGGCTGATAAGTGGAAGGCATGTTAATGCGCAGGAGAGGGTGGGGGCCCAGTGAAGAGAGAAAATTGGGAGAGCGAGAAAGAAGAGAGCACTCTCCTCTCAACAGCCCCGGGAGCCTGATAAGAGCTCACACAGATAAAATATTTATTTTCCATATGTTGCAGAAGGCATTGCCATCACTGTGTGTGTGCAATATGTGCAAAGAAGTGTGAAATATATACATCAAATGCCACCGATCTGGTTAATTTCCACGCATTTAACATGCCTAATACCTACCATCTCATCAATATGTTTCAATGCATATTTCTTTCCACATGCAATATGTCTAGTCAGGAAAGAGCCAACATCATCCACAACCTCACTCACTGCTACCTTTCAGCCCAAAACTTGTTGCCAGGACCAGCACAATGAGAGTTAAAAACCAGCCACCAGTCACCTTAAAACGCCTTTCCAGTTCTTGAAGCAGCCCCTTTTTTTTCTCATAAGAAAAACGTTTCCAGTGGGGAGATGAAAATGTTTTTGTTCTCTGTGGACAATCGGGAGATATTCAGTGAGAATGTCAGAACTGACCGTTGAAAGGCAGGTGCCTGCAGCCACACTTTTTTTTTTCTTTTTCTTTTTCTTTTCTTTTTTTTTTTTTTTTTTTTTTTGAATGCAGGGCTCCACCAGTGTGGCGGGAGGAAGTGCACAATGATTGGTCTGTTCCTCTGTGGAAGTGTTGAGGGTACACCCAGTTTGGGTTTGCATATATTTACGAAACATCTGCCCTTCTCTTGTTCTTAAATCCTTCTCCCTCACCAGCCCCCTTTCCCCTTTCTCCCGGTTTCTTTCTTTGTTGTTGTTGTTGGCTTGTCTAACTTTTTCATTGGAGCTTTCATTTTCCGGTTGAGGGGCGACTTCATCAGAGTGTATAATTTTAACATTGAGGGAGGGAGGGAGAGAGGGAGGGGAGAGAGAGAGAGACAGAGACAGAGACAGAGAGAGAGAGAGAGAGAGAGAGAGACAGAATGAGAACTGAAAAGAAAGAAAGAGGCTGAGCGGCCAGAGCTTGGCAAACCAACCTTTGGCATGATGACCGAGAGGAAGGTTCTGGTCTGGTGGGGAGTGTGCCTCTCCACGGCGCTGCCCCGAGTTGCCTGTGTGCTGCTGCCCTCTAAAGGCTCCAGGGAATAATGCATAGCCAGGGAGGCTTGGACAGGCTTGCCCTCAGATGTGCCATGTTTATGTGATTCTTTTTGCACAGCTAAGGAAGGTATTTTCAATTAATTACCGCAAGATTTGCTCTTTCCTCCTTAATAAACTATGGACTGACTGCAAAAATGGAGCCAACATAGCAGCACCTGTGCATGTCTACACAGACTGCTGCTGCACTTCCATGTTTCCGCATTTCTCAGCTCCAGAAAAAGGAGTCCTACCGAACTATTAGGGTGAGCGGGGGGAAATGAATTGCTTCTAAGGACAGTGAGTGGCTCTCTGTTATCCGTGCAGGTGGAAAACGCCCAGTGGTATCAGGATAAGCAAATGGGGGGGGGGGGCGAAAGGTTGAATTTTCAATATTTTCACTTGTAGAGGTGGCTTCCGATGCCTCTGTGCTGCAGGTGTTTTCTGTAGGTGATCCTTGAGACAACAAACAGAAGGGTGTGGTGTAAAATGTCAGGTGGGAAGCAGGATCAAATCCACGGAAGGAAGCAAGGGCATTTATATAAAAGACAACACCATTTTTGCAGTGTTAAAAGAGTGAGGTTGGTAGTTTGGCCATGCACTCAGGTTTGAAAGAGGGCTTTTTTCAGTTTCCTGAAACAAAAATCCAAAACTAGCCTCGGCCTTGTCTATAAGCGTCAGAAATAAGTATTACAATTTTTTTTTCTATTAAGTGATATCTATCAATAGAATTTCATCCTGATATTTAAAGGGCTCATGAGGACCAGCCCAGCTTTGTTGAGCAAAATGATCCTACTCTTATCAAATGCCCATCCTGGATTCAAAGGAAAAGCAGCCAGTCAAGGTAGATTTCACCGCTGCATAAAGAATAGGAAAACTTAATTGGGATTTACACTATGACTATTCTCAAAATATACCTTGATTTCAATTCTGCTTTATCTCATCAACAAGCAAATATTGAATGACAGCTTTGTCTAAGCTACTCTGCTTAACAGTACGCTCTAGAGAGCAAACTCTGGGAGGAGAGCAACCAGGCTTGCGGCATTCCCTAACCTATGTTGGCCCACCATAGGTGCGTGATATTTTAAGATGAATATGTGAAAAGATGAATGGTGGGAAGAAAGGAAAAAGGAAAGAAAGGATGAACATAGGGAATTAAAGAATAACTAAGATATTTCCCTCAGAGAATTTACAGTCTCACGGGATGGATAACCACGTAAATAGCGATTATGAAAACAAAATTTAGTGAGTAAAAAAGAGAGAAGTAAAATTTTAATTTTAGCGGAGGGGAATTTCAGAGAAAGGTGGGAGGGAGTTGAATTTCAAAGAAAGAGACCTTCTATCTGGTAGAGGTAAATCAAGATGGTTACAAGATGGAGACAACCTTTAATAAGTAAGGATAAATATGATTTCAACAGAGTTGTAAAACAGACAATGCAAGGGAACTAATTTGAACAAAGATGTAGAGCCAAGGATGTAGATGGCCCAAGATGCTCTGGGAATTTTCAAGAACTTTGAGAGTCCTGTATGGCCAACTAGACTCAGCTAGAGCATCTGTAGAATTCATTTGAGGTGTTGGGCTAACCTGGTTCCTCAGAGGGGTCTAAGAGGATAGAGAGCCAGTCAATAAACAACAGTCTAAATGAAAGTGTCAAGGGATAGCAGTGGAAATGGAAAGGAAACATGGACGTGAAAAAATAAGGAAACAGAATTGTCAGGACTTGATGAGTCGGCTTTAAGGCAGAGGAAGGCTCTGCTCACCTACAGTTTCAGCCAGTTTCAGCCAGTGATAGCCAACAGTAATGGAAATGAGGAGGTACCTTAGAGGGGGCGCTGGCTTCCAAGGAAAAAAAAAAGGGTTAAGCTCTGGAGACTTTGATCTTGAATATTTTCTCAAACTGCACACCAGAAACCAGGGTCTTGGAGGTCCATGTAGATGCTGAAGACTTGGGGGTTGGTTCTACAGTCACCCATCCAACAAACAGTTGGTAAAGCATTGCAATTTTTGCTTCTCTTATATTGGCTTCCTCCATGCTGAAAAATATGTCTGAAAGCTTCTCCTCTCTCATCATCTTTACCATGCCATCTCTGCCTCCTGCCCTCTGAAAAAAGCAGATTTGATTTCGCAACCTGTTGGACCAGAAACACAGCATGCTAATCATAACACCATATTCTGCGAGGGCAGATTTAACTACCCCGTACCACAAATTTCGATACAAAATATTCTGCATGACAAGTCCACTGCCAGGCTTATAGAAACAAGAAAAACATGGAAACAGAGCTACTTACAACAAATTCTGTTATACACATAGTCTTCCACCAAAAAATAAAATAAAATAATTTCTCTGGTCACCATCCACATAATGATAGAAAAGAGGCACAGAGACAAGGAAATTGGAAGGCACGTTCCAATTCAGGATATGCCTAATAACCCAGTATGGCTGGGACCTAGAGTACATGCAGTATTTCTGTGTTTATGGCAATTTTATTGTCCCGGGCAGGGGTGGTGGTGGGGGGGGGGAGACACCCACAATATCTGAGCTGTTTTGCTTCCTGTTCCTGACCCCAAGCAACAGTGGGCAATAATTGCTTTCTGGTTCCCTTCACCCATCTCTTCCTCACACCCCCAAACACACAGTCCGAGTCCCATACTCCAGGGTCATGTGCTAAATCAACAAAGGGCATTTTCAGCTTTGGATGAGTAAAGGGTTGGAATAGAGGATATCCATGTGTTACCGCTTTACCTGCTAGAAGCTAAGCTCATCTGTTTCACTTTTCATTTGCTACTTTCACAAAAATCTCCATCACTACCCTCTCATCTCTATGGCCTGCAAATTCAGACTGTGATTGGGAATTATGTGTTAATCTAAAGTGAAATCTAATAACAGCAAGAAACTTGAATGTTCCATGATGCGTTCCATGAATAGAAACTTCAAGCTGGAAGGAACCTTCAAGGCCTTCTAATCCAAGCCCTTTATTTTACAGATGAGGAAACTGAAGCCCAGAGAGGTGAAGTGAGGTGCCCAAGGCCACACAGCAAGTTAGAGGCACAGCTAGTACCATAGCTCAAGTCTCCTGACTCCCAGTCCAGTGCTCCTCCCATTACTCCACGGGTCCTGTCTCTAAGCTTCCTGACAAATGCTAGAACGGTAAACCTCCACTAGTATTTTTCCAGACCATGTTAAAACTCTTAAGGGGGAAAAAAGGATGCTTTCTTGGATAATGTCAGCCATACGTAGCTCAATCTGTCTAAAGTTCTGGGACAGGGTCTTTTTATGCAGCCAACAGAGTCCAAATGTGGTGCTGTTTGCTTGGCCCATATGCTTTCATGTGTTCCCAGTTAGGCCATTACTGGAGGGAAAAAAACAAGAATCAGCTTGTTTTAAAACAAGGGACATACTGGACTCCCTCCCATCCCCCCCTCAGAAAAAAAAAAATCAAGTTATCTTTAACAGATTCTAAAAATGCCTTTTCCCAAATATGCAGTCAGTTCCTTCAAAGGGCCCTTTGTTTATTTTCAGGAAGAAACCCAAGACAGCTGAAAACCAGAAGGCATCTGAGGAGAATGAGATTACTCAGCCGGGTGGATCCAGCGCCAAGCCGGGCCTTCCCTGCCTGAACTTTGAAGCTGTTTTGTCTCCAGACCCAGCCCTCATCCACTCAACACATTCACTGACAAACTCTCACGCTCACACCGGGTCATCTGATTGTGAGTACACCAGTAAGGTGATGGTGTCTTCGTGGCACTTGGAGCGTGCTTCTCCCCCGGGTTCTGGCTTTTTTGCATTCCGAACAAGCCATTTCCATTTGGTCTTCTAGAGTAGTCAAAAGGAACTTGCCTCCATTTTGATTCAGCCAACTGTCTATATTTTCAAAGCTAGCGTGTATTTTAAAACCAGCCACTTGACCTCAAAAGGCTGATTGATTAGATGGACCACATTTTCTTTCATAACATTCTCTCAAAAAAAAAAAAAAAAGTTAGGTTACTGTTTTCTAATTATTCCTTTGTCCCCTCGATCTGAATAACAGCACTTCCACCATGACTAAACTGAACCACCAAATATGGACCTCAAAAAGCCAGTTAGACACAGGAAACATCCATTTTGAAATTACATAATACAAGTCAGCTTTGCATTAGTTATTGGAGTCTCATTTGGCTTGGCTGAATTTCCGTCCTTCCAGTTTTTAATTTATTTTGAAGTGGTTAAAGGATAGCATAAATTTACAGAAGAAAAGAGAATGGCTTCCAAGAATTCAGAATCCACCCAGACTTCACGTAGCCAATAAGAATTCAGGTTAAAAATATTTTTTAATTAAAAAAACTGCCTACGGGCTAAATTTGGAAATGGGCAGCTTAATGAGATCGTCGCTATTGAAATCACTCCATTGCTGTTTATTTTTGCTGTCTTCTCACTAATCTGGGAGTCACTTCTTCAAATTCTATTTTAAGAAAGTTGATAAATCATGTTTAGGAGCTTTTCTCTTTTTGAAGTGTAACCCAATACTTCAAAGAGAAAGGAACATGTGTGTTGACAATGGAAAGGAATAGAATAATGTTGGGGCCCAATCAGAAAGAATATTCCTTTTGGTCTTAAGATACCCAACAAGTATTCTGAAGTGATCTCCATAAAGGATGTCTAGTAACAGGCAAAGAGCTGGCATGTTCTTCTTTAGAAGGAGGAAGAGTAAAACCAAGACAGTTTGTTTTCAGAAAAGGGCTCCATTTATCCTGTCCATGAACACAAGCATTATTAATTAAGAAATGAGAATCTAAATTTCCTTTTGTTATTTTTCTGACAAAACAAATGGAAAATTCTGCAAAGTGGGCAAGAAATGGATACTTCTGGGAGATTCCCTTCCCTACTTGCTTCGTCATAATTACTGTCTTGAGTAAAGGGACAAAACCCGGGGGTTGAGGTTGGGGTGAAAGGAGCTCGTCCTACATGGTGGCTGGGCTGAGACCCTGCCCCAGCTATCGCTACTAGAAAATTAAACGAGAAAGAATGAGATCCAAATCTCTAGAGCCCGCGTGATTTGTACCAAGTTGCTGCTTCTCTGGAGAAACCTGGGGATCGGAAGCAAGGACTATGTTCTGTGGCCCATCGTAATAATAACATCCTTGGCCCTTCTTGCCTGGCAGTCTCCAGCCTAATAGTAATTACAGGAAGAATTGGAAAATAGCATGGCACGGTGCCCGTAGACATGTGCACACTGTCCCTACCTACCAGGAAGGTAGCCCGTTCCTGTGGAGAAGGGCCTGGAGCTCCTGCATGCCGACCTTCATTGCCTGGCTCTCTGCCACACCTTATGGGGAAGATTACATAGAATGGCCTTAGCCCAGAAATCCCCTGTTGCAGCAAAATGAATGTTTTGCGGAATAGAGAAGGCACCCGGCTTCATTTATTGTACTTTACCATAAGCATCCTCCAGCCAGGTCTTGGCATTAGCGTGGAATACGTACAAGAAACTGTATGAGCATGACGCTGCCGTACAGCTCCTTGGTGACCCTGAGGGAGCCCGTAGATGTGAGCTCACAGTGAGGTGTCTGAACGTGCTTGGAAGGAGAACAAATAGGGAGGAGTCACCTAATCTCCAGCTGCTTAGAACGTCATTCTGATTTTGCCATTAAGATGTGTAAGTCTTCTCCCTTCTGACCTGTTGTTTAAATCGATTAGACTTTTCTCCAAATATATTTGGATTGTAGTTTGTCCTGATTTGAGCCTACACTTAGAAGAAAATTGTTTTTAGGAAAGATTCACAGAAATCTGTCCATTTGGAGATTGCTTGAGAGAAGACAGGAAAGAGGTTTATTTTAAGCTGTTAAATTTTTTGGATGCTCTTCTTGCATTCAAGAAGGTTTTTTTTTGTTTTGTTTTGTTTTTTTTCCTTTCAAATGTCATTCGTACCATAGATTAATTTAAAAGCCTAATTTCTTTAAGGTAAAATATTCAGTTCCTATTTAGAACTAACAGATTTGGGGCATTTAAAAATAGTGCCCTTGACTTGTTAGTCTCTTTAACTTCAGAAACATTCCACCAGTGTGTGGTGTTCCAAGCTTTCACAAGTGCCTGAATTTTTATAGCACCTTTTTATTTGTTATGTGTTTAGCAAAATGATTCTTAGTCATGCTCTAATGCCCATTTCCTGACAATCATTATAATTCTTCCCAATTTACGGAGGAGAAGACTGAGAAAATTGACACTTCTGTAGATGAATGACTTGCTTGGCACTTAACTCCTTCAGACACCCAGGGATGTTTATGGAATTGCTCTCCCAGGGAGCGGCCTGCATGCTCTGTTCGAGGCCCATAAATGGCATCCTTGCAAATGTGCAGCTACTCATATTGGTGAGTGAGTTCTAAAACACAATGGGTCAGCATCCCCACAAAGGAAGAGCCAGCTCTGCCTCCGACCCGGGCAGGGTGGGTAAGATGTACTGCTGTCGCACCCGAAGGACCCAGGCCAATGTTGTAGACACGTCTGATCCCTAAAATTCTCAGTTGGCTATTTAACCTGCTGAGCCACTTCACATTTTACAGAAGATCCCAGTAATATTCAAAACAAGAAGGAATATGGCTGAGAAATGCTTCACTTTGTGAGATGATGAGGTTAATACTGCTACGGAATTGTGTGCTGCTTCGCAGTGCACCCACTAAGTGACCTCTTGGCGACATTCCCCCATGACCTCCAAGCTTGTCGCCTCTCCACCATTTCCAAACAAACTCAGATGGAGAGAACGCAAGGCGTTGAGATGACTTTTGGAATGCAGAGGGTCCAAAAGCCCTAGGTGTTTGACAGAACCGTTCCCTGCCGAGGAACAGGCTGAGGATGAGCTGAGCCAAGCTCTCTCTTCAAACGCGTCAACAGGCCTAAACCAAGTCAGCAGAGCAGACGAAGCCCTCTCTATCTTGACAACTATCAAGCTGTAGCACGTCACAGTCATACATGTGACAGACCCGACCAGAACTTTGACTTGCGTGCTTCTCCCATTTTGTTTTTCCCCCAAATAAGGCTCCCATAGAAGGGAGAAGTGGTTCTCTTTGCCCCTTCTTTGGCAGTGCTCCCTACCTTGGGCTGTAGATGCACCTATTCTGGTGTCTTTGTTTTATTGGAAACTGACGTCGTCCGTGGTTACTTACCTTCCAGTGTTTTGCACTGGCCTCAGCAGGCTGTCTCATTTTTTTGTGTCCTTGCCAAGACGCACTTATGCATTAACAGTTTTTATTTATTTTTAATTTAACCTTTACACATTACCAAACTGTTGTGTGGGCGGGTTTAACTTTAGCTCTGTAGGTATAGCATGACTCTGCTGGGGCTGAGCTCTGTCGAGGAGACGGCCGGGCCCTTCCTTTCTCTGGCCTTCTACCTTCGTAGGTCTTCCCCCTCCCAACCCTTGGCTCCCCCCATCCCACCCACCCCCCACCAGGCCAAGTCCTCGAGTTTACAATTTTTAGTACACTTGGTTCAGTTTGAACTTTTAAGCAATTTTTTAGAGAACACAACAAAGAGGATTTTTTATGGCAAACTCCATTAATGCCACATTAAGGCTGACATTTTAATTACCCCAAAGTCAGGAAATGCAAAGTTCAGGTTCCCACAGCAACAGAAACTGTCCCCTTGAGTGCCAGCACCACAGCAGATTCTTTCACTCCCTGATTACACAACACCAGGCGTGGTGACATTGTTTTCTATCCACATATGTGGAAAGGAGCACGGTTTTCACCCTTTGTTTTTTTCCTGTAACTACAGTTGAGGATATGGGCCTTTAGCTTCCCTTCCCAGACCATCTATACGTATTATCCTGGAGCGGAAGACTGTTACGGCCCTACATGTGCACACGGACAGAATTAAAGTTGCCGTGGGAACGTTAACTCTGATTTCCGGACTTCCGTGCCAGTCACATTTAAACCATAATGTTGTAATTTTTGGCATGTAATAAATGTGCATTTCATGTACACAGACAGAAAGAAGCATAAAATGTATTTTAAAGAGCAATTAATTACTAACTTTGTGATTAAAAAACATTTGGTGCATGTTCCTTCCCATTTAGCATCAGCTGCTGGTCTTAGCCAGGCCTAATAGATGACATACTGTGCCTCATCCTGTATCTCAGATGTACTTACTGTATGTTCCTGTTCTTCAAGATAATTAATTCCCTTAGTAAAGCTGTAGGGGGAAAACAAAATGGAAGGAATATGCAAGCATGTAAATAGGGTAAAGGATATTTTGAAGGAAATGATTCATTTCTGCAAATAAACCTCTTAGTCCCTGATAGAGAGCCAGAAATCTGCTAAGTGGGTGTAGACAAAGGTTTCTGGCCACCTTAGAGCATCTGGTCCAGGGCTGTAAGAACAACTTGAAAGCAAATTTCCCCCCTGAATTCCGGGCATGCCCAATGGGGGAGTGATTTTACTCCATAATAACTTTTCAGGCTGACGGCTCAAAAAGTTATTTTACTCTGCCTCCACTTTTCAGTTTATGTTCAAACTGGAAAAGAAACCTTGTAGGGAACCAGGTAAAATAAGGGCTTTGTCAAAAAACCCGTTTTAGAGAGTAGAGGTATTTGCTCTTCCTGGATTTGAATCTGGTTGGCCCGTTTGTGTCGGAGAAGGAAGTGTTTCAAAATAAATGTTTGAACAAGTTTGGGAGTAAAAGGGATGGGCAGCAATCCCCTAAAGGTACAGTGTTCAAAATCCCAGATGCTCTGGGCATGCGTTCGAAACTGGGCGAGAGAGGGTATGTGGCTTAAACTCTCCAGTAATGCTTTAAGGGGAAAACACTCGGGAAGAGATTGAGCCTCTGTTCTCGCTATTGGTTCATTCTCTCTCCTGTCACACATTCCTTTTTGTTCAGTTTGGTTGCGTCTGGTATTTAACCTTTAAGAAAGACACTTGAGTTTTACAGGGCTCTGAGTTGCTTTTACGTGGGCTGTCTGTATGTGTGAATGTATGTCTGTATGAGTGAAAACTGCTCAAGCAAGTTTGAAGGTCTCCTTGGCAAATCTGACTGTGCATTCAGAAAGTTTCCAATCAGAAAGCTGATGCAGTGTAAACCCTTCCAAAAACTTCCTGAGGCACCTGTTCACATGAAAAGATTGGATTTCGGCTAGAGGTGCTCAGAAGGCAGTGTTTATAACCGAAGATCTCTGTTTGGAGTGCCAAAAAATGAAAAACATTTTGGCCCCCAAAAACCCTCCATAAATGTTCAAAATGTATAATCAAACAAAAGCTTCATTTGGATTCAAATGCATGTATCTCAGCAGATGTGTCTAAACTAACTGGAATCCCACAGGAGCAGCTGAACTGGATTTGGGTATGTCTTGATAACTGAGAGAGTTATTCTTAGGCTTTGAAAGGACAAAAATGGTCCATCTGTGAAGAACCGTAATAGAGACATGGCAAAAAACAGCATCCTCTGAAAGAGTTTATTTATGGAATTTAGGACAAGTTGGACAATCCTGAAAACAATTTTGGGGTCACACTAATTTGCAGAAGAAATATAATCAAACTGGGATGGAATGAGCAACCACAGAGAGCTATTATCCTATGGCTTTGCTATTAATTTTCTACTGGATTCCATATCAGTTAAACAGTCAAATAGAACGTCTTTGATAATAACTAAGTGTTCTCGTTAGCCCCAGAGTGCCCTACATCCCTCTGTATTCTACTTCCCATAAAGAATTACATATTTACCTTTTCATACCTATCTTTCTGCTACATCATTAGCCAAGTAAACCTCTTACTTATTAAGTGTGGGTTCATTTCTTTTAGAGATAGTCTTTCCCTTTATAAACAGTCACCTTTCTGCCTCTAAGTTAATTGATACAGAATCTCTTTGGAATTACATTTATTATCTTTGATACCCTCTTATTTAGAGGTCTTGGTGCTTGGTCCAGTGCTTATGCATCAGAAGGCCAGCTGATGTTTTTATTTGCTGTAATTCCTAGAGTCTCTACTTAGAATGCCCGGGGACACATTTCGTGTTAAAAGTCTCTTCCTTCAAGTTTCATGTCACAGTCTACCTCTTGGTAAAAAATTGTGCCTCCTTTTAGTCAAACCTGTTCTCTCCCTACACTGCTAATTTAACTTGGTGTCTTCCGTGGTCACTGAATGCAGTAATTTCTAGTAGCCCTTTACCTCATTCATGCACACAGTCCTTCATTTAGTCATTCATCAAATGCTACTGCGCCCCTGCTTCTATGCCAAGTCCTCAGTGAGGGCTAGGGGTGAAGACACCAACCAACAAGATGCCATCTCCCCACTTTAGGAGCTCAGTGTGCCCCAACGACTGGCTAAAACTATAAACTCATCCAGGGGTAGGTACAAATGCAGTGTTAGAGAGTTCCTGAGGAGGGAGCCTGAAGGAGTGGAAAGGGGGCATTAGACCTAGATCATGAAAGAGCAGGTGTGTGCAAAGTAAAAGAGGGAGGGAATGGCATTCCAGCCAAAAGGAACAGAAGCAAAGCCACAGAGACAAAACAAACAAACAAAACAAGCATGATGTTTTCAGAAAACAGAACATTTCAGTTACAATACTCAGACTTTCTCAGGCTTCACTTCAATTTTATATAAACCCATAGGGCAGTTTATAGTTCAGTAACATTACCTGTCATTAAAATTCAACTGGGCTGAATTGCACATCCTTTCTAGAGACATTTCCTTTCCATATAAAAAATAAAGCAAGACACTCACTTATTTTCTAATAGGTAAAAGTGCCCTCTTTCCTACAATCAGTAGATGTAGGAAAGTGTTGAGGGACCTAGTAATAATTTATTGATAAGCAGATTTCAAAATAACTTTTCTTATTGAGAAGCGTTCATTCTTGGAGCCACAGAGTCACCTGTGTGTCACATTGGAACTCTGTCACTTGGAGACTGGTGGTCTCCCCAGGTTCTAGCAATCTGTCCGTTTATGCAATCCTCTCAGTTCCCCTGGCACATCTGGTCTCGTGACCCATTGCCTCAAGTTACTCCATGCCAATTGCTCTCCCAAATATTGCATGAAGGTGCCTATAATTGTCCACATATAATTGTTAAGACCGGCTGCTGATTTTCAGGGCTCTGTTCTTCATCTCGCCATCCCATATCTTGCTAGAATACATCTGTAATTCTTATCTGCAGCTGCTAGTGACAGTTTCCTATGTGTTTCCTCCAATCGTGGCCAATTTCATTATATAAAATTAGTGTTCCTCCATAACTGTCAGGGCTTCTCACATCCTGACTTAAAAAAACAAAATTGCCTCAGAGAGGGATCGTTTCATATCAAATGAGAGCATGCCTGAGGATTCTAGGAAATCCTCGCTTCAAGAAATTTCAAGTCAAATCCTTCCACCAATCGTATCAAGTACCATAGTCAACCCAACCCCCTTGTTAACTCATCAGCTGAATAAGCACTTTGGCTTTTCTCCTGCCTCTGTATCCTTTGTTCTTTCTAGGGAATGTGTACCAGTGAGTACTTTTTATCAGCACTGGAAGAGATGAAAGGTTACCTGATCTAAATCCACTATTGTTTGGTTGAGGAAACTGAGGCCCATAGACAGCAAGTGTCTTACCAAAAGGTTTCCACATAGTGAGTTGAAGAGCCAAAAACAGAACCCTACTCCTTCTCCCACTGTACTGTGCTGCCTGCTACCCAGTCGGCTTCAAGGAGAACTTAACGTTTTCTGAGCAGAAAGAGAGTCAGGACTAGTCATCTATTTATTTACTAAATGCTTTCAACGTGGAGGGCCAGACCTAGGTCTTGTGCAGGATGCAGTTTTATACACCGGAGCCCTATGTACAGAGGCTTGGAGTCTCGTAGACAAGATCAGATACTTTCACAAATAACTACCCCGTGGAGTGGTTCAAGATACGTCCTATACACCTGGTTGCACTGCAGCATTGCTTCATGCCTGGTCCTACACGGAGTTCTTTGGGGGATACAAAGGTGGAGACAACCGGACCCTGCCACCAAGAATCTTAAAACTTAGTGTGTGTCCTCAGATCACCATTATCTGAGATAGAAGTGGGAAAGTGCATAAAATACATTATAACCTGGTTTGTGGTAATATCCAGTTTATCAGGAAAGGTTCCATTTGAGCTCTCTTGAAAAAGGAATAGGATTTCTTTGGAAGTAAAGCATGAGGGTAAGGGATAAGGATTTTGCATTCTGGTGTAGAGTTGTGGACGGGTTTTAAGTAGGGGTTGCCATGCTCAAGACTTTGCTGTAGGAAGCTTTAATTTAGCAGCAATGGTGTGGAGGGTACATGGACATGAGAAGGGGTGGCTGGGAGCAGGAGAGAGCCAGGGAAGCTTTGTCAGTCGTTCAGACTTTGGGTACCCTGAAAGGGGCTAGGGATGAGGCGGGTTCAACAGACTTTGTAGATGAGAGTAGACAGCTCTAGGAACTGACTGTTAGTTAAGAGAGAGGAGATCATCAGAGATAACTCCAAGTTATCAAAAAGAGGAGAAAAAAAAGAAATGTTCAGAAGAGTAGAATATGGTTCAGTTTTAAACAACCCTGAGAATGAGACACCAGGTAGACCCAACAGAGACAATTAACGCAGGGTCACAAATAGGGTAGTGGAGTACAGCAGGAAGATTTGAAATTAGGGCTAGTGAATGCTTTCACCAAGAAGCCAAACTGGACGCCATGAATAGGGAGTAGATTCAAAGAAGACATTGTTGAGAGGGAAAAAAAAAAAAGGAAAATAGAATACCTACAGTGAGTGATAAGAAAGAGAATGAGGAACAGTGAAGGAGGAGAAGAAAAGAAAGTCTGAGATACAGAACGAACACCAGGATAGTACACAAAGACTCTCAGGGAGGAGAAGGGTCAGCAGCATTGGGTGCTGCAGACACCAAGGCCTGGTAGCTTCCTGGCAGCTGTTAAGAGAGCAGAGTCTGATGCATCACAAAACACCATAAAAGTGGGTTCAAGGGTCACCTGGGTGGCCTGGTTAAGGTTCCTGCCTTTGGCTTTGGTCAGGATCCCAAAGTCCTGAGATGGAGCCCCACCTTGGGCTCCCTGCTTGATGGGCAGCCTACTTCTCTCCCTCCAGCTCTTGTGCTCTCTTGCAATCTATCTCTTTCAAAAAAATAAATAAAATCTCTTTAAAAGGGGGGGTGGTGGATTTAAGAGCAAAGAGAAGATAAATGAGAAAGAACTCTGCACTACTTTTTAAAGAAGTTTAATACTTTGCAAAGAAATAATGAACAGGTAATACAAAAGCAGGGTAGGGAATATTTTTATGATATAAGAGTCTCAAGCCCATTTATAGACTGAAGAATAGAAACCAGTGTTAGGGGAGACTCTGCAATTAAATAGGCGAGGTGAGAGAGAATTAGATCCTCTGTGTACACCACAATTGGAATGATAAATATATTAAAAAAGAAATGTGAAGTCACTACCCAAGCTGAACAAATCAGTAACTGTATCATATTAGTTTTTTTCTCTACTCCTCTCCAGCATGGCTTTCTCTTCCCTTTAGCTAATAAGAACTAATGCTCTGTAAGAATTGCGCACAGCTTCTTTGGATGCCTTCTCAAATATTCTCTCACCCTTAGTAATCTCTAAGCATTAGCCAGAGGACAGGTACCATATCCTTTGAGTACTAAAACTTTCTTTAAAATTTTTAAAACTAGTTCTCTTAAAGCATAATCTTTTTGAAAATGTCACATTCTAAGAAATTCTTTTGTGATAGGTTCAAGTAGCTCTGTATTACCAATAACAAACTTATGTGTTGTTCTCGTGTACTTCTTCATTGTCACAAGACATCGGCAAGTTCATTATTTTGTGGAAGTATTTTTTAACTTTTTACTTGGCCTGTATTGTTCTCTCTGATGGTTGAAGACATCCCTAAGACCACTGTCACTTGGACACACCGTATCTGCAATTACTTCTACTTCAAGATGGTGTTCTAGAACCAGCTAAATCAAGTGTTACTTTCCTCTGCTATTAAATTACCTCTAAAACACGTAAGACAGGGATCCCTGGGTGGCACAGTGGTTTGGCGCCTGCCTTTGGCCCAGGGCGCGTTCCTGGGGACCCAGGATCAAATCCCACATCGGGCTCCCGATGCATGGAGCCTGCTTCTCCCTCTGCCTGTGTCTCTGCCTCTCTCTCTCTCTCTCTCTCTCTCTCTCTGTGACTATCATAAATAAATAAATAAATAAATAAATAATTTTAAAAAACCACATAAGACAGTTAACTTATTACTATGAGAAATTACATAAACGACCACCTGGAAGAACTGTGAATATGAGTCTGTATCATTTCACAAGGAAGAACGAATTCATAGTTGATGCCAAAATGGACCTTGAGTTTTCCCTTTCCTCTCCAACTTCAAAAAAAGAATTTCTTCCTCCTCATTTACCTTCAGTATTTTTAACTAGGTTCATATTATCAGTTTTATACCAAGATCTCATGCAGTGTTTAACCAGGCATATATAATTTTTTAAGAATTATTTATTTATTTATTTATTCATTCATTCATTCATTCATTCATTCATTCATGATAGAGAGAGAGGCAGAGACACAGGCAGAGGGAGAAGCAAGCTCCATGCAGGGAGCCCGACGCGGGACTCAATCCCGGGACTCGAGGATCACGCCCTGGGCCAAAGGCAGGCACTAAACCGGGGGCCACCCAGAGATCCCCGGGGCATACATAATTTTTAAGAGTGCTTGGTGTGCCATGAAGAACACCACATGATAAATTGCGAGAAGTGAAGTTAACTTTGTCATTAATTTTTTTCAGATCATTTTCTTTTCTGTATAATATTTGCCTTGTATCTCAACTGGGTACTTAGATATAAAGGAGACAACAGAAGAAGGGTGTACGTGCATTTGAGCTACAGAGCATAATTCTGTGTCTTTACAGAATGTGTATTATAATACACATGCCAATTCTAGACTTTAACCATTAAATGTTAACTCCAAGGGAAAGGATGCATAGCCTTTTGTCGGGGAAATGCTGTAGGTTTCTGCATGCAGGATGCAGTGGTTTGGGTTTTTTTAAGGAAACTCCTGGAAATCTGGTCTATTCCATTTTGTTCCTGAGGGTCTCAGAGGAGTGGTTGGATCTTGGGCTTCTCAAGTAGACAGTAGTCCTGGGTTAACATACTGAGAGGCACTCTAAGCTGACCTGGTGTCCTTGGGCAGTGATACAGGCAGAGGCGTCATGCAGAGGCTATTCTTTCCTTCCAGAAGAGGGACCCCTCCAGGACAGGAGATGTTGACCTGGAGGCTTGGTATTATGGTACAACAACTGGGCCTTCCTCTCAGTCTATGAACCTCCTAAGAAGATACCCACACATGCATGCATACACAGTATGCGCTCTTTTTAACGTGAACTCCAGCCTGTGAATGCATTTTGCGTATCTTTACTCAACCTCCCTATATTTCCATTTCCTCATGTGCATAATGAGAATGCAAATAGTACCCATCTCATGGGGTTATTACAAGAATTAGATGGAATGCTATATGTAAAGCTCCTAAAACAGCACCAGAAAGATAGCCAACCTACAGTGAATTTGAGCATTAGCTCTAGTTTAAATGTTTTACATTTTTAAGTAAACATGTACTAAAATTGATGCAACATAAATGATGTATATCGTAGTAGCAGGGCCCGCATCCTTGCCCCTGAGAATGACTGGGAAGAGGTCTGGATCTGGAGGAGAACGTGTGGGGCAGTCACCCTCCTCACCTCAGGAAAAGCCTAAAGGATGGCCCTCTCTTGGCCCCTTCTCAGATTCAGGACCAGGTCGACTGGGAAGCCTCTCCATTTTCTTTTTGCCTTCTTTCATGCCTTTGTTTGTCTTGGTGTGGGATTTTTTCCCTAAAAGTGGAAGAGGACTAATATTTACTAAGCATCCACCGTGTATCAAGTACATGCTATCATTCTTACAAAACGTTCCATTTTACTGATAAGGAAACTGCAGCTCAAACAAGTTAAAAAAAAAAAACAACCTTTTTGATTGTTTTCTTCTTGGTATAAGGAAGGTTTAGAGTATTATTTATACACTGCGACAGTGGGATAGTATTGGCCTATTAAGTCCTTTCTTGTCCTCTAGTGTGTTCCAGTCAGTGAGAGTTATGGGGAACAGATCTGTGTTTGCTGTCTTAGCTCAGGCCCCATGGTAGCACCTGTACCCGCCCCTGCTAGGCCCTTCTTTCATCAGAAGCCCCTGCCAGCACCAATACCCGAAGAGGCCAAAACAGCAGTTCCTCAGGACGGGCAAACGGCTGTGCTGCTGCATCCCTGGGCCCTCTCCAAAGAGACATCCTTACAACTAAAGAAACTCATCTTTCAGCTTTTTGAAATCCAGTCTGCCTGATGGCTTCAGAGTGTTTTGAAATAATTGAAAATAGAGGCAAAGTTAGAAGAGCAAATGTGTTTCACTGCAGAGGAGGATTGCTCTGAATCACCCAGCTCGCTTAGCTTCTTCTGTTCCGAAGCAGTTTGCGGGAGTCAAAATAATGTATATAATCTTAAGAAATTCAGTTGAGACCTGTTGGCTCATTGTACCCAGTAAGCCTTTCCTGTCCCGTGGTGCCCACATCGTGTTTGGTAATGGAGGTAATTGTGGACATTTGCTCTTCCTAACTCCGGAGCACTTTTGCAGCTGAGTATAGCATTCCAGGGACCCATGGGTATGGAACTTGAACCACAGGCCTCCTAGTAAAGAGGTGCAGATCAAATGCTTAACCTAGATTGTATGTATGAAGTCCATATAAATCCCAAATCAGAGCTTTAAAATAATGACGTACTGAGTGGCAATTTCTGCATCTCATATGCGATATTCCTTAAATCCTATGTTGACACCTAACCAGCAGAATCCAAAGATACAAATTACGTGGCGCAATATTTACAGAGAAAATATATGTATAGCTTGAAAAGTAACAATCCCTCAGGGTTGCAGTCCCACCAAGAGAAAAAGAAAAAGAAAAAAGTAGCAGTTGCAATCTGAACTGTCAACATTGTAGCCAAGAAAAGACCCACTATAACAATAGAGAAAGCGAGATTGGAGACAGAACATCTTAGTTGAAGGAGTCTGGACCTACAAGAAATATGTTTGAGAAAGATTCAGAAGAAATTCTAGGTAAGACAAATTATCCCCGTTCCTCAAATGACATGCTGGCAGTTAAATTATTAAATGCTTATTTGGGCCAAGCAGAAGAACTCGTGAGGGCAGAAATCTTTTCTTGTTCACTGCTGGATCCTTAGCACCTAGCAGAGTGCTTGGCTCTAGTAGGTGCTCAGCAAATATTTGTTGAATGACTAAATGCATGAATGAATATGATGGGGGAAGAACAGGGCAAGAGCAAGGGGAGATCGCGTTTGTGAGCATTTTGCCCATTTGTGAAAGTATAGGTGATTTTTTTTTCCTGGATTTTTTCCTTCTGCAGACCTATAAAGCAAAGTGCATCATAGATACCCTCTGGTTTTTATGCTGGGAAAACAGAACGGTTTTCTGTTGGTTGTAGGCTGCTACATGTTTTGATTCTAGTAACAATATGGCAGGGTTAAGGTCAACTTTGTAGTATAATCTGGTGCCTGTTTTTGATAGATATCATGAAAATAGATACTTATTTTCAAGATGCTCAAACAGATGATTAGGCGAAAGCTCTGGCAAACCTTGAAACAAGAAAAAGGAAAGGTTTTCCCACTTCCACCTCGCATTCCTGTACCATCCTGCAGAGTTTCCTGCAACCCCACACCTCCTTGTTTCACCCTTTTTCCTGGTCTAATCCTTGCCTGTGCTGTCAGTCTAGCAAGGAGGCCGTTCTTGAGAAACCCACCCCCCACACGGTGCTCCCCAGCTCCTCTCACGGGGCTGGCGTGATTCGATCAACAGCAGGCAGAGCTGGCCCAGGGAAACAAGAGCTTGGCTTAGAGTCCCAGTGCCCTCCTGCTGGAAGGGCCCTCGAGAGAGTTCTTCACACCCATCCTCCCTCAACTGGCTGGACACTAGAAGAATGTGTAGGAAAACAAACTCCTGGCTGAATGAATAGAGGATTAAATGAATGAGAGATGAGTTCACTCCTCCAGAGTCTCCATCATCCCACTCGAATAGAAAGCTAACTTTGAAGCCACTCTGTTCTCCATGGCACGATTTTGTATATACTCAGCGCTGGAATATGGTTGCCATCTGTGGCCGGTGCATAGGACTAAGGAAGCACTGGGGTGAGTAGGAGGGGGCCAGGAGGGAAGAAAAGAGACACTTAAAACGAGCTAATGATCTCCTTTGTGTTGGAGTCTAGGTTTCAGAACTTCAGTCCTATACTTCAAGAACAAAACACCAGTGTGCCTTAGACCACACCAGGCGCCGGTACATCAGATAAAACCTGCCCTGTGTGGTGTTCAGCCACTGAGCCTCAAGAAGTTCTGAAAGTGAAATTAAAGGAGCAAACTGGGGAAACTGAAAGGAGTAAAAGCTTAGGGAAAAACACAATCAGGAGGGCTCCGCAGATACGCGTCTTTGGGGTTACCGTAGTTCAAAAATGAATCTACTAATTAAAGAGTTGGAAAATGCCATCAATCCCAGGAATTTAAGGATCTTTAGAAGAAATGAGATACTTCTCCATACACTCGGAGCACATTGTGATCCTTTAGTGGAATCTCAGGGTGCGAGTGACCTGGCTATTGTGTATTGCTGCGCATTTCAACGGTTGATTGAGAGTTACAGACAGCTGTACTAGAGTCATGGGCGGGTGGTCTTTTAAAAAACAGAAAAAAAGCTGTAAAGCAAAGTCAAATAAGACCAGAGAACATCTCTGAAAGGCAGTGAATAGTTCACACAGCTTCCTAGTTTCCCTGATATTATCTGTATGAATTGTTGGTTATGGTACAGAATGATATTGATGATCTATATACTGAAATCACATGCCAGGGAACAATAATTAAGCTGAGGGTATATACACTAGAGGGAAAAATTATTATGGTAAAGTTAACTTTGCTTTTGAAAAAGGTTAGCTAGGGCAGCCTGGGTGGCTCAGCAGTTTACCACCACCTTTGGTCCAGGGCATGATCCTGGAGACCCGGGATCGAGTCCCACGTCGGGCTCCCTGCATGGAGCCTGCTTCTCCCTCTGCCTGTGTCTCTGCTTCTCTCTCTCTCTCTCTGTGTCTCTCATGAATAAATAAATAAAATCTTTAAAAAAAAAAAAGAAAAGAAAAAGGTTAACTAGTTAGTTAAGCACCACATTTGAAGGCAAATATTGTTATATGTTTAGCAGTAGTTCTATTATATCAAGTTTGAGGGATTTACAGGGTAGGGAGATGGAAATCCTTTTGGCCTTGCAGGGAAAGAATCTCATCAGGGATATATATAATGTATGTTTAGAAGCATTGACAATCCTAGACATGCACAAATCACTTATGAGAGCACAAAGTGATAGCCCAGCAGTGCATCACGCTTGGTGCCTTAGAGTGGTTGAATCAGTAAATGTTTATTGGCTGCATGTGTCTGGCCTGGACTTTCTGTGTCTGCCATCAGTGACAAGACACACACCTGTGACTCAACAACAATTAGAATATTAGTACCACCCTAAAAATCTGTCGGGTATACAGTTTCTTTTCCCAGGAACCCTACGTGCCTCTATATTTGCATCCCTGTTAAGCATAAGGATCTTCATTTTACAGGTGGGATAACTGGTCTACAAAGAAATAATTTAATTCTTTGTCTTTAAATATGGAATGATTCATAGTCATTATATGACCCAACTCAATGTACTGTTTTTTTCCACATTATTTTAGGTTTCCGAGAAGAGAACGTATTTTATCTTTCTCATTATTATTTTTAATTGGTTTTCAGAAAAACTGAGATAAAAACAGAATCTAACAAATATCCCATGGAGATATTTGGTGTTCTCTTTTCTCTTGAAGAATAAATTAAGACCTTCTCTGCTCCTCTCTCCTGGCTCTCTATGCAGATAGTCAAAATCCCATGCCAATTTTCAAACAAATAGGAGCTCATTCTAAAAGCTGGATCACAGTCCCCTCTGTTGAAGAAATGGCCTTGTAAATAAATTCTGTGTAGAACTTGCAAAAGTTATTTTGGTTCTAAACCTTACCAATTTTACCTGAGCATTTAAAACGGTACCAGTATCTGACCTGGTTGTAAGTTCAATAATACATTTATACCTAGTATGTGAAAGGCCAAAGAGAAACCTAGTGTCTAATTCCCACTGGTGACCTACAGTAAATAGTGTGTATTTACTTATTTACTTTGTAAATGAGGACACCCAGTGGCCACCAAGTGAAAATATTCTAAACAATCTCTGACACTGTTTATGCAAAAATGCATGCCCAGGTATTAAAGCTGATTGGTAGATATCTCTGTAACGTCTGCGAGCAAGCAATTTAGCGTCCCTAAATTAGGCAAGAGGGGTGGGAGTTTGGCCTAACCATTTTTATGTCACATCAGAGATTGGTCGTCTCTTCTCACTTTGGGTTATAAGTTATGGCTCTGCTCTGAGCCCCACTGACTCCTCAGCTGACAGGAGGACCTAATGAACTGTCTCTTGGGTGAAATGGAATCCAGGAGATGAGGACAGTAAGGCCTGTGTCAGAAACCGTAGTTGAATGAGCACAGTTTGTGAGAAACTCAGTGAACGCGTCAAAACCCAACTGCCTTAGACCTTAAATTCATACTGGAAATAGAACTATGGCTATTCCCTGATGAGAGACAGTAGGTGGTAAAGGAGAGGGAGAAGAGCATTACCCAGAACTTCAGAGACAGAAAGACCCCCTGGGACTATAACATGCAGACATATCTCCAAGAAAAAATGCTGCCGGAAGTTCCCAGCTACATTGTCAGCATGTTTGGCCAGTTCAAGGGAGACTTGATCAAACAGATACTCAGTTAGGACCTACTCAATGTTAGGTAGTGTGAAGGCTCCAAAAATTCGTAGTTGCAGCTATAGTTAGAGCAAGATAAAGTACTAGCCTTCGGGAAGCTTGGAGTCTTCTTATAGACATAGATAAGTGCGAATGAAAAGAGACTAATCAATCATGTACTGAATTATGTGGTCCATGCGTAAGATGTTCGGATTTATTCCTCAGCATTCGGTTGCAGGAAACATTTCCTTGCATTTCTAAAGCAAATTTAACCTGAGGCTGCTATCGTGAAGTTAGAAATTTCATGAAGCTTCAGGCTCCACTCCCTTCCCCAGACTTGTGCAGGACTCGTTAATTCAAGGGAGAGGTCAGATCCTGAGTCAGTAGTGGTCTCCATCATCTACATTGGTGGTCTACCGGACCAAGACCTGGGTCCATCTGACTACTAGTCACTACTGCATTAGCTGTATTTAGAGATGCCCCTCCCAGTGGTCCTTGCCCCCAAATCATCACTTTTCCTCTAGAGGCAGTGCCTTTTTCTGTCCAGCCTCCAGAAATGTACCAAGAACTTACCCAATTACAGTTGTGTGTAAGCAGAGACTTCAAACTTTATTACCTTCCCCATTTGAGGGGTAGTTGAGTATTTTTCTCCCCTGTCAGACTACCTCAGTCTAACTCCAAGGCACCAGTCACACCCACTTCTCCCTAGAAAGGGCCTAGCTTAATTCTCTTTAGAAGGCCTAGATTCCAAAAACAAAGCCCTCTGTCTCAGGGCTTTGTCTTTAAGGCGTAGCTTCTGAGTCAGACTCTGAGGCCACGACTTCCTTAGCCTTTCTTAATTGCCGTATTGTTAGGAAAGTCTTCTCATTCAGTTGGGGGGGGGGGGGGGGGGGGTGGAGACCAAAAAAGAAATTAATGTTTCAATCTATTACCTCATCAACCAGTTGGAACTAAGAAAAGAGAGAACTCAGGATGGACTCCAGTAATCAAAGAAGGCTCCACAGAGATGGAAGAACTTTGAGTAGGGTTCTCGAATGGTACCTAAGGGTTAGTAAGTACAGAAAGCACAGTATTTTAGAACACAGGACAAATTCAACAGGAGAAGAGAATTAAGAATAAATGGATAAATGCAATACATGCAAAGGATGGCAAGATGTCCAATTCCTTATATTAGTGCGGAGATTTTATTCGGGGGAAAATGAGAAAATGAGATCAAACCAGTGACATAAGATGAGATCATTAGAATGTTTCCTATAGCTATAGAAGGCTCTTACAGCTTAATATCATTTTTCCTATGATATGTAAATAACAAAAATATTTAATGAAAGAACACATAAAGAATACAATAAAAATAAAATAAAATGAAATATCTTAGTCCTTATTAGAATAATTATACAGTATGCCTTCTGCTTCATTTACTTAACCAGTGTCTCCCAAGCTTTTGAGTTCCAACAACATTTATCTAGGCTCTTCATCTTAGCATAAGCCAGAAGGACTTACATCTTATTCTTTCTTAAAGAAATCCTGTGCTTGGCTTTATAATGGATCATCCTAGGTGGGCTGTTGAGATGTAGTTTCAGCTACTTGTCTTAAACTAGCCCACATCAAACCACCTCTGTGCTTCTCACTTCACTAGTAATCCAGAAAAACAAATTTACCTTTTTCCGTGGCTCTTCCTTGTTGCTTTGAGATAGAAGGCTTTCATTTTTTTCAGTAAAACAATCTATCATGGCTCAAGCCCATGCCCTCTATAGAGAAGTAGTGTAGCCCCTTCTACCGACAAACAGAACTATGCTTGAAAACCAGTTGTCACATTGGAAGTAACTTATTTTTTCTAGGAAGACATAAGCAAAGAGAACATTTGAACGTAAATCTGAAGATCTGCTTCAAAAGCAGTCTCAAAACAGTGCAGCAACAGAGGACCAAAGGAAGTTCTTCTGTGGATTGGGAAGCCCTGTGATTATTTTAGTAAAAAGGTTTTTTTAAAACGACGCTATGGGGTTCTGTTTTCTCAGTCGTTGAAGTTCAGATAAAAGTTTTCCCAAAGTCAAAAAAATTAATTTCTTACCTAACCATACTTTAACAACCAGTTGATATTTCCCAAAGGAATGTCATTCCTGGGAGTTATGCTGATCTTTGAACTCACTAAAGATAAAACTTTGTTTTTCCTTTAAGATAAGCATATGATGGTATAGAGAGCAAAAGAAAAACAGACTAGTAAGTAAGAAGATGCTGGTTTTTATATAAACACTTTTAAAATGTATAATTTCTTTTCAAGCAGAAAAAAAAAGGACCGAACTTATTAACTGTACATTTGAATATAAAGATTCTTCTTAAGGCCTATCCAAAGCAAAGTTCAAACTGCATACTTTCACCGTGAATTTAAGTAGATCCTTTTGTTCATTTTTGTATCCCACCCACGGATGCAGCATCTCTGTGTTTTTGTTCCCCAGATTTAGTGAACAAAAGAAAAGGTTACAATAGGGCAGCAGCTAAATTTGTAAGGAAAGAGCTTTATAAAAAAAAAAAATCAAACTCCTAAAAGGTGTCTCAAAAGGTTTATGATATAAGAGGATTTAAAGGCATCAACCTCAGATTTCATTGACTTTCCTCCTTAGTCCCAGCAGGTCCTCTCTCCTCAAGAAGAAACCATTTCATTTCAGCTTCAGAATGAGGGCATAGGTGTCTTTTAGAATGTTGTCTAGAATTATAGCTGTCCAATGCCTTTGTTCCCAGAGTTAAAACTTAGCTTTCACAAGCTGTACTATAAGAGAATAAAGAAGGTATTTGAACATTCAGTGTTTTATGCCACTGGAATCAGATGCTCAAAGTGTAGAAATTCATAAGGCATGTAGCTTGATAATACCCCAAGCTGAAGGTTTAACTTATATTTAGAATGGGTTCCATAAAGTTGATGTTCAATTACTTCTTGATTGTTTGATTATATCCTCACCTCATAACTAAAGGGATTTCAATTGGCTTAAAAGAATACTCAATACATTAGTGAATATATAGGAAAATATACTTATACATAACTATAAAAAAGAAATCAGCCTTGAAGTAAAATAAGGAATTGACATTTGAGTGAGGCTAAGGAGTAAATTTTACTTAGAATAGCATACCATGAGGTTCCATATTGTTGCAAAAATGGAATCTAAATTTTGATTCTGAGCTCCAGGTATGATTTTCACAGGGTCCACAAAGATAAAAGTAGAACCAGCTTTTCCTGGGCAACGAGGTCTGAGAGAAGCTGATTGATTAATATACATTTCAAATGTCAAAGGTCCTTATCGATGAATTTCTTCCACTTTTTTTTTATTTTTTAAAGATTTTATTTATTTATTCATGAGATATATATAGAGAGAGATAGAGGCAGAGACACAGGCAGAGGGAGAAGCAGGCTCCATGCAGGGAGCCCGATGTGGGACCCGATCCTGGGTCTTCAGGATCACACCCTGGACTGAAGGTGGTGCCAAACCGCTGAGCCAGCTGGGCTGCCCTCTTCCACTGTTTTAGATTTCAGATCATCTATGGCCTTCTGGATCCATTTACACAAGGGTATTCTCAGTAAATGCTTCACTCATGAATTGGTGAAAATTCAAGTGACCCCCAAAACAACTGCTTTCATATCAGTTGTATTCACAATGCTAGATGCATAGTCAGGCACTTCTTAGTCCCTGCTTGGAGGTAACAGACTGAGTGTGGAATCAAGCAAACCAAAGGCCTGGGCTCTGAGGGAGACTGTGACAGCCTCCAGAGCCTAGTAAAAAAGCTTCCCTGGGACTTTTCCTTTGGCCCTGAAAATCCTACCGGTATTATCAGTCTCTTCCTATCCATGAGACAAAGCATAAAGCTTACTTTTTGGTAGAGTGAAGAGAGTAGAAGGACGACAAGAATGGAGACTTGGTCCAGATTTGGGGATGGGCCTGAAGATCATGGGGCAAATGTATTCCTAGTTCACAATTTTGCCCCCTTGTTCACCATTCTTGAAGCTTAGGAAAACTGAATGGTATAGCAGAAAGAAAGAAGGAAGAAAGGAGTGAGGCAGGGGGGAGAGAGGAAGTAAGGAAGGGAGGGAGGGGCGAGAGAGGGAGGGAAAGAGGGGGAGGGGAGGGAGGGTCACGAAGGGAGAGAGAAAAACAAAGAAAGAAAAGCCAACTGCTGGGGCACCGGGGTGGCTCAGTGGCTGAGCATCAATCTTTGGCTCAGATGGTGATCCCGGGGTCCTGGGATCAAGTTCCTCATCAGGCTCCCCACAGGGAGCCTGCTTCTCTCTCTGCCTATGTCTCTGCCTCTTTCTGTGTCTCTCATGAATAAATAAATAAAATCTTAAAAAAAAAAAAAAAAAGCCAACTTCCATTTTGGAAGTACTACAGAGCTTTCAGGTGAACTCTATCGTGTTGGCTAGATTAGAAGTGCATATTAAGTTAAAAAAAAAGAAAGAAAAGAAAAGTGCATATTAAGTTTATATTTTTAAATTCAATTTATACCACAATGTCTCATTGTTAACAGTCAAAAAACATTAAAGGATGTTTCCTAGTTCTTCCATGGATCTGTGTTAACTGTCAAAGGGGATCCACTCTGATAAAAACCTGTGGTTGGCCTCACCAACTGTCAAACTATCTAGCTCTGTTACATTCCTCCAGGTGTCAGCCAACATTAGTACTTTATCATCTACATTCCTGTTCTCTTTTTTCTCTCTTCCTTTTCAATCCTCTTTTTATTTTTAAACCATTCTCTTCAGAAAGGTAACTGCTGTCATTTTGGCTAAGACTGTTGAGTTTATCACATAAATTAGCATCCGATCAGCCTCAGTACATGGGAAGTATCAGCCCGCTAGGCCTGCTACATCAGATGCAGGATGAGGCAGCACCAGTTTCCAGAGGCTCTGATTACTCAGAGTGGTTAAGAGCAGCCTAAGGAGAGATACTGGATCCTCAATTCATGGGTCTCAATTTGGGAGGAGGAGGGAGACACAGACCTCTTAGAGATTCTAATGAAAGACACTGACCTTATCCTATGAAAGTAGAAACATACCCATTCATGAAAACATGTGGACACTCCTACTAAAGTCCAACACACGTACTTCCCAAGGACCTTTTAGTACTTACACTATACTCCCGAACAAATGAAAGTTCATTATGTGTATGAATGAAAGTTCAAGGAATAGGAAAGACAAACCCAAGTACAGTACTGAGATCATAGAATGGTGTTATAACCACTTTAAGCAAGTTAGAAGGTTGACTATCTCTATCCTTCTAAAATAATAACCATTTACTACAAAAGTATATATAGCCTGTTTCCAATATTCATAGGTGGTGTCCTTCAGAAAATATGTTTGGAAGTCAAATTGCTGAAAGTTGAACAATTGATTTATGTTGTATGAGAATAATTCTGTTACCAGTGCTAAAAAAGAAAAGAAGGGGGAAAAAAGAAAACAGCCTCTAATGGTTCCTGTACCTTGGGCTTAGATGACTGGGAAGATAGAGGACAACTCTCACTCACCGGGAGACAGCCCAAACACCCCCACACACACACACCCAGGAGTGGGTACATAACACAGTGCAGCTGATGACCCTCCCACGGTCCCCACTTCCAGGAGGCAATGACAGCTGGGCTATGCTAGGTGTATGGAGCCAAGATGAGAGAAAGAGTCTTGTTATACAACCTGCCACCTTTTGTTTGTGTGTTTTCCCCAGTGCCCCCGGCCACCCTCCAAATGATACTGGCAGGCCGGTTCATGGACCCAGAGGCAGTCCCGCAGGATCAGCCAAGAGGATCCTTGCTTGTGTTCAGGATAGGAATCAAACACAAGCCAACAGGAGGTGAAAGCAGAGTTAACTGAAGGTATAGAGAGAGTGCAGGTTAGAGACAGAATGTCTGGAACAGTCAGAAAGGAAAGGAGGGAGTCTCTTCTTCACTTAGAGTCTGGGGGTTTTTATTGACAATTGTGGTCTGGTGTCTGTGTCCTCTCAGGCATCCAGAAACTGGTCAGAACAAGGACAGAGTCCAGGTGTCCATCATAAGTGACTTATTCTCTAGAGCCAGGGGGTCTTGGCGTCGATATGTCTAGCGCCGGTGGTCTGGAATATGCACATGATGGCCATGCCTGGTCACTCCTTAGATGTTATCTGTTGTGCTGGAAGCCTCCAAAGAAATCATTAACTCCTTGTCCCTTATAAGGAGGACATACATGAAGCCATGTGTAGGACAGGGGTGTAGGCCCTAACAAGATTTAGAAGCAGGAAAGGGAGCCAAAAGCAGGTTTTTATGGAGTCCTTCAGTTTCTCTGTCTCATAAGGATTGTGAAGATGCCAGTGAGATAGAAAGTATGTGGAGGGACATGTGCTTCAGATGGTGAAAGCTGTGAGCAAGAAAGCTCTATCCTCCCATCATGCAGAGGCTCTGTAGTTGACCACCACCCCTGCACCCTGCATGTAGGCCAAATGGATATGACCGAAGTCTTGGCCCTGGCAGGGGCAACAGATGTAGATCTGGGGAGGAAGGGACCTGAATCTTCCCCAGGAGAAGAATGGGTCTTTTCGACCATGACCCACTTGGTACGTAACACCAACACACAGTAGCTTAGGACCATCACTAATCACCTAATATATGAGAGAGCAACCTCAGCACGATAATGGTATTGGTGTGCAATGTGGGAAAGAGTGGGATATGAGAGCGTGGGCTGGGGAGGCCTGGCCACCCTAGCCCTAGTTTGTGAGCTGACCCACTTACCTCATGTGAGCCTGGTGACCCAGATTGAATGCTCAAGGGCTTTTCGGCCCTGCCATTTGACTTAGACGTGTTGACTTGACCGAAATTCATGTGGGTTTTAATTTGAGAGCTGGTGTTTCCTCCCAAATCACAGAGACTTCAAATTCCCGTCTCCCTCTGTAGCACCTCACCCTTGCACTGGTCTCATTTTATATATCCGGGCTGAGAAAGGACTAGATTTCACACCTAATTAAAGGAGATTGTATTGCCTGCTGTTTCCTTTCTTGTTCATTTTCCCTTGTGCACAAGCAGCTTTTCATTCTCATGCTAAGTCCTATCCCCCCCGGACACCCGCAGTTGAGGAGACAGGCAGGAGCTGGGTTCCTGCAAGGCAGAGCCAGGCCCTCCACCGCCTCTTTCGCTGCACGCCCATTTCTCCTTCGGTACTCACCCTGGGTCCGCCCCATCCGCATTGTGCAGGCTCACAGAACACTCATTCAGGATACATGACCACTCTCGGTGGTAGGATTCCTTGCGTGTTTCCAGTGAATGCCATCTCAGGCTGACTGTATTTTCACTCTAGTGGAAAGGAGGTCAGTTATTATTTTTAAACACACAGAACCATTGTCATCACTCTTTTCATTTTACCCCATCAGTTCTATGTTCAACACCACCTTGGGGTATTTTTGGGGTGAGGCGATGTCCCCAAATATACATAATCTTTGTAAAGTTGTATGGTTTTGTGGAGTTGAGAGGGTGGTTGGTGTTTTCTTTTTCTTTCTTTCTTTCTTTCTTCCTTTCTTTCTTTCTTTCTTCTTCTTCTTCTTCTTCTTCTTCTTCTTCTTCTTCTTCTTCTCTCTCTCTCACTCTCTCTCTCATTCTTTTTTTTTGAATAGCCCAAATGCCTATTCAGTGCCAATCTAAGAAAGAATGGAGTCAGCATTTTCACACCATTCCTTCCTATACAGTCCCTGAATAACCATCTAATCAAGATTTGTTTTCAATGGGGAACAAATCTTCTACAGTAGAGTATTTCAGATTTATTCCATTGGAATCTATACATTAATGCCCATTGGATGAAAGGACCTGCTTTACAAAAGCCTGGACATTGCCTTGCTGTGGCAGAAACTTTTTCCCACTGTATTAGTGCTAAATATAAAAGAAAGCCTGGGAAAGAATTGCTTCAGCATTGTGTGCAGGAGGAACCAGGCGTGCTTGAATGGAAAGGCAGGGTCCCCCATCGCATCTGTACCCGTATCAGCAAAGCCCATTCAGCCTTTCATAGCTGCTCACTGCCGTGTGGGACCAGTGTACTCGGGGAGATGTTTAAAATTGTGTCTATAAAAATCTAACTAGGCTTGTCTCGGGTCAGGTTGTACATGTGTGCAAGTTTGAGTTTTAAAAACCGTCTCTGTGGTTTCTAATGAAGTTGGTGACAGTACTGCAATAATCATAATTGAGGCTATTTAACAACTTTTAGTGATTATCTCTATAGGGTTACCTGATTGTTTAGATAGACTCGACCAAACAAGCACTTTCAATTTTTCTCATGAGATTTTAAGTGTGTGTGTGTGTGTGTGTGTATGAGTATGTGTAGTATGAGGACAGCTTTTGCTGTTGACCATTTCCTACTCTAGAGCAACCTCTATCATCACTTTCAGTGTTTTTATCTTTTCTTCTATGTCCTGAGGATTAGGATGGCCTTAGATCCCTAGGCAATCCGAGTTTCATCCTTCAGTGACCCAGTGTTATGCAGTGAGAAAAGCATCAAGGGGTGTGGGTTCTAATCCCAACCCTGCCTCTTACTAGCTGTGTAAAATTTAGGATAAGTCACTTCAACACTTTGATCTCCTCAACCTTTTTCTTACATCAAATAATAATAATAGGACTTGTCCTAAAAACATAAGTATGGTTTTAAGGAAAGACTAAGATGTTGTATGTGAAAGAGTTTTGCATGCTATGAAATGTTATGTGGATATTACTGATTATGATACTTGTCATAGAGTTTCTTCCCAGAATTATCAGAAAGAAGACGACTTTTCATCACAAGCGACAAGCCTAGTGATATTGCTGTGACTGGGCTAAGAGCAAATGTATGTTTAAAGAGTGTTTTCACCTGTGTGGAAAAAAGTTACTTAATAAATCCATCCTACTCAGAGATGGTGACTTTATTAGAGACTCAACCAATTTTAGTGCTTACTGTTTTACTTAAATAAAAAAGACTTCAGTGATAGTAAAACTGTATATAGAAAACTCTACGTTTTAGTGCCAGGACAAGTTGTTTGATCTCTTGCATTGTTCCATTTATAAACTAAAAAAAAAAAAGTCTTTTAAGTTAGATTTACTGAGACTACATTGATGTCCCAAGGCCTAGAAACATGAACACCATGCTGATTCAAGGGTAGGTGTAGAAGCAGCTGGAGAACATATTGAATAGACTTTTTTACACAGCTTTACAGTGGATCTATGGACACCTAAGGGCCAGACTTCATTTGGGGCAAAACATGCAATGCAATGAAGCAGGTAAGAGTGTGAACTCTAGAGCCAGACCCCCTGGATTCAAATGCCAGCTCTACCACCAATTGCCTCTGTGGCCTTGAATGGGTTTCTTAATTTGTCCAGCCTCAGTTTTCTCATTTGAAAAATGGGGATAGTAATAATACTACCTACATGATAAGGGTTGCTGTGATGATTAAATAAAATAATATGTTAATACATGGTAAGCGTTAAATAAATGAGGGTTTACTCTTGTTGTTCTCATGCTCTATGTGCATGGGGGACTCAGCAAGAACTTAGAATTTGGTCTGCTGATTGATTTCCTGAATACCTTCCTGGGTTATTGGGGCCTTCCTCTGGGGCTGTACTTTGTATTAGCACAGTTATAGAGGATTCACCATGATTCTTTAATCTGGCAATGACAATTTGCTTTTACAACAGTGAAAAAAAAAACACCTAGAAACTGTAGCCCATTGCAATATTTTAGGCACATCACAGACCTAATGGAAGTCAGGACAAGAAGGAATTCTCTTCTGTAAAAATATTATGCAAATCATATGACTGAAAGTGAGCATAAGAGCCTCTAGGCATGTCTTAAGGTAACTGGATATGTGTGAGGCTGATTTAATGTAAAGATGGGAACAAAGGAAATAAATGAGTATATGAAAGGATGCGGCCGCACCTACTGAGCTCAGACAGCATGCAGAGATTGAGTGCAGCAAGGTAGAGCTGGTGTGGTTCCGACTCTCTTGAACTGGTCCTCTCTCCTAAGGCAGAGGAGAAAGAACCTGAGGAGGTGGGCATTCCTCCCATCCCTCAGATCATTACCTCTGGGGGCTGCTCCTCGCAAGACACAGGGATGCCCGGTCACAGGCCAACAATCAGTGTTTGGGCCACCCTGGTTGTGAAAGGCCCACTTGCGTGGCCTCTCTCAAGGTGACTGTTCACCTACGAAGGCAAGAATGGGGAATCTAAGTGAAGAATGGTTCAGAAAGAGGGATTCTTTAGAGCCATTTGAGAAGTGAAGTAGAAAAATAGGAAAGCCCTCAAACTTAGTGGTATAGCCACCCATTTTAATTCTCAGTCTGCAATCCAAATGTAACCATTTTCCCCCGTGTGCAGAGCGCTGGGTGTTAGGGTGGCAATGGGTCAGGCTATGGACAGCCTCCGCATAGCTGACTGTTGTTGCCTTCCCACTGGGAGTCCTTTGATACTTCCCTGGAGCAAGTGCATAGAACACGGTATTGCCTAGGGTGATCATACAGCCCATTCCTGGTTTATTCCTGCTGTCCTCACCTAATTATGAACAGTGCTCCCTTTCACTCACAGAAGTGCCCAGCTGGAACTCTAAATATGATCACCTAGGATACTAAAGTCTCCCAGGTCAGTGCTGCCATGTCCGACCTTTTTAAACACTCCTTCCCCGTTCAGCTTCAGGAAATGCAGAAAACGACCCATGTCACATACCACCACTCTAGAAAGTCCTCAAACAGGTTGTCAGAGATGCCAAGAAGAGTGTGTAGATACAGAGATCAGTGGGTGAGTGCCGCTTTAGCTCACAGGCTGCAGCCTATAGCCTGTCCCTCAAGTGGAAGACATGGTGACAGCTGTTTGGTGGATATCTTAGTGTGGATTGGATTTTCCGAGGGTTTTTGCATACATGATGTGGATTCGGAAATAGACATATAAACTAATAGGAAGGGAGTCAAATTTTTGAACTATGAATATTGTTGCTGTCTATGGATAAAATCAGAAACTGTGGAAACCTGGGGAAAATACAAGCCTTCCCAAAGGACCTCAGCTTAGACCTGCGTAAGGTAGAAGTAGAGCGTTCCATGAGAACCTGTCTTCCATTTGTTTCTCGGGTCTTGTGTGCTGAAGCTGTAGGAAGAGCAGGCAAGTGACCCATCTGTTTATTAGGCTGTCCTACTTCAACTGGCAACCCTGGCTGCAGCTCTAGGGCATTAATAGAGATTCGATACCGAAAATAGCTGGGGTATTGTTGGAGCCAAATTGAAGGCCTTTTTCTCATAGGCGGTCATCCCGGCAGCCCGATCCCCGTGCAAGGCATGTCCATCTCGCCGCAGAGCCCGCTTGTGTGTGCGAGGTCTGGGGTGGGGGTGCTTCCAGGAGCCATGAGTGTAACCCACCTGAGACCTGGGCGTTAGGCATGCAGTCAGCTAGCTCTGACCCACACACCCTGTCTTGTGTCTTCTGTCTTGCCACCGTGCAGGTGACATCAGTTGCAAGGGGATGACCGAGCGCATTCACAGCATCAACCTTCACAACTTCAGCAATTCCGTGCTCGAGACCCTCAACGAGCAGCGCAACCGTGGCCACTTCTGTGACGTGACGGTGCGCATCCACGGGAGCATGCTGCGCGCACACCGCTGCGTGCTGGCAGCCGGCAGCCCCTTCTTCCAGGACAAGCTGCTGCTGGGCTACAGCGACATCGAGATCCCGTCCGTGGTGTCAGTGCAGTCGGTGCAAAAGCTCATTGACTTCATGTATAGCGGCGTGCTGCGCGTCTCGCAGTCGGAAGCCCTGCAGATCCTCACGGCCGCCAGCATCCTGCAGATCAAAACCGTCATCGATGAGTGCACGCGCATTGTGTCACAGAATGTGGGTGACGTGTTCCCGGGGATCCAGGACTCGGGCCAGGACACGCCACGGGGCACCCCCGAGTCCGGCACATCGGGCCAGAGCAGCGACACCGAGTCGGGCTACCTGCAGAGCCACCCGCAGCACAGCGTGGACAGGATCTACTCGGCGCTCTATGCGTGCTCCATGCAGAACGGCAGCGGCGAGCGCTCCTTCTACAGCGGTGCGGTGGTCAGCCACCACGAGACGGCCCTGGGCCTGCCCCGCGACCACCACATGGAGGACCCCAGCTGGATCACGCGCATCCACGAGCGCTCGCAGCAGATGGAGCGCTACCTGTCCACCACCCCCGAGACCACGCACTGCCGCAAGCAGCCCCGGCCCGTGCGCATCCAGACCCTGGTGGGCAACATCCACATCAAGCAGGAGATGGAGGACGACTACGACTACTATGGGCAGCAAAGGGTGCAGATCCTAGAGCGCAACGAGTCCGAGGAGTGCACGGAAGACACCGACCAGGCGGAGGGCACTGAGAGCGAGCCCAAGGGCGAAAGCTTCGACTCGGGCGTCAGTTCCTCCATAGGCACCGAGCCTGACTCGGTGGAGCAGCAGTTCGGGCCCGGGGCGGCGCGGGATGGCCAGGCCGAACCCGCCCAAGCCGAGCAGGCCGCAGAGGCTCCTGCCGAGGGCGGCCCGCAGCCGCACCAGCTCGAGACCGGTGCCTCCTCCCCGGAAAGAAGCAACGAGGTGGAGATGGACAGCACGGTCATCACCGTCAGCAACAGCTCCGACAAGAGCGTCCTGCAGCAGCCTTCGGTCAACACGTCCATCGGGCAGCCATTGCCAAGTACCCAGCTCTACTTACGCCAGACAGAAACCCTCACCAGCAACCTGAGGATGCCTCTGACCTTGACCAGCAACACACAGGTCATTGGCACAGCCGGCAACACCTACCTGCCGGCCCTCTTCACTACCCAGCCCGCGGGCAGTGGCCCCAAGCCTTTCCTCTTCAGCCTGCCACAGCCCCTGGCAGGCCAGCAGACCCAGTTTGTGACAGTGTCCCAGCCTGGCCTGTCGACCTTTACTGCACAGCTGCCAGCGCCACAGCCCCTGGCCCCATCCGCAGGCCACAGCACAGCCAGTGGGCAGGGCGAAAAAAAGCCTTATGAGTGCACTCTCTGCAACAAGACTTTCACCGCCAAACAGAACTACGTCAAGCACATGTTCGTACACACAGGTGAGTGCAGGCTCCCCGTGGGGGCCTGGAAGCAGGCGGTGGGTGTGAGGGGGCCGTGAGGGGGCCGTAGGAAGAAGGGAGGGGCAGACAGCAAGGGGAAGGGAAGGTTTGGAGTCATCTTTCAGATTTGCAGGAGACCCCGCTGTCAGCCATCTTCTAGAAGCCCCAACAGTACCCCCATTGTAGGAATGAAGCATCCTGCCACCAAAGCTCAAAATGACAGAAACCCTAGGGAGAAGGGCCCAATGGGGAAAAGTCTGACAAAGAATCTACAGGCACAACATCCCTTAAATATGCTGAACTTTGCGATACATTCTTTGATTCTAGCTGTTTCGAACTGGAAAAGTCCTTGGAGATTATATACTCCAGTCACTTCATTTTACAGATCAAAGTCATACAGGCAGAACAGGGATGCGAGTTGCAGTGTGTAGTAAATTCTGTATGAACCATCAGCTTGAAGAGGCCACAACAAGGCTGATGCAGGCTTATGCTGTATTTGTGGTCCCTAAAATGAAGAAACGTGATAGTTTCACTCTATTTTCAATTGTTTATTCTCTTTTTGACATCTAGAGACCACAGTCTGGTCTGGGCACTACCTTTTCAAAAAACAGTAGACTGATTGGGACATATTCAGAGGAGTATAATCGGGATGCAAAGGGATGCAAAGCCATGGCGTATCATGGTTGAAGGTTCTAGGGCTGTTCAACCTGCAAAAAAGAAGACTCAGAGTGTCTTGTAAGCCACATCCAAGTATTTGAGCTTTGGGGGCAGCATAATATAGAAAGCTGGAGCTCTGGAGCCACATTGCCTAGACTCGCAATTAGACTTAGCCACTACTGATGTCTGTCACCTTTCTGTACTTGTTTCCTTGTCTATATAATGGAGATGGTAATAATATATCTCCCTTAGAGTATCGTCTTCAGGATTAAGTGAATTAATATATGAAACTCTTAAAACAATTCCTGGCACATAATCAGCACTCTATAAATGGTAGCTGACATTAGCACTGTTAGCTTTATTTAAATGGTTGGGAGGAGAGAAACATTAAGCTTGTCTTGGAGCAGGTAGAGCACTACTTGTCCACCACCCTTCAAAAGGTAGAACTGGACCAACGATTGGAAGCTATAAAGGAGACTCTTTCAACTAAATAAAAGAAGCTGCTCTAAGATAGGATAGACAGCCTCCAAAGGGATTGAGTTTCTATAATTAGAGGTGGTCAGAGAGAGAATGATCATTTCATAGGGATGTTGTAGCGGGGCCTCAGTCATTAGGTGACTAGTTGGGTGGGCTGGTGTTTCATCCCTGGATTCTGTGATTCTAGAGCTAAGATCTCCTGACTGCCCAGCTAGTGCACTTTTCCAGCTCAATTATGGAACATAGAAGTGAGAACTTCATGGATGCTCCTCCATATAAGTGACCACATATGAGATATGATTTCACATAGATTCTCTTGTATCTGAAAATACTTATCCCAGTGGTGATCCCCGTATTTGAAATTCCTATCATGAGCCCCTCTTCTGGTGTACCTCTGGTTCCAGAGCACCCCTGTTAAATGACAAATAAGTTGCCAAAAAAAATTACCTGCTAGAATTACAATGCATGAAAACAAATTAGTTCCTCCAAGCAACCTTGTTTCTCAGTTCAGCTAGCTGATGATAGGACATAAGGCAGATAAAAATTTAAGTTGGAAAATAGAATGGAAGGAAAACAACAGACACTGAGACAAGTACCCAACATGGAAGTGAACAACTAAAACAGAACATTCCTTACGATGCACTTTGCCTTCTTCACAGTCAACTTAAGACAGTAGGTAAATCTGTATGTGCCTTTGTGTGAATCAGTTGTTCTAAAGGAGGATGTTTTCACAACTCCAATGCAACACAGTAACTCACTACTGAATTCAGGAAGGAAATCAGGTAGTGATAAGTCACTATGTTTATTTAGGGTAAATGTGAATGTACTGATAACCTGAGATCAATCAAGGGCAATTTCCCATGTGGTATGGGCATCATCATCATCATTTGGTAAATTGACCAAATAGTAATATTTTTAGTTATGTGGCACTTTATGGTTTACAGAGCGCTCTCACATCGTTTGTCCTTTCTTCTTCTGAATTATTGTCATACAAACCATCAAACTAAATATTAGGGAGGAAAAAGAGACCATTTGTGGAAGTGTCTCATTAGCCAAAGTTCACTTTGCTGGTCTGGGATCCATAAACATTTCTATTCTCCCTCTCCCAGACCATGCATCTCATCCAGTAGACCTACATGGGTATAAAACTCACTTTTCTGTAAGATCACATACTGAAATAAGGCTGTAAATTTGCAACACAAAATTTTCAGTGCACTATCAAAAATTGTTTTTTTGCTATATAAACGCATTTATCCAGTGGATTCACTAAAGGATTCTGTGGTTAACCCAAATAACTAGATTTGCCCATGAGAAAACCAGTAATGGGTTTGTACATTTAGACCTCGTAGATACAAAAGTTATGAATAAAGTCATTTTCTAAATCTGAGTTATGCTCAAAGTGTAGCCTTCAGATTTCTAGTAAACTATGAAGGTCCTCAGTAAATCATGAAGGTTTTATATTGGTGTGTATAACATGGCAACATCTGGGAACAATTAATAATACACAGATATCACTTGAGCACCTCATTTAGAAGAAGAGACACTCTTCCCATTCACCCTGAATTATTTGGCAGTGGCAGTTTGGAAGGGCCATCTGTCTATCAAGACTTTTTTGTCTAGCTGAAGGAGTCCATAACCTAACAAAGTTAAAGAACAATTGGTCTAGATTTTTCAAAAGGCAAGACAGCCTGAACATATGGAAGTAATTCAGGACCTGGATTCACTGTGGCCTCCATTTCAAAACAGAGTTCTCTCCAATTTCTTGGGAAAACATAAAAAAAAAAAAAAAACCCAGAGCCTCCCAACTTCATAAGAGCCCAGTGAAAATGATAAAAATCCAGAGCAAAAAGTCTAAATGTTGGTCTGAAAAGATTCTAGAAAGTATTAGGGACACTTGGAAGGATAGGGATGGTTTCAGTATTCTCACCTATAACCTAATCTAAAAGAATCTTACTAAGAAAGAGTAGCTTGACAGAGCTAAAAGGAAGGAGATTTGGGTTCTCTGCATCACAGCTATTATGCATGCTACCTGGCTTTGCATTTCATTCACTCCAACATTTAACGTAAATAGTACTTACTATCCACAGCTGCAGGGAATCTATTCTGAGATGTGGACTCCAAATAAAATTCTGTGGAGCTCTGTGTTAATGATCCACATATTCACTGAAAGGAAGTATTTGAAACAAATAAGTAGGCTATTGTATTGACTTTGGAGCTAAGCTCTGCGGTAGAGAACCAGGCAGCCCTGGCTGTAATGCATATTCCATAATGATTATAACACTGAAACTTACAATGGGGACATAAGTGAAATTTATACTAGAATTCGATTATTTGGGTTCTGTTTTGATTCCTTTAATTGGCTGCATGGACTTAAGCAAGTCACTTAATTGTATAACCCTCAGTTTCTTTGAGTTTATAATGGAAAGAATAATTTTCCTCCCTTTTGAGTAGATGTAAAGGTATCATGCATTTAAGAGGTTTTCATAAAAGGTAAAGTACTAGTTAATGCTTAAAAAAACCCATCATCATTATTACCTGAGCCCCCTCCACCCAAGAGACACTGACTTTCTTTGCACTATCTCACATCTCTGAATAATAAGCTCTTGACAGATTTCCTTCCTCTACGGAATTCAAACGCTATAGCCACGTGATACTTCTTGGGTTTCCCCTGAACTTCCTTCATAACATCAGCATTTTTTTTTTTCACTTCTGAATGATTTTTTTTAAGAGTATAAGAAAATCCCTCACCTAACTACTTTCTCTACTCCCCAACAAACCACAGCGGTACTCCATTTCTCCCAGGAGTGTCTCAAGATCACTTTACTACGGCTTCATAAAAGTTGTGAGATACGAAACTAAGAGTTAAGGATGTATTTGAAAACAAGAGAGTCAGAGAAAAACAGATAACCCAAACCATCCTGTCATGGAACCAAGCGGGGCTCCTCTATGTCCCCTCCCCTCAAGAGAAAAAACAAAAGTCAAAAGAATGGGAAATAGAAGGGAAAGACAGAGGACACAGAAGGACAAGCTTTGGTGTCAATGTGGATACAGAAGGCAAGCAACAGGGAAAATTCAAAGATAACCCTGAAACAGTGGTTTTCACCACGTGATTCCCATTCCAGCAGCATACAGATTCACAGGCCCATCCAGACCTGAATCATCCATCCAATAATCTGTGTTTCAACAAGCTCTGATTCAGTGTAGGTTGGGAATCATTTCCCTAGACGGCTGGGAAAAGGCAAGGATAGCATCAGGTTGTTTGTGTTATGTAACATGGTTCTCTAAAATTCCACTCTTAAGAACATATGCATTTGGAAAAAGTAAACCAGTTGAAAATAACAGCTTGATCTTATCGTGGATAAGTTATAATATGGGGGCAAACACCTCATTTATGAGAAATGAGCTAAGTTTCTCAAACTGCACGAGTGACCACAGCAAATACGTGCCTTCTGGCACTTAGAAGTACTGACTTGTATTATCATTATGCAGTTGTCTCTACACCTTCCCATTATAATGTGAATTCTGTGAGCCAGAAATAACTGATAGGTAGATAGATAGCTGGAGATAAAGATAGTTATATATCTTATATATCAGCATACCCAGCATAATACCTTACATACGATGAACATTCAATAAATATTTGATCAGTGAATTAATCAAATGACCATGATGGCTTTGGAGGATTTATTTACCCCCAGGTATAGGGGATATTTATTACCCTCAGGTAATATATATATTTTATATATATATATTATATATTTAGGACATATGTATAGGACATCCAGTTAAATTTGAATTTTAGATAAACAACTGTATTTCTAAGCTAAGTATGTCCCATGCAGTCCCATTCATTGCTTTCCTGAAAGTCAGATTTAACTGGTGTCATGCATTTTATCTCGCAGTACTATCCAAGTAGAACTTTCTTTTAGGACCCAATCTTAGGACTTTTTGCTTTTTAACCTATATATGGGGGCACCTGGGTGGCTCAGTTGGTTAAGTATCCAACTTTTGATCTCAGCTCAGGTCTTGATCTCAGGGTCATGAGTTCAAGCCCTTTCCATGCCCAGTGTGGACCCTACTTAAACAAACAAACAAAAATTATAAATAAATAAACAAAATCTGAATATGAATACAGGCTGGCATATGTAATTGCTTAGCAAATACTTTTTGAGTAAGTGAATGAATGTTCAGAAATGTGGGCACACGTTCCAGGAGAATTTAATTCAAGGGACTTATACATAAATGCATTATTTTCTAGCAATACTTACATTTCTCTTTCTTTCTTTTTCTTTTTTTATTTGCTGGGGAATTTATTGTATCCTCATTTCTACTTGTGTTTTCTTCCCTAACGTGTGGTAGATGTTTGAGCGTTTTTCGGAATCATACTGTCAACAGCCCTGTTTATCAGTGACTGGCTTTAGTCCATTAGGGTCATCTGCATATATGATAATCTTGTGTGTTACTTTGAGAAGCTCAGCTCTTTCAGCCATGAATTTGATATAAAAAAATATGGGAATAATAGTAACATAACAAAAGTCAGAAATAGTGTAAAAATACTGAGATCAAGATAATAATGGGATAATCCTCATGCGGAATTTGGGCTATTAATTATATCAAGCCAGTGGAGTAATAAACAAATATCATATTATGAAGTAAGAGAGGCTTGTTTTTACCACTCTCTGAGTGACCTTCAATAAATTCTACAATCAACCTGAGCCTTAGTGTTTTTGCCACAAAATATATAGATCTTAGTAATTCCTACTTTACACAGTTGCTATAAGAATCAAATAACATTATTTCTGTGAAAGCACTTAATCACAAGTACTGTAAAATTATCAAAGCCATTTAAGAACATATATGTTATTAACATCCTAACATTTTGTCACATAATCCAGAGAGCCGGAAATCGTTAACAGGAGGAGGAGGTGATAATCTGGCTAAGCTGGTATCATCCTCTCATCTGTTACTGACTTTTTGGATGACCCTCAGGATGTTACTGTACCTCTTTAAGGGAGATCCCATCTTCTGAGGATATTAATGTCTACCCTGCTCATAAAGTTGTAAGAAAAATGAAGTAACGTAGATGAAGTTCCCTGAGGTCTTCAAATTCTGCCTAACACCAAACTGTTAGTTGTCACTGAGGCCAGAGATGTTTTGTGAATACAGTATGTCCCCCAGTAGGCAGTCCCACCCCCCCCCACCCTAATCAGCCTTACAGTCCCAGCTGGCACCAGAATCACACCTTCAGAACTGGAGAGAAAGGCTGGCCCTCAGTCACACCAGCCGCATCTCAGGAATGTAGGCCTCCCTTCAACTAGACTTCTCCAATGGAAAGCGGACTCTTCAGCCAGTGAAAGCTCTGCGTGGCTCTGAGCACCCTTCCATTCTTGCCACTGAAGCTTTCCCATTTTCTGTTGTAACCTTGATGTTCTCCATTCAAGGACTCCTGCTCTCCTCGCCAGTGGCCATCTTCCCTACCCATACTCTCCTCTTCCTCCCCTGCCACCTGCCGTCTCGCCAGGCTCCCAGCCTCAGTTGGTGGGCCCCTCACCAGACTCCCCTGAAGAGGAGGGTGTTATGCTAGAGCAGATGATAGAGAGGTCAAGAGAATGGGAGAGATGGGTGGGAACGGTGCTTCTAGAAAACATCCCGGTAACAGCATTCACTGTACCTTCTGCAAGCCAGTAGAAGCCTGGTAAGAATGAGAAAGAATCAGCCGAATAAATGGGTCCTTGCTAAGCCCCCACTACAGAAGTCACTATTCAGAATTGGGGTGTTGTTCTCGCTTTGGGAGCACATATACCAGAATTGGGGTGTCTCGGCCCATTTAGGTATCCTTTACTTGAACTTTAGGCAGACCCTCTGTATCTATTAACCTAGCAGTATCTTTCTTCTTCTTCTTTCTTCTTTCTTCTCTTTTTTTTTTCCTGACTTAAAATCATGGTGGAGTGTCAGTGCTGGCCCACAAGAAGGAGCTTAAAAGAGGCCCTTTAGAGAATAGCATCTCTGAAAAAAACTGAAGAAAAGTCTATGTGTCCACCACCCTACCCCCCTGCTGTAGGAATTGTAAAGGACACTGCCCTCCCTGTGGTTTCTCCACATTGGACAGTTTCTTGACCTCCAGAGCTCAGTTGTCACTTGCTCAGAACCCCTCTGTCAGTGCTAGGTGCTGATATTTTACTCATGGTGCCAATTCTTTGATTAGCAAATGTAACTGAGAGCAGACCATACCCTTAACTGTGAATTACATAGCTTCATTGATTATCTGAAAGTTTTTTGTTTGTTTTTTTTAAAATCCTGAGTTGGCTTCCCCATGCAGTGCAAGTTATTTCTCAATTGGTTTCATTTATCATCAGTTCCTTTCTACTGAAAGAACAGTTGTTTTTTTTTCCCTTAAAATAACCGCATACTCTGGCTAAGTGCTTTATCTCTTTAATTTTCAAAATACCTTCACAAGACAGGTATTTATTGTAGTACTCTCAAGTTACAGATAAGGAAACTGAGGCTTCTAGAGGTTAAGTAACATACTCAAGTCACTCAGCCAAGGAAATGGAATTCATATCTGACTCCCATATCTGGATAGCCCCAAATGGAGCATTTTAAAGTGAAGGGGCTTATATGAGCTTCTCCCTCATGTTATAATTCCGGTGTCTGCTTTGGACTTCGTATCTCTTCCTAACACAGTGATGGATTTGCCATTCCTGGCTCTAGACTCAGACCTGAAAAGCCGTCCACTTCCACTCATCTTAACTCTTCATTTCTCCACATCGAGAGCAATAATTAGCAGACCTCATCTATTTCATGTATAATGTTGAAAGCCCTTTTGGGGTCCCTATAAGTAAAATGCAGGAGAACAACAAGAAAGAAAAATAGTAACATTTCTACAGAGTGCTATTATTTCAGATCCACACACATATATAAGTGAAAGTTGCAGCTGCCTGACTAATCTGAAAATAAGCCCCATTTAGTAAGACAGTTCTGAAATACCTCTGCTCTACCAACACGGCACCCTAATAATTATAGAGAGCATTTTCCTTTAAGGAGCTCCCAAGTGCTTTGCAAATGTTTTTCCTCATTAACTGTCATGCCATTTTTTGCAGTAGGGAAGGGAACAGGATACCTTGTCCTATTTAAAATGTGGGACTGCTTATGCTGTGAATGATTGAAGCAGGTTGCCCTCAGGTCATGTGCTGACAAGGCCTAGACCAGAGTCCTCAGGGGTTGTGGGTCAGGATGGGCAGAAGGCCACTGAATCTGCAAAGGGCCATGGCAAGTGCTCCGTCCAGCTCCTCACTTTCCGAAAGGGAGACAAACCCAGGGAGACTTAGAAAGCCCAGGGTCACACAGATAATTAACAGCTGAGCCAATACTACGTGCATACAAACAACATACAGACGTATGCTATGAAGGGAAAGATAACAACTGTGAAGAATCAATTTATAGTCAGATTAGAAGGTTGTGAAAGCAAAAAACCTTCAGAGTGACCTTGCCTAGAGGAAAAACACACTGTAAGAAGGTGAAAGTTTCAAACAGCAAGTGCATTTTAACATAAAGTTTCAACTTCCCAGCAGCCAAAATACCATCTGGAACTTAAGAAGGCAAGCTTCCCATTAAAGGTGACGGGTGGCTGTGTTTTAAAAGTTAGTTGACCAGCCTATCACAGCCTCTAGAAAGTGTACTCATAGCACAAGGATGGCAAAGACCAGCTCGAGTTCAAGTATGTGTACAGCTGACAGAAATGTTCCAACTAAAAATAACATGCATGACTGTCTCAGGGAATCTCTCATTTCAAAAGAATGTACTTCCATCAACACCATGCGTAGCCTAAATGCGTCGTTTGGGAATGAGGCTTCCCCAAACTCCCCGCTTTGTCTAAAAGTGAACTTCTTCTCTTCTACCCCTGTGATCCTACTGACCATACTGTCCTATCTGTGAAAATAAAGGGAAAGAAACCAGAGAAGAGTCAAGAGGAGAGGGAGTTAGGCCAAAATGTTTGCAAATAACTAAGGGAAAAAGAGCTCGAAGACCAATGGCATTAGTTAAGAAATTTGTGGCGTGAGTCCTGAACAAGTCAGCCATTTCTTACTACCATGTGCTTCAAAACATATCCTTTTAGGTTTATAAACACAATTAAAAAGGTTTCTGATGAGATAAAGTTCCATGAAACAGATCATGGACATAAAGCGCTACACTGAGCCTGACACACTAAGCACCAAATATGTGCCGATTGTTTTCACTGCCGTTATTACCGTGATGACTCAGACCTCTCCTGTTTCAGAATGGGAAACATGGGAACACAGTCAAGGCACATATTTTCATTGGAAGTTAAGTCCATTTTAAGAAATAGATTTCCTACCCTGATAGTCCACTAATTGAACAATGACCCTAGAGAGTTTCAAAGGCTTTGGGCTTTAGGCTGGGTTATGGAAGGGTACATAGAAGGACTTTCTTCTCCGAGGTGGGTGTCTCCACTAGGCAAATCAGTAATAAGGTAGGACAGATGGAAAGACCCTACCTAATGCATTTCATCTCACCTGTCAAGAGTAGAGCTGAGAACTAACAGCACCAACAAAAACAAGGCTCTGCTTATCCAAAAACATGTCAGAGGCCCATGGACATGACTTATAGAGGAATACTTCATGTGGCCAGTTAGTAACAATATTTTTATTTACCTTAGTCTTTTCAACAAGCTTGATCGTTTGGTTTCTACGCCAACAGCAAACCAGAGCATTATACTGAGGAGAAAAGAAGGGTTTTGGCCAACAGCCTGAGAACAAAGAAAGAGAAAACTATTTTCTAAATTGACCCGAGAGTTCAGAAATGCGTATGGAACCATTTAATTGGGGCGGGGGGAGAGAATAGTTTTATAATAAGAATACCATGCAAGTATTCCCACACCACCCTTGGTGGTCTGCAAAGTGATTTCATATGTATTTATGTCAACACCAGCGCAGTGAGGTAAGTACGGCTGTATACCTCAGAGGCATCTGGAGATTTGTCAGAGTGCCATGCCGAATGTTGGTGCCCAGATTTGGACAGGACCGTTGGACTCTGAGATCACTGTGTTGTCCGCCACCTACCCTACCTCCACACCAGGCAAGACCCATGTGCAGCTCAGGGCAGTCAAGATGGAAATAGCCAAGTAACTCTAATTCTACATTTCAGGAATATTTTTGTGTAAAATAAATAAAATCTAAAGTTCTCATCAGAACGACTTGCTCCTACGTTGGCCAGTATTTTCCAGACCCATCAAGGCAAAATGCATTTCCTAGACAGAATACTGGAAATGGAAACTATCCCCGAAGAGCCAAGCTACGTAAACACTGTCTTTAGTTTCTAAAGATTGTAAAGAACCCTAATTCTTGGACGACCTTTCCCCCTCTCTTATTTCTTGCATGTGTTTGATCGAATTAATGGGAAACACATAGTTAAATCCACACATTCACGAGGAGGCTGAAAATGACCTCCCTAAAAGTAGCCCTCCCTTTTCTCCACAGAATGACCTTTGAAAACCTTTGGTGGGGAATAGCTTGCGGTTTTCCAAGAGAGCCATTTTTTCTGGCATGGGGAGGTGGAAGGCCAGACTGTCCTGGCATCCCCTGAAAGCAAGGTTTCTCAGCACATGAGAAGCCAGGAAGGACTGGATCTTTCCACCCAAGGGTGAACCAATCGGATTTTTTTTTTTAATTTTTCTGTTTTTGTTTTTTGTTGTCTTCGTTTTTCTGTCTCTCATTCTCCCTCCCTTGCTGTGTCTTGCTCTGTTCTGCTTGCTGTCTCTCCCCACCTCAACAGGTGAGAAGCCCCACCAATGCAGCATCTGTTGGCGCTCCTTCTCCTTAAAAGATTACCTTATCAAGCACATGGTGACACACACAGGAGTGAGGGCATACCAGTGCAGTATCTGCAACAAGCGCTTCACCCAGAAGAGCTCCCTCAACGTGCACATGCGCCTCCACCGGGGGGAGAAGTCCTACGAGTGCTACATCTGCAAAAAGAAGTTCTCCCACAAGACCCTCCTGGAGCGACACGTGGCCCTGCACAGTGCCAGCAACGGGACCCCTCCTGCGGGTACACCCCCAGGTGCCCGCGCTGGCCCCCCTGGGGTGGTGGCCTGCACGGAGGGGACCACTTACGTCTGCTCCGTCTGTCCAGCAAAGTTTGACCAAATCGAGCAGTTCAACGACCACATGAGGATGCATGTGTCTGACGGATAAGTAGTCTCTTTCTCTCTTTCTTATGAACAAAACCACAAAAAAGAAACAAACAAACAAACAAACAAAAAAAGCTATGGCACTAGAATTTAAGAGATGTTTTTGGTTTCGTTTTGACTTTCTGTTTTCGTTTTTGTTTCGTTTCATTTTGTACTACATGAAGAACTGTTTTTGCCTGCTGGTACATTACATTTCCGGAGGCTCGGGTGAATGATAGTTTTCCCAGCCTCCCTCGGATGGTGGCCTTAAGGCCTGGTAGTGCTTCAAGAGGTCCACTGGTTGGATCTCTAGCTACTGGCCTCTAAATACAACCCTTCTTTACAAAAAAAAAAAAAAAAAAAATCTTTAAAAAAAAAAAGTAAAAAAAAAAATTTTTTTTTCACTTGTGAAGAGCACTACAAAAATATATAACAAAATCTAAAAGGCCTACTGTCTTTAAGTACACCGCTTGCAGTGTTTCAGTGGACATTTTAACAATTCTGGCCGCTTGGACTTCACAGTAACCAGTTAAAACTGTGGAATATCACTTCTGGTCGAAAACCCAGAGGAAAGGCCCTGCTGTTTTCCACCTACCACATTGTCTGATTTCATAAAAGGGCTGGGGGGGTGGGAAGGGGCAGTGGGTTCGGTGGTGTGGGAAAGGCGAATGGCAGGCTTCTCCCCCAGATTCTGCTCGAGTCCACACACCCTGGCCCACCTCCTCCATATCCCCCCTTTCAGCAGAAGCCAGGAAGACTTGGACAAGCATCAAGCAACAGTGGCTATCGTATTTATTCAGTGTCTTCGCTGAGCCACAGCCTCAGCACAATCAAGAGGGACTTTCATGAAAGGCAGGAATGCAGATAAAACAAAGATATCAGAGGTTTGCACCTACGTTTCTAGGTACAAGAGAAGGATTCTTTCCAACAATCTTTGCAAAAAACAAAAACAAAAAAAAAAGTGTCAGGATATATTCTTGTGGAAGAGAAAAAGAAAGAGAAATGGAGGGTGGGGGGAATAATTAAAAGTTCTTGAGGCTTTTTTAATTCAAAATTTTATAGAGGGGCAAAAGTGACGTTTACCAGATAGAATGCTGATTTTTTTAATATATTTGCAACAGTATTTGTGTAAAAAAAAAAACAAAAAAAAGTGAGATTGTTAAAAGTAATTTTTTTTTCATTTTGGTTTTGCATACACTGCCACCAATCCCTTCTCTTTTATTTTATTTCACACACATATATATATTTTTTGGTAAGTCAAGACTGTTAAGGTTAGCGATACTGCTTCCAGATAGAAAGAATAAAAGGCAATTAAAGTTATATTTGAAAGAGAGGAAGGATATTTTCTTCATATTTTTTTTAATTTTTCTTAATTTTTATTATTTTTAAGTATTGCCTGGGTTGATGAGGGCCTCTGTGGCCAGCCCATCCCTGCTGTAATTTGAACTGCTGCTTTGTATTTTGATATGTAGTTCTTTGACTTTTAGCAAGCTTAAGTTGCTCCACTGACTATTTTTTTCAACTGATCCATCTAGAATTCTGTTCTTTTTCATGGGAGGACTTTATCTTTCAGAAACAGATTTCTTGCTTCTCTAAAAAGTTCATTGAGATCTTATGATTCTAGAATTTCTATTGCCTTTACTTCTTTTCTTTAATGAAACACTAGTAGTCTAGAGGTCGTGACAAATGGGTTTTCTTTTTGTGGTCAGCCAGGAGGAGTTCATGCCTCCTCACCCTTCACAACTACAGAGAGCAGAAGCCTGGTACAGATCGGGAGGGCTTGATGCCAAAATTACTTTCTTCCTTCCAAATACCACCTTCTGACTATTTCCACCATGGTTGAGAGGGCTAAATAAGATGAGCGTCCTTTAGATGATTTATTAACCCTTGCTTTTTGGAACGGTTTTAAGGAAATTAACAAAAATCTCTCAGATACCACCATCCATCATTCAAAAGGCCACCAGTTCATTGCATCATCCTAGATGCCACTCTCTCTTCCTAGTTGGGATTTCTCTCCTCGGTCCTGATCAAAGTATTGAAATAGGGATTTTTCCATTATAGACAGTGTCTTGAAGGGATTCCAAGTCAAATATAAAAATTCTTAAGCCTAACAAAGACTCCAAAGGTGATTTTATTGCTGGGCATATTTTAACACTCTTAAGGGGGAAAACTAAATCTTTAAACAAAGCAGAAACACCAAACTGTAATTTTTAAAAAGAAGCAAAGACAGTATTTTAGTTTCAAAATTTCTTTGCATTTTAATTTTCTTGTCAGCAACGTATTTGCAAAAACTGTGCAACAAATGAGGAGAAATCTTCCAAGGAAAGCAACTCTATAGTAACTAAATGGTTTTACTCATATATTTTAGATATCGGTTAACTTGGATCTTTCCCATAAGTTCTTGGTGATGTTTAGTAGGGTTAGTGCAACTGGAGTACATGTGGGTTTTATTTGGTCCTCTGTCCTTAAGTCAGTAAATATTTTGCTGGAAGTTTAATGTAGACTTGGATGGTTAACTGACTATTGGTTAACACTCATCATGATTTCAAGAACTATGTGTCCAAAACTGACCTGTTTTAAAAGTTAGTGGGAAACAGCTTCAAAACTAAGAAAAAGTCCATTTTTCTCTTGCTAATTTTCCTTTTTTAAAATAGCAGTGTTGTAAGACTTTAATATTTCCACTTACTACCAACAGAGGGAGCATTAGTTAGTTAACCATGTCAGGGAATTGTTTTGATATCTTGAAAAACAAGTCATTCAAACCATGATATAAAAAGGAAAAAATTGACATTAAGTAACCAACTTGTCTAATCTAGAGGAAAAATGATATTAAATCACTTAGTATATGTTACAAATGATGAAGGCCAAAAGCCACTTTAAAATATTCTCACTTATTTGACAGCAGCTGATTTAAGATAGGGTCCTTATTCCAACCATTGCGAAATAGGCAGGATTTATAGTACCTCTAGAAAAGTTGATCGTGGGTGCCATTATGGGCCACATTTAGCTGTCTGCTTCTCAATTCAGACGGAGACCCACTTGCCTTAATGTTGATTTGCCACGTGAGAAGCAAAGCAAATTGGGTTCAAATAAAATCCACATTTTGATACAGACATGTAGAGGAAAAAAAAATCCAGTTGGGTTTGAAACACTAATATTCATCCTTTCCCTTCAAATGAAGTATCTCTTTTCTAAAAATGTTGAAGAACTCGCAGAGAACTCTTGGTGAGGTGATGCAATCATTATAACCACATGGACTCTCCAGGTTTGCATAGTGGTAGACTTCTTCTTACCGTATGTCTATTCCTCCCAAACATTCATAGTCTAAAATAGTTGACAGATTTGTTCTCCGGAGAGAGGGAGAAGCTAGACGGCAGTGGAAGGTCTAATCTGGGGAGCAGTGAACTTGCTGTGGGGTCACTACTATATGCTCTGACCTTCTGAAAGGGCTACTTTCCCAACTGATGTAAGCCAGACTGTACCTATTTCAAAATGATAGAGATGCTTTCTGATTACCAGTCCTTACTTTTCAATTAAATAATTACCAACATCTTGGGAAATGGGAAAACATATTTTGCTTCAAGAATAGAGGATGAGCATGAATCCTTTTATTTTTTAGTTTCAAATCCAACAATCTTCTTACATTTAGAACTTCATGCTAGGATGCTATGAGTGCTAAAAAAAAATTTTTTTTCAGTAGTCAGGGGAAAAAATAGATAAAATGGAAGCAAATGTTCCAGATTTAAGACCTCTTAGGAGGAATACAGGGAACAAGAACTGGTTTGGAAAAGCACATTTTTTTTAGTAATTTGTGATTTAAAACTGGGTTAGCTGAACAAGGGAAGGGAAAAAAGTCAAAGGGGAATATTTATCTCGAGACATTTAGATACAGTTTATGAGAAATAAAATTGCCCTGCACTGAAAACATTGGTAGCATCTCAGTATGGTAGGCGACTTTCCTCTTATTACTATAATAAATGCCAATATTTGTACTAAAAAAAACCCAAGTGGTAAAATATGGCCCCCAAAAAGGAAGGAATTGAAACAGATGGATCTGATACAAATCTACACACATGGGGAAAGATTAAGAAACAAGCCAGGCAAAAATAATTTGAAATGAAAGTCTCTGTACCAAAATGGTTTTTACTATATATTTTAATGGAGTTGTAAACTTCGGCTCCTAATAATAGTTTATAGACTTTTTCCTGCCCAAATTCCTAATGCTCTGAAACTGTCTATGCCATGAGTAAGTGTGGTAGATAACTTCCTTCTCGTGTTCCAGCTTTAGTCCATTCTTTCTTCATAGGCGTCTTGGAGGTCGCAATAGCTCCCAGCCTTAGAAGGAAAGACTTGGATTTGCTTTGTTGAAAAATCATGGGTTTCATTTTATATCATCCCAATATTCTACAAGGACCAAGAAAACCCTTTGTAACCCATGAACGGTTAGAATGCGTGCACTCTGTTAGAAGAAAAAGGGTTTCCTCTGGGTGTATGAATTACTTTCAAGTAAGCCCGAATGCCTTGACCTACATGTCCCTCCATCACACCAGCACACCAATAGTATGCGCCAGCCCATACCCCAAATCCGTTTTCCCTCAGCAGTTGAAAATGAGGTGTGTCCCTTATAAAGTCCCTCGGGTCCTCAACAGAACATAATAAAAGGTTCGTGTTGCTTCCTAGATGTGCTTCCTCCATAACGCTCCCAACACCTGTTGCCTTTAGGAAAGGGAGCAGTGAGCTAGATCTGGCCAAGATTCATACTCAACCTGCCCATTCAGGAGCCTTCCTCTGTTGTTATAGAAGATGTTATTTAATTAGCTGAGGCTGGGAGCAGAGGATATGATTCTGCAGCAAAGGTATCAGATAACCAAATCAGGTCTGCCTCTGCTAGGCAGAAAGAAACAAAACGAAGGTACAATGCAAGAGCAGACACAACCTGAGATGCCCTTGGGATTTGGGAGAAGGGAGGGTGCCCTTTCTGTTGTGACCTGACTCTTAAAAGAAATCTTCTGAAAGAATTCTTTAATTTAGTAATGAGTTGAAGTCCAGGGTAATGGAAGCCCTGGGGAAGAGAACAAAAGGACTGCAAAGTGTATTCAGCACCCAATAATGCGAAACCAAAAAACATCCAATCACAACACTAGGAAGTTTGGCAAGAAGTATTTAGAGAAATCTCTGGGCTTTTCCATGGGTAGTAGGGTCGACAGACTTTCTTTTGAGTGATTTCTGGCTCTGAGAAACCTCTTTACTCACTAGAAAAGAACTTTCTTTAAATGGCCAATTTTATCCCCCAGAAAAAGAAATTTAAAAAAATAAAATAAAAATAGGACACTAAAGACAGAACCATGTGACCTGGTAGCAAACAAAAGGAAGGGCCCACTAGAATTTCAATAGGCTCCCTAATTCCTTAGAAAAAAGCAAGGCAACCCAATGCCTCTCCATCTGCAGTGCTTGAAGAGAGGGTCGCCCTGGCCCAGCCACCTGGGCTTGCTGGTACTCTGGGCAGGACTGCCCCACTGGGGTGGCTGCAGCCCCTTCCTCTTCACCTCAACAGGAAGGAAAGAACTGTTCTCTTAGGTGCCCGGGGAAATAGATTGCACGGGCCAAACTCTCAAAAACTATCTCCGCCCTGGTGCTCAGGCAGCACATGGAGACAGAGGGGGGCCACAGAGGAGCTCTTGCTCCAGTGAGAATATTCTCGGATTCCCAAGGGCTCTCTGTGGAGTTGCCATTTCTAATACCACTTAAATCGCCACAAGAGGAAAAGCCGTGGTGGCTCAATGTTGGTATAAACACAAAACGTGAAAATTGCTAACCCAGAGCATCATTTCTAGCAAGAGGGATTAAGGTGATTAGCTTAACCAAAGTTCCCCAAAGATGTTTCTAAGTCTCCAAACAATCTTTTTTCCCCCTTGAACACTGAATCCACAGTGGTCAGCGGTGTACATTTACAGATCCCAGAAAATGGTTTGGAACACCAGGGTTTGTTTTCAGTTCTTCTTAGGTTGAAGAAGTAGAAGGTGAGGGCTGCATAGCACGGGTTCTTTTTCAGAACTAGGGATTCCACTGAAAAACTGCTAAAAATGCCCCGGGGTTGAAGCAACCAACTACAACCCCTGGATTCCAGTGGTTTCTCAGGGCCAGCCTATTGCTCCACAAACTAAACAGACTAAAATCTAATCTGAAGCAACCTCAGTTGAGGTATTTTCACCAGAAGCCACTTATAGTAAAGAATTATTGCCTTAAGTCAGAAAGCCCAGGGAAGAGAACAGAGGACAGAGAGGTTGGAAGGATGTGAAGACATAGACATTTCTTGTTTTTAATTCCGCTTCGTTATCAAAATGGGCCCTCTTCATGAGTGAAGACGATGGAAACATTGGCTTTGCAGGGATGTATCAAACTTGTCTGGGACTGACAGTTCTCAGGAAGTGGTTGCTCTTTTTTATATCCTCTTTCAGTGACTTAGGTCTGGGCTGGCTGTAAAATAGGCATCATATTAGTCAAAGAATAAATCCCATAAGACATGATCACAGGTGCCAAGGATGCCAGTTTTAATCATTTCCTTCACAGGGAGAACAGTCTGTACTAAAAGCTTTCATTCCCTATAGAGTATAAATTTCTAAACTCGGTTTTCCTCGGTTTTAGTGAGCATCTGGTTTATCTGGTGGTACTTTGTTTAAATGCAAACTCACAACTTTCAAATCTTCAAGGAGGGAGCATAATCTTCAGTTCATAGAGGAAATCTAGCCACACTTGTGGGAGTCCTGGCTTTTGAGATACCTAATTAGGGTATAAAAAGTTCCTACCAGCCGTCTTTCAAATTCAGGGGTTTCCTTGGTTCAAATGCCTCAATGAGATTCTGATAGACCTAAGATAGAAAAACAAAAACAAAAACAAATTTGACCCCACAGGAGACATCTGTTTCTACTACTGTCACAACAGTCACAGCTGCTGTCCAAAATGTCTATAAATGAGTACATGTCATGCAGGTACACACGCAGTGTGAGGTCCTCTCACTGCAGAACTGTTGCATGTCCGTATTCCCCAGTGGTAGATTCTGGAACTTCTAGTTAGTCAAAGGTCTCACATATCTCCTGCCTGCTTCTGCTCTGTTGCCTTAGTTGGGTGCATCAGTGCCGTCTGCTATCTGTGATGAGGTTCTAGGGCATTCTGAAGGTGCTCCACCATCAGTAATTTCTATTGTACCAGTTTCATGAGAAACTTAAATCTGCTGCGTGGAGTAGAGTGCACTTAACAAACTCTGCACATCCGCTGGATTTACCGACGTGTGCACGGGCGCGTTTGCGTGGATACTTGTGTGCGTGCCTCTCAGAAAGCACACGTGGGCATAGGTCCTGGTGCCTGATACGGTTGCCTCTTCCCACCATTGCGCTCCAGACTTGTGGCTCCCTGCCCAGGAAGCAGTCACCTGCCCACTCTGTTGCTTTTTGTAGCGTGTCAGAGTTGGGAGAAACAAAGGCAGCTTGTTGGATCCACAGCAAACCTACAGTGACAGGCTGTTTTCCTCCAGAAGAAGGTAGAACAGAAGTAGTCAAGTGGTGAACAGACACAGAGAGAGGCAGTCCAGGCACCCCTCTGGGTCTTCTGGGGAGGAGGAGCACCGAGGCCAGGGAGGGGAGGCCCAGTCCATGGCTCAAAGGCCTTCAGTGCTTTCCTCCACGCAGCCCAGTGTGTGCACCCAAACACCTGCTCCCCTGTAACTTTCACTCCCAAACCAGAGTTTCCCCATCCTGCCTGCATCTGCAGGACATCATCAGAATTCCAAACCATGTCTCCTGAAGCCACCGTGGCCTCCGCAAAGTCTTTCCAGGAGCAGGTCGTTTACCGTGTCTAGCAAGCCAGTAGACTCCCTGGGGAATCATGTTTGGTAATCTCTAAGAATCGACAGCTCCGGCCCATCTCCGACGTGAAAGTAGAAGGCCACATGCACTCTTGTGCACGATTCTGAACAAATGGACCTGGCTCTCGTAGCTGACCTTGAAGATTGGCCTGGAAACAGTCGGATTCAGTTTGCTCACCCCCACACCCTTCTTTCACTAGGTGGCTTATTATTTTTTGTGACATGTAGATTATTTCTGCTGATTTACAGAATTCAGAGGACATTTTCTTGCCTCTTCTATTTTGGTGACTTTTTCCCCTACCCCATTAAGTAAGGCTACTTACAGTTAGAATCTTTTCATTGTTGTTATTTTTAAAAATGTATATTGTCTTTCTATATCCAAAAGAAGTCTGTGACTGTAACCATAGGTATTTCTTTTTACTGGAAAAAAGAGTTGGGTTTTTTTTTGTTTTTGTTTTTGTTTTTGTTTTTTTGTTTTTTTTAATTAACAGTACTAGTGACTTTGTGGAAGAACATGAGTTACATTTAGGTATGCTTACTTAAGTACAGTACACTACATTGCAGTATTTCTGAAAGCTAGAACATACACATTATATATAACTCTATATTGAAATATATATTACATTATATTCATTTTAACTTTTGAATCTGCCTATGATCATGAGTTGATTGAAATATTATTTCTTTGCATTTATCACCCATCACCATCCTGCTGCAGTTAATCTGGTGCATTTAATAATAATCATTACTGCTCTAGTTGGCTTTTTATATTATCAGCTTCAGTATTGTCTTTACAGGATTTTAGGATTTTTTTAAGCTCAGACTTAGCAAATGTAGGAAAGTGAAAACTTTTTTTAAGAAAACTTTTTTTTTTTTCGGTGTGGCCGATACAAAGAGGTTCGTATTCAAAGTGATCTTGTTTAGCTGACCCGCTCAATATCTGAAGAACAAAAGAAGTGCATATGAATGTATCTGTGATTTTCCCTTTTAGGACTGTCACTGTCTATATTTGCTTTTGAAAACATGACCAAAAGGGGCTGCTTCACCTCCATAGATCTGACCAACAATTGCAGGCTGCCATTCGAAGGGCTGCTCATCTGAAAAGCTTAAGGGAATGAAATGCCTAAGCTGTCCCAACTGGATTTTCAGACGTTGATTTTAATACTGCTTCTTTGCAGACTACTTTCTGTTTTCAGCATGCTTTACGATGATTTTTAACTAGTCTTCAATGCTTCCCTGGAGGCAGCTTGGCAATGTAACATTCATTTTCCTAGGAGATTTTCTTTCTTAAATAAAGCCAGAATTTGAGGAAATCTTTCATGACAGAGGCTGAGAGAAATAGAACCGAGAAATAGAGATCTCATTTTTTTCCGTCCGCAGAATCCATAAAATGGTGGCTCTTGGGGTCTCTGGCCCCCCGTATCTCCATTTGTCTGTGAAGGTGGGGATCTGGTGCCAGGCCAGCATGGAAGCTTCAGAAATCAGGCATCCTATCTTCCTAGCAAGAAATATTTTCAAGTAGTATTTTCAGATAAAGAGCTTCTTCTCCTTCCCTTAGCTACTCAACCCAATGCCTGGAATCTCTGCAGTTGGATAAACTTTACACCCATCCCAGAGACCTAAAATCAGATTCGTTCTCTCAGTTCTCCATTCAGGGCAAAATGGAAACAGTGGTTTATAATAGTGTGAAAGCCCTTCCCACACTGGACCAATATTAAGGCCTCTCAGCATGAGTAACAAACACCAACTCCTTCCTTTCTTCTCTCCTAGTAGATTTTTATTTCCAAATCCCATCCCATTCTGCTGTGCCCGCCCCCCAACCACTGGCGGCAACAAATCTTTCCTGACCTCCCCTTATGCAAGCCCCCAGAGGTGCCCTCCACTTGTAAAGCCTCGTAGGCCTACCCTATGCCTACTTTGAAGAGGTTACCATTGAGTCTGGTAGCAAAATTCTGAGTCTGTTTCTCCACAGCTTTCAACTAAAATTATTTCTACAGGACAGACATAATTGTGAATTGGGATTCACTGAGCCTGTTGCTTTCCCAGTGACCTTGTAATACCCAAATCGTATCAGTTTAATTATTTTCCTCTTTCCTCTTCCTAACTATGTTCCTTTATTTCTTGTTTCTCTTCAGGACTCTTTAAGTTACTTTTTCTCCTCCTCACCACCTGAAGAACTTGAACAGTTATGACCCCTGAGTGCTCATTTCCCTCCCTCTCCCACCTGTCCTGAATGTCCTTCTCTAACTTTTGTGCAGTTAAAGAGCATTGACAGGAGTCAGCTCATCAACTTGAGACTCGTAGGCAGAGCGAAGAAGCATGTCTTCACTGTACCTTCAAATTTTAAAAGTTATCAATATTCTTTTGAGAGTGGGAGGACCTGAGTCACAGTTTTAAATGTCAGCTGAGCTAGTGAGGTCATTAATTCCTTTCACCTTCACATTTGGCCAAAGGTAAAGAGGAGAAAATATTTTCTGAGGTTTTTTTTTTTTCTTTAAATATCACAGTGTTCAAATTCCTGATACGAAGAGACCATTTCTGAGAGGGGAAAAAAATTTTATCAATGTTGACTGTCTCAAGTCCTGCTGATATTTGGCCAAATGACATATTTACCACATACTAGATTTACAGAAATCTAACAGAAGAGGTACCATTTTAAAATAATTTTGATAACTGCTCGAGCCTTAGTGAACTCTCTTAAAACAATCAAAGCCATTTCTGCTAAAGTAGGAAGAAACAACTAGGACAAGTTTTTTCATATGTCATCTTTCTGAAAAACAAATAATTGTTGATTGATTTAGAACTTTAAGTGGTGATCTGTTGAGGGATGGAAAGATCCATAAAGCGTCTAAAGTATCTATCTCGCAAGCAGTTGTTTTTTAAATGTAAACCATGTGTGTATATAAAATAGGGCTGACCGGATACTTGAAGGGCCATGTAATACACTCCCCAGTACCTAAACATTCAACATGTAATTTAGTCATCACGCTAGATCTCATTTCAATGAGTTACAACTGCCTTGTTGCCAAAATGTTGCCCCAAAACTGATACCATTCTGGATCTATCCCTTTACAGGTTGTTCATAATGTAATACCTTCTTTCCTGACTTCCAGTCCAACATTCTTGCTGTGCTTCTACATTGCCTCTTGGCTCCCACGAAGACAAATTCTGTGGCATTTAGAGTATTACCTGGTTCTGAGTGCCCAGAAGAAGGACGCTATCTCATTTCTTGCTTTACTCACTGACAAACAGAATCAACATTTAGTATGAGAAACGCATTCCTGATGTGACCAGAGGCCTGACCCATCTCCTACCTTAATTAAACCAGTTTATAACATCGACTCACACCACAGAAAGCAATGAAATAAGAGATAGTTCAAACCCTTCTTGGGTTGTATTATACATCTAGTAGGAAATCAACATTTCTTAAAGCCAGTATTTATGTTGCCTAGGATGGTGAGCTTCACTTGGCATGGTTTCCCAGTCAATCCCATCTTCCCTTCCTTTGTCTGTTCTCCCTCTATCTTTTTTGTAAAAGTGCTCTTTATCTAAAGTACTCTTCTCCTCAGGCTTTGGCTTCTGAAACAGGAGAAGACTCTCTTTTAAATCCTAATTACTATTGTCTAAAGGATAGTGTAGAGTAGGAGAGGATCTAGTTCTGACAGGTCCCATTTGGTCCAGTCAATCACAGGGATTCCTCCAGGATGCCTTCTTGATATTATTCCTTCTGGTTTTCTGAGAAGAGCTCTAACCCTGAGATGAGGATTTCTCACCACAACCTCTGCATTAGTCTGGAATTATGTGCAAATCCCGGTAATATTCTAGAGACTCCAGGGTGTGAATTTCTTATTGCTCATGAGCCTCCTGCTTTTCTAAACTGACACCTGTCAGGAACTCCAAGAGCCCCACCAGTAACTAATGCAGCAAAATGATGGTCAGAAACATTATAGTACATAATAGGGAGGATGGCAAGAGATTTGTTTCTTCTTTTCTCCCATAAAAAGCTTGCTTCCCCACCCCACCCCACCACCACCACCATGCGTTTCAGAAAGTCTGCATCTCATTTTACAGATATGTAGTTTTAGGATTTGCAAATATAGCTTAGGAAATGTTCTGAGATTGAAGCTGGTGGCAAACCAGTTTATTTTCTGCACTGGACTTTAGGACAAGTGTGCACAGATACAATTCCTTCAAAGAAAGTGAAACTAATATAGTAAAGCAAAGGGATAATACTTTTACACATTAAAACAGTTGTTTGCTATCTGTAAACCTTGATTTAAGCATAATTATTATTTTTAGAAACCTGAAACTGGAGGAATGTGTATTTTAGTAAAGTTTGTTTGTCAATTTGTTTGTTTCCCTTTATCTCTTTCTTCTCAAGATAGTAAAAGATTTGGATTCTTTAATTTGATACTGTCCCTGGCCATAGGTATCAGTCAAATAATGCCTGCCCTGACCATACTCTTTTCCTTTTAGAGTAAGAGCCTTCCTGCCTGCCATTAAGGAGCCTTTTCTCCTTGAAAATCTTATCTTCCTTTTCAATTAGTATGTGAGAGCTTTGAGGAGAAAATCTCTCCCTGCACTTTGAGAGTAGAATAGTTAAAAACTGTTTCTTGAGAGAAACCCCATTTAGCTAAACTAACAAGTCTGAGGCCAAAGAATGGGAATTGATCGCAGATGAAGGTCATGTATTTTACACTACAAATCTTTATTGCCTCTTCCAATTTTTGGAATGAGGCTGAGAATAAATTAATTTCATGAAAATCTGCCTTGGATGTTTCTTATTAATAACTAATGCAAAATACCCAGAAAAGACAAAGAAAGATGCTACTAAATGCAAAGTCAATCTATAGATTTTTATAATTATTCAAATTTCTTTTCTACTCATTTTCAAAAATATGTGTCCATGAGATCTTAAGTAGAGAAACATCTGCTTTTCCATTGCTTCTCATCTCCCCCACCTAGCACTGGAGGTGAGAGTCACAGAGGGAGACCGGCAATGCATTGCCAGTCCTACACCCATTTGTACCACCCCACCACAACCACTACGACAAAATAAGGAAAAACTAAATTAGAAACTTTTTTTTGAAAAAAGGGAAATTGTAGTGCTTCATTTGAAAGCATACAGTTTTTAACTCAATTCAATTTACAGATAGCCTGACAACCTTTTTATAACCTGTTTTTTGTGCTTTAATTTGCATTTTTAACTCAATCTTTAAAATAATTGCCATTTCAATTAAATGAACAGAGGAAAAGCAAAGAGGGGAGACAGGGCAATGTGATGGGGCTAAATCTGATACAGTTCTGGATTCATAAAGCCAGTTCTCAGAGTTACCAGAGAAAGCTAATACCACTCACCCTTTGCCATTCTTGCCCATCCTTACTATTCTAGTCTTAAGAATTGGTCAGGAAACCTCACTTCTTTAGGATTTAAGACTTTTCTTATTTCTGTCAAACCCATTCAGAGAAATCATACAAACCCTTGACTGCTCCTATACCTAATCTGCTCTCCAGGGCATATGCAGAGAGATATCTGGAAAAAAAAAAAGTGATGGTTCAAATTTGGTACAAGATTTAGACATAGTCTAAAGTACTTTGTGTACCTTCGCTGCCGAGAGGTTCTTTGACAAATAAGGCTAGTTTCTCTGCTTCCTACTCTCCCTGGGACAAATTTGATTTGGAACCATCTGGATGAAGATTTGTAGGAAAAAATTCTCAAAAGCACTTCAGCAGTTAAACTCCTTCCTTAATTCCAATAATTTGAACCTCAGTTTTCCTGGGAGGAGCCTATTAATATAGACATTAAGGGTAACTTTCATATATTGAATTAAAATTGTTTTTTTGCCCCCTGTTGAAAGAATTGTGGTTTTCAGGAAAAAAAAAAAATGAAAGCAGGATTTCTTAGTAATCCTCTGCATGGCAAAACAAAGGCAAGAAGTTGATAAGGTAGAGAAAATCTATGGTAACTTTATGTCTTAAAGTAATTTGACTGTACTGGCCCCACTATGCCAAACGCCTTTGTTTCCACAATGTATTCAATACTACGTCTTGATTCTCCTGAGACTTCCAGCATGCATGTGTGGGTAGGAGCAGACAAGCAGATTTACATTTGGAGAATGGAGACCCAGACAAACCAAAAAAATCCACTCTTAGAGGAGTATCAAATACAAAATATTTCCCCAGAATCACTCAGCACTGCGGTATCCCAAACCAATTCCAGATTGATCATAAGTGAGAAGTAAGCTCCCTAAGATATCCTACTATGAATGTTTTTTTCTTACAGAATAATACAAGAAGAGGTACAATGCAGATTCTTAATTTGGGTGTAATTATAATTCACTTTTATATTTAATAGCTGTACTTTTGTGTGAGTGTGTCATTGAGCTATTCGTACCAGTTTTCAATCTATCATTCTGAGAGGGGCCTCGAAAATTTCTGCTTATGTGTATGTAGATCTGTATTTCTGTGTAGTCAGAAAACAAAGCAAACAGGGGAGGAACGAGAGGAGGGAGTAGGCAGTCAATGTGAAGAAGTGAGTGCTCCTAGCGTCCCTATTTACGTTAGGTAAGGTGGCTGCTGCCAGAAGCCCTCCGGGAAGAGTTGATTGCACTATTCTAAAATAAGAGCCCAGCACTGTTCAATTTAGAACCATGTTTTGGGAAACAGGAAAGTTTTATCTTTTTCTGTACCCATTCTCTTTAGCATCAGAGCCATTTGACGTGATGAAAACCATTCAGTAAAAACCACTACTGACCTTTGCATTAAATAGCTATTTTCCTCTTCTAAATACTACCCCTGGTTTCAACTCATCTACTTCCCTTTATTCTCTGCCTATTGATTTAACATTTTACAGAATAATACATAGGCGCATGCTACTTGTTTCTCTCTTTGGAGCTGAAACAAACAGGGGCAACAAGAGATGACTCACAGAAGTGTGAGGTAAAGACTGAACTTCCCACTTGTGTGGCACTGGTAACCTTTACTAAGAACTGTTTAGGGTTGAGCTTGGGTCTATAATGGGGCTTTTTTTTTTTTTTTTTTTTGGTTTTTGTTGGGGGATATTTTTTTTGTTTTGAGGTTTTTTTTTTTATTTTTTTTTTTTGCACTAAATATGACTGCACTGCATTGCACTACTGAAATGTATTTACTTGTGCTGGGAGAGAGTGTGTGAGGTATGGGGAAGAAACAGGCAGTTATGAAACAGGAAGCATCACAAAATGGAGAATTCTTTCCATCGTGCTTGGTCTTAGCAGGGTTGGTGAGAATCTGTGAATCTACTAACTCTTGATCAGGCCCAGAAACTGCCATGCTGATAGGATTTGTTGTCTTATTATAAAGAAGCAGGGCTAGTACAGTAAATTGAAGATGTTCAAGGAAAAGTTTGCCCAATGTTGTCTCCAACTAAGCTTTCAGTAAGAGTTGCAATGGTAAGGGAGTGAGCTGAGGTGAGGTTGAAGTCTTCACCTTGGCCTCACCACAAATCCCCTTGATGACGCACATTCCAGTGTGGCAGAGGGCAGTGGCATTTCCTACATTCAAGAAAAACAAAAACAGAAACAAAACAAAACCTAGCCTTGTGTGTATAGGAGATATCCATTCAGCCTGAGCATGCTTTTCCATCCCTGGGTGAGACCTAGGTCAGGCTAACCAAAGAGGAAGGCCATGCACGTGGAAAAATCCTTTAAGATGGCAGTAAGGGAACAGTGCAATAAACACTGAAAACCAGTGAGGTGAAAGGTTTATTTTGAAACCAGTTAGACCAACATTGAAATTGAAGGAAGGGTTGGAGAAGTGATCAGAACCTACTTACTAGCTGCTCCATCATAGACTATCCTTTATTAAGCAGAAGACATTAACAGTGCCTAAAAGTTTAGTTTTGAAGTTGCTGGATCTTTTCCATTTTTTTATTGGGTTTATTTTTATTGCCTTTGTAAACCTGCGAAGTAATTAGCGTGTGACAGCTCTTCAGTGACTATTCGTAAAAGAATCTTGCACCACAGGAAAACAATCGATTCTGTAAGGGAAGTAGATTCCATAGGGCACAAGAGTGAAGATGCTTGAAGAGCTCTTCCAGAATCCAAGGTGACAGCTTTGAAGATTCTGGTTCCGTAGGAAAGGGTCAAAACACATATAAATGGCTAATGTTGAATTTTTCTGAACACTATCACATGTGGGGACATCAATTTGGAAAACTGTCAGTTGAGGTCTCTTTCCTAAGATTACAACATTGCTACCTATCTCTCGCTCGCTCTCCTCCTTAGCATCCATCCAAGTCTACTATTAGAAGGAAAAAAAATTGTAAGAGAACTGTCAGCCTTATGAATTAGGAAAAAACACCACCCCAGGGCTTTCAGAACTAACGTAAGCAATCCCTTAAGCACTCAAAGCATTATCTCAGTTTTAAATAGGAACCTCTAATTCAGAGCTCTTCACAGGTACTTAGAGATGTGTATTGCATACGCACTAAGACGGTATTGACTGCACCAAACCAAAGGTATAGAAAGAAATAATTGACCTTTTAAAATACACTCACATTAACTGTCCCAGTATACTTCTCTTGAGGCTTTGCGGAAACAACTTCTCTTGTGAAACTTGCATACCCACTCCAGTTTTGTCACCAAAGATTTTAATCACCAGAGCCTAATCTCCTCTCTCCCACACAAAAATAATACGACAGGCTCAACGGGTATGCTTTGGTGGTCAAAGGAGGACACTTTGGTTTTCATTCTGTTCACGGTGATATTTACAGGGAACTCATTAGTAGAGGAGCTACTGAACTGTCTTTGACTTAGGGTTTAGTCAGAGGTTTAAAAAAAGTAGGGGAAAAAATACAATTGTACTTTGACACTGTAAACTGGTCTTTAATAGAGTCATGACCTGAAGACTGATGGAGAGAAAGAAACTTCCATGGAAGAGAGTGAGCTAAATCACATAGAACCAAACAAGGTCATTGGTGAAATGTGGGGCAGTGTAGACAACAGAGCAGATCGCTGCTCTTTGTGGCCAGAGCCAACAACAACGGCCAGAGGGAGAGTCAGATAACCTGCAAGTGAATTCAAGTACTGAAAAAGCCACGATCTGGGTTTCACTGTGGTTGCTGGAGTGGTTAAAATGCCCTTGCCCATGCCCATGGCAAGGACAGTGCTGAGGCTGACCTGTTGTGATAGTGCCTTTCTTGTAGCAAGTACTCAATAATTTGTTCAGTTAGGCTTTTCTGGACCATTACCCCCAGTCTTCTGAGGAGGTCTGAAGGGATAGTATTCACTTTGGATGAAGGGACAGGATATTGCTCCTGGGATGATGTGATTTGATGATATTTGCACTAGATTCTAAACTCTACTTTAAACTGGAGCAACTGAATAAGAGAAAAACCAAGGATGGTTCAATGTTAAAAGAAACCAAAAGCAGTATTTTCTGACTGATGCCTCTTCTCTTTCTTCTCTTTATTCTCATTCTTCCCCTCCTTCTCCTTCTTCTTTTCCCTTGAAGGAAGCTTCATACTTGCTGATTACCGAGCCCAACTCTTACCAATTCTTTTCCTTCATTATTTTTTCTCCCCACACTGAACCTTCTGTGTGAATTAACCATCAGGTCGGAATGGTCAATGTAAAGGGCATCTATCCTTACAACTTTGCATGGGTCCTCTGTGTCATCGAGGGCACGAGGCATTGGAGGTGGGGGTGGGAGTCTCCTCCAGAGCCACCTGGCCCTTAGGAAGGCTGAAAAGCAGAGATCTCATATGGAGAGCTGAGCTGACATATATTTGCCCAGAGGACATTAGAGCCTGTGGTTAATCCTAACAAATGCTTAGAAAGAGAAGGAAACCCATGTGTTGGAGAAAAACAAGGAAGGTGGTGCCCACTGTTTGCCTGTTTTCCCTCTCTCTTCTCTCTCCCACCTCACCTCCTATCCTCTCTATCATAATTATATTTCATCTCATTTATTTATGTTACCAGAAGAATTATTGGGTTCCTTGGTTTTTCTCTTTATCAGTGGGCTGGGAACTCTTCCAAAATTAAAAGCAGATCCCATCAGCGGCTCCCCTGTAGCCTACCAGTTTCTCAAATGCTGTCCACCTGGTCTTGACCCAGTCAACTAAGATAACTTGGAAGCTTTGGCTGGCTCAACCACCTGTCACTTTATTTTCATTTTGTTTTCATTTCCATTTGAATTCTGAGTGATCCTATGGGAAGGTGGAAATCACAGAAAAGGTTTAGAGGCTGCAATTCTAGGGCATAGCTTGTCAAGAGTTTGTAGTATCCAAAATATAGCTTTCTACGCCTGTTTTTCTGTTGAATCTGTTGCCCTGATTATAATTTCTATTATATTTGTGGTTATTTTTATAAGAATAGAGTCCATTTGCTATGTCTATTTGAGTACTTTTTTTCTATTTTCCCCACATGGATGCAGTACCAACCTGTTAATGAAATATCTTTTTATTATATTATTAATATGTAATTCTACTGTAGACCAAAAATATAAAAACAAATTTGCTCATTTTAAAGATATAAAGAACTAGTGAGTAAAAGATTAAGAGTTGAAGGAAAAGACAGAAGAGCAGTGGTTAACTATGTTGAGTTAGAAATCTAAGAGTAGCCTTACCTATTTTTTAACCAGTGCTTGCCAATCATACCATAGTTGGGATTATATAGTCTTGGCTCCTTCATGCTTATGTTCTATAATTTTTGTTTGTCTGTTTGTTTTTCTTTGATGTAATTGAGGTTGCACATCATGCTATTTTTGGCGATGCCTGATTTTATTATATTGTACTTTTATCAGTCATTTCCTTTAGAAGGATGGGGGGAAAAGTTTTATTTCTTTTTTTTTAATTTAAAATTTGTTTAATGCACTGGAAATAAAATTGGACACATTTCACTGTTCAAAAATTCAAAAACAAAACAGAACAAACACCACAAAGAAAAAACCAGCAACCAAATAAGCAACAGGAGAAAAAAAAAAAAAAAGCTATGAGAAAAATCTTCTAGTCCTACTGAATTCCCATACAAAATCCATCTCACACAAAAGAAAAACATCATCAAATAAGAAAGATAAGTCCTAAAAGTGACCATGCTGAAAATATAAAAGAAACCTGGGCTCAGTGGGGATGGGGAAAATGAGGCATTCCTTTGAGATCTGAGATCTTACCATTGTCCCAGTGAATGCCAAAAGAGTTAAACGTGGGAGAGACCATGATGGGGGAAATAAACCCAGCATTTCTGAAACTCTCTCTCTCACCATTTATCCTATGCTCGGGCTCCATTTTGAGGGGGGAAAAAAAGATGTGCTATGATTGAAAAATTGGCTTGTAGAGAGGTGTGTGTACAGTACACAGGTGCAGCCAGTTCGGTCCTCCGCCCACGTACTACCTCACGTGTTTCTTTTCCCCGTGAGGATTGCAGGGGGGAGACCCACAACGTGGGAGACCATAAGTGACCCGCTAGAACATCAGCTAGTGCTAAAGAACCTCTTGACTCCAAGTCGACCCTCCTTCTTCAGCATTCCCGATACCAACAGAGCCAGTTAACCCATACAAATGCACAGTGAGAGGAACGACAGAGATCATTTGCCTAGCCAAGTGGTTATATCATTTGTTTCACGTTTGCTGGGTTTTTCTGGTTTTGTTTTGTTTTGGAGTAGGGGTGGGAGTGGATGTAACTTCACAATCCTAATACAGTAATTGTTTTGCATCTTCCATGTTTTATGCAAAAACAGACATTTGAATCAATAACTAATTGTGCCCTAGACTGAAAGTTAATGTTTAGGAGAGGAAAAAAATTGTTGGAATTTTTTCTACATTTTTTTGTGAAGAATCTTTTTTGGAAAGGAAGGATACATATTTTTGTTGTGTAATATTTTCTATTTTTGAATGCATTTTATTGGTACAAGACTGTTTTTTTGGTGAAGACATTATTTAAAAAAAAAAAAAGAAAAAAACTAATCGAAAAGTTTGCCCTTAAGGATATGCTGCAGTTTTGAGGTTAAAAAAAAAAAAAATAACTGATTCAAGATGCGTGTTAAAAGTTGGGATTATATTGTTGTTTTTTGTAATTGTTACAAGAAGAAGTTTGTACCCACTGCTGTTTATTTTGTTTCAGATGAGTAAGTAAAGGGATTGTTCTTGTTTTATTCTTTTTTTAGAGAAAAAAAAAAGCTATTTATGAAATGTCAAAAACACTGGACTGTGAGTTTAAGTGTGGAAGCATTTTACCACCCTGTGTCTTCGACCAATTATGGGAAACCCCTTTTCTCTTTCCCCCCGCCTTAGCCTTGCCAAATGAGAAAAAATATAACAGCTGTCAGATGATGAAAGCCACTGAAGCCCTGCTTTAATTTTTACGGTTCGAAAAAGTCAGAAAACCAAAGTTCAATTTGTTTCTGAAATCCCACTGTCTGTAGCCCTTTTTTGTATGACACAGCCAGCCGGCTCTGCCTCTCCGTCTTGGATCATTGCCTTCTTAAGGACTGGGGGCCAACTGTGATGCAAAGAGAAGCATGAAGGTGGTGGGCCTGGGGGCTGAGGTCTCATGAAGTCCATGTGAGTGGGACCTCAGCCTCTCGGTGGGCAACCACGCTTCCCCAGCCTGTGGCCAGGCTGCTCAGAGGGCGCAGCGCTCTCCCTGCCGGAGGAGAGAGCCCGATGCCTCCACCCTCAGCTTCTGAGACCTTCTGTGACCATCGCTCTCCAGAATGGCTTCGCCTTTCTCGGCAGCCCACGTTCCGTGGACGGGCTGGAAGAGGGAGGATCCAGTTGAAAGAAATGGGGAAGGTAGGGCAAGGGACCATCGAGCACAAGGGATCTTGTCTGCCTCATCTTTGATTCTGTGGATTGTCCATCCATCTGCTCACTGTGAAGACGGAGAGGCAGAGTGCCCTAAGGCTGTCCAATAGCTTTCCATATTTTTTCAACATTGAAAAAATAATTTTTAAAAACTGTGATTTTTTTTAAAAAAAATCATTTGGCTGGAGGGAAGGGAAAAGGGAAACACCAAAAGCTGTAACATGATTAACTGGAGATATTTAACTGGGGGCACTTTCTAGACCAAGACAAATGAATTCCGTTCTGGACCCTAAAGCAGCCAAATCTTGAGACTGTCAATGACAGAAAGCTGAAGAGAGGCCTCCACTTCCTCCTTTCTCCTTTCTTCTCTCTGTCTCAGAACTCTGTCTGTTCTCCTTTTCCAACTTCCCCTGGACTACTGCCCCGGTGGCCCTCAGACTCCCATTTCATATGTGTGTGTGTGTGTGAGCGCGTGCACGTGCACACACACACACACACACACACACTTGGAAAATACCATTTTTCTTAAGGATTGTGGGACCGAATAAAATCATGTGCCTTCATTTTTTTCCTTTTATAGTTAGATGAACCTCTTCCTTTTTACAGTGCTTAAAAAAAAATAGGGGAGGTTGAAGTGTTAGTGGAGGACTTGGGCATCGTTTGAGAAGTGATTTTTGTTGAACACATTCCCCCTAACTATTAACACAGACACGCCAACCCCTTCGTGATGCTCCTTGGACATTTAGAGCATTACCTAGCCAGATACACGACAGCCTGAACCCATTTGACTTTAGAGCAATTCCTGAAAAGTCTATTTCGTACGCTTCTTTCATTTTTATCAAAAATGAGGTGAACAACGGCAAGCGGCCTTGTTCTCCGGATTTGGTGCTTCTGAGTGTGGCATGGGATGGGCGTGGGGGTGGGGGAGTGGGTGTGTTTCGATAAAGGGTGCATTCCTATAGCTCTCTGGTGCTGAAGGGCCTCAAGTTCCTTCCAGAGACTTGCATTTGACACACTTTAAGTACACACAAATGAATGGTATCACATGCAATATTTTAATGGAGCAACGGGAGAGGCTCTTTGAAACGGGGTTTTGCATCTTTTTGTAACATTTTGATTTCTCTGGTGCCTTATTCCTACTTGATGCTGGCACTCACATACCCACAGGAAGGGACACGGAAGTCAGCCTGGGGAGTGGGGACGCTCCAGCGATGCTGGGGCGTGCGGGCGTGGGGGGCGGTGGGGGGTTGGTGTCAGGTGGCGGGGAAGGGACTAGATGGCATCTCTTAGCTGAAGCCAAGAAGGAACTGCACAAACCCATACAAAGTGAACAATTCCAACCTGCAAACACACCGCAACCCCATCCTTCCTCATCTGAGCTTTCCTTCCTTCTTCCTCTTTGATCTCCGCCTTCTCGTAAAGGTGCTGCTGCTGCTGCTGCTAGGTGCCCGGAGTCCAGAATGCCCAGTAATCACTCAGGCACAAGCCTGGCACTGCCACGTCAGCCCCCGGCATGACCAAACCCAGGTTTCTCTTGCTTGGGGCTGAGAAACTGTCAGATTTTTCTCATCAAAAATGTTTTCCAAGGAATCAGTGGATTACAGTTATTCTGCATTGAAAATGCACTTTAAAAAATAAATAAAAGCTCCAGACTGTTTAAAATGTACAGAGGGAGCAGGGGAAAGATAAACATGTGCTAGTGTCTGAACCCAGTTCAGTTTATCTCCAGTTGAAACAATATACACTATATTATGTATAAATGTATACACACTTCCTATATATATCCATATATATATAGTGTATATATTATACATGTATAGGTGTGTATATGTGCATATACACACACATGCACATAACAAAATCAGATGCTCATTATAAATCCAGATGCTCATTACAGATGCTACACGAACAGCAGCAGAGGAAACAAGGTTGGACTCTTGCAACAGATCACAAAAAATAAAAACAGCCACTTGCAGTGATTTTGGTTACTTCTGTATGTTCACAAGGAACGGATTGTAACAAAGAAAAAAAAGGAACAGTGTTAGTGAAAGAGGAAAAAATGGGCGAAACCATCTTGATCCAATGGGAATGCAGTAATGTTCTATACCATTTCATCTGTTATTTCTTTTAGTCATGTTGATTTGATTTCAGTTTTTGGCCATTTAAAAAAAATTCTTTAGACTCAAGTGACCCACAACAAACTGAATAAAACTACAGTGAAAGCCCTTTTCAATGGAAGATGTCAGAAATCTCAAAACCCTTGGCCTGGCTCAGAACTACCATGTACAAATCAGTACTCTCTTAATGTTTGAAATAAAAACTGAAAAAAAAAAAAAAACTTTTTTGAAGCACCTTAAATGTGGCCATCCATTCGAAGAGTGGGTGCCACTTTTTTCTTTGAGCACCTTATTGACGTGTTTTGCTATCTGCTGTCTTTCTGTTACCTGTTGGCTGAATGGCTAGCTGTTAACATACGCATGTGCGCAGACCAGATGTCTGAGCATGTGTGTTCTCAATGAAGTTTACTGTGGTGACTGCTGAAAGGTGAACCCATTTCCTGATTTTCCCGCCACAGTGTTGTGATAAGATTCAAAGAAACCCTATTCCCTGCACAGAAATGTTTCTTATCACATTGTATCTTAGTATGGAAAGGAATATGGTCCCTTTTCTGCAATTGCTACTGTACACACACGCACGCACGCGCGCACACACACACACACACACATGCACATATTCATTCGTCCAAGTGGTATTTTCAACGTCTGTGTGGGTGTCACTGTTCATGCAGTATCTATTTCCCAGTGAACTTTGAATGGAGGGCAACTTTTCTAACCAGATTGTCTTTTCAGACTGAAGACCTGGGAACTGGGGAAGAGTTTGGAAAGAGGGAAAGGCAAGGAAAGAGTGAGCTTTAAATTGAAAGAATAATTTCCCAACAGGAACATGGGCTCGATGACTGCAGAGACTATAACCCTCCGATCTTTGCAGGTGGGCATGGAACACTGCTTGTATCAATCTGTGTACCCTATAAACCCATGTATACACAAATACACACATCCATCCATCCATCAGTATATACGTGGTTTGGGATGAGCAGGTCAATAGTTTTGAGAGGGAGTTTGTTCCTTTTTTTTTTTCCTCATTATACTCTTAAATTGTTGTCAGTTATCAAACAAAAAATTGTTTTGAAAAACCTTGCATACGCCTTTTCTATCAAGTGCTTTAAAATATAGACTAAATACACACATCCTGCCAGTTTTTTCTTACAGTGACAGTATCCTTACCTGCCATTTAATATTAGCCTCGTATTTTTCTCACGTATATTTACCTGTGACTTGTATTTGTTATTTAAACAGGAAAAAAACATTCAAAAAAAGAAAAATTAACTGTAGCGCTTCATTATACTATTATATTATTATTATTATTGTGACATTTTGGAATACTGTGAAGTTTTATCTCTTGCATATACTTTATACGGAAGTATTACGCCTTAAAAATACGAAAATAAATTTTACAAGGTTTCTGTTTTGTGTGGAAGAGTAATTGATGTTGCTAAGAATGATGTTTGTTTTTTGGGGTTTTTGTTGTTTTTTTTTAAATGTTACCAGCACTTTTTTTGTAAGTTTCACTTTCCGAGGTATTGTACAAGTTCACACTGTTTGTGAAGTTTGAATATGAAGGAATAATTAAAAAAAAAAAACTCTTCTCTGGGTTTCCTATTGCGTCTTCTTTATGTTGTGGCAGGGTCTCTGTTTCAGGTGGTCCTTCACAGTCTCTCATACCCCGTGATCAAGGTCTAGCTGGAAATGATCCAAACTGAGGATTATACCCAAAGACCAGAGAAATTCTCAATACATCAGTCCTCTTGATATAAGACATAAAAATCCCAGAACTGGTGATATCACTTTGGGGTTACGAAGGCAAATTTGGGCATTTTCGTCCTCCTGTCCAAAGCTCACGTGTGATCATGTGACTCAATTAGTGTTGTCTAAACTGATTCACCATTTTTTTCCTTCCCATGTGCAAATCAGTATCTATCTGCCTCCCATGGAAATAACCATGTGACACTACACCCTTCTATCCTTGTATTGAAGGAAAACTCGTGGCTCAAAATATGTCCCTATTTGATGATTTGGGGGACCCCCAAGAGGCTTCTATTTGCTCCATAACCCCCTTCTCATATACCTACACATAAGAGCTCTCAATTTCATGGTCCTCATGGAAATTACTGGCATGATGGAGAAAATGTACATCTTATTTGTCCCTAGGGCAGTCAACTCGACAGAAGTAAATTCACCAAGTCTTCAGTAAGCACCTATATTTCACTCAACATTGTGCAGTTTGTGAGGGGAATGAAGACAATTAACCCTGACAAGCTTTGAAATCTAACAACTAGGAGTAAAGATTCCATAAGATCGAGAGCTAGGTTGTACTGTTCAGATTGTCGGTGCCACGGAAGTTCATAAACTAACAGAAAGATATACGGGCAGGGTTCATCAAAGAGGGGTCCAAGGAATGAGCAGTTTGGGGACTCCCAGGTACTTGCAAGCTTTGGGTTGGAGGAGGTGAGTGTGGATGGACATTTCCACCAGTGTGAGAAACACAGATGCCTTGGCAGGGGCTTGGGATGGGGAGAGTCTGAAGGAGAACTCTGGGCTGAAAGGTGACTTCTATTAATTTAAATATTGACTTCTTGCATCTCAGTCACTGAACCCCTAAGTTCTCCTGATACTCTAGCAAGTCGAAAATAAAAAGCAAACATTTCACAATGCATGATTTGCCCGTATTTGATTTTTTGTGAACCCAAAAAACACCTTGATGAATTATTTATTTTAATAATTTGAAATAACAATTTCATATGTTGGATGATGCTTTGCTGCTCACAAAGTTAGAGCCCTGCTTCGGCCCATGTCCTTCTGAGGACGGCATCCCTATAGTGTGCAAGGTGGAGACAACTCTCTTATCACTTTCCTACTCTTTCAACTGCAAAATCTTCCACTATTCCACCCCCCCCCCCCGGAGCAAATGAATCATTTATGAGTTAAATTTCCATGTCTTGAGATCAACTTAATTGTAAACACAAATACAGAGACTGGATCAACTTAATTGTAAACACAAATACAGAGACTGAAGGCAATGACAATACTCTGCTTTAAAAAGTCATCGATATCCAAGATATGTTCGACTTCTTAAAAGTTTATCTCACTTAAAACACAAAATTTTAAAATACAGAGAACTTGTACACCCCAAGGATATATCTGCAACTCTTAGCATTCCTTACATCCCAGTTTTCAAGAGTTCGATAATTCCAGACACCTGGGTAGCTCCCAACAAGGTTTGATGCCCCCTCAGGGACCTCTGTGGCATCAGCAGCAGCGCAGTGGAACAATAATGAGAACATTAATTCTGCATTTTTAGCTTACAAAGACTCAACCACATTTTCTTCGTCTTCCCAAGAACCTTAAGAAGTAGGTATTATTATCACCATTTTACAAATGAGGAAACATTTATAATGAGGATCAGGAGGTTAAGTGGCTTATCCAATGTCATAAAACTAAATAGCAGCACTTAGCACTTAACCAAGTATCCTCTCTGTCCATAACACATCCTAGCTACTTCTCTTTTGATCTCTGCAAAATCAATTAGACTTTTAGCACCAGAGGAAGTATTCTTCACATGAAGTCAGAATAAGTGTAGTCTAGGGCAAATCCTGTGATACGAGTCTATTCCTGCATAACACCTATGAGTTGCAAACCTTTTGACAACGATGACCCTGTTTACCTGAACTCGATCCCTTAGCTAATTCAGATACCTTTTGGGAAGAGTCTGAAATAAACAAATACACACTCTGTTTTTTGGGCTCATGCTTTGTTTTGATCAAAGGAAGGACACAGCAAAAGAAAAACGAAGGACACGGAGAATAGAAGAAGACCTCCATGGTTATTCCTGGTGGGAGCCCTTTCAAATGCACAGCATCTCTACACCCACCCAATGGCTTCTAAACATTCCTCTTCTGTGTTTTCTCCATACGCAAGGGAATTACTAGAATTGTGATGTCTAATATAGTAGCCATGTCATTATTTACACTTAAGTTAATTAAAATGAAAAGAAATTTAAAATTCAGTTCCTTGGTCACACTCACCACGTTTCAAGTGCTCAAGAGTCACATGTGGCTGGTGGCTGCCATATTGAATGGCACAGATACAAAACATTTCTATCATCATGGAATGTTCTGTTGGGTAGTATTATCCTAGACTCTACTTTCTGCAAAAAAAAAAAAAAAAAAAAAAAAAAATCTATCAAACATCAAAGTACCTAATTCTGATTTCTTGAAAGCTCAGGCTCTTGCATACATAAGAATCCTTTGGGCCTCTTGGCAGGTGTACTTTGGAGTGGATGTGGAAGTTTACTATTTACAGCCATGAATTAGGATTGGGAAGAACTGGAAAATGGAATAAAACTCACAGCCCACAGCTGGCAGCCACAGCCATGCTGCTGAGCCCTTCCCCTTTGTGGGTATAGTGTGCCCACCAGAATGCTGCCAAGCGTACACAGCACACACAGCCACCCTGTCTGTCCAGCTTAGCAGTGACGCACCTGAGTATATGATGAAGCGCCTCCAAATCACAGGTGAGAAGGAATGAGTCATGAAATAAAATTGCATGGGAAAATACTGTCTACTCATGAAGATCACCTACCTCAAAACTCCATGAATCAAAATTCCTCATATTTACTCAGGGCAATTCTCTGGATTATAGATCAGACTCTATATGCCGAGGCTTAGAATGTGAAGTAATAAAGGGTTGGGAATCAATACGTTTATTCCTTCCCAAACTCTCATTCATTAATTCATTTTTTCTCCCCTTCTCCTACCATGAAATCCAAGAGGGGATCCAAGAGAGCGTAGGATCACTTCCTGTGTGCACTTAACAGTCTCCCACCTCCACCTCCCCTGTAATACTTTCCTATGTGTTTTTTTCAAATGTCATAGTAGGAGGGAAAAGCCTCCTCAAACTCTATTTTGAATTAGAGAAAAAGAGAGAGCCCACCAGTCAGAGATAGACTCCCTTCCTTGGTGCCAGCTTGGCTTGGGTGTAGGGTCTAGTGCTGCGTGGTCCAGTAAAAACATAATGGGAGCCACATACACAATTTTAGATTTTCCAGTAGCCACATTAAGAAAGTAAAAAAGAAACAGGTGAAATTAATTTTAATAATTTTATTTAACCGACTATATCCCAAATACATCCTCTCAACATGTAATCAATATTTTTAAATTACTAACATGATAGTTTATATTCTGATTATTCACACTAAGCCTTCAAAATCTAGCGTGTATTTTACACGTCTAGCGCAGTACATCTCAATTCAGAATAACCACATCTCATACACTAGACGACTACCCATGCAGAGTGGCTATCCCACTGGACAGCCCATGTGTCCAGGAACCCGGCTTTATGGGATCGTCTTCTCTGGTCCTCCATGGAAGATCCACTTCAGTGAATTCCATTTTAAAATTTATTTTCTAATTCAATCTCATTTTAGCAACCTGACCTATTTATAACACCTATGGGTCCTTTTATATTTTTATTACCATCCAAATGGCATTTCCTGTTACCATAACCACGTTAACACTGCGACTCTCAGTCTAGCCGAGACCCAATCGACATCTCCCCATCAAACTGCCACTCCCTTTTGTCATGACATTTTAGTTCCTCTCCAACTCATGAATTGGGTTCTACTCCCAAGCAGTTTGCAGGAGTTCAGCAAGAAGAGTGGGGTGACCTGCCCTGGCACATCACAGCATCTTACGTGCATCTGTCTGTCTTCTGAAAGATTTAGCACTCTGGACAGATTTCAGCTCCTTGCTCCTAACTACATACGTATTTGGTAGAGGAGTGACCAAAATCAAAATCAAAATCCAAGGAGCGGGAGTTGAATCGTCTTCTTCTCAGTCTGCCTAATTCTTAGGGAGCAGAGCAGAGCTTGATTTCAACCACCAGTAAGACAGCCTTCTTCCCATCCTCACTCAGTTCCTATGGCCGTGGAAGAAAACCTGTCACCTGCAAGCCCACCTTCCCTCCTCACTCCTGTAAGAGAAGTGGTGGCAGGATAGAGGCTGGATGCCAGTTAAACAGAAACTGGCACTTAGATGCCACCCAAACCCCAGCACGAAGAGCTCAAGGGGTGAATTTAAGGGTTCAGAGAAGCTAGGGAGAGGGCATTCACCTTTAAACCCTCGATCACCCTCTTTCTTCTTTTTCTTAGGAAGTGTCCTTATGTTTTAAAATCTAGGTTTTCCTTTTGGTGGGACACAGATCCCTTCCTCACAAGCTCAATGGTGGATTGATAGAGAAAAGGTGGGTCCTGGCCGGGGGCTAGGATGCAGCTCCTATAGTGGACCCAGCACTCCTGCACATGTCCCTGGCAGGCATCTGGAAGGCCTCGAGTCCCCTGAGCAGGCCATCCCTGGACTCCAGGCCCACCCAACAGAAGGAGTCTTGAAGGATCTGCCCGAGGAATAAAATCCCAAGCACTCTCAGCTCCCTTGGTTCTTCCATGTGGGAATTTCAGCAGCTCTGCTTCAGTTTCTCCACCCTCCCTAGACACAATTCCTGATCTCACCACACTAGCCTCACTGTTCCCTCCATCCTCCTGAGCGACTTCACCCAGGCAAGCTTGGCCTGATGACCACAGCCTATGCCAGAGGCTCTTCCCAAAGGCCTGCGTCTTATATCTCTGTTTTCGCACTACCTTTCATGGAAATGTCATTACCCTCACTTATCTGTACGGTCTAAGGGGGCTGAGATCCGAAAGCCTGGTGTAGTCCTGTCCGAACCTCCCCTTGGCAGCCAGTGCCAGGCCTTGTTCATAAAATGCTTTGAAAAAAAATAAAATAATAAAATAAAATAAAATATTTTGAATGCGTGGATGCTGATGAAAATGACTGGGAGAAATGAGATGAGTCTTACCATCATCATCGTCGTTGTCATCACCATCATCCACCACAAAACTGCCACTTGCCAGGACCACCAAAGCCCTGCCCGGTGCTACGAGGGGGAATGCGTTCCTCAGAGCCACAGGGGCTGCCCACACTGCCCGATTCAGAACCGACTCATTGTTTCTTGACTCTGAGTTCACAACCAAGATACAAGCTGCCCACTGTGGGTCTGCCACAAGGGAAGGGGAGGGAAGGGCGGGGACGGGGATGACATTCACTCACTCAACTGAACACACACTCACATGCACGCACAGCAGCGATGGAGACCGCAGACCCTTATGTCACCACCTGTCACAGCAGGGACAGGAATGCGTCTCCCAGAAGATGCCTCTGCGAGCTAACCAGTCTCGGCCAGGAAGCTGAAGCTTCCAAGGCTCCTGTAGCTCAGGACGTTGAAGTAGTCGTGTGGCTCGGCATAGTCGTCTGCCCTCTGCTCCGTGTAGAGGCCCACGGGCACCATCTCTACCTGGATGGCCCTTCCAGTGGACGACAGGATGCAGGGACTCTGTTCCTCCCGTTCATACGTCGTCGTCCTGAGGCCACTTTCCCCACAATGGACTCTGTGACATTTCTTCTAAAAACAAACAAACTAGTAAGTGAGGATGTAGGGATGTTATTCAGAAGTTACTTCTCAGCATAGTACATAGTTATGATGATCTCTCGCTTCCTTTCTTACACACACACACACACACACACACACACTAACAAGGTTGTGTTCTTCCCGACACCAATTCCCCAACCCTTAATTGCTCAACGTCATTACCAACTAGATTTCAGGACTAACCGCTCCAGTGAACCTACACTTGCTCCACATGCAATGAGCCCTGCACCCCATTACTTACTACTCAGTAAGGCCAGTGAGGCGGCTTTCTGCCTCAAACTCGCTTGTTCTCTTTCCTGCATCTGACGCTGTTGACTTCTTCCCTTAAAAAATGTTCTCCTTCCCTGGCTTCCATGGCATCACTCTCTCTTGGTTCTCCTCTTCCTGAACTCCCACTTTCACCCTCAGCTGGCCCTGCTTTTCTTCTGCCCCCACACTGGCTCCCCAAATAAAGGGGTTCCCCAGAGCTCGACTCTCTGTTACCTCATACTCAACACCCTCTCTGAGTCACTTCATCCAACGTCCCTCTACAAGCACCATCTGCCCTCTGAAGATTCCCGATCTATACCCAAACTAACCCAGGCTTCTGCCCTGAGCTCCAGGCCTAGGCAGTCATAGCAAGCAAGCCCAGACTCACCATGTCTCAAATGAGACCATCATGTTCCCTCCTCCACAAACTGTTCCTGTCTCTGCATTCTCTACTGGCTCATGGCACCAGCTGACCAGAAATCTGAAGCCCGATGTTAAACTCCAATCAGCCTAATCCCATCCAATTGTACTCCTAAGTCACCCTGAAATCACTTCTCACTTCTTTATTCCCACCCTCGTGTTTTATCTCACCCTATGCTCCTACACCTGCCTGCCTCTAGACTCCCTCTTTCTTCTGGTCTGACTTTCAAATGGCCACCAGCATAGTGATAGTTTAGGACTGGGAGTTGGAAAAGCCGTGCTTCTGCCTACAGCCCTTCGATGGCTCCCCTTGTCTGCTAAAGGATGCTTAATCTTGTATAGAAGCCACAGGTAGATGTCAAGGGGTTTGTAAAACCCCACAAGTCAGTCCATAACTTCATTACATTCCCTGCAGGAGATTGTATGTGATGCCCCCTAAAATGCCTTTTGTGATTTGGTCACACTTACCTTTCCAGCTACATCTCCTGCAGTGTTTCCCCACCCAACACCCCAACTTTTGGTATAGGGCGTGGGTGCCAGAGAGATGCCATTTTTTGAGAAGCTGCTATGAGTATGCACTGGCTCACAGCATATGTAATCTCAGCAACAATCTTACTGAAGTTTCTACTTTTGAATAAGTAAAGAGGCAACAAATAGGTGAAGCAACTTGTCCTGGACCAAGTTCTGAGTTGGGGCCAGGCCATGCTCTGTCTCCTCGGCCAGACTGTCTCTCATCTGATAGCTTCTTGAATGCCATACACTGTTTCCGACCTCCCCAATTTTATATATGCTACTGCCACTGTCCATTTCTCGTAGTTCCCCAAAAAGTTGTCTCCTCTTTCCTCCCAACTCAGCTCTATAGCACATTGTCCAAGAAGCCTTCTTTGACCTTTCTGGGGGAGTGACATTCTCCCTGGATGCTAGAATATGTTCCTGGATGTTCTCTGTTACAACATTCAATGCTATCCTGAACTTATTATTACTCCTCTCACCTCTTCAGCCCCAAACTGTGAGCCTCCTGAGGGAAGGATCTCTACTCTACTCCCCTTTGCAACCTCATAGCCCATACAGACATTCAATATATGTCTTAGGACTGAAATGTGTGTGTACTCACACATGTGTGCACACACACATATGCACATGCAAGCATTCTTCCTCAGCACCGTACCTCAAAGTCCCAAGCAGGGACTCATGGTCAGATAACTATGATTGCTCTTTTGGGAAAATAGAATAGACAGCAAAATCTGTTTGGGAAAATAAAGGGTGTGAAATCAGCCATTACCCCATAGAAGAGCATCACAGGGGAAGGTTGTCCTAAGCCAAGGAAATCAAAGACCAATAGGCACAAGCAGAATGGTAGAAGAAATACCTGATAACATCCCAATGTAAAGGTAACACCCTCTTGGTCTTACTGGAAACTGTTCTAAACATGTCCTCATCCCCACCATAGGTCTGGATAACAAAATCCCAAAAAGCCACACACAGGCTTAGAAAATAACAGCAAACACAGACCAAATCTCATTCTTCCCACCTTCATTGCTTCCTGGGATAGGAAGCAGCAGCATCATGGGCTAGAGCCAAGCTCAGCAGTGCACAAATAAAAGCGAACAGGTAGGTTGAGTGGGCTGCATAGATGTACATCATGAATAAAAATCAAAAATTAGGGCTGGCGCCACACAGCAGACCTTGAGGAACCTGGCCTAGAGAGAGGCCATCTCAAAAGCACACATAGGAGCCAGGTGGTCTCTCTCCACTCACTGTGTCATTCATTCCTTTTCAATAGCAATGGCTGCACCCTAACCACAGGTATGAAGAAAAAGCATGGTCATCATGGATCGTGCCGATGCTGGACTTCAAAGTGTACTACATTCCTTGATGCAACCCAGTCCATTCAAAAAATATAAATACCCAATTCTTTCTCAAAGAACTGATTGTGACCTCTGATGCTGGTGTGTTCTCATTTCCATTCTTAGATTAGCCACTCTTGCCCTGGAATCTTAAGACCATTTTGGTTTCCAAAGTCTTCTGAGAAATGTAAACATGCCTGAAATGGGTCTGTCAACTGTCCAGTTTTCATTTCACCCTGCCTAGGGGACTCTGTAATTGTCAGTATAAAAAACAAGCCTGGGTCTGATGTCCTAAAGGACCAAAGGGAGCTACAGAGATTGCAGCTGGGTCCTAGGAGGACAAACATTGCCCCTAGGAGAATGTGAGGAGGATGGACAGTTGGCAGTCATTGTTATGGAGCTGGACACACCCATCCCTCCTTTCTCAGAAGGTCCCGTAGGGGAAATTTTTTTTTTCAATAGCTGCTTCGCAAACAATATCCATCCATTCAGTCATAATCAATCCATGCGAGATCCATATTTTTGAGTACCAAGTATTATGAAATGCTACGGTAAATAAATTTATAATAATTACAAGAACCTAATCACCAATACTTATTACTACATGCCAGGAAAAATACCAAGTGCCTTACATGAATTATTTGACTCAAGTTTTCCCATGACCCTACAAGTCATAATTATTCCCATTTTACAGATACTACCACAGCAACTCAAGCAGTAGAGCCAGGATCCAAAACTAGGTCTGTCTGATTCCAAAGTCTATGCTCCTAAATAATGCTTCCCTTCTGTAGGGAAGGCTGTTGGTACCCCGCTCAGATCCTCCCTACCTAACCAGTGCTCCCACTCCCCAGACACTGGGACTATGGGCTACCGGTGGCTCACAGCTGCCCCTTCTCTGGAGAATGGCTTTTGGGCCCTCTCTGGTGAGTAGCCAATGGGCAGTGATGACCGAGGTGAGTGTTCAAAAAGCCAGCTCCCTGCCTCAAGGTACAACCAACTCTGCATAAAATCTTACTGCAACCAAGTCTCCTGCTGAGACCACATCAAGCAGAGCTTTCTTCCCTCAGCCTTATCCTGATTCCCTCACTACCCTTTACCTGAGAGTCCATCCCAATAAATCACTGTCACCAGAATTCGCATGTCAGGCTCTATTTCTGACTTAAAACGGTGCTCCCACTTGACGGGATGAGCACTAGGTGATATGCTATATGTTGGCAAATTGAACTCCAATAAATAAATAAATAAATGAATAAATGAATGAATGAATGAATGAATAAATAAATAAATAAATAAATAAATAAATAAATAAATAAATAACTGCTCCCGGAAGTGACCCTAGAAGCAGAAGCAGACACAGGATGGGATTGTGGAGGAGAACTCCCCCCCCCCCAAGGTGGATGGGAATATAAATCCCACTATCAGTTGTGAACTGGGATGGGACACAGATGGAAGGGGATTAATGGGATGGGACACAGATGGAAGGGGATTCTCAGCTGGTGTCACATCTCTAATATCTGAGATATATGGGAAAACAGTATTAGAACTGTGGAACTTGAGACACCTGGGTGGCTCAGGGGTTGAGCACCTGCCTTCTGCCCAGGTCATGATCCTGGAGTCCCGGGACCAAGTCCCACGTCGGGCTCCGTGCATGGAGCCTACTTCTCCCTCTGCCTGTGTCTCTGCCTCTCTCCTTGTGCCTCTCATGAATAAGTAAATAAAATCTCTGAGAAAAAAAAAAAAGAAGAAGAACTGTGGGACTGAGTAGCTTTTACTTAATTCCCCCAGATGCACTGAGGACAGATCAGGATAGGCTCAGATCTATCAGCACCTGGAAGCAAGAAGCACCTGGCAGCTTCAGGTGAAACTTGGATGTTTCAGGAAACATCCATCTCCAGCACTAAAGACCAGGTGCAGGACCTACCTGTAAGAGAGATAGAACTTCTAAGCAGAGCTGGATTCTAAGCTTGGGCAAGCCTCCTATGTCTAGAAAAGAAGAGATCTCTATGACTCAGGAGGAGGATCCCTGGGTAGATGCATTTGAAAGCCACCTGCTTCTCTCGTATCATCTGGAGTTGCCAAAATGGCCCACATCCCCTTCATGGAAGGTAAGGCCCTATTAGGACCTGTCTCCACCTCTTGTATGGGCCATCAGCCCCATATTTAGGGCAAGACTACAGCCTGGACTAGCTGAGAGAATGTCGGGAATCCTGAGGGAAGAGAGAGGCTTTACCTTTAGGTATGTCCTTTAGGACATGGGTAATGTGTACTGGCAACAATGGGAGAACATGTCTGGGAGTGAATCCTGAGAGTGATGGTCTGGGCTGGGCAAGTAGATTATGAGACTGGGCGAGGTGTAACTTGTCAATATTGAGACCTATCTCATGACTGAAGATGTAACACCCTCACAAGGGTCCCAGAAGATAAGGCTAATATACTACTGTCAAGAGAGATGCTAAGACTGCTTTGGCAAATCATGGAAGAGAAAACCAAAATGCTCAAAGAGGTGGGGGTGCTATAATGGATATATGCAAAATCATAAGGAACATATATATTTTGGTCCCTACCCTCAGTTTCTACTAATGTTTGGTCTTTAATCCTGGCTCCTGACACAGTGCTCCTTAAACCCTTATGATCTCCTGGGTGATAGGAATGTCTCACACAGGACTCCTAAATCTCTTGGAATTTCCTGGTGATAGGAGTGTCTTTTTGTTCCAGTGAGGCAATGTTGGCTGGGCTCCTGGATGGAGGCTGGTGACCAGAAAGACCAAGCCATGATTAGAAACTTAGAACTGTCAGCCTCACTCGACTCTCACACTCCAGAGAGAGGAGAGAGGCTGGAAAATGAGTTTGTAATCAATCATGCTTCTGCGATGAAGTCTCCATAAAAATCTCCTAAGTGTGGGGTTCAAAAGGCTTCCAGTTTGCTGACAACATCCACATGCCAGGAGGGTAGCACACCCCAACTCTCCAGGGACAGAAGCTCCTGTGCTTGAGACCTTTCTCTTCGTCTTGTGTACCTCCTTCATCTGGCTATTCATCTGTATCCCTTATCATATTCTTTATTATATAATAAACCAGTAAATGTAAGTGTTCCTCTGAGTTCTGTGAGCTGTCAGCAACTTATCAAATCCAAGAAGGGGGTTGTAGGAACTTCAATTTATAGCCGGTCAGTCAGAAGTACAGGTGACAATCTGGGACTTGCAGTTGGTGTCTGAAGTGAGGGCAGTCTTGTAGGACTGAGTCCTTAATTTGTGGGTTCTCATGTTAATTCCAAGTAGATAGTGTCAGAACTGAATTGATTGTAGGACACCCAGATGGTGTAGAAGAATTGGTCAGTGTGGGAATAAACCCACCCATCTGGTGTTTAGAAGTGTTCTGTTCAGTGTTAAGAGTAGAGAAGAGGAAAAAAACAGAGTTTTCCCCAATATAACCTACTAAATCAGGGATTGGCAAACTAAGGCCCATGGCTCAAATCTGGCCCACCACAGATTTTTGTACTGCCCGGGAGCTAAAAATGATTTTTATATTTTTAAGTGGTTGAAAACAAATTCAAAAGAAGAATAATATTTCATGACACATGAAAATTATATGAAATTCAAATTTCAGTGTTTATAAATAAAAGTTTGTTGGAACACAGCCATACTCATCCATTTGCATATTGTCTGTGGTGCTTCATGCTACAGCAGCAGCATTGAATTGTTGCAACAGAGACCAAATAGCCCACAAAGCCTAAAAGATTTACTACCTGGCCCTTTACAGAGAAACTTGGCCCTTCCCTGTACTACGTAATTTTGAAAATCCAATAGCTGATTATGTTTCTAGGGAGGAGCCAGAGGACACTCTTGGAATTTCCTGGTGATAGGAGTGTCTTTCCCAAAGGTGGGAAGGAATGCGCTAGGGAAGAGAGCAACGGGCATCACTAGGAGGCTTCGTGGTATCTCTCGTCTCTATGCTGGGGCTCAATGCTTTCATAGAACTGGATCAACGCGAATGAGAAGACCCCCAAATAATATAGGGGCAGTGGCAGCTTAAGAAACAAAGTGGATGCAATTACTGCAATGGCAGCCAGGGAAGCCTGACCCACGGGGATATTAAAATGGTTAATAAAGCAGCATTCCTAAGAGAGATAGAGATGGACAGCCAACAAGGGGCGTTACTTATATATGTAATCAAGAGATCAAGAATACATGAGAGAAGGCCGAGGCCAGCACCCCCTAGAAAGTCAAGACCTCTTGCCCAGTTTCCAGGTCTTTGAGCGACACTGGGTTGAATATCCTCTGTTCACCCCTCAACTCCATCCTCCAACCAGCCTTCTGTTTCCTTCCATCCTGATTGTTCCCTAAGGAGACTGAACTAGAGGTGTTGCATCAGTGGGCTCCCTTGCTGTCAGGCTTGAGTTGGGTTCAGCCAATGCAGTAGGGGAATGCAGGAAAGGAGAGTGAGGTGAGGGTATATAGTCACCTGGCATTCTTCGTGCCAAGGGTGGCCTTGGGCTGGCTATAACCTTCCCTCGGGACTACAGAACTTCTCAAGGTGGTCCCGTCCACAAATCTCTCTCTATCCAGGTTCTGGTAATCATCCTCTCCTTTCCTGTAAAGACCAAGGGTGACACCAACATGCTGCTACATCCTCCTTAATGCCCAGTCCTTTGTAAATGTCTGTTTTAAACTGTCCTTAACCTACCCACCTTAAAAGCCCTACATGGTCCCTTCTACATCTAATTATATCACCGTACAGTTGCTGAAAATCAAAGAGAAAGAAAAATTTAAAAGAAGCAGAAGAAAAAGCCATGTCTGCAAAGGAGCAAAAATAAGATTCACATAATTTCTCAACAGAAATATAGGAAGCCAGAGCCCATGGAAAAATGTTCTCCATGTGCTGAAACACAGAAACGTAGACCAGCAAAAACAGATACATCACTTTTAAATTAAGGAAAAATATATTTTCAGACAAACAAAACCCAGGGTGACTCATCACCAGCACAAAAGGAAATACTAAATAATATTCTTCAGACAGAAGGAAAATGGTCCTAGTTACAAGATAGGAAATGCAGGAAGTGAAGAGCAACAGAAAAGGTAAGTCTAAGTGAATATTAACTTTATATTAACTAATAACTATAATATTAACTATTAACATTTCCCAAGATTCTTGCATAATCCAAGAAATGATAAAAGCACTCATTTATACTAGACCTTAATAAGTCAAGGGTATATTTTGCAAACTCCAGTGTAACCACTAAAAGAATAGCAAAAAATGCCTCATTACCAAATAGGTCTTTTTTTGTCATAAAAGACAGCAAGAAAGACCAGGGAAAAAAAACAGGCAAAACAAATATGAAGAAAATAAGGTGGTGGCTATAAATCCACTTATATCAGTACCAACAGCAGCAAGTACACATTCCAGAGGAAAAAAAAAATGTCAGGGATGAAGAGTTAGGTTGTTAACTGAGTGGAACCCAGGTTGGGGAGAAGTGAATCAGGAACTAGGGAGGGGGGTCTGGATGAGGCGGAAAATGATGTTGGCAATCCCATTCTTGCCTTCCCCAAAATGTTTGGTGACTAGAATGAGGGTGACCTGGGAAGTCTTCAAAAACCCAAAAGGGCAGACAAAACAAGCGGTGGAAATCCCTTCACTCATCAGTAGCTATGGTTACAATACAAGCACGTGACAACGTGCCACCTGTTCACCACAACCCTGTGACAGAAAGCAAACAGGGTCACCATCGTCCCCACTTTCTATACGAGGAAATGGAGGCTCAGGAGATTCAGCAGCTTCTCTGTAGTCACACTCGGTGCTGACATTAGAAACTACATCATCCGCTTCCCCATCCCGGGCTCTTTCAGCTGAGTCGCCCTCTTAAGCTGGAGTCACAGAGGATTTGCAGTCTGCTGATCCTGCCATGGACCTTTCACTCCTAAATCTGGGGAGTGCTTATTTCTCATCCTACGGAAGTGCTGGGTAGCCCAAGAATCTGGAAAGGTTGTTAAAAATTTAAAAAGCTAACATACAAGACTCTCTAGATGCCCAAGATGCATCCAACTCACAAGAGATCAATCAAACTCTCAAGGGAGTGGCTTTAGGGACAGGCAGGAACTAGGAACTGTTAGGTGACAGCAAGATGGGAAGCATACCCCAGGCTTTCTGGGGTCCCCAGACAGAAGGGGGGAAAGGAGACAGAAGAAGAATGGAAACAGCTTCCCTGAGAGGCAGAGCAAGGACCATAGAAAAGCATGAAGAGCAGTGGGAGAGTTTACATCTAGATCTTTCTCTGGGCAGAAGGGGACTTGGAAGGACAGGGGTAGGGTGCCCATGACCGAGACGTGCAGCCAGAATCATTACCTTTCTGGTCCAGAGGCCCCCCAGGATGACTGCCACACAGATGACGGCCAGCACTGAGGCCATGGCTCCCAGCAGTGGGATCTGGAACGCAGCGCTGCGCTCAGCCACTGGAGGGATGACAAGGTAAAGAGGACAGGGTCAAAACCGGAGTAAAAGGCACCCACCGGGATCCCTGGCTGGCACAGCGGTTTGGTGCCTGCCTTTGGCCCAGGGCGCGATCCTGGAGACCCGGGATCGAACCCCACGTCGGGCTCCCGGTGCATGGAGCCTGCTTCTCCCTCTGCCTGTGTCTCTGCCTCTCTCTCTCTCTGTGACTATCATTAAAAAAAAATTTTTCTAATTAAAAAAAAAAGGCACCCACCACACAGTGAAGCCCCTGTGTCGGGGCACTGAGGTGGGGGCTGGCCAGACCTTTCTCGAACCCCAGGACAGGGGTTCGAGAAAGCCCAGCTCTTCGGACAGCAGAGCATCGGCTGGCCTGTCGTGACATCAACAGTGGATCTCCCGAGCAGTGGCGCAACGCTGCTCCACTTTGACGCCAGAGCTGACCACTGTTAACATCCCCTTCCTCTAATCGATAAAATTCACTTTCTATAATAATCATGAAATGAAACAAACAATAACATCCAGGATTTAAAAAAAAAAAAAACAGAAAGTGCATGTTTGCTCTTTATTGAATTTCACATTTATAACCATACTAGTAAAAAAAAGTTTAATTAATAATTAAAATAACGTTAATATTAAAATACCAAAAAAAGAGAGCAAAAAGCATATAATCTTTCACCTTAAGCCAGTAACATTATTCCTGCTGTGAGATCCTAAAGAGAATAAAGATCTAGAGCTTTATTCTTCACTTCTTCTCAGCACCTGGCACGTAGCAGGTGCTTAGTGAATATTTGCGACATGAATTAAAGCATGAACAAATGAAATTCTATTAAGATGTAAAATGTAAGGAGGAGAAGCAGAAAGAGGGTTTTGAAGAGAAGAGGGGGACGCCTGGGTGGCTCCGGGGTTAAGCGTCTGCCTTTGGCTCAGGCCATGCTCCCAGGGTCCTGGGATCGAGTCCCGCATAGGGCTCCCTGCATGGAGCCTGCTTCTCCCTCTGCCTGTGTCTCTGCCTCTCTCTTGTGTCTCTCATGAATTAAAAAAAAAAGAAAGAAAGAAAAAAAGAAGAGGGAGAGCTGACCCAAGGGGAGTGTGAAAGGAACAGGACAACTGCCAAGATGTGAGCTATACTGTCGGTGGAGGAGTTTCCAGGCTGCTTAGTCCCCCCCCACCGCCCCACCCCTCCTTTCCAGAAGTTCTAGAAGATCTCAGGTGTCCAGGGAAGTCTTGAAAGAATGGCCTAGCGGAGGCTATCCCCTCTAACTAAGGGTTTACAGTGTGGGAAAGGCGGCTAAGGGATGCAGTCACTTAGGGCAAGGCAGCGCTCACTGTACCCAAGGGTGCGAGGGTGAGAGAGCCTGAGCTCCCCAGATGAGTTCCTTGCCCCGCAGGTGGGGAAGGGGGCAGGTGGGGAGCCAAGTGGTCATGGGGAACACAGCTCCCGGGGCAGAAAGGGCGCAGGCTCTCACCCACCTGCTGCGTTGACCTATGTCAGAGCCAGCCAAGGAGCAGCATTTGAAAGGAAACTTTAAAGTGGCCTTTCATCTTCTCAGTCATAAAATTTAATCTCTAACACAATAGATGGCAGCAGATAGAAGTTCTGAGGGTGGGGCAGCCCCAGTGGCTCAGCGGTTTAGCGCCGCCTTCAGCCCAGGGCATGATCCTGGAGACCCGGGATCGAGTCCCATATTGGGCTCCCTGCATGGAGCCTGCTTCTCCCTCTGCCTGGGTCTCTGCTTCTCTCTTTCTCTGTGTCTCTCATGAATAAATAAAATCTTAAAAAAAAAAAAAAAAGTTCTGAGGGTGTAGTTTAGTGAAACCAGAGGCTCTGTGTTAAAACAAGCTCTGCTGCCCTGAGCAACGGTAAAGCTCAGGCCCTGCCTCCATCAGGCAGTCCCATGTGAGTGGCCGGCACTCAGAGCTAACGCTTGGCGCTTACCGTGTTCAAGCCCCTGGTAGCACCTCATAAGGTTACATTTATTTCCATTTCACAGATGAGAAAACTGAGGCGCGGAGAAGCTAAGTAATCTTGTCTGAAGTCAGCTGCCATTGACCAGGCTTTGGACCCAAGCTGTCAGGTGTCTGACCTCATGAGCACTCTGCTCTACTGTCTCTCAGGTCAGTAATCTCTTCCCACTTTCCAGAGATCTGGTTTAGGTGTTCGGGTGGATAATGAATGTGAGCGCATTCTGGAAAGTGTGAAGTACCATACAGATGTAAATTACTGTACTTGGGCATTTAGCGCACACTGTGTCTAAATCCTTTATCAAACTTCGATGCTAATTTTAATTTGCATGATTGAAGCTAAACTAATAAGCAAGAATGACCTTCCCAAATGACCCCAAAGACTATTCTTCCTAACCAACACACATAAGATGCACCTCTCACCCAAAACAGTGGTTCTCAATTCTGGCTGTGCACTTGAACCACCAGGCTTTTAGGGCCTATGACATCCCAACCTTGCCCCTGGAGGTTCTGATTAGGCAGGTCGGCAATGGGGCTCCAGCATCAGTACCACTGACGCTCCCCAGTGATTTGAATGTGAACCGAGGTTGAGAAACTCTGCTCTTGCACACTGTTTGGCAGAAACACATTTTCTATTCTGGAGCATGAAGGTCATCAGCCACCCTGCTCCAGAGGGCATACCTGAGCTTTGCAGGACCTCCAGAAAGAACGTCCCTCTGTAAATCCCATCAGGGTAGGTGTGATAGGTACAGAGGTACTCCCCCGTGTCATTCTTGGTCAGCGACTGCAGGGTGAGGCCCAGGTTGGGGCCTGGGGCCACTCGCTCTCTGAAGGCCGGATAGATGTGCCACCCCAAGTCAGTGTGATGAACGGCCAGAAGTTGGTCCTGCTTCTCCCAGTTGACCTGAGTCACGTTGGCAGTGGTGGAGGAGAGGTGACATTGCAAGGTGACAGAGCCACCTTCCTTAGCAGAAATGTTCCCCGTTGTCATTATCCTGCCTGACACAGCTCCTAGGGAAGAGGAGAATGCAAGCATGAGTCCCAGGTCAACAGCTCTCCTTGAATCTTCCCATAGAAATCCCAAAGGGCTTTAAGGCTCGAATTGGTTTCAGGGATGACAGACTTTCCTGTCTATCCTGTCACTCCCCATGTAGACTCTAACTGCTACATAATGGGGCACCTCACCCACTCAGGATATCCTGCTGTAATCTAGCTCCATGACGAGCCCATTGATTATTTCCATACTTACTCTGTGTCCCTACCTAGAATATAAACCCTTTATCTTTCAGCAGCCAGTTCTGTACTGGGCACATTGTCCTTTGAAAGAAAACCTGGCTGTTTGGTTGACTGCCATTTGGGGTGCCTGGAAAAAACCTTCAGGAAAGCCACAAACTCCAAAGGAAAGGAGGACTGGAGAGAAACTCTTTCTCCCAGACCAAAGCGCCCTCCTCGGCACTGACCACCCCCAGCACCTTGGGGTTAGCTCCACCCTCAAATGGTTCAAAAAACAAGATAAAAATGAAATTATACTATAGTTTCTCGGTATCTGTGCCAGATATCTCGGAAACATTTGTCTATGATTTTCAATACCGAAGGAAACAGATATAAAAATTCAATCTATAACGAATCTCTGGAATCCATGAAGAAGACATTATTGATCCCCAGAAAACAGTGCCCTTCTAAAAGTCTCCTCAAGGACAGGACACAGAATGATGGAGCAGAAGCAAACTCCTACAAACAAACGGATCCTTCCTCCCCCTTGTCCCTTTCTTTCCCTCAGCTTCCTTTCTTGGGTTGGCCAGTCAGGCACCCCAACCCAAGGCCTTCATCCACCACCCAAAACAGAACCAGACCTCCTTCCCCGACGCTGCCTTTTCTCACCCTACAGGACACAGGAAGGACCCTGACAACCATGTGTTTCCTCCCCTCACTTCCCCTCTGCTCCCAACCTCCCTTTCCTCTTCTCTTCCTCTTCCTCCAGATCCAAGCTGGCTTTTTAGGCCTTACCTGAGGTAGAGAGGGGAGCCTGCCCCAGCCCCTGGGCCCAAATCAGGAGGAGATACCATTGCATGTTTCCACCCAGCGAGGGGGCCCACAGGAAGCAGCCGAGGCCTCTTCTGCCGCCGAAACCTGTGGACTGCAGCTGCGAGGCCAGAACTGAGCCTATGAGGAGAGAGGGTCTCGGAAAAACTGAGTTCAGCGAAAACAATGTCAGAGGCATATATGAAACGCTCTCAACAAGTACACAAACTGCATAGGGCAAGCCCACAAGAAAGACCATGAAGGAAACACACTAAAAAATAAACAAAAATGTGGTTAGAGGCACACTGGTCTTTGGGTTACTATTAGTCAATCTACTGTTTTTTTTAAGTCCTGTCTTAATGCGCTTGTTTTGTATCAACCTTGGTCTCCGAACCCGAGGGCCCTGTGTATCTGTGTGATGCCCAAGATTCTGACATTCATGTTACTGATGGAGTTCGCTGGGCTCCCCCTGGCTTCATCCAAGAAAGGAAGGTGTGCCCATAAGAGAAACCGAGGCGTGCACACTTACAGACCAGGACCAGGACCCGAGCCAGTGAACTAGAGGCGCTGACTTCAGAGATGAGTTGTGGGCAGGACAAAAAGTCTTGGACAATAGGCCAACTTTCCTTTGAATGAGGTTCTCTTCCTGAATCTGATTTCTTCCGTCTTTGTTTATCTGGACTGAGACTTTGTTGAACTCTGGCTTAGTTTTTCCAATCCAGCAGAGTCAGAGGAGACCAGAGGAGTGAGCGTTCTTGTGACTCTTGACCCACCATGGAAACCAGCAATGCAGAGAAGGGTGAGCCCCAGTTACCTGACCCTGGGAAGGGGTTCGTTGACACTTGCCTGGAGTCCCCAACTCATTATCAAGTCTTACTGTTGACCTATCCCTCTTCCTTCCCTCCCTCTGTCTGTTCCTGCATCTATTTGAAAGTCCCGAAGGCCTATGAAGCACCAGACTCAGCACCAGGCTCTGGGGATACAAGGGTGAATGATCATAGACCCTGCCTTCAGGCAGTCAGAGCTTGCTCTCTGGTGAAGCTACATTCTGGGGAAAGCAGGTGGAGGGTCTCCATTGACCCGCCTCTAGGGCTGCCCTCTACCTTGGGCATGTTTCCTGGTGTATGTCCTGAAAATCTGCTCCTACCCCAGGGGAACATCTTCTGCTTCCTTCCAGGAAAGCACCTGGAGCATTCCACACTGTCCAGGCTCCTGGCCTCCACCCTCCCCTTCTCCCTGCAGGGTGCTCCATCTCCAATCAGTCTCCTCTCCTCCCTGGGTTCCACCCATTCCCAGCTGGAAACCATGACCCATGCACCCCCTACAGCCCACCTCCAGCCTCTTAGAAAACATACATGTCATCAACCTCACTCTGCCCTAATTCAACCTGCCCTTTGAGGCTCAGGTCAAGAGACACCTCCTCCACCTCCTTTCAGTGGTCCCAGGGACTGTAGCCAAAGAAGTTGCAATACCTCTGTGTGTCCCAGGTAGGGTGCACAGTAGGACTGGCAGAGTGTTTCCAAAACCAGCTGTCCAGGTAGAGGAGCCAGGGCTAGGAGAGCTGAGAGCAGCTAGTAGAAACAGCACAAAGAGGAGGACATGGGGGTTTGGGCTATGAAAAATTTACAGTCTATGTTTCCATGGTTTGTATAGGTGGGTGAAAGCCAGAGGTAGGACCTGTCTTATAAAATGAGAAATCCCAAGAAACTTAGACTAAGTTTAAAAAAAAATGGTTAAAGAATGTCTCTGTTTCTAAGCAGTCTGGAAAGGAACACGGTCAAGTCCATTTTGACCAGTGACGCTCTCCAGAGCTATTTGAGGGTGATGATTAATAGACTATGGTGAAAAAGATAAGTAGGGCCAGATTCAATTTGGTTTGGTGATCTATGGAAAATTGCTCAATCTCCATAAGCCTCAGTTTCCTCCTCTGTAAACAAGAACCATAGTGCCCCCTACACCCCCCTCCCCACTGCCTTGTAGGCTGATGAGGATTCAGGGAACTAATTTGTTTGGTAAGCTGTTAAGCACAGCACCTGGAACACAGGAAGGGTTCCATACATCAGTAATCATATTGATAATAATATTAATTCAAGAAGTATGGGGCGCCTGGGTGGCTCAGTGGTTGAGCGTCTGCCTTTGGTTCAGGTTGCAATCCCGGGGTCCTGGAATCCAGTTCCGTGTCTGGCTCCCTGTGGGGAGCCTGCTTCTCCTTCTGCCTTTGTCTCTGCCTCTCCCTCTGTGTCTCTCATGAATAAATAAATAAAATCTTAAAGAAGTAAAAGGAAAATAGGAGGAGACTATCCCTCTTCTACGTCATGCATTTGGGAGGAATAAAGCCCTGGTCTCTGGATTCCAAGGCCAAGGTTCTAGCTACCTTCTTTATCCAGTCATATGCAAATGATACACGAATATGAGAACAAAATATGCCTGCAGAGAAGTGGCCACTGGACCAAACAGCCCCTGAGAAGGCCTTGGAGGATTGTGAATGACCGACGAGTCTGTCCAGGGAACCTTCCCAAAGTCCATCGAGGAGCCTCCTTCCTGGGGCTCCATCTGGAAGCCCAGCTGGTATGGCCACTCCCTGAGCAGGCCCCAAACAGAGCTGAGCAGGCCAGGGGTGAGGAGCAGGTCTGGGCCAAGCTCCTAGGGCCACCCTGAGCCTTGAAGACAGTCGTCGGTTTCTGTAGCACAGTATGAACCTCTGTGGTCAGTTAGGTGCTAACTCACATCTCTTTTGCAGAGTCTAAAAGGAACCACTAGTTTTCCCCCCCGACTTTTGCAGTTGTGGGCTGGACAAGCTTGGCCAGCTCTGATGCAGACGGGTGCTGGGGAAGGGATTCCATTTGCATCTAAAGGGGAAAGAAGTGCTGGCCTGGAACATAGAGCACGCCCCAGATGCCCCAAGTCCTCTCATGGCCCAGCCTTCCTCTCACCCTGCAAGCCCACTGTAGGGTCCCCTGCTCCAGCCAGAAGCCTGCAGCCTGGCAGGGTCACAGCACTGGGTGCCGGGGGAGTGGTCCCACTTTCCACAAGACCCACAACAGGAAGCATGACCTGAGGCACAGAAGAATCTCCCGGCAGTGCCTTTGAGCTTCAGCCTCTCTCAGAAGTCTTCCCTCTGGCTCAGAAGTGGTGAGGAGCTTCAGGGATATCACAGCTTCCTCTCCCTCCCCCTCCCTGCCTCTAATCAAGCACAACATCCTGCAGCTGCCAGAGAGGCGACGTTTTGGCCAAGGGCTCCCACTCTCTACCTCACAGACCAGCACTTCCTGCTGGCTGTTGAGGGGGGGGGGGCGGGGAGGGAGACCCCTGACTCCTACAGGTCCACAGAGGGCTGAGGGAGCAGGGAGACAGGAAGTAGGGGAAAGGAGGGGGCACCTGGAAGAGCCTGCCCCCATCCACCATTTGCCATAGCAAAACCCACCTCATAGCAGAGCTATGGTTGTTCCAAAGCCCTTGTGGAGAGAACTGCCTCAGAAAATAAAAGATTCAACAGGAAAGGAATGTGTATAACCTCAGGATTTTGGATGTCTGTGAACTGCAGGGCTTGTTGGCTGAAACTGGCTCAGGACAAATGCAAATGAGGAGATTTGGGGGGTAGGATTGCTGACTGTTGTTCTAAGCTCCATCAGGTGAGGTGACTCGGAGGACCTCCCCTACGGAGGCTGTCAAGGGGTTCAGTGGACCATGGGAAATTTCCTTTGCCTTCTCAGCTGTGAAAATAGGACAGAGACCCCCCAGGAGAGGTTGGAATGCAGAGTCAGAAGAGAAGTCTGGGAAGAAGCAGCTGATCTTTCCTAAGTTTGGGCCTCTCTGGCATCTACTCACAGCCCGCCCCCCAACACCACTCCCCTCTTTTCTCTATCCTAGAGGTGATTATACTATCCATCCATCCCCAGGCTCCATCTGCCTTGAGAAAGGTA